>NW_026695217.1:572500-1210714 GCF_021218885.2 Marmota monax | reverse complement strand
CAGCATCTCTCTCTCTCAAGTATGATGGCTCCCTCATTTTATATAAATTCTTCTTTTGTTGAGTTAAGTATGTTTAGCTTGATTTTTAGAATGTTATTTTGTTCATTAATTATGAACTTTATCGGTTATGAGATTTTTAAAGGTATTCGTACCTATATTCAGGAATGAGGTTGACCTACAATACTCCATTCTTACAATTTCTCTGTTAAGACATGGCATCAAACTTTTTCTAACATGTGAATCTGGTTAGCATATATTAGATGGAATCAAACATTTCTAGCATCTGAACCTGGTTACTATATACTTAACAATTCTCCATTTTCAGGAAATTTTTAAAAATAATTGATATTATCGCTTCAAGAAATATTTGGAAAATTCACAGGTATAGTTTCTGTTTCCTAGAGATTTCCTGAAGGTAATATCTTAGTAACCAATTCAATTTATTTAAAAATTATATTATGATTTAGATTTCTAACTCTTTTTGGACTGCCTTTGTGAATTATTTTCTCTAAGGCTTACTGTATTTAATATATATTTCAAAGTCCTTGTCATTATATCTTCCCTACTATGTTATTACCTTTGTTGATAACTTTGGAATTAGTAATGACACACATTTATCACTTCTTATATTGATTTTTTTCCTATTCTCTGTCTTTTCTTCTTAATCAGAGTTCCCAAGAATTTATCAGTTACTTCAGAGAGCTAATTGTAGGTTTGGTTGACTTTTCTAGAACATGTATTCTTTCACTGATTTCTATTGCTGTTTTTAATATTTTATCTTTTCTAACTTTTTTCCCTATAAACTTAAAATCATCTCAGTAAGTCTGAAAAGAAGTTGAAAGCTTCATGTAAGAATTTGTGAAAAACAAATTTTCATTTTTAAATATTTTCTAATATCCTCTATAATAGGTTAATCTTTATGAATCACGTAGAAGTACTTACCTTAAGTGTAGAAAATCATGTACAGAATTGGAGAACAAGCTATTTTGTGCTTTAAGTTTTATGATATCAAGGTAAACACTGATCCTTCCATTTCTGATAAATAACCTGGAAAAAATTTGGAGACCTAAGTCCATCCTGGGCCATTCTAAGCAACAGGAAGGCAGGATAGAATGTGATAGTGAGAGGCAATTAAAGATAGTGATCATGAACTGCCACACTTCAGAATTCTGAGCAAGGAGAGGAAAGCATCAGGAAAGAAAAAGGCCACCAAAGATGACAGTTTATATTTAGCCACCTTTCTAAATTGTGCATGGTAGACCAGTTGAAAATGAACCAGGAGACAATTAGGTTGTCTTCCTCACTTCTATATAAAATTAAAAATAAATATTTTTCTTATTCATACTTTATTTGATGTTTGTTTGTTTGTTTGGGTGCCAGGATTGAACCCAGCAGTACTTAACCTCTGAAACACATCCATAGCCCTTTTTATATGTAATTTTAAATTTTGAGACAGGATCTCACTGAGTTACTTAGGGCCTCACTAAATTGCCAAGGCTGGCTTTGAACTCCTGATCCTCCTGCCTCAGGCTCCTGCCGCTGAGATTACAGGTGTGCACCACTACACCTGGCTTTTATTTGATATTTAAAAGTGATTTGAAAAACCAAACTATTGGAAGACAAGATTAACAGAATAATACAAGAGAAGTAAACACTTGTTAAAAACTTAACAAAACGAATGGAACCTGGCACGTTAATGAATGTAAATCCAACAGTGAATGCTGAGCTTGAGGATGAACAAGGTCTTAGGGTGCTAGAAGACTTACTTCATGGACTTACGTACCATGTGTCCACAACTGTGTTTTCTACTCTTCCTTTCTTCCAAAAGAGAAAAAAAGAAATTCAAATTCTGTTAATTAAAAGATGGCATTAAATTTCATTGGCTTGAAATTTTAGGATCAGAAACATGAGAAATAACAATAAGCTAAAATGCCCAGAGTTAGTTCATCACTGAAAGTTTTTTTTTTAAATTTAATTACCAGAACAAGAATTATTAATCACCACACCATCATTCTTCTATCACTTTGCAATAACTCCAGTGGGAAAAATCATCAAGAATAGTACAGATTTTCCAATAATTAAACCAGGTACCACAACATCCAAACTTGGCAATTGCAATTGATCTTAAAAGAGAGAAAAATTTCTGGGTAAGAAAGAACATTTTCCTCACAATCCTTCCAGAAGTAAGTCCAACCCCACATATTTGCTGAATCAGTCTTGCTGTGGTTGGCATCCCTCTCCCTAAGACGGAAAAAGGAAGTCCTTGCCTACTGTAATTAGAAGCACAGGTCTCTGCATCAACCTTTACCAAATAACTCCCCAGTGGCCTGCTATTCCACCCTTAGCAATGCTCTCTGAATTTTCAATAACCTTAGTATCATTAAACACGAATTTACAAATATCATGCTTGAAATTCAAAAATAGTAGCATTGCCAAGTGTCACCATCAGCACTGGTGTCTCAATTATAGATTGCACTGGTGTCCTCACCATTATGGAAGCTAGTTATGCCTGATATACAAACATGAGCTCCACTGGGTCATTTGCCTTGTTTTCTGTTACTTTGCAATAAATCCATGAAGCAGATAATATTGTCATCCTCATTCTAACAGTGAACAACCTGATGCTTGTTGAATTCAAAATGGTATGCAGATGGAAAATGTAGGGCAATTATATGAGTCTGCCTCACCTCAGCATCCAGATGCCTTCTTTTTATTAAGTACACAAGTGTACTCTTAGATATCAATCAACACCTCACCTAGGGTTTGTTGGGCTTTTATTTAGTGAAAATAGTATTTTGTCACAAATTCAAAAATTTGTGAAACTTTGTCATGCATTTGTGAGAGATGGCATTTTACTGAATATTCCACGTGGAGGTAGGAAAAGAGAATGCGTTGCACAGAATATGGAGAGCATCACTTACATTCTGATTGTCCCTGAAGCTATCTTCAGTTGCCAGTGGATTTACATCTTTCCCTTTATTTCACCTGACATTTAAATTCTTCACTGTTTTCAGAGTAAGTTAGTTCTAGATATTCAGGACAAAAAGTTCAGGAATTCACAGAACCTAAACATTCTTATGTTTGGAAGTATTATAGGACTCCATGTTTTGCTCTTTCATGCTCCTAGGGGTCTGCATTTATAATTCTGTGGATATTATAGGGCATTCATTCAAAAGAATTAGCAGCTGCTACCGGAAGGTGGGGAGTGAGTTCTGCTTTTTTCCATAGCCTTGGGTCATTTGTAACTTTTGCTTATTTTACTTTGTTTTCTGACTTACCCTGGTTCACAAGTTCTAGCAGCAGGATAAAATCAATTTTCGTATATAGGAGAAAAAATGGCCGTCAGGAACAGAATATAAATCAGATTCTCTTATAAAGGGTAGGTCAGGGTAATATCCCAGTGCCCCAAATCACTCTTCCCTTGACTTCAAGTTGCATGTGTTTATAAGATTTCAAAACTACAATGACATTTCCAACTGATCATAACAAAACAATAAAAACTAAACAACAAATACCATTTGCCACCTATGAGATATGCACAAAGAGCATCCTGTATATGTTGACAGGACTTTTGCTCATAAAAATGAGAAAGGATAACATTGGTATAGCTAAAGTCAATGGCATGAAAAAAAATTGATATTGTCTCTTATGTCCCCAGAATATTACATAGAGCTTTTCATATACTCATGTAGAGCTCAAATTTTACGTTCATGTATTTGTGTTATGTAAATAATGTTATATTACCTATTGTTGAGGCCACTTCATGCACTCATGTACCTGGAAACTGCATAACCTGTGGGGCTGCCGTTTGCATGAACTACGGTGAGATTGGTGCTTCTTGGGAAACTTTGTAGGTAGTAATTTCTGGATACAACAAAATAACCAAAATCTGTGCATCAACCATGCTTCAGAGTAGACATGCATGAGTTTATAATATGTGACAATTTTATCACATTTCAAACTGTGAGATTCTACTCCTCCAACATCGCAACTAGGACAGTAGGAAGCCACAATAGAACTTGGGGGACACAGGCTTCCTCCTTATTACCTATATGAGTTATGTGCTCTGACTATAAAAAAAAAGAAAATCTGACAAGTCCTTTCTTATTATCTAGGAGATAATGCACTAGTACATTTTCATACAAAATGTCAGAAAAAACTCACATAATACCAATACTTCCAAATAATAAGAATCAAATAATATTACAACTATCCAGACAGACTGAATAGTGAACTAGATTTATCTTCAAAACTTGGAGAAGTCAGAACAATTTTTCCTTGTTTTTTTTCTCTCTGTACATATACATTTACACACACACATATGTTGTGTGTTTGTATGTGTGTGTGTGTATAATTTAAAATCAAAATCTTTTATAGTTATATTGATTTTTGCTTTTATGAAAATTATGTTTGATTGTAAAATACATGTCCTCATGGGAAAGAACCCTAAAAATGAGGTGAATTTCCTTTATAAACCTCCTCTGATGGTATTTCCATAGGTAGATTTAGCTGATGGAATGGGTTTGTGGGATATCCTTCTCATAATTTTCATTTCCATTTGTCTTTATTTTTTCAGAGAAATGTCCTTGAATAACAGTGTCTGGGGAATTGCCATTTCTTATATTTAAAATCCCAATATGCAAACATTAGGTTTGTTTACTAAATAAACATATGAGTCCATATTTTAGAACCTTTGGAATTCAATGATGGAATATAGTTAAAAAGACTTGCACATTTAGTGTTTGTCTGTTAAAACAGACAAATACAAATACAATACATTTACTTAATCAATACAAGTAAATGTATCATAAAAATGATAATTACTCCTACTTCACAGACTAGGTGCCTGAAGCACATATTTCTGTAAGAATCGGTTTTGTTTTGTATATTACCTTTTATACACCTCCTATCAAAGGCTATATAAAACTATTCAAATTTTAAGGGGAAAATCATAAATACTTAAAAATTTTATTTATTTTTACAATTTCTTTAGTTATTGTATTCTTTTCTGCTCTTATTTAGACCAGGTTATTTCAATATGATATACTGTTTTGAATTATGGCCCCTGGTAATATCTTGCCCTTTCTGTCACAGTTCAATTGATGAAAGAAATGTCGTCGAAGACATCATCTATTGTATTGATTCATCACACTTTTGCAGAGACAAATACTTATTTTTAAAAATATTACTCTGAAGACTTACCTACATTTTTCCCTCCAATTAACTATTAGTATGCTTTTATGATGCTTATGTTAAGAATGGATGAATGAGGGGCTGGGGCTGGGGCTCAGCGGTAGCGCAGTTGCCTGACCTATGTGAGGCACAGGGTTTGATTCTAAGTATTTCATAGAAAAAATAAAAATAAATAAAGGTCTAACAACAACTAAAAAAATAATAAATAAATAATAAAAAAATATTTGATAAAGGAGAGAGAGCTTTCTTTGGTTTTGCTCACTTCTTCAGGACATTTTACAGAACCATCCCAGAGAGTATCCACCTATTAAAGACATCACAATATCATTTTGCTTTCTCAAGACCCCCTGGTTTGCAAACACATTCATTGTATGATTATTTTTCTTTAATCCACGTTGGTGTAGTCTATGAAGGCTCATATATATACTTTTACGAACAGTTCATTTTCTAGTGACCAAAAGCAGTTCCAAAACTGCTGGGAATATATAAAGGAAAATATTACCAGAGTCAATAAGTCAAGATAAAAAAGTTTAGTATATATTACTTTCCTGGACTAGTTTTCAAAGATAGGGTTCTATCCTTAACTTTTCTCTGTTTTGTTTTCTTTTGGCATTTAAAAAAATTTATTCAAAAAGGGAATACTCGTCTCCAAATTCTTCTTATCTTTTCATCAATCTAATTATCTTTTATAGCTGATTTATCAAGTTATTCAAGTAATTTAGTTATTTGCTATATTTTAAAAGATAATTTTTATCTGTCAACTTTTGTTTGATATGGCTTTATACAGCCAAATTGTTCGTATGTATGATTCATGGTTTGATATAAGCAATGATTTCAAACTCTTCCATTAGTTTTCCACACACTTTAACACTTTAATAATCAAGATGTGTGTGTGTGTGTGTGTGTGTGTGAGAGAGAGAGAGAGAGAGAGAGAGAGGGAGAGAGAGAGAGAGTTGTCTCCTCTTTCAGCTTATGGAACTAAGAGAAACTCTAATAACATTTTTCTTAAATTTGTAATTTCACTGAAATTATAAAACATGTCTATTATTATCCAATAAAAATGTGGTGACAATATATTTAATGAGAGGGCTTATTTAAATAACTGAATTAATTTTAATTTATGCTTAGTTTTCACCCACTGAAAATCATTAATGTCATTTTTTAATTTCAATATTTCATAATGTAATAAGAATAAATGTACAAATTTCATGTTTTTCAACAAATAGCATTGCCTTTCATGAATTTATTGTGCGCTCTAGTAGCTTCTCTCTCAGAAGATGCTTTTTTGTTTCATATTAGATTATATGAGCTCATTTCTATGAATTTTGCCTCGTTAGCAAAGTTTCCTTTATTAACTAATTAAACTATGAAAATTGATTTGATGAAGATTTAATTAGTAATGTTTTCATGTATTTTCCCCCATGGAAACTTTTCTAAAGCTCAAGGAATATTTGTGTTACAAATATAAATAGTTATTTTTAACTTCATGAGATAAAATCATAAAATAGTCTTATGGGTGTGAATACTATATTTTAAATAAATTATTTAAGTACATTTGTTTAGAGGAAGTAAAAATTTTATGAATCAGTATTGAAAATGTATTAACTTAAATTTTGTTTTCTGAAATTTAATTTTCTCATGAACTTAGATACACATTTTGTAGCAAGTCAACCACATGTATAGATATTAATGTTAAGCTTTGAAGTCTCAGTATATCTTAAAGGTTTAATAGTGCTCAATTTTAACAGCTCAGTATAGTTTGTTAAAAATCATCATATTAATATCTGAATGTTTTTAATTTGCTTCCTGAACAGGCTTTGAAAGAATATATTTGTAAACTTTTAGTATAAAGTGCTTTTTTAAGGATTTAACCTGTTTAAATGATTTCTCCACTGGTGATTGCAAATTTTACCCATTAAATCCCTGATCTTAAATCAAATACAGTTTAATTCTGGTGAAATATATAAATCTTGACACTTCAAGTTCTTAATGATATAATTTTTGATCAACATTTGGCTTCAACATAATATCACCAGTAGTGAAAATTCACTCACATAGTTCTTGTGTGGTTCAATTTTTCTGACTCTTGCTAACTGTCAAAATGTAGTACTTCCTATTCTGATTTTTGCCATGCTAAAAATGTTCCAGACTACCCCTCATTATTAAATATGATTTCTTTTCTTCCCAACCAGTATCAAGATATGAACCTATTACAGTTAAAATATATAAATATTTAACCAAACTTTGCTGTTTTCTCATTCTGAGTTTTTTTCTCATTCATCCACTGATGATTACTTAATTTATAAATATATGTTGCCTAATAAATAACGTTATATAAATATTGACCATGCAAATATTAAAGACAATGGAAAAATAATTTAGGAGTAGTAGTAATAGCTCAATATTTTTTAGTTTTATAACTGCTTATTGTATTAAAGATTAAAAGTCATCATAAAAATTGTACTTATTCATGCCGAGTGTGGTGTGACGGGTCTGTAATTCCAGCTATTTGACAGTTTGAGATGGGAAGGTCACAGGTTGTAGGCCAGCCTGGGTAACTTAGTTAGATCCTTTCTAGAAATAAATGAAATAAATAAAAATGAAATTAAATGAAATGAAAAGAAAAAGAAATCAAAGAAAAGGTAGGAGATAGAGTACTCCTGGGTTCCATCCTTACTACCACCAAGAAAGAAAGAAAGAAAGAAAGAAAGAAAGAAAGAAAGAAAGAAAGAGAGACATTTTTCCATCTATATGATCTCAGATAAAAGTAGCAGATAGGAGGATATCTAATAATTTTACCTCTAACCAGAGTAAATGTTTACCTGATGGCACAGAAGTATCTTCAAAAAATCATTTCTGTGACTCATCAAAATCACTCATCTCTGAGCTGGGGTTGTGGGTCAGTGGTACAGTGTTTGTATAGCATGTGTGAAGCATTGGGTTCAATCCTCGGCACAACATAAAAAATAAATAAATAAAATAAAGATATTGCATCTATCTACAACTAAAAAAATATTTAAAAAATTATTAATCTCTTGAATCCATTGATCTCCCCCGGCCACCAACTACAGAAGTCTTCTATTTAAGCCTCATTGTACTGACTGAGCCCTGGGAGAGAATACATCTTCTGTGATAACTATCCCTGATAGTCCCTTTTCTATTTCTTCTCCTTCTTCCTCCTCCTCCTCTTCATCTTATTCCCCTTCCTCCTCCTCTCCTCCTCCTCCTCCTCCTCCTCGTCCTCCTCCTCCTCCTCCTCCTTCTTTTTGTTCCTCCTTCTTTTTGTTCCTCCTCCTCATTTTAGAGCCTTGGTATTGAAATTTTATTTTCACTTTAAAAATTTTTTCCAAAAAATTATTGTTAGGAAAAATATTCTCCTTAAGGCATTTTTAGCTTTAACTCATGTGTTTGATTTCTTCTATATTCATGTTTTTCTGGATACATATATTGTATTTTTTCTGCTATGAATTTTTTTGTATATCACTTAAAATTATGACTTTTAAAATTTCTAAGCATTTGTGTATTTTCAAGTTATCTTTCTGTTATGACTGATGACTCAGTGTATGGTCAGTTTTCAGGTCTGTATAATGAGAATGTGTATTTCTTAGTTGTTCATGATTTCCATATATACTCCAATGCACTGACCTGTCTGTTTCATTAGAAATTACATTTGTTAACCCACTTGGTTTGATTATGGATGTGCCTACATCTTTCAATTTTGACATTGTTTGCTTTATATACTCAAAGCCTTGTTATCAACTATTTATAAGCTTAAGAGTATGACACCACCTGGTGTATTATCCCTTATCATTATGAAATGTCTGTCTTTGAGTAGCACTTCCGGGCTTGAAGTATTCTCCATATATTCTTCTTGTAGGTAACTTGGACTTGGAGGCCATGTGAAGAAAAGCTGAGATAGAAGTACATCAGCCTCAAGCATCAGCCAGAAGTTAGATGAAGTAAGGAATAATTCTCTTTCAGTGATGGAGAAAGTCTGGTAGCTTGATTTTGATTTCTGACCTCAAGATCTATAAAAGAATAAATATATATTGTTCTAAACCAACAGGTTTCATTCTATTCATGTGGTATATTACAATTATTTGCTTGCCTATGTTGAACCTTCTTTGCATGCCAGAGAGAACTCTATTTATAGGACCTTAACTCAATTTGCATGATGAATTACAGATATTGATTTGTGTATGTTGAACCCATCTTGCATCTCTGAGATGAAGCCCACTAGAACATGGTGCACTATCTTCTCAATGTGTTTTTGAATATGGTTTAGCAATATTTTATTAAGAATTTTTCCATCTATGTTCATCAAGGATATTGGTCTGAAGTGTTCTTTCCTTGAGGTACCTTTGTTTGGTTTTAGTATCAGGGTAACACTGGCTTCACAGAATGAATTTGGCAGTATTTCCTCCTTTTTTATTTCATACAATAAGTTGGGGAGGATTGATATTAATTTTTTCTTTAATGGTATAGTAGACTTGGCTGAGAATCTATCTGCTCCTGTCCTTTTCTTTGTTGGAAGGCTTATTAATAGCGGCTTCAATGTCATTACCTGATATCAATCTAAGTTTTTATATGCTCATGGTTCAATTTGGATAGGTCTTATGTCTGTAGGAATTTTAATTTTTCCATCCTGCTCGACTGCTCCTCTCCTATTTCTTTGGTCAGGAAGAGTCAACTTTCTTTGGCTTTTTTTTTCTTTCTGAAATTTGCTCTGCTTATATCTCTATGTACAGTAGGTTGAGGGAAATCCAAGAAACACTGCCATGTTATTTCTCTGAGTTCAAATTCCCTTTCCCATAACCTTCTTCAGTTTCTCTTTCAACCTTCCCATGATTGTTTTATGTATAATATTGTGAGTTGTTTGCTACAGCGATTGGAAAGAATATGAGGACTGTGTATTCTCCATTTTTTCTGGAATGAAAAGCCTCCCTTTTATTACAGTTTATAATCAGGCATTTGTGGATTATAGAAAAATCTCCTAATTTTGAATAGATTTTTTCAAAGTCAATCATTTTATAGCACTCATAGAGTTCATATAATTTTTTTCAGTTTGATAGATTTCTTAGCTAAAGAGTAATAAAAATATAATTTTAATTTTAATATCACTTTACTAGTATTTATAAATCCATTATTATTCATGCCAGAGAGAACTCTATTTATAGGACCTTATCATGATATTGATAGGGACTCAGAACAATTTTAAATATTTTCTAATTTTTATATGTCTTTTAGTCTTACATGACCTCCATTGTTTCTGAAATGGTATCAAGATAAAAATATAAAGTATAAGTTTATATTTATAAGCATAAATTTATGATATATTAAAATAAAGTGATTTCTATCAACTTTTTAAGTCCTAGCCCTATTATCACTGTTGAAAAGTTTTATGTGATTTTGTTTTTAGTGAAATTTGTCTTCCTCCACCCATAATCATGCTTTTGATGGCATGAATTTTATCATATCGATTGACATTTATTTATACTTATGTTATTTCTGATTTCATGGTTTAATTTTTTTTGAGTGCTAAACATGAGTTAGCCTTTTCCCCAAGCATATTTCTTGATAATAGGTAATAAGCTTAGCTGATCTCTTTGTGTCCTTTATAGCACTCACCAGTACCCTGAGTGCAGAGCAGTTGCTGGTTATGTGTATTTAGAATCTATAGATAGTTCCCACATCAGATTCCTGCAGCTATTCATCTCCTCAGCCATCTCACTCAGTATCAGGCAAGGATCTTAGCTTACTTATTCATTGTTTTGGCATAGATTACTCCCAATATTATAAAGTCCTTAATATTAGACTTGTTCTATAAGCATACATGATCCTTCTCTTCTCAGGATTGAGGTTGGAATATGTTCAATTTTATATACATAAAGATGAGAGATTGCCTTACTATGGTCAAAAAAATAGAAGCAAACTAACGATTTGGCATAAACTCTGAGGGTAGCCTCCATGCAAAGCTTTCCTCCTATAAGTTCTTTCTTTCCCAGTATGTGATGATGTTTTCAGTATTTTCCCCTTTCCCTTGATAGAGTTCCCAAATATTTTAAGTCCCACTACTATTTTGTGTTTCAAGTTTCTGAAACTTTTGGAAAAAAACTATAAAAAATAATTCAGTCAGAAAAAAAAATAGACTTTAAAGAACTCAAAAGGCAGATTAAGATTGTATATTTCATGCATATATTTTTATTTTATTTATATTCTTGACCTGTCAATTTTAAGAAAACAGCAAGTACAGAAAAGCAGTCAAGAGTTAAATTATATGGAAATTCACTTAAGATGATTTCCTAGTTTTAAGCTCTTGCACCTCACTCTGGATGAGCATGAGAAAGAGGGTGTGGAAATTAGCTTTTGGATGGCATGGGATTGAGGAAGATCAGCTTAGTGAGCAAAGCTCTGAAAAGCAAACTTCTGTCTGCCGGAACATTCACATTGAGGGATACAGCCTTTCCTAATCCTTTATCCTGGGTGGGCAATAATGCAACATCCACCAGGAAATTAAAGCTTTAAAATGACAGTTATAAATTATATTGATGGATTGTAAAGAAGATGATGAAAAATTGCATTTCTGAAAATTATTTTGCAAAGTCTTTTGATCAGGTTCTATAAAAGATGATTTGTGCATGGCAATTACTATTGGAAGAATGCAGTGGTTCCTTGCTTTGGGTCTGTTATTGGATATAAGCAAAGCATTTAGCAAATTAAAGATACCCACATAGGAGCTGCTGATATTGAAAAAAAACTTCAAGTTTTGACATTTTAAGACCAAATGAATATATTCAAATTATTGGACTACATTATAAAAAAACTCAGTGTGGATGGGGTAGTCAAAATTAAAATTGCATAAAGTTGCCATGTTTGGGGAGATAACAAAATAATTTAATCAGTCTCTAAAAATGCAATATAAATAAAATGAAAAGTAAGGCAGAGTATGAAAGCCAGCATACAGTTCACATCTTCACACTTTCCTCAATTTGTTACAGCCTGAAGGGAAATTAATGTTAGGAAGCAAGAAATTTTAATGATTGGTCTTCAGACCGATTATTCAGTAGGACCTTGAATACTTTCAAAATTCATAAACCCAGCAATATTAGAATCATTTTTAATAAGGTGAATACATTGTGACCTTCTCTAATTAGATAAAAATTATAACTCTGATAGACATGTTGAAAAATCAACTATATTAAATACCACTACTCCTTGACTTTTAATAGACAGTAAGCTATTAGCTCTTCTTAATCCAGCAGCTTGACATTATAGTTTAATAAAATCATACATGTAGTTTGTCATTTTTGAAATAAAGCTTTGGTTGTCAGAGTGCATTTTTCCTGTTTCCCCCATTTCCAGTCCCTCTGGATATATGAATTGAATGCATTCTCCATTCCAGCTATTGCTCTGCTGCCAAAATAAAATCTCTGTGAATGGGTACCATAGTTTTCTGGCTGAAGTTATTAGAAAGCACACAACCAAGATGATTATTTATCATGAAAGAATAAGTTAATAAAATTGTTTTTGTCAAATATATATGTATATACACACATATATGTATATATATTTATATACACATTTGCATAAAATTTATATTCTTAAATACAAAAAAATTTATACATATACTACATATAGAAAAAAAATCATCTATCTCTTTCAATGGTTTTAAGATTTCATAATTAACTACAATGTGGTCAGTTAGTGAATATTTTACTGTGCTTCTTTAATCCATAGCATCATAAAAATAAAATAAATTTATATTTATAGTTCTGAACTTCAAATTATAAATTGTAGTAAGGTCATATAACTGACTGGCTGAATATCCCTTTGTGTCTCTTGGGTTTTAAATTCATTCTTCAACATCTCCATGCAAATAAGTATTTCCTCTTTAGAAGCTTTATGACAGCTAATAAAAAACGAAGCTAAATTTATTTGTCAGTGTTTTGCTTTGGCTGCTTAAGTTCCTACTGCTTTCTCTCATGACATACCCCTTGTGTTTTGGCTATTATTCATTCCATTGGATTAAAAATCATTAGAGGATTGTGTCTGTATTCTGTCTCTTTTTCTGTCAGCACTTGCCTTGGTGTTTTGTGCTTCATGGGAATTCAGCAAAATAGCAGAATGTAACATCAATATACAAAAATCAACAGCTTTCCCATACTTCAATAATGAATCTGCTGTGAAAAATCAAGAAAACAATTCCATTCATAATAGCATCAAAAAAATTGGGAGAATAAATCTAACCAAGGAAGTGAAAGACCTCCACAATTAAAATTATACCACCGAGGAAAGCAATTAATGATGACCTTAGAAGTTAGAAAGGCCTCTCATGTTCTTGAATAGGCAGAATTATTATTGCTAAAATGACTATATTACCAAAAGTGATTCACAAATTTCAATACAATCCCCATCAAAATACCAAGACATTCTTCAAAGAACTATAAAAAACACTCCTAAACTTCATGGAAAGAAATAAAAGATATGAATAACCAAAAAATTATTGAACAAGAATAATGCTAGAGATATCACAATAATTGATCTCAACTATATTACAGAGATATAATAACAAAACAGTATTATATTAGCATCAAAACTGTCATGAAGACAAATGGAATGTAATAGAAGATACAGAGACACATCTCTATAGATATAGTCATCTGATCCTTGCAAAAATGTCAAAGTCATTTGTTGGGGAAAAGATAGCCTTTTAAACAAATAGTGAATGGAAAAGTGGATATCCATAAGTAGAAGAATGAAGTTAGTTCTCTTTCACCTTGCACAAAAATCCACTTAAATTGAATCGAAGACCTAAGTATTAGGCCAGAAACTTTGCACCTGCTAGAAGGAAACATAGGGTCAATACTCCAACATATTGATGGAGGTGTTGACTTCCTTAACAAGACCCCTAAAGCTCAATAAATAAAACCAAAAAGCAGTAAATAATATTCTATCAAATTAAAAAAATTTATGCACAGCAAGGGAAACAATTAAGAACATGAAGAGAGAGCCTATACGCCTACAAAATGGGAGAAAATCTTTGCTAATTACTCTTCTGATAGGGGACTAATATCCATAATATATAAAGAACTCAAACTTACTACCAAAAACAAAACAAAACAAAACCCCCAAATAACAAATAACCTCATCAATAAATGGGAAAATTATCTAAAGAGATATTTCTCAAAAACTAAATGGAAATGGACAAAAAATATTCAAAACACCCATAAATGGACTTGCAATGAAAGCAAAATCTCCATGTTTTCAAGAAATCGATCTAAATGAGGATTTTATATATGCAGGCTTTTTATCCTTTTAATCTAAATGTCTTTGTAAACCAGTCAGATGGCAATGCACTTTTAAAACATTTTATTTATTTTTTGTATGAACCAAGAACAGTCCAAAGTTTCTTGATATCTACATATCAGATTTTATAAATCACCAAGATTCTTATTACCTTGGTATCATTTAAAACACAAGTAATGAATCAATTCTTCCACTTCCACAAGGAGTGGGCACCTTGGGCCAAGACAATCACTCTGTGAATTACATGTAAATCATTTTTATTTCTCTTACCAGAAAGCCAAGATATTTTCACCTGTTGATGCATGATTGAATGTGTTTGAAGGTGAAAGCTTTATAAGATAACCCAAGGTCATTTAAGAACCAACTACCATACTTTTTATGGTGCTTGATTTAGACAATCACAATTTAAAAAAATGTGGCCTCATGACCCATTTCATTTTTGTTTTCACACACCCACTGTATAAATCCTTATTTAGTTTTAAATACAAGGTTTGGATTGTTGGTGTCATTGATGATGACTTAGTGGTCTGGTGAAAATGTTCTTCCACTGAAAGTCACAGCTATACATGGGCAAAGACAGGATGAGACTTCCCAATACTCAAAGCACTTTCAGCATGGTAGAATTTCCACTACAGCAGATGTCTGAGGTGCACAGGTTCCTGGAGGTTAACAGGGAGGAGATCTGAGGATTCCATCTCTCAATGCTTCATCATCAGGCAATCATCTGAACTTGCAGGAGGTCAGTAGAGAATCAACTACCATTATCCTTAGTACTGTAAAATCATGTATTTTCAACAGGTAGAATCAAAGGACAGATAAAAAGGAGACAGTGATGTTTCTGAGTGTCATATAAATGCTACCAAACTTAATACTGAAGAAGTACTCAAGTTGCTTAGTCAAAGGAAAAGGAAGGGGATTGTTCTCGTTTAAAAAATTCGTTTGCCTTTATACTAAGAAATGAAAAAGTTGTTGTTTATTTCCTGTTAGCATGGGAGAGCAATTGGCCCTGGACAATAGTCTACTATTCATTTTAAGTACTCAATGGAAGTCCTTATGTACTTGAAGTGCCAGCTATAGGAGAGGAAATTAGAAATTTAGGAAATATTTGAACACTGGTTCAAATATTCAAACTACTTATGGAAATAAAATACTAACAACTTTTGTTATTAATGAGACTGAAGATATGATTAGATTTCCTTTGTGAGCAAGCACTGTATCTCTAGCAACTGCTGATTTTATTTCAGAAAAGGAATCTTTACTTTATCACATATAGTCCACATGACTATAGGACTCAATTGTTGGAATAATGAAGTATTATGACTTATTGAAATCAAGTCTGCATGCAATTTTTTTTCTAAAATAATTTTAAATTTCCATTGTATTGAAGGAAATGCTTTATGATAAATAAAATGTTACATTTCTATGTTAAATCTGGAAAAGTTTAAATAAATTCTAATTTTTTTTGATTGGTGACAATCTAATATGGAAAACTTTGTGAGAATTTATGTCTGAGTGATGTGAAATTAATCACTACTTCCTAATCTATTAGCATAATACTTATAAAATTAGTACTAATGGGGGAGGCACTTCAGCAACATTGTGATTTATCTGTTGGTTACTTTTCTGCATATCTTTAAAAAACATACAACGTTCAGAAAAGAGTAGTGATCGTAAATGTGCACACCAGTAGACCTCGATCCACTCTTTCAAACTACTGGCTATGAAGCCTGTAATCATAAATTTTGATATATAAAATTGAAGATGGGTTCTAAGATGATGGATTATAAGTAAATTGCTTCATCTTTTTAAATTGAAGAGTAATGGAGATCCCTTTGTACAAAAGCAAACAAAAGCTAAATGCATTATTCAGAGTAAGAGGAGACAGATTGAGCTATCTGGTCAGAATGTACCAGTGGATTAAAGATATTATTATCATCTTTATTATTTTTACTATTACAAAAGTTACACAGTTTTGATAAAACAGTTCACTCTTCTCCTTACCATGAGTTAATCACTGAGATCAGTCTGCTTCATGATTTTCCAGGTGGATTTCCTTTATCTCCATAGAATATATTATACATCTATTTCTAGTGTATGTATGTATTCTGAGATGAGCATTCTCACTTATGAATGTTGTGTACTGTAGGCATTTACCCTCAATGCACATGTACCCTCTCAATGCACATTGCCATCAAGAAATCTTACTGCTTTCAGAATGAGCAACATCTTTCTCATACTTAAGGAGAGTTTTTAACAATAATGTATATACTACTATTATGTTGTATAAAATACAATAGAGTCTATTTAAAGGTGGCTTCAGTCTTGGGTATCATGGGAAAAGAGGACATGGATAACATATTAAGAACAAGCTAACAAGTCCCATGACAAGATTGCCATATTCAAGTTCTATTCCTGCTACACTGTTAGTATCTCTATATTTAAAAACACAAGCTAACTACTTTCTTTATTAAAATATCTCATCTGTTGGCCACTATGTATCATGCATAAGTACCAGTATGCATTAATGGAATTTTAAGGTATAATTGTGTATTTTCAGGTTTATCTGGAACCCCATCCTTCTTATGCTGCCTAATGAGCTGAGGCATTGGGAAAGGGTGAGCCTAAATTATAAATTATGACAATTAATCTGATATTTAATCATTCCATGTTTCTCAGGGTCTACCCTTTAATCACACAGAAGTCAATAAGTACTTGAATAACAATGTAGGGAAGACTATTTGGATTGAACATAATGTTAATAACCATGTTTCCCAGTTATCTTTCCCATAGCTGTAATTGATGGATCATTCACTTTATTGGAATCAATATTTTTCTATTTAGTAAATAAAGGGTAGAAACTATTGACTGCTCATCATTCTCTTCTCCAGAGCACCCAAAATGGAATGACACATTATTTGTTCAATTAACTTAGAAATGAAAAGTAGTACAGTTGAAGGTCCTGGTGATTGGATGCTTGGCAGTGGAAAATATATATTGGCATGGATGTGGTCTTGGAAAGATAAAGGTCAGGCAAAGGCATGTGGTGCATAAGTGGGGAAGGGAATTGCTATGAAGGAAGACTGAAGGTAGGAAAGTGGAGTGTGGGTATGAAAGGAAGAGGCACCACTACAAATGACTCCACCTTCTTAGCATTCAGCTTAGCATTCAGCTAAGAAGATGCTGAGCCAAAATTGTCCACATATTTGGCACCAATAGTTACTTTCTGTGCTCATTCTCTCATTTAACAAACAACCATTGAATGTTTTATATAAACCAGAACCCATTACCAGCTTTTAAAACATATTATTGGACAACATCTGCACATCCCATGAATGAATTATGTTTAATGTCAGAACGTGACAATGCTATGAAATATAAGGGTGAGAGAAAGCAGGGGAAAGGCGGTGATGGAGGTATCATGATAGTATATATAGAGTCCCGTTTGGTGTTTTTGAATTTTTGTTACTGGAACAAAGTTGGAAGAAGATAAGTGTGTGAGCCAACACGAAGGGCAGCCTCCAGGTGGAGGAAGCTGATAGAGGAGGAAGAGCATCCTGGGGTGTTCAAGGACAGTCCTGCATCCAGGGCCCTGGAGCCAAGGGCAGCAGAGAGGGAGGTCAGGAAGAAGGAGCGTGGGGGCTTTCAAATCATTGTATGAACTTGGGTTTTCCTGGCAAATCACTGACAAATGCTTTTTGTACATAACAAGACCTGGGTATGACAGAGAGCAACATTTCATCTGATTGCTCCAAATTGTTCCAGATTAAAGCAGGGAAACATCAGTGGAGGACCAGGATGAGGTGGGAATGGCGGGGGGCGTGTATGGAGAGAAGACTACTAGTGAAGATATCTAGAGATGGGAGAGTGAGTGGAGCCAGAATTTCAGTACCATTTCCCTACAGCCTTACCCACTTGGGGTTCATGGCTGAAGTCCATGAAATAAATACCTGTTCATTATCCCCATGTTTAATTACGGAGAGAAGTAATAGTACTTTGAATCAAATTTACATTTCTTCCAAAAGTCTTCTATTAGATTCCACCAGCAGCAAAATGTCATGCTAGGTAGATACAGGCCATATCCCTTGGAAGTTATTTACATTGAGCTCTGTGTAGCAGTAGTTCAAATTTAATAATGTGCTCATAATAAAACTCATAAGCTAAATTTGAAAGCCTTTCAAAAGCACTTAGTAAGGTGAATGTAGAACTGTAGTTCTAATTATAAACTGTAGGGAGTGAGGTTGAGATTAACATACCTCATCAAAAAAAAAGAAATTTTAAGAGTAAGTGCAAAGCAGAATTCTAGGCCACTGACTGGCCTTGACCTCTGTATTGCTGACCCTGGGCTTGCATGGCTGTGGGTGTCTGTATTCATTAAGCAGCCTGTGAAGAGTAGCATTTCAACATGCGGAGAGTACATTGAGATGACTCAGTTATTGGCACCAACCTTTGTAGCCATATGCAGCTGGTTTAGATTTTTTCATGTTTCTCCGGGCCACCTACTAAATTTTTATTCTTTTTGCAAGCTGTGTCCTGTGTTTGGTTTGGAAACATAGCACAATATTGCACTTCTGTGTTCACACTTAAAACACAGTAGAATAACATTGATTTGTGATCTTTCTTCATTTGAGATTCTGTGTTTAAGGACCAATGAGTTTAAAATGGGGACAGGAGAGAAAGAAAGACATAACCAATTACCCAGTTGGGTTGGTTCAAGTCCACAATATTTGAAGAGATGGAAAATGCACACGTCTGAAAGACATCTTTTATTTTCCAGAGTTAAGCTTCTGTTACTATGTAAAGTCTCTTTATTCTTAGATGTAGAACACTTTTCTTTCCATCATCTCTGATAGAGAGCCAGACAGCAATTAGTGTTTTCAGTCTTAATATTTTTGATCATTTGGACAGTTATGTAGTTTTTCTGTGACTGTGGATATGATTTGCATTTTCCTGATGGCTGGTAACTTTGAATGCCCTTAAAAATGCCCATTTGCTACTTGGAAATAGGAGTATGCTTGAGTGTATGTGTGTGTATATGTTTGTGTGTGTGTGTGTTTGTATGAAGTACTGTTTAAGAGTTTCCATACTCTTTACTGTCCTATTTTTTCATTATTTTGCAAAGATACTCTGTATATTTAGGATTTATTTATTTATTTATGTTAATTTTAGGTTTTGAAAATTTTCCTCAGGTCTATGATTTGCATTTTTAGTCTCTTAAAATTTGTTCTTTTAAGAGTATTTGCTTTTCAACAGGCAGAAAAGTGTAACTTTAATGTATTCCAATTTATCAATATTTTTGATGTTCATGTGCCCTGGGTTCTGCTTATAAATTTTACCTCCTGTGATACCATAGATAAATTTTCTTTTGTTGGCTTTAATAATGTTCACATGTAGACGGTTATTTTTGTTGTTGTTGTTGTTATCTTCTGGGTCCAATGTCAAAATAGTTTTATGTCTTATGAAAGCCTGATATTGGTTGTTTATTGCTAAAATAATGATGAATAAAAAAGCACCACAAACTCAAAAGCTTAACTGAGGAAGAGTTCACTTAGCTCTTGAGGTTGAGTCAGGAAGGCAGGGGGGACAGCCTGAGCATTTCTTCTGGCAGCTGATTGTGGGTCCACTGGAACATGGCTGAAGAGACAGGGCTCTAGCCCACACATCTTCTCTTCCCCTCTGTCTCTATCGAGCTCTTTAGATCTTGGATTGCCATTGTATTGCCAAGGAAAATCTAACTTGGACTTAATGTGTTATCCTTCTTTTTTCACTTTTGAATTAGATTTGTGTGAGAGTTAATTTTATGTGTCAATTTGGCTAGGCTGTGGTGTCCAGGTGTTTGGTTAAACAATAGTCTAACTATAGCTTTGAAAGTGTTTTTTAGATGTGATTAACACTTAAATCAGTAGACTCAGTGTCAAGCTGATCAGTCTCCATAATGCAAGTGAACATTATCTCAGTAGCTGGAGACCTTAGAAGACAAAACTGAGCTCTCCTGAAAAAGAAGGATTTTCTCTGTCTGTCTCCCTATCTCCATGTGTGTTGTATGTTTGTGTGTGCGTGAGCGTGTATATTTCTGCCTATATCAAATATTTGTGTTGCAAATAAATAAGAGCTGGAAGTGACTACCCATGAATACACGTTCATTATCAAAATATTAATGTATATTTTAAAAAAAAAACTCTCCATGCTCCTCCTGTTTTTTGCATCTGAGCTCCTGGCCTCATTCACTTTACAACACAGAATGTACAACATATGGCAGCGCCATAGCAGATGCTCACCTTTGTTAGTTCTTTTACATCCCCAGGGAGTGATTGAAACACGTACCTTCAAAGTAATAATTTCCTCAAAACTATCCGTGAGAGTGCTTGCTGACCACTGGATAAAAGCCATCACGCATCGAATAACACAGAGCATGACATCTTTCCCTTCTGAAGTCCAACATCTTCATGGAGCTAGGGTGCAATAAAAGGACCCATCACAAACATAAACAAACCCCTCTCCATGGGCAGAGCTGAAAAATCAGAAGTACATGAAATGGTCAATTTTGAGACGAGCAGAGAGCAGAGAATGAACTGAGACCCGAGGAGAACAGCAAGTGAATGCAAAGGGAATTAAAGTTCTTATTATTATTTAGACCTAAAAAAAAACAAGGAAAAACTTTTTCTCTTGCCGGGTCACAATTTGTTGGTGTGAGAGATTCACCACTTTATTGTTTATATTTAAATAGAATTTAGTTCCTTTGATTGGCAGTCACATTTTCTCTATAGTTTTAATAATCATCAAGGGAAGGGCCATGATCCAGGGCCTCAGTAGGGGATGTGACCTTTATCTGAGGGACATTAGATAGCCACATCTAGGAAAACAAGATGATTTTCATGATGAAAAGACACTGATGGTAGATTTTTTTTTTTTTTGGTACAGAGGATTGAACTCAGGGGAATTTGACCACTGAACCACATGCCCAGGACTGTTTTGTGTTAAATTTAGAGACAGGGTCTCACTGAATTGCTTTTTTTTGCTGAGACTGGTTTTGAACTCAGGACTCTCCTGCCTCAGCCTCCCAAGCCACTGGGATTACAGGCATGTGCCACCACGCCTGGCTTGATGGTAGATTTTTGATATTATAAATGCCCACATAAAGTTACTATCCTCAATTCTGCCCCATGCAGGCCTAGGCACTGAGTGTACACATGCCTTCATAATTGGGTAAGGAAACAAAGAATATAAAAAGGGTCTCATCAGCAGTACACAGAAGCATCCTGTGGTGTTTATGTTCAAGATCAACTTAAGTTTACCATGTACCTGTGCTTGTGGCAAAATAAGATCCAGGAAAATGTTAATTAATCAAAGGTGATAAAGGTGATAAGTAGCCAATATGGGCATGATTAATGATTCCAACATCATCCTCTTAGGCCTCTGGCCCAGTTCCCTAGGTTCTCATTGATTTTCTAAATTTTCCATAAGACATGAGGATCTTAGAGGCAGGAAGGTCTCATGGAAAAGGTTTAGTTTTAGCTGAGGCCTCAGATTTGTAACAGATTAGCTGACCCCAAGTTAAAAAGACTTTAATACTTAAAAATTGTGAGCTTATCATAAACTGAAGGAATGTGACTTATGAACATAGCTTTTGTAGAAGTCATTTACATTGATCTTTAGAATTCACAGTAACCTGTCATTTTGAAAATGAAAGGGGTCTCTCATTAAATATTTGTGTGGGCATAAATCTGAATGAGGTGCTAATAGTCTTCTGCCCATTGTCCAAATGCAGTTAAACATGTAAATAATATGTTTTTTATGTCACCAAGAATAACAAATGATGAAATTCCAGCCTCAGGGGTAACCTAGTTTAATCAAAAAAATTTAGTGTGGACCGATTAGTATTATATATAGAAAAACGAAAGACACATTGAAGAGAATGGGCAAGCCCTAGGTCTTAGAAAAGTTCTAAAATTTATGCTAGCTCTTTCTAAGGACTTGTTTTGATAGCTTCAAACTGATATCAAAGATAAGCCAATAAATATTTGGGATATTGACAGAGTATCCCATGCTTCACCCACTAATGAATACTAATATGTCGTTGCTTTATGTTTTCAATTATGTTACTATTTGAAATGTCACTCTTCCTGAGTTGCTTCTCACCTGATGCAGGTGCAGTCATTTGCTAGTATTATATTCAGAATGAATTCCCATGAGCACCTTTTGCATGGATGTGACCAGTTGCCTCTTGTTTAGAAAACACGAAGTTCACCAATTCTTATTCAAGAGAAAGCTCCTGTCACATCCCTGCCACCAGCAATTCCAAGATTTACTTTTATCTCTCTCTCTTCATTGTGGCAATATGGAAGTCACTTTTTAGGTAGGAAGGGTTCATCTTCCTATGTGTTCACTTGGAAGGAAACCTAGAACTAAGCGCTAAAGTGTTAACAAACAAAAATAAAGCAAGTGTGTATGTGCATGTATTCACACTTACTTTTCTCATACTTTGCTAGGCCAAGGTATCCTTGCTGTCCTTTATGTATCATATAGGCAATGGCCCATTCTTCTGTGACCTCTGGGGTCCTGTGTGGGAGTAAGGCCAGTCTATTCTCAGATTCATTTATGGGAATTTCTTGCATCTTGTCCTACACTTGGGAGTCTATGACTATGGGGTATGCATCTATTGTTCTGGAAATCAGTGGCAGTTAAAATTTCATTTTTGTGTGTGTGTTCCAGTGGGAAATCCTAAGCTCTTTATCAAGTAACTATATGTAATCAGATACGTATGAAGAAATTGGCAGTTATTTTGGGTTCTCATCAAACCCCAAGGCAGATGCCAACAACAGAGACCCCCACCCCATCATGTATCATCACCCTTTAGAATGTATGGGACTGCTGTATCTCTTTGAGTTTTTCTTTTCTTATTATTACTGAGGAACAACATCTACTTTTTGAAGTTTACAAATTAAAAAGACATTTCATTACCTGTAACTATTGTGTAGGACTTTGATTCGGTGTAATAACAAAGTGACTTAGTTCAGGGAGTGATATCTTAGTTATCATGGGAAGAGGAGCAAAGAACATAGGGGGAATTAATATGGAAATGATGCTTTTGGGTCTAGGAGAAAACCAAAGTGTGTCGTGACATCCTCCATGAATCAAGGTTTGAAAGTAGTTTCAGTAGAGTTAAGCTGTGTGAGAACTGATCTTCAGTCGCATCTTACTCATCTGGGACTCTGAAGTGCCAGCAGTCAGAGAGCTGGGTTCTTGTTGCAAGTGAATAAACTTTAATGAGCTCCTCTTTGTATTACCAGCAGCAGCGGTGTATTAGTATTAAGCCCAGTAGTAAGTATTCAAGAAATATTTTGTCGTCAATATGCTTTTTACATTAAGTTGGGCAGCAATATCAAATGATGACTTCATATCACTTGAATTACATCAAAAAATTAGAGGGCATTAAATAAAACTAAATAAGGTAGGTCAAGTTGGGTGCCAATTAGGACCATTGTGTTTCCTTCTGTTTATAAGCAATCACAGCATTTGTCTGAGAGAGTCTGACCCGGTACAAAGTTTTGTCTCACACATCCTATTGCTGATTCAAATGAAAACTTCCATAGCTGCATAGCCACTTTGCTGACATCATATCTCAAGGGCACAGACAGAGGGAGAATTATTTTTATGTCCCAGTTAACCGATATATAAAGCAAAGATAATTAAAACAACCCTCAAGAGGGACAGAAGGATATTGGCTCATGAATCGTTTCTTAGGATGTACTTTTCAAGCCACAGGTGAAAACCAGTGTCCCTGGCTAGTGTATCTTCCATGCAGTTCTAAAACAATAGGAATTACATTTTGAGAGTCCTTCTTCTGTAATTTTTTAAGGATTGGATTATATGACAACACATTATTTCTTTGAGGAATATTTCACAAGTCATATACTATTGTGATGTTATTTTGTAAATTCATTGTTGCAATGAAAAAATTCTATGGAAAATATTCCTATTGAATTTAAGTCACAGAAATCTCAACCATATGAAAACATTTTTGGCTAAAATCTCAAGTATCTATTTTTTATAGCTTAATTACCTTCAACTTTACAAAATTAAGTATTCACTGTATGTAATAATTGCTTATTGTTGTATGTTCATGCATATATAGTATTATGTAATACCAATTAGTCATGTGTGTGTGTGTGTGTGTGTGTGTGTGTGTGTTTGAGCCCAGTGATGCTCTTTTACTGAGCGACCTCCCTAGATATTTTTATTTCAAGACAGGGTATTGCTAAGTTGCCCAGGCTGACCTTGAACTTGCAATCCTCCTGCCTCAGCCTCCCAAGTGCCTAGGATTACCAGCATGTACAACCATGCTCCACTTCACTGAATCATTTTTAATAAGAACTCATAACTCTTCTTTTTTTCTCTCCCCACTCCTAGATAATTTTAGCAATTTATTCATTTTTGCTAGAAACAAACGAACACCAACAATACTATTTTTCATGCTTGCAGCAATTCCATGTCTCCTTGTAGCTCTATTTGTAAAGTTTAATTAATTCTTTAATCCTGCTGCTGCTTTTGTTTCACTAGCTAATACCTTGAACAGTTTTTAAATGGGTATGGATGTACTCTGCTTTGTTTACATGCTTAAGTGCCTCTTCTAAGCTGTTTTTCATGCTACTGACAAATTGAAGACATTATTAGACTAGAAAAAGTAAATAATAATACTTTTTTCTGAGAAATCCAAGTGCATCTTAACAGAGCATTGAAATGTCCAGACATTTTGTCTGAGTGAGTATAAGGAAAATAATATTTGTAATTTATGCATGAGATATTTATGCTATAAAATGATAAGGTATTTTTAAAAAATCATTCAGTAGGAGATTTATTTTCTTAGCTAGGCCAGGTTTTTCTTTTATCTTAGGTAAGGCTCATACCACCTTTTCACCTTCCTTGTTGATAGTCACGATAAGTCTCTAGTGATGAGGTAGGGCATGTGACACCTTGGTCAGTACCTGGGCAAGTGGGATTTCCAGATGTGTCTAGGTTAGCTCAAAACTCAAGCAGAGTGTCCGCACTCTCTCTGAAATGGTCACGACAGTGATCATCCTCCCAGATGTGGCTCAATTTTAATTTTGTGCTTTTCAAACAGTCTATTCTTTTTCTTTCTTTTGCCCCCAGCAGTCCCTCCACCTGCTCTGACCCAGAAGCCCCTCCACCACATTTCTGTGGACCTGTGTGTTAATCCCAGTCCACTGCAGCACACATAATCCACCTCTCCCCCCAGCATCTTCTACTCCATGAGTTCTCGCTGACTGTCTCTTCCCTTGTCCCTCTTTCTTGGCAATACATTGCCCAGTACATCATTTTTGTTCTGAGAATTTAGAATTTGTCTTTCATTCCTTTCCCCCAGTTTTCTGAATGTGTATGGCATTGCTCACACATTTAGTACTGTTTAAAGTTAGTGAAACTTGTTACATTTAACCTCTCCTCTTTGCTTTTATAAGTTGTGTATTTATTGGTTGAGAAATTTATTTATATATTGATTTATTTTTTCATTAACCAGTAAATACTATCTGATCCTCTTTTCTGTGTCAACCACTGTAGTGATGGAAATTCAACATCCCAAACCTGTCCCAGGAGGAGAACATACTAGGATGACTACACTGTGTTTTATGAGTATAGACTGTTTTTTTTTCTTTTTTTCAATTATATCTACTCCCTAGGAATTTTTAAGTGAGATATGTTCCCTTTTGACTTACAAGTTCTAAACTTCAGGCACACATTTCTGAAACACTAGTCTGTTTTTGGTTAATCTTGAAGATCTGATCGCTGGAGAAGGAGGGTACTCTAAAGGGTAGTGCTGAGTCCACAAGGGATTCTGTGGACAGCCTCCTTTGCTGTAAGCATGAAACTAAGTTGTATAACTTTATCTATCTATCCATACAGTTTGAGCCACAGAAAACTTTCACAGGTATGTTCTGAGGCCCAACATCATGAGTGTGCTCAGGTGATGGTCAGTTATAAAAACTGAGAGGCATCGCTAGATGAAGAGTTGAGAACAAACTCGATGGTTGCAAAGTAAAGGAGACTTTTCTGAACAATCTTTGATACTTAGTTTAGGTGTAAAAATAATAAACATCAAGTAGAATAGCAATGTAAATTCTAAAACATCATTCCCGAGTGACTTTTCAAGTGTGCCAACTTTCAGGATTGGAGATCTAGCAGAATTAATTTATAAAAAGAGGGTGGCAGGCAGATATGGGAGAGCCTAAAATAGGAAACTGAAGTTGGTATGTAATTTCTAAAATTTAAAATGATTCTGGGTAAAACTTAGAATTTACATAATTTTCACACTATTCTTTTCATCTTTTCTTGACACCCAGAATTGTGTCTTTACCCATTTGCACACATTTGCACACATTTCATGACTGTATACATTACCTTTTAAACTAGTAATGCTTTTATGGCTTATTTCTAAACTATAGTTTGGACTCTTAGGTTCATGAAAGGATCCCAGTCAACAAATGGTCTAGAGTGATTCTCTTGGAGAAGACACTCAGGGTGTTTACACATCCCCAGGCCTCTCGGCTAGGGTTATGATGTGGGTGATGGTGCACTGACCTTTGAGTGCCCTGGGGCTGACACTTCTCTCTAGCACAAAACCCTGGAGCCCTGGAGAATCAACAACCTATAACCAAAGATAGCTGGTACAGAACAACCCAGCTCCAAGGAACCTCTGAGTGGGTAACTGAGCCACCCACGTGGTCAGGACTGACTTCCAGCATTCTGAATCCTGTACTGAATTCTACCCACTCATGGTGGTTATGGGCTTGGGAATGTATCCACTTTGGATGCCTCTCCCTCCTTGCGCCACTTTCCCAGCCTTTTACTAAGTGTCCCAGGATCACATTCTAACAAAAAGTATGCCTGCAAATTTCTGTCAGAGGTTTCACCAAACTAAGAGAGAATTCGGCTAAGAGAGCCTTCAGACTAAAATCATAAAAACACTTATTCTGTGTCACCTGGTATGAAAATGAGGTGTCCCCTAAAAGCTCAGGTATTAGGTAACACACCAATATTCAGAAGTGAAATGATTACTTTGAGATCTGTAATTTAATCAGTGGATTAAACCATTTGATGGGTTGATTATTTAAATGGCTTAATGGGTGGTAACTGTAGGCAGGTAGGACATGGCTGGAGGATGTAGGTCACTGAGATTGTGTCCTGGGGGATTTTAATTTCCCCACCTTCTTGCTTTCAAACTCTCTCTCCTGGCTGCCATGAATGGAGCAGTATTCCTCCACCATACACTTCCGCCATGATGATCTACTTCATCTTGGGCCCAGAGCACTGGTCAGTCAACATGGACTGAACCTCTCAAACTGTGAGCTAAAATAAACTAACTCTTTCACCTCTAAGTTGTTCTTGTTAGGTATATTGGTCACAGCAAGACAGGCTAACTAATATTGGCTTTAAAATGAAGGTTTCTATGGGTATGTATTTAGTTCTATCACTTGCTCACAAATCAATATTATAGGAACTTCAGTATTTGTTTTTCCCCCAAGTTTCTTGTGTTATTTTGTTGTCTAAGACTGACTACCATTAGGAAATATGTTGCTGAGGAAACAAGAAGTAATCCTCTACTATTACAACAGAAGAAACTCAGTGAAGTTCATTTCTTAAAAGAGTTGGGTTCCATTAAAATAGTTGAATTGTTGAGTAAGGTCAGATAAGAGAGGACAGGGAAGAAAAATGGAAGGAGCCAATAAGATCATAAGAATTAAGAAAGGAGTTGGGAAACCTCTTTATGCATGAAAAACAAACAAACAACAAACAAACAAACAGATACTTTTGTGGAAGGTATCTTCCTAAATAAGATGTTGTGTTGGTACCCCAACAGCAGATAACATTGTGTTCAATATCCTTATCCCAGGCATGAGAAATGAAGGAGTTAGGGATAGGTATGACCAATAAAAATGAATTTTGGGGGGATAAGTATAACCAGTAAAAAATACAGAGCTCATCTTTGTCTTGCCTTCTCTCTTAAATGAAGTGAAAAATCACATAATTAGCTTGATGGAATTATAAAGAGATGGTCTTATTTTTTAAAAGTAGAAACCATAGAGAAGCCAAGATAAAACATGATGTCATCAAGATTAAATAATTAACTAACCACAGGAAAACCTCATTATTCCAAACACTTAAATATAATCCACATTGGCTGGTGATGTGGCTCAAGCCGTAGCACACTCGCCTGGCATGCGCGTGGCTCTGGGTTCAATCCTCAACAGCACATTAAAAAAAATAAAATAAAATAAGGATGTTGTGTCCACCGAAAACCAAAAAAAAATAAAAATAAAAATAAGAATTCTCTCTCTCTCTCTCTTTCTCTCTCTTACTCTTTAATCTCTCTATTTAAAAAATATATATAATCCACATTAACATTAACTTCTCCCCCTCTTTTTTCTGGGTGATGTGTTAGTTTTCTAGGACTGCTCTAACAAAATATCCTTGAGTGTCTTAGAACAACAGAGATTTATTGTCTCATGGTCTGGAGGCTAGAGGTCTGACATCAAGGGGTCAGCAGAAATATGTTTCCTTCATACCTATAGGGGAACTCTTCCTTGTCTCTGTATTAAGCTTCTGGGACTCTTCTGGTGATCTCTGAAGTTCTGTGTCTTGGAACAGTATAACTCTGTCTTCAAGGTCACTTGGCATTTATGTTTGATGTCCCTGTCTTCCTATGCTGTTTTCTTATGGGATACCAATCATGTTGGGTCAGAGGCCCACCCTACTCCAGTATGACCTCAGCTTAACTATTACATCTGCCATGGTCCTATTTCCAAAGAATTTTACATTGCAGGTATTGGGGCTAGAATTAGAAGAAACAGAATAGTTTCTTTGTAAAAAAAAAAAAAAAGGAAGAAGAAGAAAAAAAAAAAAGAAGAAGCTCCATTGAGAGATTATTGGGGCAGATTGCAAGTTTAAGGCCAGTCTGGGCAACTGACTTTGTCTCAAGATAAAATTTTTAAAGGGATAGTGATGTAGCTCCTTAGTAGAATGCCCCAGTGTCCAATCCCCAGTGCCACAAAATCAAAAGAAGAAACTAGAAGACCACTCTTAAATATGTTTTTGACTAATGTTTTCTTATTTCTTGAGCAGTATACATACTTTTTGTATGCAGTATTGTGAAATATTATTAAAAATATCATTCTATTGTGAGAGTTGTATTTAAATGCTACTAATTTCAAATTATATTTCTTTTTGGGGGGTACCAGGGATTGCTCAGGGACACTCAACCACCAGCCTATTTTGTGTTTTATTTAGAGACAGGGTCTCACCTAGTTGCTTAGCACCTCACTATTGCTGAGGCTGGCTTCGAACTCACGATCCTCCTGTCTCAGCCTCTGAAGCTGCTGGGATTACAGGCGTGCACCACCACGCCTGTCTACATTTCAAATTCTATACGACAATTTTGACTACACGTATCTGTTCAAATAGATGTAAATTTTAGTTTATTAAGTAGTTTGGAATATTGGACTAATTTGTATGATCCATAAGGAATGCTGTTTTGTTATCTGCTATCAGTTAACGTTCTCATAAATTGTGTTTTTCCTGAAGTCAAGTTGAAAAGTAATTTCAACTATCCTTTCTTATTTGTTTTTCTTTTTCCTCTTGTTTTCTCCCTTCATTTTTCTATTCCTTTCTTCTTTCTTTAGGATTCTGGTTAGTGAAGATATTTTTATTCTAATTGTCATTGTATATTTTTTTAGCCTGCAATTTAGAATCCTTATATTGAAATATTCCACATTAAGTAATATAAATTATGCTTTAAATAGAAACTTCAGGATTTTTTTTCTAGAAAAATAATAGAGGATGTAGAATAAATCCTCTGGGGACTACTGAGTAAAAGAACTTTCATTAAATCATGTTCTCTATACAATAGCAAGGTGCTAAGCAATTAGGTGAGACCCTGTTTCTAAATAAAATACAAAGTAGCCTATTTCATTTTTCTAGTAGTCTTTGTGTATTTACAGAGAAAATATGATGTGCTTATTTATAAAAAGTAAAAGCTGTTTTAATAGTCTCTTGTAAACATGTATGTTAGTAAACTGAATTTTGATTTTTAATCAATATTAAAAATGATATCTTTATAATTAGAGAGTTTTGCTTTCTAATGTTTGGAAATCCAAACAATTTATTTATTGTTTGCTTCTATTTTATTTAGATTCTCTAATAAATACTAGTCATTAAATATCTGTCCTGATCTTCCTCCCATACTGTTGAACTGAACTATTTGTTTGATTTTTGCAGTATGAAAGAAGAAACGTTTTTTGTTCAAGTAGACTGTAGTGATTATCTCCTGACATTTGTAGATGACCCAATTAAGAAAGTTTGGCAGAGGGCATTGGTTGTTGCTTAAGACCAAGTAAAATGCTGTTACATATATTCATGGGCGGGATCATACGAAGCAAGCTACCAACCTGCAAGCCTCTGTCCATGTAGGTGACAAAAAGGATCTGGCTTCTGAGCCAGCTTCTCTGTCTGTGGGTCTGAGCATGTAACATTGATTATCCAGCAGATGACCCAGCAGTTGTTCTGAAAAAGGGCCAGCTAAATGCACAATTTCACATTTAAGGAAAATAGAGGCAGAAAAAAAGAACGAAAGTGTTCCACTTTATTTTTTCTTTACATGTTGTTCTAACATAAGATAATTATAGAACAATTGAAGTTTTTTTTGTTTGTTTACAGAAATATTCATGGTTGTCTTGAAAAGTATTTATTCAATGAATAGTCCTCTAAAAACACTTAACAACAATAACAAGTATCTCAAGGTTAAGCCCTATCCTGTGTTTCCCCTCTATGTCATTTGTAACAACGATGGTCTGTGACATTTAGTTAATTAAATCTCCCCACAGTGTGTGACTTGGTTGTTCATGTCCTCTAAGAATGTAATTTTTAAAGGTGGCAAGAAGAATGGCTAACCTTGATGAGTCAGTTAACCACAGTAGCGTGCTATTCAAAAAGATAGGAACGAAAAATTAGAATGCTTGTACAGTATATAAATAAAAAACCCCTCAACACAGCATGGATGTAGCAGACCTATGACCTATAAAATGCTTCAGAAACAGGATAGCAAAAGAAATCAAATGATCGTGCAATTGTGAAACCTGCACCATGCCAATCAGGAATCTCCACACATATAAATTTAATCTACTACATTTGCTAGGGAATTTTTATATAAAATTTTTGTTATGGTTCTTTGAATGGTTTCCTTTGACTCATGTTTTAAAATGTTCAGTTTGAACTGACAATTTTTATTGTGATTTTGCAGAATTCGGGCAATGTATTTTATCATTGTTTACAACATTCTGATAAAACTGTTATTTGCTATGAGAAAACTATTTCTTAGAGGGAAAACAGTCTGCCTTTGGAGCATTGGTCAGAATTTTCAGTGTTATAAAAGGCAGACTTAGGGGCCCCCTCTTGCTCCATCTTTCCCTTAGAACATGGGGTTAGAGCTCTCATTTGATCATGGGCTTTTGTTGACATTCAGAACTTATGGATGATTTCTAACTTTCTGATTTTGGCAGAGATTAAGGAACATTTTAAAACTGAATTTGCATTATGTATTCACTGATAATTTGGAACCAATATTGATGTCATTTAATAGATGATGCTATTTACAGGAATTCTATGAAGAATCTTCAAATAATGTATTTCTTGAGAGGTAAAATGCATGGAGACCAAAAAGAAAAAGAAATTAGAAAGCACATCCCTCAAGAAAAAAAAAATCTGTAAGAACATCTAATATAAGGAATTTTATTTTAAGAGCTATTCGTGTACTCAAATATCATCTCAATCATCTGGATGGCCGTCTTTGAAAATTACAGATCTCAAGTGGGGGTTCTTTTGGTTCTATTAAGATCAGAATATAAATGATGCACTAAAATGTTTCTTTAAAATAGGTTAGCTCTATGAGGGCAAAAATTGCCCTGAAATTATTTTCAGTATTCAGAACAATTAACAGAGTATTGGGTATAAAATAGAGCCTTAATACATATTTATTGGGTTTTTATCATTTATTCTTCTGAAAAAATACATCACCTGGCAATCATAATTTTGGCCAGTGAACTTTGTACTTGGGTGAGTTATTAAAAAAAAAAGTTTAGATGAACAATTTTGAGTCATGCAATGTGAAGGAGCATGAGTTGCCAGAACTTGAGAGAAGCTAAAGAAAGAGGTGACAAAATATAAGTGTCAGTGATGAAGGGTAAAAGCCACCCACAGGCCAGCTATGGGACTCATGGGAGATGATGTCGGTGCTCTGCATCTCCTGCCACAGTCTGGCTGGGCACAAAATCACGAGCCACCACACAGCTTGTAGATTCAAACAGCAACTCTTTATTCCCGAACTCACACCAGCCGTCTACAATCACGTTCTGGGGAAATCCACGTTCTCTTCCCAAATCCACATTCTCTGCCCAAATCCACCTCCACTGGGCTTCTATCTCCAAAATATACTGTCTGAATCCTGTGAGAACTCAAGGGGAACTCAGGCAGCAGGATACGCCCTATTCCCAGCAGGAATAATCTTAAACCTTAAACCTGGAACCTAAACTGGGAACGCCCTAAACACGATTATCTTAAAACCGGGAACACCCTAGTCTGCCTTGGTCCTTGAGCAAGGTCACGTACATTCAATGTCACTGCAACATGGGGTACGCTGGCAAGGAAATTGTCATACCTACTTGGCTAATGGCTCCCAGCAATCTCCAGCTCCTCCAGTCAGTCAGATATAACAACAGGATTTGAATTCTCTCTCTCTTTTTTTTTTTTTTTTGGAGGGGAATTGTATTTAAAAAGCAAAACAGAACAAATCACTCGATAAGACAACCCTCATCTGTCAGTAGTGGTGGAAATTTCATGAAACTGTCCTTAAACAACAAGACTGTCCTCCCCACCCCAAAGTGCTGGAGAAAAGCTGGTCGTGTGGCTTGCTCTCTCCTTGAACTTGGATTCCACTTCCTACCTGGACATTCATCCTGATGCAACTAAAACACCAGGCAGCAGCAGGCTGTTTGCATCCTGCTCTGTTCTGGGAGGCCCAGGTACTCCCTTCTCCTGGTTGCTAAGCTCCAACCTGGGAGGCGGAGTTCGAGGGCATGGCCTTCCCTGAAAAGCTCTGCGTGCAGGTGTGCAGGCATGAATGCCCACGCCCAAAGGCCGATTTTCTTCCTGGCAGGAGTAGGGTTGTAGGAGTGACCTTTAGAGGAGGCACAGAAAAGTTGGCCCTCCACAGAGGACACACAGCAAGGCGGAGTTGCAGGAGGGGCCACAGGTTTGCTGACTCCAAACCAGGGAAGAGTTCTTGTCCAGGGCATGAGCCCTCATGGTCAAGGCTGCTGAAGGCTTAGGTCAGTGGTCTCTTCACAGGATTTGAATTCTAATCTTTCTGGAGACTATGAACAAGAGGACATTTATGTCTTTTGCATAACACTGAAGTGAGAATTTATATAAGAAATGAATATTTAACCGAAGTTAATTAACCTGCTCTATTGGTTTTAAAACAATTAGGCAAGATTTCCAGTTTGAGCAATAGGGCAGAGTAAATATTCTGATAACAATACCTCACGCAATCAGTCACATCTGTGGACAACACAGTTGCACAATTGTCAGCCAAAATCAGAACAGTAAGTGAAATCAGAGGCTGGTATTGCCAGAAGGACCGAGGTCCACAACCAAGCAGAAAGTGGAAGATTTATGAGATGAGAAAGAGTGGGAAAGTCCAGGAAGAGGGTCTCAGCTCAGCATGGAAAGGATTGCTTGGGAGACTCGGGGTCATCCATAGGCTGAACTTCTAAGGCTGTGCAGGAGGGTGTGTTGAGGGAATGTGATGAGGATATGAAGCTTGACGCAATTCTCTGGGGTCAGTTTCAAGATGGATCTCACAGCTGCTAAGTCGGGGGAGTGTAAAGGATGAAGAACTCCCTCTCACTGCTCTTGTTGGTCTTTGGGTTTGTTGCTAATCTGGGACAGGTAGAGAAGTGAGTCTAGGATGCAGATATTTGGGATGACATTCAACTTCCCTGATGTGTGATGGGAGTCTATTGGTGCCTGAGGGCTAACAGGTCCTCAGCTAGTGGCTGGAGGTCCCTCCAGTAATCACACTTTACTTATAGAGTCAGGGTTTGTAATCCAGGGCGTTCTGATGAATGTAAGAATGCTATGAGATAAAGAAAATTCTAGATCACCCTTGATGAGTTTAAGTAGCCTTACTTAAAGAATGAACGAGGGCTTAAAGTGAAATATAGACCCCAAATTCCATTGACTTTCTCTGTTTTTTATTTAGAAAATATTTTAATAGGAGTTTTCTATTCTATTCCATCCTGTTATATTATAATGAAAATCAGATAACTGCAAGTTTGGGATGCAAGTTAACCAGTTTTAATAGAGAAAAGGAGGTTTTTAGAGCTGCTTTTCTTTTCTTCCTAGACATATTATTACAGAGTGTGGTTGGTTCATCATTATAAATGTTTAACATATTGTTATTGTAGCATGATTATTAACAAATGCATCAGAAAGGATAATAAAAGCAATTCAAAGTTTTGAATAACCACTAAGGTGAAGTTTTCCATCCCCACTAAAGTTAAATTTTCCATCCCCACTAATGTTAAATTTTCCATCTCCATTTAAGTCTGCACCATCTACTGCACAGGAATGAAGACATGTGGAAATGCACTTATCAGTGATGAGCTGTTTGTATTAGAGATCATAGTCTCTATGGCAGCTATTATGAAATGCAAAAGAAACAGAAACAAAAATCAAAACCCTGAATATTTTGAAAAAATTAAAAAATATGCAAACACGCAAAGAACAATAGAAATGAATGCTCATGTTAGGGATTACACAAGAGAAAAGTTCACATAGGGAAGATACGTTTGGAAGAAGTAAAATCTCTTCTGCAAAAGACAGAATTCAGGGTATGTGCTCATATAACATCTCTGTTTACATTTTTATTATCAGAGAGGTTTTTTTTCTTTTACATAAAAATGTATTTTGTTTGTCTTTGATCTGGGAGGACTAGAGGTTGCAAGTTAGAAGGAGGAACTGACCACATGGTAATTCCCTTTACATCTAGCAATACCTATGGTTTTCAGAATTAAGATTCCACAGTAAGTCATACATAAATCACCCTTAATTGATTGGCATCCTACATGACCTCATTTTTCTATTTTGAAAATTTTCTTATTATCCAAAGTACTTTTCTGGCACTAGTCTGTTACTTTTCCTTTAGGATTAAACCTATCCTAAGGAGATCAGTCAGAAGTCAGTCTTTTAACTCTGTAAGCTTATTTTATCTGAAAGCTCATTGTACCCTGATCTCTAAATCATTGTCCTCAGCTTCATCTTTGGGATGTGTACGGCATGCTTTTTACATGGCTAATGCACACAATCCTCCTGAAACGGAGCAGGGCAGTAAATCCTCTAAAATGAGTTCTAAAATACCTTGCAGGAACTTCACCTGCTTTCAGCACTTACTTAGCCATTTAGCTGCACTCTACCATGTTAATTTTCGTGAGTTTATATTTAAGTACTTTCCAAAGGAACTCCAAGGGAAGACATTCACATGCAAGACAGCAGAGGAGAAGGGTACTCTTGTGGGAGCTGGAAGACACAATTTTACCAAGCACAGTTGTGTTAAGGATAGGATTTCCATGAGTGGTTCTGTGGGGAATTAATTTTACAAATTTTGGAGTTATTTAAAAATACCAAAATTTGCTTCCATGCTATAAACTAGAGAAACGAGGACCCTCAAAAGTCCTTTAAATTGCTTAATAAATATACGAAGCATTGACCGACACAGTATCAGTCTTACTTAGACAAAAAAAAAAAAAAACAACTGCAAAAAATCATACAGTATAAACAATGAAAACATAATCATTTTTTGCATGAAATATTCTGCTTGTGGAAAAATTTCCAAGAAGTCACTTTAGACTAAACCTTGTAATATAATACAGTCAAAAGATAGACCAGGCATATATGACCAGGCAAGACTAAATAAATATGCCCCAAACCCAATAATCTGTTCTGGTTTTTAGGGATGTTCCAAAGAAGGGAATGATAGAATCCCTAATGAGCACGAAAAGACTGAAACTCACACATCTTTTGTACTCATTCAGGTATTTTCAGAAAATTTGCTATGTAACATTGAGAGTTCAATATTATACAAAGTCAGAACTTCATTGGAGAGACCCTTCAGCATTTTTCTTTTTTTAATACGCAAATAGTCATGTCAGTAACAATTAATAGCAATGTTAATAGCATTATCTGTTTTACATCCCGTTTCCCTGGAGTTAACGTTTCTAGATCATTTAATTCTTTAAGAAACCCTCTGGTGTAGATATTATTATTTCTAATAATATTTTAAATTATATCAAAGTTACTGTCTCTGCCCTAGTCCTATTTGCAGTGTTTCTAAAGCTGAACTAATTAAATCCCTACCCTAGATTCTAAAAAAAAAAAAAAAAAAAATTACTAAGTAGTTGAACATTTCTCAACTGAATTCCTTGTGTTTACTTACATATTTATTAGATCCGATGTCCATAATTTCCCTGCTTCTATTTATTTATTTTTTGACACTATTTATTTTCCCATGGAACACTGATGTGTTCCCAAGGATACCAGCACATAGTGGAAGAATGTCCATCTCAGCCTCTCACTTGCTCTTTCTTATTTTATCATTTCTTTTGCTGGTTTTATAGAGAGAGCCTTGGCCAATTTTTTTTTCTTGTCCTATGGGTCAAATTATTATTTTGAAAAGGTTTTCAAAGTATCTTTTAAGAAGAGATAGCATTTTATAAGTCCCATATCTATTCAAAAAATCCACTTCCACTTTAATCACTCCCTATAAAAATTTTAATGACCATACATCAGCAGAGCTATAGGAGAGTTATTAAAACAGTACTGTGAATAATCCCCAAAGTCCTTTCTACTTCCTGAGAGAAGGTGATAGTAACAGATAATAATAATTTAACACATCTTCCAGTATTAGCTGGCTCAGTAAGAAGCCACCCCATTTGGCATGCAATCAGTTCTTTAATCACACTTGGGAGAAAACTACACAGAGCTGGCTCTGTGTCAAACCATCTCATTATGCTACGTAAACTACACTGGGTCAAATTTGTAAGAGAGACAGTGGGTGAGCAATTCTCATTGTGTTATGAATCCAACTGAATAAATGCCCATTTGAATTCGAGGTGGGGATTAAGTAAAATAAAACCACATAGGTGCCATTCTACTGATGTCAAAGGATCTTGATATTACTGAAATAATAGACCTGTAGATGACACATGATTTCTTCAGACTTTGCTTGGAAAGCACAGCTTGAAGAGCAAGAAAAACTGTGGATATTCTTTATGTCAATGTCTGTTCCACAAGAGCTTCTGAAATTCAGAAAGATTATAGAGAACATACAATCTTCGTTAATATTTCCGCCTTTTGTTGGTAAACTTCTGACATTTGTGTCTTTAGAATTCAGATTATTTGATGTAGGATTGCACAGTAGATATAATATAATTGCAATGAACAAAAAAGGGAGAAAAAGTCAAGGAAAGAAATTAAAACATGAACACTAGGATGCTCACATGGTCTCTGAATCTGTGTGACATGCGGTTGGGGCCCCTCACCTGGTGTATTCTATTAGAGTGTTTGACACTGTTATTTTTTCTTTAGTGTGTGCTCATGCTCCCTAAGTGATGGACTTTTCAACCCTGGGTTGAAAGCCATGGAGCTGGCTTCCTCTCATGCTCTACTGCTGAATGACATTGGATCATTGGTAAGGAGGGTGCAGTGTAACCTGTGGGCACTCAACCAAGTTCCTCTTGGACTTGGCCTCAGTGGCTTTGGCTTTTCATAGACTTGTCTGTTCTCCTTGAATCTCCCTTGTCTCAGAACTCATGGGGGATGACCACAAGCTCTGGGGCAGCCCTCAGCCAAGGACTTATGCAGGAATTATTCAAAAGCAGACCTTTTGTCTTCTTTGAGACAAGCTCTGAGGCATAATTTATATCCAGAGTGTTAGGCAGCATCAGGCCAAAACCATCCTCCGAGGCCTTTGTCTCTGATTGTGCTTTGCTCCAAGGTCCCCCTCTTCCTGCTCCATTTACTCATTCCCATCCTGGTTTCTTCTGGGAAGAGCCCCTTCATCACTCTGTGTCTTTAGAAATAACCTGATTTTCGGAACTAAATACATTTTTATATTTTAACAAGTTTCTAAATGTCTTCTCGATGGAAGCAAGAGTGCCATTGCTCAATGTTTTCCTGTTCCTGTTTCTGTGCTAGTGATTCCATAGTAGTTCTCCACCACAGTACAAGAGTTTTGAGGACATGATCATACAAAGTGCTCATTGCTTCCTACATGTCCACCTCTGTTGGTCAGTCTTATTTTTAGAAATGCCTATTATTGTAAAGTCATAGATCTATGCCTAAATGGCCATTTCTCTCATTGCAGTTTATAGAATAAATGCCAGATCCGGAATGATTTTCCCACTTAGTGGTCACTCTACATGCAGCCTCTAGCGCTATGCAGAGATTCCATTACTGCAGAAACAATATACTTTCCTTGTCACACTTAAGCCATGTCTCATTTATTGCTAGTTGATTGATGAAATAACCCTAATGATGTTCCATCACTTTTATATTTCTGCTAATTTCCTGAAATTCAGTTGCAATTGGTGCGAGCCCTACTCCTGGAAGTGGTAGCTGTTTATAGGATAGAGACAGTGCCTATGGAAAGTCACATAAATGGTCTTATTGGTGCATATCGTTTACTCTTTCTGTTAAAGGCATCATAATGGTGCAAGGAAATAAAGAGTGAAGGGAAATATTGGAATCAGAATTTTAACTCTTAAATCTTTAAATCACAGATCAATCTCTGTGATTGTGTAATCTACATTGGACCAAACTTACCTAGTTATTTAGAGGCAGAAAAGGAAATGACTTCCAGGAGGGGATCTTACATGTATCAAGTCTACAAAGAGTCTACAACCTTTTGGGGAAGCTAATTTGATGACTGTTACTTGGGACGAAATGTGAATTCAGTTTATAATATACTTCCTTCAATGCATTGCAGATGTGATATGCAAAGGAAGTTCCTATAAGTAAGTATTCTTTGGCTCTTCATTTGCATATGATATACTTGTAAACTTGCATACAAACTATATTTTTATTTGCTTTCCTATAAAGAGCAAAGAATTTTTTAATCATAATATTGAAGCTAAGTAAGCAAAGATTTTGAGGTATCAGGAGGAAAGTAGTCTTGCTGAAAGCAAGGCTGTATTCTTGTGGCACTATTGGAGTAATTACTGGCAGCAAGGGAAATGTCTCCATTTACTCATGAGTCATCCACTGTGCCACTCTGTAGTGTTTCTGAAGCTTTTCTGTCATGGTAAGCCTTAAAATAAACTCACACCCACTGGGTTTGGGAATATAACCCAGATGTGTTAGTTGGCTTTTCTTCTCTGTGACTAAAATACCTGACAAGAACAACTTACAGGAGGAATGTTGTATTTTGTCTCACAGTTTCAGAGGATTCAGCCCATGGTTGGCAGGCTTCAGCAGGAGCATGATGGCAGAAGAGACTGATGTGGGGAAGTGTTCAGCTCCATGGCAGTGGGAGAGCAGAAAGAGAGGAGATTGGTCCAGGGCATGGCCCATGCCTTGCTCCATCTAGGTCCCACCTCCCACAGTCCATATGACTATCAGGGGATCAATCCACCAGTGGATTGGGCCACAGTCTTCATGATGCCATCACTACCTAAAAGCCCCATCTCTGAACCTTGCTGCATTGTTGAGCAAACTTAAAACTCATGAGCTTTTAGAAACATTCCTGATCCAAACCATAACACCAGAGCAGTTCTCCATATAAAAGGAAAACAAACCCCCTTTGACATCTTGTGTTTAACTTACTTTATAAGTAATGCACCTGTTTTTGTCATTGAATATAGATAATCTTCTCACAGTTACCTCCAGTCCCTTAGGCTGTCTCTCTGGGAGAATCAATTTTTACCATGTTTTACATTTACATCTGTACATGGGGGATGTTCTGCATAGTTACTAATGCTTAACAAGCCATCCACTTCTCCAATTTTATCTTTGGGTGCTAGAAGAATCTGGTTGTTACTTTGGACCTTCTGCCTGAATTTATCCTTAATTAGATTAAAATTTTTATTTGATCCCTTTTTTCTCTGATGTATTATTGCAGGGTGCTCCTTTGCTGATTGTTCTGCCCAAGTAAGTCTGGACCTTTGTTCTCCAGCCTCTTACAGTAACTTCATCTCTGTCCAGCAGCCTGTAAGGCCCTTCCCTCTCTTGCCACCTACTGATTTCAAAGCAAGTGCCACGTGTCCTGGGTTTTTGTTTTCACAGTACCTCATTCAAAACACCAAATTATTTCCAGTTATCTATTGTATATAATAAACCACCCAAAACTTGGTGGCTGGAAATGGCAATCTGTGTTATCACACACTTTTCTTTGAGTTGACTGGGCTCCGTTAAGTGGATCCTATTTGGGGCTCCTGTATTTGCAGACAGGCTAGAGGCAAGTGGAATCCGAAGACAACTGGTTCGACATCCAACACATCTTCTCTACTCATTTCTGATAAAGGATGAAAGCTGTCACTTTGAGCTCAGTCTCTCATATGGCTGTTCTGATGTACCATGGCCTCTGACCTCCAAAAGGGATCATCCCATGACCAAGATTTCCAAGAAGCAGCAAGTAGAAGCCTCCAGGTAAGGTAAGGCTACAGGGTTATGTCTACCATGTTCTAGTCATTAAACCAGCTCAGGCTTCAAAAGGACTAAAAGAGATTAGTAGATAAACTCTACCTCTTGATGGGACATGGACGATCAATCATACATGTGCATGTGGATGATACATTTGTTTCATGCTAATTAAAAAATACAGTCGGCCCTTGGGGAGAACAATGGTAGGTTGCCAACTGCTGTAAAGTTGAAGCCAGTATCTGATTTAGTAATGACTCAATAATTATTAGCTATTATTGTCTTCATGGCCTAATTTTACCTAATCTTGCAACTGAGGTTGAGAATAAGTGCATCATAATATGTATAGTGTTTTTATTGCTTGGAGGCCCTAGGCAAAGATCTGTATCTGCTGTTTGCTCAGTTTGTCCACCTTTCACACTCCATTTCCACATCTATGTCCCTTACCTTGAAACCTTATACACCTAGGCTCTTAATCCATCCAAATGGTATTTATTGAGTAATAAATAGGGAAACCAATAAGCCTACATTGCAATTAGGGAAACAAGCATCCTCAAGCACTGATGATTTCTAATAATGAAAACTGCCGTGAAGAAAATTCAAAAGCGTGCTGGACATCAAGAGATCTGGTGGTCATGAAAGGCTTTTGTAGAGATGTGAACTTTGAGGTCAGATCAAGGTGACCTGATGAGAGGTAAAAGCAGCCAGGTGGTGTAAGATATGGAAAACAATGTTAGATGTGCATTTTGGGAAAATATTTTAGGTGTGAGAAAAAGCAATGAGAGGGACTTACAACGGAGTGGGTTTTGTATTTTGAGAACAGAAACAAATATGTTGATTTCAGTGTGGAAAATAACAACAACACATCTTCCCATAGGGGATGAAAATAAAGAAAAACAGAAATGTGGTAACACAGGAAATCTTACAAGGATATAATAGTAATAATACACATGGTATGAAGGAGTTAATAGGAAAACTCATGTACACACTCATACAATGCATACAGTGGAATATCCTTTCATTCATTTTTCTTTAACATTACAAGTATAGGGAACTGTGACCACGCACAGAGCAGGCCCAGCGGCCTGCTGAGGGGCAGAGCCGCCCCAACCCCCTGCGCCTGCCAGGTAGGGGAACTGTGACCACCGACAGAAAAGGCCCAGTGGCCTGCGGCGGGACAGAGCTTCCAATCACTCCTGCAAGGTAGGCGGGCCTGCGACCCACTGGCAGAAGAGGAGCAGCAGCCTGCTGAGAGGCTGAGTCGCCCCCTCCCCCTGTGCCGGCAAGGTAGAGGGAACTGTGACCACCCACAGAACAGGCACAGCAGCCTGCTGAGAGGCACAGCCGCCCCCTCCCCCCCGCGCCTGCAAGGTAGACGGAACTGTGACCACCATCAGAACAGGCCAGACCTGCAACCGAGAGACAGAACAGGCCCAGTGGCCTGAGGAAGGGTAGAGCCGCACCCCCCGCGCCTGCAAGGTAAGCGGACCTGCGACCCACTGGCAGTACAGCCCCAGAGGCCTGCAGAGGGGCAGTGCCGCTGCCTGCGCCTGCAAAGTAGACAGAACTGCGACCACCGACAGAACAAGCCTAGCGGCCAGCAGAGGGACAGCGTCGCCGCCTGCGCATGCAAGGTCGGCGGACCTGCTACCGACCAGCAGAGCAGGCCCAGCGGCCTGCTGGCGTGGTAGGCACATTGCCCCAATTGGAGGAGGGGCAGAGCCGCCGCCCGCGCCTGCGAGGGAGACTTTGCAACTATACAAGACCAATATAAATATATAGGGGGAAAATTCAATAGCACAACAGTTTCACCAAGTAGAAAGGAATGCGAACAGTATGAAGAGACAAGGAAAGAAAGGACCACAAGCATTGCAGTTCAACTCAACGTTAGAAGAGGTAATAGCTGCAGCAGATGGAATGTCAGATAAAGAATTCAGGATATACATACTTCAGATGATCTGGAGTCTCAAGGAAGACATCAGACACCAAAATCAAACAATGAAAGATCACTTCAACAATGAATTACATAAACAAATCCAAGAAGCAAAAGATCAACTATACAGGGAAATAGAGGTTATAAAAAACAAACAAACAGAAATCCTAGAAATGCAGGAAGCAATAAACCAACTTAAAAACTCAATTGAGAATACTACCAGCGGAGTAGAACACTTAGAAGACAGAACATCAGACAATGAAGATAAAGTATTTCAACTTGAAAAGAACATAGACAGCTCAGCAAGACTGTTAAGAAACCATGAGCAGAACATCCAAGAAATATGGGATAACATCAAGAGACCAAATTTAAGAGTCATTGGGATACAGGAAGGGACAGAGTTTCAAACCAAAGGAATGAGCAATCTATTCAATGAAATAATACGAGAAAACTTCCCAGACTTGAAGAATGAGACAGAACCCCAAATCCTAGAAGCCTACAGGACGCCGAATGTGCAAAATCATAAGAGACCCACACCTAGACACATTATAATGAAGATGCCCAACATACAGAATAAGGAGAGAATTTTAAAAGCTACAAGAGAAAGGAAGCAGATCACATTTAGGGGTAAGCCAATCAGGATAACAGCTGATCTTTCAACACAGACTCTGAAAGCTAGAAGATCCTGGAATAACATATTTCAAACACTGAAAGAAAATGGGTTCCAACCTAGAATTGTGTTTCCAGCGAAATTAAGCTTCAGGATGGAAGATGAAATTAAAACCTTCCACGATAAACAAAAGTTAAAAGAATTTGCAGCTAGAAAACCATCTCTTCAAAACATCCTTGGCAAAACATTACAGGAAGAGGAAATGGAAAATAACAATGAAAACCAACAGTGGGAGGTAGGACACTAAAGGGGGGAAAATAATCAAAGAGGAAAACAAACCATGTTTAGTAACATAAATAAACAAATATGGCTGGAAGAACAACCCATATCTCAATAATAACCCTAAATGTTAATGGCTTAAACTCACCAATCAAGAGACACAGGCTAGTAGAATGGATCACAAAACAAGACCCAACAATATGCTGCCTACAGGAGACGCATTTGATAGGAAAAGACATACATAGGCTGAAGGTGAAAGGTTGGGAAAAATCATATCACTCATATGGACTTCGGAAACAAGCAGGAGTATCCATACTCATATCAAATAAAATAGATTTCAAGCCAAAGTTAATCAAAAGGGATAAAGAGGGACACTACATACTGCTCAAGGGAACCATACACCAACAAGACATAACAATCATAAATATATATGCCCCAAACAATGGTGCAGCTATGTTCATCAAACAAACTCTTCTCAAGTTCAAGAGTCTAATAGACCACCATACAATAATCATGGGAGACTTCAACACACCTCTATCACCACTGGACAGATCTTCCAAACAAAAGTTGAATAAGGAAACTATAGAACTCAATAACACAATTAATAACCTAGACTTAATTGACATATATAGAATATACCACCCAACATCAAGCAGTTACACTTTTTTCTCAGCAGCACATGGATCCTTCTCAAAAATAGATCATATATTATGTCACAGGGAAACTCTTAGACAATATAAAGGAGTAGAGATAATACCATGCATCCTATCTGATCATAATGGAATGGAACTGAAAATCAACGATAAAAGAAGGAAGGAAAAAGAATACATCACTTGGAGAATGAACAATAGGTTACTGAATGATCAATGGGTTATAGAGGACATCAAGGAAGAAATTAAAAAATTCTTAGAGATTAATGAAAACACAGACACAACATATCGGAATCTATGGGACACATTGAAAGCAGTTCTAAGAGGAAAATTCATTGCTTGGAGTTCATTCCTTAAAAAAAGAAAAAACCAACAAATAAATGATCTCATACTTCATCTCAAAATCCTAGAAAAAGAAGAGCAAAACAACAGCAAAAGAAGTAGAAGGCAAGAAATAATTAAAATCAGAGCTGAAATTAATGAAATCGAAACAAAAGAAACAATTGAAAAAATTGACAAAACTAAAAGTTGGTTCTTTGAAAAAATAAACAAAATCGACAGACCCTTAGCCATGCTAGCTGAGAGAAGAAGAGAGAGAACTCAAATTACTAACATACGGGATGAAAGAGACAGTATCACAACAGACACTTCAGAAATACAGAAGATAATCAAAAATTATTTTGAATCCTTATACTCCAATAAATTAGAAGATAGTGAAGGCATCGATAAATTTCTTAAGTCATATGATCTGCCCAGATTGAGTCAGGAGGATATAGACAACCTAAACAGACCAATATCAATTGAGGAAATAGAAGAAACCATCAAAAGACTACGAACTAAGAAAAGCCCAGGACCGGATGGGTATACAGCAGAGTTTTACAAAACCTTTAAAGAGGAACTTATACCAATACTTTTCAAGCTACTTCGGGAAATAGAAAAAGAGGGAGAACTTCCAAATTCATTCTACGAGGCCAACATCACCCTGATACCTAAACCAGACAAAGACACTTGAAAGAAAGAAAACTACAGACCAATATCTCTAATGAACCTAGATGCAAAAATCCTCAATAAAATTCTGGCCACTCGGATACAAAAACTTATCAAAAAAATTGTGCACCATGATCAAGTAGGATTCATCCCTGGGATGCAAGGCTGGTTCAATATACGGAAATCAATAAATGTTATTCACCCCATCAATAGACTTAAAAATAAGAATCATATGATCATCTCGATAGATGCGGAAAAAGCATTCGACAAAGTACAGCATCCCTTTATGTTCAAAACTCTAGAAAAACTAGGGATAACAGGAACATACCTCAATATTGTAAAAGCCATCTATGCTAAGCCTCAGGCTAGCATCATTCTGAATGGAGAAAAATTGAAGGCATTCCCTCTAAAATCTGGAACAAGACAGGGATGCCCTCTCTCACCACTTCTGTTCAAAATAGTTCTCGAAACACTGGCCAGAGCAGGGACACTGCTACATCGATGTTCATAGCAGCACAATTCACAATAGCTAGACTGTGGAACCAACCTAGATGCCCTTCAATGGATGAATGGATAAAAAAAATGTGGCATTTATACACAATGGAGTATTACTCTGCATTAAAAAATGGCAAAATCATAGAATTTGCAGGGAAATGGATGGCATTATAGCAGATTATGATAAGTGAAGCTAGCCAATCCCTAAAAAACAAATGCCAAATGTCTTCTTTGATATAAGGAGAGTAACTAAGAACAGAGTAGGGTCGAAGAGCATGAGAAGAAGATTAACATTAAACAGGGATGAGAGGTGGGAGGGAAAGGGAGAGAGAAGGGAAAGTGCATGGAAATGGAAGGAGACCCTCAGAGTTATACAAAAGTACATACAAGAGGAAGTGAGGGGAAAGGGAAAAATAATATAAGGGGGACAAATGAATGACAGTAGATGGGGCAGAGAGAGAAGAGGGGAGGGGAGGGGAGGGGAGGGGAGGGGAGGGGGGATAGTAGAGGATACGAAAGGCAGCAGAATACAACAGACACTAGTATGGCAATATGTAAATCAATGGATGTGTAACTGATGTGATTCTGCAATCTGTATATGGGGTAAAAATGGGAGCTCATAACCCACTTGAATCAAATTGTGAAATATGATATATCAAGAACTATGTAATGTTTTGAACAGCCAACAATAAAAAATTAAAAAAAAAAAAAACAAACATTACAAGTAAAATCAATGGGTTAGCGAATTGTCCATTCTCAAGAAAATATTTTCTCATTCTCCCTGCGCAGTGCTCAATGACTAAAAAAGCAAATGCCATCCAGTTTAGAAATCGTGTGCAGGAACAGGTGGACTCTTTAGCTAATGGTCCTTGGCTTGGTCTGATTCCGTATTAGCAATGATTTCATTTACCTTGGAGATTAATTTAAACCATGTATGCACATCTTAGTGAAGTTATTTCCAGTTAGATATGCTATGGAAAGATTTGCTATTTCCTTCCACTAATAAGCCCATCTCTGGGTAAAGCAAAGAAAAAAAGTAGCACTGGAGAGATGCAATTTAAAATGTAGAAAGCATGGCAAATCAGAGCGAATACCTCCTGTACCAAAATATATTTTATAATTACATGGTTAAACTAAATTTAGAACTGATGATGAGCAGAAATGCTTAACTGAGAAACATAAAGATATGTCCAAAATAAGTCAGAAAAAACCGAACTCTCATTCGTATCATTGTGAAAACTTTCTCTGCCTTCCCATGGATTCTGCTTTATTAGAGCCTTGAAAAACAGCACTGATTATTTATGTTTTATAAATACATATTTTTTTGATGGAAAAGCATCTTGGTGAAGATTATAATTTCTTTCTTCTATTGCACGTTATTTCTTTTTTATTCACTTTGAGGTGAATTCTACATGTCCACTATGAAGTTTTCCCTGCAGCCTGGAGAAGTTACCTGGGCATTGCAATAAAAATGGATGTTAGGTGTCTATAGGAGAAGATGATAAATAATAGGAGAAATAATGCTAGGTATATTTAGCAGCTGAGTATTACAAAAGGACTTTGCATATCTTTGAAAACACAGAAACATTCAAACAGGCACTCTGCATAAACATCATACCAAAACCCAGCTATAAGTATCACCAGTGCTGTTATAACTTACTTCAGCTATTATAATCCATCAGATCATTCAGTTTTATAATTGCCTTTCTAATTGGTGGTGTGTAAGGAGAATTTATGAACATGGAAAATAGTCTTCCACAGCAATTTTATGAATAGAGAAATGTTCCCTTTTCTGTCTGTATAGTAATTCACTCAGGTATCCTCGTTTGGGAGTTAAACATGGCTGCTCTAAATAACATTCAAGATTGGGTAATCTTGTTGTATAACTGATGTTCTTGCATTAATGGTGTAATTTTATGTGACTCACTCACTTTGACCCTGCTTCAGTCCACACATTCTGGGATGAAATCCAACAAAGAATTTTAAAAATGGAAGCATTAATTTTAACATTTTTAGACTCAGAGTTAAATTATGAAATATTTTTAAAGATTTTTTTTTTAGTTGTTGATGATGAACACAATAGCTTTATTTTATTTATTTATTTTTTATGTGGCACTGAGGATCGAACTCAGTGCCTCACATACACGAGGTGAGTGTTCTACCACTGAGCCCCAGCCCTAGCCCCAAATTAAGAAATTTTAAGGAAAGATAAATAGTGTCAAAAGGTAATTGACCTACAAGGCCCTCAAATTCTGATTGTTAATTTTCAATGTCATATTTTTGGTAATAAACAAAAATCATTGCCCCATGCTAGACAGGTTGAAGCACTGTTTTATTCCACTCTACAGTTGAATTAATTAGAAGTTGGTTAAAAGGAGATGAGTTTTAGAGGGAAAAGAAGTATGCTTTAGGAAAAATGAAGCAGGAAGATAACCCCAAACTGAGCAAACCACAACTCGGTTTTGATATTCCTGAAGTGATTCAGGTTACAACCTGCAAGATTAGAGAAATACAAGTTGATATAGGCATTGTATTCACCATTAAAAATGTGCTTTGCCCGCTTGAGATTGTAGACAGAAAGGGTCATACAGAGTTGAACACAGTCACACATGTCCACAAATTAATGTTAAAATAAATTCTTAGAATTAGAACTTAGTGGTCAAAATAATGTTTAAAGGTGAACCAGACAGTCACACACATGCACACAAAATATTGAGTGCACTTTGAAGATTCCAACAGTCTTTGTAAAGGATTTCATATTTTTAGTGTTGATTTATGTTTCTTTGTCCATATTTTACTAGAAACTGCATAAAATCTCTTGCTGACTTTTATCCCCAAACTAGTCATTGTAAAACAATAGGCATTGAGTATTATGAATAAATTAATCAATATCATAAAAATAATTTTCTTCATGCTTCTCACTGTGATTGTGTAGGCAACACAAACAGTGATTACACAAAAATAAAATGCTATTTATTTTACAAATCAGATAGATTGTGGTGGTTTTGTGTGTGTGTCTGTGTGTGTATGTTTGTATGATTTCTCAAAACCTTTATCAATACTGTTACTCTTATTTATCCTATATTTTCAGGGTGGAAAATGATAGTACTCCACTTTGTATATATTTTAATGAAAATAATATTTCTTGCTCTATGTACTGATATACATACTAATGGCATTTTATGGCTCTGAAAACTATCCTGCTAGATGATCTTTTCTATTAGTAGGTTAAATGGCAGAAGAAAATGGTCAAATGGTTTGATAATGAGTAGGTTCTATGCCATTATTCCAAGTATTTCTGAATCTGTTATGTTGAAATCAAGCCAGGTCTGATGTGCTCACTTCTTCAAGCTCCTTCTTACATATGGAAACTGAATTCAATAATCAGTTTATCAGTGTATTAAACCATGATATGGGGGAGGTATCCGTGCAGCTTTTCAGTAATGCTCCAATACTCCCCAGTGCTCTGACTTTTCTTGTAAATATAAATGCAGACTAACAGAGAAATAAGCTGGAAGTGAAATTTGCTCTCTAGAAAGCAATTGAATATCCATCCACTTACTCAAGAATGAGAAAAACATCTGAAATAAACAGAATGCATTTTGAAATGCCCTATCCTCTTTTCTACCCAACTGAGTGACTTCCCATTTAAACATTTCCATCTTTATGCAATATGCCATGTGGTTTTTTTTTTTTTTTTTTTGGAAAGAGTGTGGCTAAAGATATTAGCAGGATTTTTTCAACAGATGTGTACCAGGTAGAACAGTTCTTACATTGAAATAAACTGGACAGAGACTATTGGGCCATTTTATTTTAAACTGAGTCTGATGGATGAGATTTTAAAAAGCAGATTTGTTTATCACAAACAGAGAACAATTGCTTTCATCCTTCTTTTAACTGGATTTGGCATTGTGCTCTTAGGGACCAGAAAGGCATGTTAATCCACAAATGCTGTCCTCTGTACAGTTCTATTTTAGACCTAGACAGTCTATGATTGTGATTATATTTTTTCTCATTTCAAATAACAATATCATTAATAAAAACAAGCTATGAACTTTCTGTCCTGGGGAATGATTGGCATATGCAATCCCTGGTGAGTATGGCTAACCCTTTTCCATCTTCCTGGTAAATTTATACACTCCTTTCTCATGTCAAATATTTTTGTGCTCAGTTTATCTGATACATCTGTAGTTAAGTGCTTGTAGCACTGAAGTTTTTAATGTTTAAACAAGCTCAACTAATTTTTTGTATGGATGCCTCCATGTATGTATTTAAGAAAGTCATTCTGGAATACACTATTATAGCATCTCATGTCCATAGAGCTGTCTGTTTTCTGAGGTTATGATTTTGTTTTTTGGAGTTAGAGAGTGCAGGCAGTGCTACTGAAGCAAGTGCATTTATGTGACTCCTGTGCAGGTGGTGTATTTTACTGTGTTTTTGGTAAAGAAGGTAATATAAGTTGTGCCTCAGTTTAACTGAAATGATCTTCCATGACTAGAAAGTAAAACACAGTGAGACTCTCTGAGCGACCACTTGTAAAACTGGCTTCAAGGGGAAAACAAGACAACAGAAAAGCAGAGTCATTATACATGGCAGAATCAAATGTCTATCATGTCCATGGTAAAGGTTGACAAAGCCCTCAAGCTCTAAAATAGTCATTTCTGACCTATTATTTTTTATTTTATTTTATTATTATTTTTAAGCTCACATTTCCACTATGTTAGAGTTCCTGTTTTCACATAAAAGTCTGATATCCAGCTAGGGTTTTTTGAGCTGGAAGGAGTCATCTATAAAACTACTTAAAAAAATCAACACTAAAATGAATATAAGACAGGCTCTTGACTAATTTGGGAATTAACTATGAGTTCATGGGCTTCACTTATTTTACCTAAGCATGTTGTCCATAACATGAGAAGCTTGCTCCCTGTGTGGGATGGACTCTCAGATGGCCACAGTGATGCCTGTCCCTGGTCCTCTTGCCCTTGTGCAACCTCTTCCCCTTGAATGACACCTTTGGCATTCTTCTCACAAATCAAATATAACAAAAGTGATGGGTAAGACTGCACTTTCCAAGCTGCTGGAGCATGTTCTCTTCTGCCTCCTCACCTTGCACATCCACTGGACATGGCCTCTGGCCAACACAAGCTGGGATTGAGCCCTCAGTCTAAGAGCCTGCACAGAATGGAACCCTGTTCACCACCAGGGTACGCCTCAGATCCAGCCCCAGTCAGGTCTTCTAATGAGCTCAAGCCCTGCTGGACATCTTATTGCACCTGGGAGGAACCCTGGAGCAGAGAACCAACTCAGGAGTGACTGAATTTCTGACTCCCAGAAAAAGTCTGATGTTAATAAATGTGTGTTGGTGTAAGCCGCGAGTTTGTGGCAATTTGTCATATTGCAATAGGCAAATAATATAGATATTCTATATTCACAGGGCATTTAAACCCTAATTCTTTAAGTTTTTTATTTGTAAGGCAGAAAATCAAGAAAGAAAGGGTCCAGAATTATACTATTTAGATTGGGATTTAACCTTCCCCAGGTAGCATTAGTCAATTTGGGGTTTGTCACTTAATCTTCTTTTGGTCTTAATTTCCTCACTGTTGTGGTTGCCTTTTTAGAAAACCCTGAAAAGCTCATGTTTTGAAAGCATGGTTCTCAATATAGCAGGTTCAGAGGGGCTTACAGGCAATGATCAGATCATGGGGTATTTTAGTAGCATTCGGTTGCCATGACCAAAATATTTGACTAGAACAACTTAAGAGGAGGGAGATTATTTTGGGCTCAGAGTTTCAGAGATTTCAGTCCATGGTAGATTGACTCCATTGCTCTGAGCCCAAGGAGAGGCAGAACAAAATGGTGGAAGGGCATGGTGGAGAAAAACTGTTCAGTTCATGACAGAAGGGAAGTATATATATATATAGAGAGAGATATCTATGACAAAACATAAACCCTGAAGGCACATCCTCAGTGACCTACTTCCCTTAGGTACAACCCATCTGCTTACAGTTATAACATTTCTGGAAATTTATCAATTCATCATGTGAATTAATCCACTGATCAGGTCACAGCTTTATAACCTAATCAAGAGCTTCTTGGGAGACCTCATATGCAAACCATAATGAGGATGTAACCTCATCAGTGTATTGATCCATTTGATGGGCTAAAAATTTGAATGGACTACTTTACTTTTTGGTAACTGTCGGTGGGTGGGGCATGGCCATAGAATGCAGGTCACTGGGGGCATGTTGTTGAACTGTATCTGCTCCTGCCTCCTTTCTCTCTCTCTCTCTCTCTCTCTCTCTCTCTCTCTCTCTCTCTCTCTCTCTCTCTCTCTCTCTCTCTTCCATCATACCTCACCTCAGGTCCTTATGTCAGGGCCAGAGCCATGGAGCCCACTGGCCATAGACAGAGCCTCTAAAACCAGGAGCCACAAATAAACATTTCCTCCTCTAAGTTGTTCTTGTCAGATATTTTGTTCACAGAGACAAAAAGCTGACGAACACACTCATATTTCTGATGATATGCTGGACTTGGAGTATCACTGTGAAGGGAAATGAGTTAACACATGTAAAGCACTTAGAATAGTGCCTGACATGGTAAAATATTAATGTAAATGACATGTGGAAATGAGTATGCATCAAGATGTGGGAAAATCCTTCCTAAGGACATTAAATGCAAACACACAAGAAAGATACCCTGTGGAGGAGAGGCTGGGTACACGGCACAGACAGGTGCAGTGTTCCTCACTCATCTGCAAAGGGGAGTTGCTTTTGAGTTACTAATGCCTCTTTTCATTGATTATTACATGCAGAGACAGTTTCGGGTGCTCTGAGGAAATGCACACTTCTAATCCTGCAGATTTTGTCCTCAGTAAGAGCTCAGATTCACAGCTCCTGGGTTTTATCTGGTGAAGAAATATCGAAATGCCAAGCAGGATTAGTGCTGTCATCATTTCAGAGGATTTCTGAGGATCCTATAAACGTTGTTAGTGCTCTTGGTAGATTCTATACCTGCAGCATTCAAACATTTAAGACACATCTATTAAATAAACGAGCAAATGAATGAAAACAGAAACCTCACACTTATCTTTGATTTTTAAAACTCTTTATGGGACACTAAGGAGTACTCAAACATCATAGCCAGTTTCCTAGTTTCCTTTTAGATCAGTAGCCAATCTGAGCACACATGCAAGGACCAAATAACAATACTTTAAATTTTTTACAGCACTTAAAAATACATGATCTCATATTATTTTCATAGTATCCTTCTGAGTCACTTTGGGGGCAGTTTTATATTACTTTAAATTTGCAGACATAATAATGGGTTCTAAGAGAAGAACTACCTGCTATGAAACCACTATTGCACAGAGAATTAGAGATTCAAAGAGAATGATTCTTCACAAAATTAACACACAAAGCCTTTATTTTTCAAGCACACAGTTATTGTTGTTTACCATTCTGTAGATACTAGAGACTTGGAGGTTTAAAATCTTTACTATAAGTCTCATTTTCATAACTAGAGCTAGATGACCCAAAGCAAATGATCTAAAAATCAGGATCCTATTTTATCATGATGTACTGATGATTAAAATACCTGTTTTATTAAATTTTCATGGGAATAATATACAAATAACGTTTTGCAAGTTTAAAAATTGTACTCCATTTTCCATACATATATTTTAAATATATCTGAAAAATACTAAATTATATAGCTATTAAGAGTAGTTTTTGAAGTGAAATACAACTACAAATACAAACTGTCTTATGCCCCATCTCTGCTTTTCTATACCATGATCTTTAGTCCAAGTCTTCTGAAAACTTTGCTTGTGCTTGTGGAACTTGCTTCCAGATTTCTTGGTGCCTTTCTGTATTGCCATATTCTGACCTACTCATTTTAGAGCCTAGACACAGAATTGATACAGTGAACTTAATCCCTCCTCAGCCCTCTTCCCACTTGAACACACCAAGGCTTATCTCCCCACATTCCCAAATTCATTACGAACAAGTCTTGGTTAAATCATTTGTGGTATTGACATTCATATGACCATGTACTATTGGTCATACTTGATACTTTTGATGCACTGATTTCTTCCTGGCGTATTTAATTGCTTCCTATTTGGTCTTTTGTCTCATATTTTATGTACCTCTTGATTCTTAAATTTTAGGTGAATCTATAAAAATCACTTCAATACAAATAAAATGAAGTCTCATGAACAGAGAAAATGCTCTATGATTCATGTGGTTCTAACTACATGGGTTTTCTGAAAATGCTTCTCATCTCTCTTGGGAGGATCCAACACTCTCAGAACCCAACTTCTCCCTCCTTATCTAGTTTCTTCCCTATTTTGTGATCTGCATGTGCCTCCAGAGGAAGAACAAATAAAAGGTAATTTTTTATACCTTGCATTTATAAAAACCTCTTTTACGTTATTAACTGTATTTATTTATCAAATGCTAAAATCATTCATCTTCATGCCAGGCACTGTTCTAATTACAAATATTAGCTTCATAATATATTGCTAATTGCTGGAAGAGAATTCTAGCTTGAGAATAATTTGCCTTGAAAGTTTCCAAAGCATTTCTATGTTTTCCTTCTAGCTTGTAATATTGTGAAGAAGTTGGATGCCATTATCGAGGCCTATACACTCATTTTTTTTTAGTTAATTTTTAAAAAAATAAACAAGACACATACTTCCAGTGGATAAGCTGGGTTTCTCTAGCATGTTCAGATGGCACAGGAGCACTAGTGCATACAGGAAGAATATATACAGCTCCTATTCATAAATAATTAAATCCCAACATGTGCTGAGTTCTATATATGTGACCACACATTGTGCTGGATAACATTCAGGTCACTTAAGAATTTAATTTCCAGAAAAGCCTTATATGACATTCTAATTTTGCAGATAACAAGATAGGCTATGGAAGAAAAATAATTCAAACAATAGTGACACATTCAGGTAAGTAGAAGGAAAGAGATTTGAATATAGATCTTTAAATCAATCACTAAATTTCTCTGCCCCTCTACATATACCCAGAATAATTATATATTCTACATATCTGCCAAAAACTTCTAGAAACTCACAGTCATCATTAGGAGCATGAATAATCATCAGCATGATTAATGTTTTTTAATTAATCAATTATCAGTAAGTTCTATAAAATAGAACTTATTTTATAAAGAAGGGAAATGTATAAATTATATCACATGAAAATGTTTTCTTTTTATGAGACATTTTTCTAACATGCAATTTATCTATTCTGTTTAGAATAAATATTTATTTCCAATATTTTTTATCTTAAAATCATAATTAATTTGGGTAATTATGATTAATTAAATAAAGAATTATAAAAACAATGTCAGAAAATTTTAGGTTATAAAATATTAAGTCAGTTGATTCTTTTGTGTTCTATTTTAGAATGCTATTGAAAAAAACTCAGTTTTTATCATCAATCATTTCAATAAGCTATTCTAGAATGAGATAGCTGTATTTGGAGAAGTAGTGATCAAAATCAAATTTATAACTGCTGTCCATCAATATACTTTGTGTGTACTTTTTCAAAGGTTGATAATATTTCTAAAGAGGATTTACTGTGATATAAGCCAAAAGAATATTAGCAATGTTCAAAATTTAATAATGATAACACACTTAAAATATTTCTTCTCAATGAGAAATCTATGCAATGTCTTCACTGGATGTGATATTATAATTATAGCAGAAGCATGTGTAAATGAACATAGAATTCTATTCACTATAATTGGACTAAAGTCTATATCTTGTCATTTTCCAGTTATGTAGGCTAGAGAAATTGATCAAAATTTTGTGTCTCAGTTTCCTCAAATATGAAATGAAGAAATTACCTCATTAAATCGTTGTAGAAATTAAACAGAAAATATTTACGTGATAAGAATTGAACGAATAAAATAGGTTCTACACGTACTAATATTATAGTAGCAAATATAGACAAGAAAATCTTCCCAGAGCTTCAACTTCATTCATACTAGAAATATTCCTTTACAAGAAATATGGAAATACTGTTATAGAGCAGCTGTTATTTAGCAAATTTAGGGTAAGAAAATTTATATGAATAATTAGCCTTATTTTCTCATGCCCTTGACAACATAATCTGTTTCACACAAGCTCTGTTGTACCTTTCTTAAAATCCCTCTTAAGATATGGATAGCTGGCATTTCAAGTTTCCCTTTTGTATTTTACAGTTAGGAGGAGCTGAGATTGAGCATGTTCCCTACATATGTGAGTTAAATGTAATGCAAACGTAGTGCACAGTCCCATAAACCAGACAGCAATGAGGAAAGAAAAATGTGACATGATATTCATTTTACCTCCTCTGTTTTTAAGACTGTTTCTGAGGGACCGGGGATATAGTTCAGTTGGTGGAGTGCTTCCCTTGAATGAAAAAGGTCCTGGGTTCATTCCCCAGCACCACAAAAACAAACAAACAGAAAAAAGACTTACTGAAAAAATTGCATGGTTTAGCAAGCTGAAAGGAATGAAGAAAAGCTGATGGGATTCTGAGAGCCACCTTGATGTCTAAAAAATAAGTCACATATTTGAAGAATATTCACAATCTCTATGAGAGACTAAAGAAATTACTTAGACTTTCGGGAAGGAAACTTGGAACAAAACCTAGTGCCTAGTGTAGCATGTTCAAATGATGTTCATATAGTTCTTGTGTGTATTAGTAAAAACAGAAAATAAACAATACTGAAGATGAAACCTCAGAGCTGCTTTTTTTCCTCCTGATAAAAAGATCATTCTAGATGATATCTGTCATCTCTAAATGTTATGGTTTAGATGGGGGGTGTTCCCCAAAATTCATGCGAGAGACAATGCAATTTCTTTCAGAGAAGAAATGATTGGGTTGTGAGAGACTTAACCCAATCAGTGAATTAATCACCTGAGGGGATTAACTTAGTAGTAACTGAAGGCAGGTGGGGTGTGGCTGGAGGAGGTGGAGCATTGGGGGCGCAGCTTGGGGTACATGTTTGTATCTGTCCAGTGGAGACCTCTCTCTTTCTGCTTCCTGATCATCATGTGATCTGCTCCTTCTGCCACACTCTTCTGCCTCACCTTGAGCCCTGAGGAATGGAGCCTGCTGTCCAAGAACTTAGACCTCTTGAAACTGTGAGCCCTCGAAAATTTCCTCCCCTTGAATTGATCTTTATCAGTAGCAGCAGTGAAAAAGCTGATTAAAACACTAAAGAATTATAAAGCCTTGAAAGGAAAAGAAAAATGAAGTGGATATGTATTTTTTTCCTTTGCGGTTTACAGATAATTACAATAATATTTGTAATAATACACTGCTGATGAGGATGTAAAATGGTGTAGCTACTGCAGTCTGGATGATCCTGAAAAATTAGACATATAATTATCATGTGATCCTACAATTCTATTCCTAAGTATACACCCAAAATAACTAAATATACATGTATCAAATAGATGTATGTGTGTCAATTTTCACTGCAACATTATTCACAATAGCTAAAAGACAGCAATAACCTCATGCCTATTAACAGATGAATGAAAAGCAAGTTGTGGTATTCACATGCGATTAAATATCATTTATCCAAAGAGAGAGATGAACTTGTGGCACATTATGACATGAATGAACTTTGAAGACATACAAAGTGAAACAAAGTCAGACACAAAAGGAAAAAAGAATATGTAAATACACTTATGCAAAATATTGAAATAGAAAACTTCCCAGAGAAGGAAAGCAGATTAGAAGTTTGTTCTTGTTTAGATATGAGGTGTCCCCTGAAAGCTCATGTTTGAGACATTGCGAGAAGGTTTTGAGGTGAAGCATTGGATTGTGAGAACCTTAACCTAATTAGTGCATTAATCCTCTCATAGGGATTAACAGAGTGGTGACTGTGGGCAGGTGGGGTATGGCCAGAGGAGGTGGATAGACGGGGCTGTGCCCTTGGAGTTTATATTTTGTCCTTAGTGAGCATAAGTTGTGTTCCTCCTTCCTGGTGCTATGTCCCCAGATGATTTCCTCTTTCACACACTTGTACCATGAAGTTCTGCCTCACTCAGGCCCAGAGTAATAGAGTTAGGCCAATGATGGACTGAGACTTCTGGCACATTTGAGCTCAAATAAATTTTTGCTCCATAAGATTGTTCTTGTCAGGTCTTTTGGTCACAGAAGCAAAGCAGCTGACTAAAACACTGTTAGTGGTGTCTAGGAGTGGAATAGAGGACTTCATGGCTTAGCAGGTGTAGTTTCTGTTTGCAACAATGAGAAAGTCTTGGGTTGTAATGTTAACTGCACAATGTTGTCAATATGATTAATGCAACTAAATTGTGTGCCTAAAAGTGATTAAAATGATAAATTTTGTTACATATATTTTGCTATAAGAAAAATATTTTAAAGAACTTTTGGGTAATGTGTTCAAATGAATTTACGTATATTGCCTGTTTAAATATGTTAAAACCTGGCAGAGAATGAGGAATAATAAAGGTGGAAATCCAAATTTAGGGTTTCCTAATATATGGCTCTTTCCAGAATTGCTATTTCTAAAGGAGGAAGATTATTACATCATGGGGGAAATGATCAAATAAAAATCACTACTAGTTGATTCTACACAGACTATACATTATGATTTAGACTAAAATAAATAAAATTCACTAAAGCATTTATCAAAACAGAAAACTCTATTCTGTAATAAAATATGAATGAAATACATCACTATGCTCTCGTGTAGCAGTTGTTTCAGTTTGTATATTTAAAATTGTTCATTTAAAGTTCTCTATAAATACTAAAAAAGAGAGAGAGTATGTTTATAAAAGAAAGAAGAAGTAAAGGTTTAAAATGGCCAATTTAACTTCTGTTTCTTTCTCAAACCCTCCAAAAATGAAGAGTACCAGGTTTAAAATATGAAAAAGCCTAGAGTAAACTGCAGAGGAGACAAGAATTTGAAGTTATAAGCCACTTGGAGGAACAGCGGCTGAGTCACCAGTTGAGAGGCAGCTAGAACTTAACACACATCTTGTGTTGCATAACTCTGCCAGGCTCAAGAATTGCAGGCCCCAGTTACTTCCTAAAACGAAGGGGCGAGAGTATGAAAGCAGCAGAAATGGTGGAAAGTTTACAGAAGTATTTAGAGCTGCAGCTTCTCTCTCATCCATTTGTTAATGAGCAACACCATACCTAAGCAAGAGGCTAGAGATGAACTCTTTGGTGAGGTTCAACTCCAAGGAGAGGGCATACCAGGCACAATGGAGAGGAGACTGAAGGGAGTCCACATTCTGAACCACAGGTTGTCTAATGTCATGGAAACCTGGGGAGGACCTCAGGGGTGACTGTACTCCACTTCAGCAAACCCTTCTTTATAGTAGCACAATTCACAACAGCAGGTTATACAACTAGCCTAGTTGTCCATCAACAGATGAATGAATAAAGAAAATGTGATATATGTGTATATACACACAAACACATACAGACACACATATGGAAATATATATATATATATATATATATCCTATAAAACTACTATGTTAGTTTTAATTCTGCCCTCAAAAACAAAATTATGTCATCAGCATGGAAATGGATGGAACTTGAGAGCATTATATAAAGTAAAATAAGCCAATCTTAGAAAGTCAAGGTCACATGTTTTCTATTTTATTTGGAAACTAGAAAGGAAAAACGGGGGCGGGGGGACCCTGAGGGGCGGGGATGTGCAATCTCATGAAAATAGAAAAGAACCAGGAGAGTAGCGAAAGGGGTTCAAGGTGAGGGAGGAGGGAGGAAAGGAAAAAGAACTGGGAAATCAAATTGACCAAATCATGTTATGTGCATATATGAATATGTCACCATATATCCTGCTATTATGTATGATTATAATAATATAATTAGAATTAATTTTTAAAGAAGTAAAGGCTAGTCTGGAGTGATTGGTGGTGGGGCTTTTGTATAATGGAGGTGACTATAGAATGATGTAAGGAGGTCCTCATGACCCTAAAGAAATGAGATAAGCTTGCACTGAAAGTAAGAGAGTTGGTAGAAAAGCCAACAAACCGCAGACTGACAGCAGGCCCTGGGCCTCAAGTCCAGGCAGCTGCTGAGAGGGCATTCATTTGCAAAGTGAAACCTCTCGCATAAAAGAAAGATGGCTTAGAGAACACAATGAAGAGCCAGAAGGTGGAATCAAATAGTACAGAGAACAAGTCCCAAAGAGAAGGGCCAACTACTAACAAGGAGCTGGCGACATGGCCCAGTGGATTCAAAGCTACTGTGGCTCAGTGGTGGCCTCCCACTGGTGCCTCCATTTCCCCTATTTTGAAAGGAAGATCTCTGGCAGTTGCAATACTGCTGTCCTACCATGGTGTCTGTGGTGAGTTCTTGGGGGATAAGTTGTCTCTGTAGTCCGCAGGTCTTTACTATAGTGTGACTCAAACTTCAAGATCCCTTGTATGTCATCTCGATGCTGAAATTCTAGACTTGGAGCTGCTACTAATGGAATAATACAGTGAGATATTGTGAGTCCTAGGAGCAGGGAGGTGGGTTTTGCAAATAAGAAGTGGAGGGGCAGTCTGTGGCCCACAATGGAGGTAATGATTGAAAAGTTCTGAAAAAAAAATTAAAACTCCTTTCATGAAGAGATGGTCTACAGGAATAACCCCTGGGATCTGGGTTGCCTTTGGTGACTTTTATTATAATCAATAAAAGTTTGGAATAATACCATTTGACCTAAAAGCCTGGGTTACAAAGGTGGTCCAGCTGTTCCTTTGTTTGCTGGAAATTTTTTTTTTTAATTTGTAAGTTGTTATGCAGCTACTTGGGGCTACTTCACCAAGTACCAGCTCAGACCCTATGGAGAAAATGTGTAGCTATTCCTGTCGGCAGTTTCTAACCATCACTGGGCAGGCATAGGTGTGATGACATGACCCTAGACACAGAGAACATGTCCCTATCATGTCCCCAGCCATTCAGGTCTTCCCAACTGAGGCCCGAAAATCAAAAAGCAGAGAAGAGGTAGTAGCCCTTTTATGTGTCTTCCCCAATTCCTGATCTTATCATGTTCTCTAAGCATGAGAAAGTGCTGACATTTTGATATGTTTTAGCTGATATCACTGTTTTAGCACATTTGGGTTATGTTTTAGTCAGCGTTTTTATTGATGTGAACAAAAGACCTGACAAGAACAATTAGAGGAGGAAAAGTTCATTTGGGGGCTCATGGTTTCCTAATTCTTAGTCCATAGAAAGCCTGCTCTATTCCTGAGGACTTGAGGTGAGGCAGAACATCAGAGCATGGCAGAAGAAAGAGGCTCAGAACATCACATCAAGAAGCAGAGAGAGACAGACTCCACTGGCCAGGGATAAAATATATAACCCAAAGGCAAGTTGCCAGCTATCCAGCTCCTACCTGGCACACCCTACCTGCCTACAGTCACCACCCAGTTAATCAGTGGATTAATACACTGAGTTAAGGATCTCATAACCCAATCACTTTACCTCTAAATCTTCTTGCACTGTCTTACACCTGAGCTTTCTGGGAACACCTCACTTCTAATCCATAACAGGATAATATGTTATGCAGTGATAGTAACTTGGGCACATCCAAAGAGAATGAATCAGAATGTAATCAGACTTCTGTCTAGCAACACTAGAATCCCTAATCCCTCCTCTTCCTGGAGGAGAACCATCTTCAACAAACATTCTATGTCTAGCCAAACAACTACAGCAGGAAAAGATGAAGACATCTTCAAATTCTAGGTCTAAAAATATTATTTTCATATATAATTTCTTAGAATTTTTCACCAAGCAAGGAAATAAATAAAGTTAGAGAAATGAGGACCTTGAGGAAGCAGTAGATCCAATTTAGATGGGGTCAATAAAGTAGGTTTTCCAGATGGAATAAGGGGGTCTCAGAATGAGAGCTTTCCAACTGCTGTTGTTAGGAACTTTGTAGACTTCACCTGAAGGAAAGTTTTCAAGCAAAAGAATGAAATTTTTGGTCCCTTTTAGTAAATAAACATATAGCAAACTGATTTTACATCTTTTCTTATAAAAATCCTGATCAATTAATCAATTAATGATGGACACATTACAAAAAAGTACATACCTCCTCTAAAGCATTTTTTTTTAGTTCCAGGGAGAATATATGTCATTGAAAACAGAAAATACAATTCATAATGTTGTATAATATGATAATACTATTACACTTTGTTTACCAGATTAATGTTCCAAGTCATATTAATAGAAACACAGACAACAAAAGCCGGGACAGAAAGACAATAATTTTAAAGGCAAATGTTATCTTCAGTGCCTTTAGGACCATAGATTTATGAATTTTCTTTTGCATTAGAGAAAGTAACAACTCTAAATAATGAAGCTGCGAGACCACACTTGCCTGGAATGCCAAAAAAATTATTTTGCAAAATATGCTCGACTTAAACAGCCAATGAAAGAACACTAATGCCAGTTGAACTTGGTGCTCCTTGCAATCTGTTCAATTTTGCGCCTGTGGGTACGTGTGAATAGGAAAAAGCTGTTACTGCCAATATCTCTGTGAAAACATGCAAATACTGAATATCTTGCTCTTTTCAATCTGAGGGATGAGTAATTTGGGAATAACATGTTGTTTCAATTACTGCTCTTCCAAAGACTAACAGCACTGTTTGTTACTGATCTTCATTTTTTTTATCCTATTTAGTCTCTTCTTTATGTGACTTCTTCTATGTCTCTCTGTGCCTTTTTTACTAATGTTAATAATATTCTCAGTCTGTCAAGAAGTAACGCTGGCTCTATCTTCAAATTGTATGAATCTGAAGCTTCTCAAAACCACCACTGGTGAGCACTTTGGTTCAAATCGGCATCTGTTCTCTGGAGCTTCTTGGTAGTCCTTAACACATGTACTGACATCTCCTGCCCTCATTTACTTCAATGACAGCAGCATGACCTTTAACATCTAAGTCATGACATGGGACTTTTTAAATCAAATCTCAACAGCGAATCTCCATTTCACTTACGGTAAATGCCAAAATCTTCACCACACGTGCATACCAGTCCCAAAGATCCTGCTGGCTCTGAGACCTCATTCCCTGTCTGTGTCTCACATCCCTGCAAGTCCAGAAGTTCCTTGCTGTTCCTCTAGCATGTCAGACTTACCCCTCATTAGGACATTTGCTTTCGATATTAGTCTCCCCTTGATTCATATTTTCCTGCCAAATAGTTTCATTTTTCACTGATGAATTTCATGTTCTTAGAATAATGTCGGATACATATACATCCCCCAATAAATATTTCTTGTAAACATAAAAGGCATAGTTGTTACCATGTTAGCCAAGGTATGGGGTCGGAGGAAGATAATCCATGGCATTTTTTTTTTATTGGTTGTTCAAAACATTACAAAGCTCATGACATATCATCTTCCATACATTTGATTCAAGTGGGTTATGAACTCCCATTTTTTACCCCAAATACAAGTTGCAGAATCACATCGGTTACACATCCACATTTTTACATAATACCATATTAATGACTGTTGTATTCTACTACCTTTCCTATCCCCTACTATCCCCCCTCCCCTTCCCTCTCATCTTCCCTCTCTACCCCATCTGCTGTTGTTTAATTCTCTCCCTTGTTTTTTTCCCCTTTCCCCTCACAAACTCTTATATGTAATTTTGTGTAAAAATGAGGGTCTCCTTCCATTTCCATAGTTTCCCTTCTCTCTCCCTTTCTCTCCCCCCACTCGTCTCTGTTTAATGTTAATCTTTTCCTCATGCTCTTCTTCCCTGTTCTGATCTTAGTTGCTCTCTTTATATCAAAGAAGACATTTGGCATTTGTTTTTTAAGGATTGGCTAGCTTCACTTAGCATAATCTGCTCTAATGCCATCCATTTCCCTGAAAATTCCATGATTTTGTCATTTTTTAGTGCTGCGTAATAGTCCATTGTGTATAAATGCCACAGTTTTTTAATCCATTCATCTATTGAAGGGCATCTAGGTTGATTCCAAAGTCTAGCTATTGTGAATTGTGCTGCTATTATCATTGATGTGGCAGTATCCCTATAGTATGCTCTTTTAAGGTCCTCAGGGAATAGACCGAGAAGGGCAATAGCTGGGTCAAATGGTGGTTCCATTCCCAGCTTTCCCAGGAATCTCCATACTGCTTTCCATATTGGCCGCACCAATTTGCAGTTCCACCAGCAATGTACAAGTGTACACTTTTCCCCACATCATCGCCAGCACTTATTGTTGCTTGACTTCATAATGGCTGCCAATCTTACTGGAGTGAGATGGTATCTTAGGGTGGTTTTGATTTGCATTTCTCTGACTGCTAGAGATGGTGAGCATTTTTTCATGTACTTATTGATTGATTGTATGTCCTCCTCTGAGAAGTGTCTGTTCAGGTCCTTGGCCCATTTGTTGATAGGGTTGTTTGTTATCTTATTGTTTAATTTTTTGAGTTTTTTGTATATTCTGGATATTAGGGCTCTATCTGAAGTGTGAGGAGTAAAAATTTGTTCCCAGGATGTAGGTTCCCTATTCACCTCTCTTATTGTTTCTCTTGCTGAGAAAAAACTTTTTAGTTTAAGTAAGTCCCATTTGTTTATTCTTGTATTTAACTCTTGGGCTATGGGCGTCCTATTAAGGAATTTGGAGCCCGACCCCACAATGTGTAGATCGGAGCCAACTTTTTCTTCTATCAGGTGCAGAGTCTCTGATTTGATATCTAGCTCCTTGATCCATTTTGAATTAACTTTTGTGCATGGCGAGAGAAAGGGGTTCAGCTTCATTTTGTTGCATATGGATTTCTAGTTTTCCCAGCACCATTTGTTGAAGATGCTATCCTTTCTCCATTGCATGCTTTTAGCACCTTTATCAAATATAAGAAAGTTGTAATTTTGTGGATTGGTCTCTGTGTCCTCTATTCTGTACCATTGGTCCACCTGCCTGTTTTGGTACCAGTACCATGCTGTTTTTGTTACTATTGGCATTTTTCCTTACTTTAAAAATTTTCCTGACTTCTTCATCCTGCCTTGCTCATTTTTCTTTTTCTCACACTTTGTTATTTATCTTATTTCCAAGATTCTGTATTTCATATCCAGATGGAAAGTAAATTGTTTTATGCATGTCTAAAATAAAACCCAATTTTCAAATATGGGGAGGCGAGAAAGGAAAACATTTCCTTAACATTTATGCTCTCAAAACTCAGAAAATCACCACCATCCCATTAGACCATAATTTCCTAATTCCAACATCCCAGAGAGAGTGATGGCACAGAATGGGCCAGGGGATGTTTGGCTTTCCTCATGAGAGTTTAGAGCAGAGGTCTCTTAGAAGAGGACTGAATGGGGTAGCATGCCTACTGTAACAAATGGGACCAATTACAGAACTCACATTTCACAGGCCCATGAGAACCATGGAGATAAGAACCAAATAAAATAGAATCTCAGAGAAAGAGTAATTATGTTTAAGCAAATGGTAATTTTTGACCATGTTCTCCTGCAGGGAACTGAGGCTGGCTCTTGTTATGAGTTAGTGATGAGGTTCAATCTAAGCAGAGATGGTCCATTGAGAGGAGGAGGCAAAAAAAAAAAATTGAAGTAACTACAAAAGGATAAATTAAAACCACAACCACATGAAATAACAGAATGAGAAAAGTGCCTAAAACCCCAAAGAAAGAGAAAATCTTAAAAATATCTGAAGAAAAATGTAACCCCCCCCCAACACACACATACACAAACTGTTCAATTGAATAGTGAGAAGAAATTTGAATACTTACTTTTTGAATCTCTGGGTTGATGTCTTCTCTCTACGTTGAAGTGGTCTTAACAATTACCTTTTACAGTGCTCTTTTTATATCATTTTTTTTCTGTTTCTGGAGCTGTATGCTTATTTTTTAAAATCATAGTCTATACTTCTGTTATTGCCCCCACCCATATATTTCTTTAGCCCTCTGAGCTTCAATTTTTGTGTTTCTGTTTTTCCTCTTCAAGAATATCTTGTCTTAATATATTTAATGTACTTTTAAACCTATGAGTTTCATTCAGTATTAATTTCAGCAAATATTTTTTAATTCCACAATTTCAATAAATACGTTTAGTTTAAAATTGTTATTGATTATAATTCTAAGGTGAAATTCTATGATTTGTAAATATGATCTTCCATCTTTTTTTCTGTGTTTTTGAATATATTAATTATAATTATTTTAAGACTTTTCCAGAAAAATCACATATCTGGATAACTTGTGCATATTTTTGTTTTCTGTATTTGTCTGATATAATTCTGAACTTTGTAATTCTAGTAATTTTTTGATTGGATATACCGTGTTTGATACAAAAAAATTCTCAAGGTTAAATTTCTTGTTAGATGAGTGGCAAATGAGATGATCACATGAGCCAAGTGATTTATTGTGGCAATATTGGTGAGGTTTAATGTGTCTCTGGTCCAACACTGTTCCTGGGTGACAGCCACACACATTTTTAACCTGACACTTTGCTAGGTCACTGATGCCTTCAAATTGATGACTTTTGGTTTCCTTAGCCCAACAAATACAAACAGTTTCAATTAGGTTTTTGGTAGTTTTCAGATTAATTTTTTTTCAAAACTTACAACTTCAGAATTCAGCTAGTTTATTCAAGGGAAAATTAGACCTATGTTTACAGGAAAGATTTAAAATTGGATTGTTCCATCATCATATGACAATCAAAGTTCTGCTGTTTCTCCACACTCAGAGGGGGCTTTTTATTGGTGGCATCCCTAGGTTCTCAGTTGTTAAACCATGAAAAGGATCACCAGTTGAACCAGAGAAAAAGCTGCTACTGATCTCTAACTATATTTTTCATGGCTCTTTTATTTATATTCCTTTCAAAACATTCAGCGATGAGAGACTTGATCTTCCACGGAATAGTCTCTCCTATATAGCAATAAGAGGATGCTGATCCATAATGGGGAGAGGGGGCATGAAAGAATGGAGAAAATTTGGATTGGGCAAATGGGAGGGTGGAGGGGAGGGGGAATGGGTGTTGGTTAGATGGTGGAATGAGGTGGACATCATTACCCTAAGTACATATATGATTGCACAAATAGTGCTACTCTGCATAGTGTACAACCAGAGAAATGAAAAATTGTGCTCCACTTGTGTACAAAGAAACAAAATGTGTTCTGCTATCATGTATAACTAATTAGGAAAGAATAATAAAAAATACAAATAAAAAAAGATTGATTGGACTTTCACATATTAAATTTATTTTTCTGAATTAAAAACCTTTGAAAGAATTAATTTTTATGGATTCTCCAAGGAAAGCACAAGTAAAAAAAAAAGTCAGGAAAATTAAAGAGGGCATCACTGTAAATCAATCTTGATACCAAAATCATAAAAAGGAAATCAACAAATTTAAAACCTACACAAATTTATGGCAACAAATACAGAAAAAGAAGATAAAATTAACTGATTCTCAGAAAAAAATATAAATTGCAAAAATGACATAAATAAAATAGGATGTCTGAGGAATCAAATATGCTAAAAGAAACTGAATGATTTCAAAGAATTCTAACAAAAAGAGTTAAATAAACAATGTCAATTCTACACCAATTTTCCAGATTAATAAAAGGAGTGGGGGTTTATCCCAACACATTTTATGTGTCCAGCACAATGTGGAACAAATTCTACTGAAGACATTATAAGATATAAAAAAAAGTAAATCCTAACCTTTCATGAACATGAAATATTTCTAAGAAAAATGTTAACATACTCAATCTGCTGTAGATAAGGACCAAATTGTATAAATACATGGGTTATAGTCTATGAATTTAAGCTCTGTCTAACATTTAATAATGAATCAATTGAAATGGCCATATTATAAGAATTAAGAATCATTGATGATAATTCTAATGGAAATAGAAAGCCTTTTGTTGAAATTTTATACTCATTTTTTTGTATTACTAGAAAAATAGCAATGGAAATTTTCATAACCTCATAAATAATACTAAAAAAATTACAGCTAACACTATAATTTATAGTAAAATGTTAAAGTTTTCAGTAAGACTGGAAATCAGATAAATATGCCTATTATTTCTATTTTACTTCAGCATTGTGCTAATGAGCCTGTCTAGTGCAATACGTCAAGAGAAAGAAATAAACACAAAGACTGCAAAGAAAATGAGAAAGCAAATTTATTCAAGAAAACATGAACCCATGTATAGGAACCCAATAGAATCTACAAATAAAAGATAGCAGATTAATTAGGGTTGGTTGACACATGAAAAATACTCTTGTTTTCTAAATAGCATCCACAAGTAATTGTAAAATGAAGCCAACAACACACACTATTTCTAATAGAATAAAACATTAAATATCTCAAAATAAATCTATCGAATGAACTACTTTACAAATATGTGCAATACAATTTATATACACTTTAAAAATACCTAAATAAAGGTTGGAATATATTGTGTACATGGCTTAGATGACTAAGTTTTGCAAAATCATCACTTATTCACCAATTGACCAAACATTATAATTAAATCCCAAAGAAAATTTCAGGAGGAATTTTATTGTTGGCAAACTTGATCAGAGTAATGAGTCTAAATTTACATGGAAAAAGATAGGCATAGGAATGGCTATGATGATCTTGATTAAGAATTCCATATCAAGAAAATATTCCTACCAGTGGTCAAGACATTATAAAGTTATAGTAACTGAATCGCTGGGTTAGAGTCACAGATCCACAGGTTCTGAGAAGTAGGACTTGGCATCTTGGGAGGAGCCAAAAGACACATGGAAACTCCATTTGAGAAATGAATGACAATAACTAGTTCACACCACATATAAAAATCAACTATGGCTAGAATGTAAATAAAACTGAAAGGTTTAACCATAAATTTTGTAGATTATGTTCATTAGCTGGATTTAAGAAATATTTCTTAAAAGTCATACAAAGTTGTAGTTACCAAATTGGACGACCTTAAACATAACAGCTAAAGATTCCATTAGGAGAATGAAAAGGCAAGCTGAAGGGGTGGGAAGTTTTGTATTTTACAATGCATAAGCTCAAAAATTACAAAAGTTCAACTGTGATTACACCACAGTCTATTCTTTCTTTAGTCCAATAGTATTGCTTTCAAGGCCTCATGAATTGAATCTAGAGTCTATTTTTATTTCTAGATTTATTTTATTTCACACTGTCCCTTTCCATTTTTAAAAATAACTCATGCTTCCCTAAGCACAAAATGAACCATTATGTTTTTATGCTTTGTAGTAAATTCTTCTTTTTCCTATTGCTCAGAAGGAGATGTTTGTCTTCCTTTCTTTTATCTAAACGCAGTGACCTGCTAACCATGTTTTAAATTACAACCAAAGCACCATCTCTATAGAAAGAGACTGTGACGTGTGAAGGTCTTAGCTGTCTATTCAATGGCTTTCTCTCATCTGGGGACAAACCATTCCCTTCACTTGCAGTCATAGGGCCATTATAACATTTTTTTTTTAGTTCCTGAAATGTTCTGAAGAGAAGCATATGATGTCTTTCTCACTTGCAAAACCATGCACTATTTTAAAGTCTTTTTTTTTACCCATTGACACTCCCCACCTCTTCTTCCAATTCTCTAGTATTTGCCCAATGTGACTCCTTGGTCTCCTGACTCGGGTTCTTACTAGCCATGTAACAGAGATCCTGGGTTCTTTTGAATGAGTGCCTTCCTAGATAAGTTATTCAAGATAAACCTACAGAGTGAACAGGTCATTGTAGAGGGAAAGGAGAGTCCGTGTGTTAAATTTTGGAAGTCTAAATGTATTGAATATAGACTTATGTCTATATTATAGCACAAGGAACAAATAAGTTGTGTCCATAGGTTATCAAAATGGGTTTGTTTTACTTTGGTTTGTCCTTTAAAGAAAAACTGTTAAGGTCCTGCCTTACTAATTGAGGGCATATCATAACAAATTGCTGCTCTCAAATAATAACAACTTTCCTATTGGGTTCTAGGTGCCTGTTATCATGCTTTTAGATTATTTTGAATATCATTTGTGCAATAATAATGATTATATTAATAACTTTAGAGCAGAGACTTGATTCCAAACCTGTTTTTGGGCTTCACATGTATGTTACATCAGACCTCCACATCACCATGAGGCAGGACCCATTGTTCCTGTTTTACAGATAAGAAAACCAAGAAGCAGAGAAAGGAATAAAAAAGGAATAAAGTAGTTTTCACAGACTGAGATTTGAACCCACTCCATCTGGCTCAGTAGCCTTCAGTTGACCACATCATATATTGGCTGTCATGTGGTAGTGACAACAGCACTTGTATATAGTTCATGATTTCCCCTTGTTAACTTCTCAGGGATCAGATCTTTAGGAATATATCTTGATTATGCCTGGTGAAGCCACATCCACATTCTTTTATTTCATATTCCAAAATATGTGTGGGGCTCAGTGTTTATGAATTTGTTATTAAAGGTATTAGAGATGTATTCCATTTAGAAATATTGCTTAAATACTCTTTAATAAATCCATTATTCACAGGGTTACAGTACAGATAATATGGGTGTGTAAACAGTGACAATTTTAATCCCTGTGGAAATGAATTACCTTGTTATTTAGTAGCGTGGTTTATTTTTAAAATATTCTTTTCTTTTCATTCCCTTTTTCTAATAACAAAAGGAATTCCTGAAGGTCACACATAGAGGTTGTCCATTACATTGAAGAAAAGAGTACAAATCAATATCCTTCAGGGAAGAGCAGAGCACTGTGAGGCTAGTTTGGTATTTGTAAAGAACTATATATGAAAGTCAGGCCAGAGGCTGAATCAAAACTTCCTTGATAGATGGATACATAGATAGATGCAGATTCATACTGAATATTTAAAACTACCACTGGAAACTCTTTTATGTTAACTTCATTATCTTTCTCATTAACCAAACTGAAGTTGTAAAGGCTCTACTGCTTCAATTATAAAGCAATAGATTCTGTTCTTTGAAAAATATACATGTTTTCTTGATGCATTCTTGCTATTACTTCCATTATCAGAGGTAGAACATATACAGGAAGTATGAAGTACTTTTGTAAGTTGAATTTCCATGATCACAACAAAGTAGAAATCTGACGATATACACTTTCTGTGTAACAGACTCAATTTTTCATTTTAGAGGAAGTCATTTATGCTGGATAATATTTTCATTCTATTACTTAAGAGGAGGAGAGAATATACAGAGGAGAAATATATAGAATACATATATTTATATATTCTGTATATATATGCGTATAATTTCATACACACATACAACTAAAAGAAATTTGAGTCTAGAGGCTTTATTACAAGGTATTGATTCTTTTTTTATATTTATTCTTTAGTTGTAGTTGGACACAATACCTTTATTTTATTTATTTTTATGTGGTGCTGAGGATCGAACCCAGGGCCTCACACATGCTAGGCAAGCTTTCTATCACTGAACCACCCCAAACCCAAGGTATTGATTCTTAATAAAAGGATCTATCTTCTTGCAACTTGCTTAAAGGTTGCAGATACTGCAAGTGATAATTTTCAAAACTAGTTTTTGTATTAATGCTATTTCCAAATATGCTCAGTTTTTAGTGGTTGAGTTTTTAATATGAAATCAATGACATGAAGCAAAAGATAGCACTCAGTTCATATACATTGGCTGTTACTTGTAAACGAATGTATGATAAATTAATCGTACCATTTTGAGTGCCATAATAAGGCAGAACTGTGATATGGATTATCACAATTCATCAGGAAGAGTTATCATGGCTGGGAAGGGGGAATAGAATTTATAACATGAAAAATGACTTGTCAGTGTTGGAACACGATGAGCCATAGCTTTGCAAAAAGTGGAAAAACAGTTCAACTCTTTAGAAACAAATGAAACACGTCATTATTCCATTTCAGAATTGCTTGTTTAGCACTCATTATCTCTAATGGTTCTCATGAACAGCTGAACAAAATCCTAAAGGGGTATATTTGAGATATCTTAAATGATCACTTCCTCATCTGTCTCTTGTGCAAGATGCATGGCTTTCAAGACTAAGTAGAAGTTTTTATCCTTATTAAGCTATAGGCAGCGACAAATAAGTTATAGAGCTGTAATCATTCTTGTGTCTGGCACAGTGGAATGAAGCATTTTTGTCTATTCACAAATTTTACAGAAAATGTCATAAGAACTGTCCAAGGTAAGGAAAAATAATACTTAGGTTTTAATTATTTTCTAAAGATGTACCTTCTATTTTCCATTACTTTCCGTCATTCCATTTCCTTTCTTTTCTCCTCTTTTTCACGACAAAGTGGTAGCCACGGTAACAAGGACCTTTGCCTTCTTGGAAATCAGAAAACAGACATTATGCATGCCTATGTACACTTTCACACAAACGTGCATACACACACGCACACACACATACACACATATACACACACACATTTCCAATTAGGGTTGAGTTAGGGTTAGTGTTCCAGGTAGACTGTGTCCAAACACATGTAGGGAAAAAGATGAATTCATTCCAGAATCTGAACCGGTCCTCCAGGATGCAGAGGAGAGAGAAAGAAACATAATAGAGATGGAGAGATATTAAAGGCTGGATCTCAAAGAGTCCTCAGGAAACGTTAGATATTTGTATTTTATCTTGGGGCCATTTGAAAACTTTTAGCCCTTTAGACATTACAGAGTCTCATTGTGTTCATTGCTCTGGCCAAAGACGTCACTGATGGATCCTCTAGTTATTCTAAATTCTTGCACTGTTGCTCTGTAACCTTATTTTGGATGTGACTTATTGTGCCACTTGGCAGTTTGTTAATCTCACATACCTAAGTGTCCTTTTGTCTTACGGTGGCTTTCCTAGAGACTAAAGCAGAAAGGTTAATTTTTTTTTTTTTTTTTTTTGCACAGGTGATTTCTTGAGGGCATGCTCGTAGAGAACCCCTGTGTGGCAGTGATAGCAAAGAGAGAGACAGAGAAAGATGGGCTCAGCAGGAGCACAGGATGCAATGGAGGCCCAAGGAAACCCAGATGTTCTCGCTTGGAGCAAGGGACCTGGGCACACACTCCATGCAGTCAGCCCTTATCAGCGGGCACCCCTAGAAGGACAGCATAACCTCCCAGGTGTTTCCAGAAAGAACGCACCTGTAGGCCACAGCAGCTTTCAGAAGGGTGAAGCTGCGATCTGCTAACACCGATGATGATACTCGGAACTCTTGTCAGTTACCAGCCGTTTAGGTGTGTCAGAGACCTGATGTTCCCTATGCCACTCCCTTGTCAGAATCCTCCTGCATGGCTAATGAATTTATGATTTTGAAATTTCTCATCTAATATGCAAAGTCAAGTGACTAGTTTACAATTACGCAGCAAATGAACACGAACGTTGGCATTTGAAGAACATTTAATGCCAAGGAAGAGTTACAGTAGATTTGTTGGATCACATATTGGGCTTACTATAATTGCATTACAATAATACATTATGTATAACTTTGCATAAAGTTTTTGTAGTATCCATATGGCATATTATGTTTAGCATACCATTATAATTATATAATACATATTATATTTATTATGCATATTTGTTATGTTATATTGTATTTAGTATAAAAATGTTTTCAAAATTAGTTAACATCTACTATATTATGTTATATATTATGTTATATAGACTTGTTGTTATCATGTATTTTTATATGACTATCTGCTTATATTATTTTTTTCAACTTTTTAGGAATCTTCAATTGTATCCATAAAATTTCGTATTATCTTAGAAAACCCAGTTTAAATTTCTGAAGCCTCTGCTAATGCCCAGTGGGAATGGACCTCCTCTCTGTATTTAGACATTTCATTCTGTGTCTTTGCTTTAACTCTATTTCAACATTTTTCTCATTTAGCTTCTGGATTGTTGTGGGTTCAAATCCCACCTCTGAAATCCACTTACGAGCTGGATGGTCCTGAGTGATTCATTTCACTATGGCTCAGTTTCCTTCTTTCAAATGGGATAATGATGGTACCTACTTCCAATGGTTTTGTGAGAACTAAATGAGGTAGCAATAATTTAGAAGCATATCTTGTTCTGAGTTTTCAGCTTGCACATGACATGTTAGAATTGCCCTTGAGGGATAAACGAGCATGTTTCCCAGAATATTTTTTTTTCAGTTTGTTCAAAGACTGAATTTTTCTCACTTGTCTCTTCATTCCTGGGCCGAGACTATCTATCTTTGACAGTGTCCATCTGAACCCTATTTTTAAAGACATAGCTCAATTGCTTTTATACACTGTCTTTCCTAACTATTTCGGCTTTCACTAATTTGTCTCCTTCCAACTTTGACAGGACGTAGTTGATGTTCCACACAATTTAGCACTCAATTACATGCTGTCTTTATTCACATTTGTGTCATGTATTATAATCATCTTCCTAAATACATTGTTAACTCCTTCAGGGTATAACATGAAAAGCTGTTAAAATTGTCACAAAGCTTAGCTTTGAGTTCAGACTAGGCCCTGAGAAGTTTTGACTATTCCTCTATTCACCAAACATTAATTGACCATGCACTCAATGTGAGCTACCTGTAAAATAGTAGCTTAGCAGACTGGATTTAAGTGTTTACATGCAAATCTTATTAAAGAAAACGTTTACTGCACTAACTACACAGGGTGCATTCTTTTGAAACATGCCAGGAGATACAGGGCTGGAGATGCACAGGGAACCGTCTCTAATTTCCTTGGGTCTTTACAGAAACTGTACTTGAGTAGACGGTGATGTTCTTGCTATGTCCCAAAGGGGTCTGGCTAGGTTTCAGAAGCCCAAGCTCTTACACCCCAGGCAGCATGGAGACCTTCCAGGCTCACTTGGGTTGTCTAAATCCACTCTCAGGGTGATGAGTACCTTTCCTTCTTAAGGCCATTTTGGGGGCCTGTGTTGGTGGTGTCTATGATAGTAACATGGGTGTTTCCTGTGCATTGCTCTCCCTGATGGACAACAGAGTGCACAGCCTGAAGATGCAGCAATCAGAGGTCAGAAGGGAGTGAGCTGGACAGTCCAGCCCAGGCTGACCCAACTCTGCTGATCCTAGGGAATGAGGAAAGTTTTAGAGACAACATGTATTTGCAGCGACACAGAACAAAACTGGACCCTCCAAATGATCAGAGTACATCTTAATGATGCTTCTCAGTAGGAAGTAGAAATATTAGAACTAGGATATGTCATGATTCTAAGTCTCAAATAATGATAAACATGCCAAAGTTATACCTATCTCTCTCTCTCTCTCTCTCTCTCTCTCTCCCTCCCTCCCTCTCTCTCTCTCTCTCTCTCTCTCTCTCTCTCTCTCTCTCTCTATATATATATATATATATATATATATATATATATACACACACACATATATATATATATATATATATAACAAAATTGTATAAAGTAAAATTGTGTATATATTTATAACATATATACAGCTTAGTTTTATATATATGTATAGACTTTCTTGATGCATTTTCTAAACAATTTTAAATATGGAAATTAATTTTTATTCTTACTGTCTAATGGACACACTAGGTACTAACCACTCTACAAAAATAGTCATATCAGTATTTTCTTTACAGGAAACTTCTACCAAAATGATGTCTCAAATTTCTCTCAAAACACCTTAATTCCCATTTAAAGTGTTTGTGATAGCAATGCAACATGAAAGTAGAAGTACACTTAGAAAGTCACATCTTACTTTTAGTGCTGATTACAAAACATTTCATTGTGACAAATTAAAATTCATTCATTAAATCACATGAAAAATGTTAAGTACTGAAAGAAGTGTTGATTTGTTGATCAATAAAGTTCAATACTGTATTTGATAATTAATGAAATAATGCAAGAGAGATTTAAACTGAATTTTAAAAAACTCACACTGAGCTGAATTTCATTAGTGCACCTGGATTACATCCTATCAGATATAAATGTTTTTCTTTAACAGAAACATTTGAATTCCTATTTCTAAAAAAAAATTAGAAATGCTTATCTTAAAAATTTATCTTTTGCCCCAATGGTATTATATCAGTAAAAGTTTCCTTTAAAGATAACTCCAAAAATTAAAGAATATTATTTTTTTTAGAATTCTAAACTAAAATAGTTGAAATTGCTTTATAATTTGATTTTAAGAGTACGGACATTATTTGAAATGAATTGGGTATGTGAACTTTTACCACAAATATTACCTCATGTAATTTAGAAGGATTATTATCCATATTAAGTACAAGTTAGAAACAATTCATAATTATTTTTGAAGTTTTGATAATTGTAATATTTAGTACAGAGCTTTAATAAAACCAACTCCAACAAAGAGTCTCTGTGTACTATTTTTATTACTTACTCAACAGCAACATGATATTGCATAGTTGCTCCTGTGAGAGCAGCTACAGGGCAAAGGAGTATATGTACTATGGTATTTTTCCTTGCATTTTCCTGATACTCATGGTAACTGCAGGCATTAGATGCAAAGTGGAGGTTTGAGGTAATCAGTTGCATTCCAGATATTACGAATGATTTGATTTCATTTCACCTCATTCAAATGTTCTAAAAAATTTTCATGCCCATCATTAACCATTGACTTATGATTTTAGCTGCTCTGGGAACACATTAATTGACACCAAAGTAGCAGGACTTTTTAAACATTAATTAGATTACACGCATCTCCATGTGATTGCCCATTTCTAATAAATTTCAGTCCAAATTTGATTCCTTGCATATTCATTCTCCGACTCAAATTGAGGACTACCATTTGTTTACTCCTCGCTAAACCAGAAGCAGAACATCTTCTCTTGAATTTGCATGGATTTGCAATTGTAGAGACCTGTTTCTCTTTCAAATCACAAAGTATTTTTTTTTTCTGGTGTGCTTCCTCAGTGATGAACATTCAGCCTTTTTGCCTTCTGCATAATCTATAGTATTAGAAAGGATTATATTTTGTTTCTTGTTATTATATGAGGGCTTTCCAATTGAGTCAAATTTTAAATGACTTCCCTGAATGGGCATAAACATGGATTTTTCCAGCAGTCTCTGTGTAACATCATTAAGCATCCTCTCTGGAAGTGTTGATCAATATTTTACTCATTTGCTATTTCACATCTTTTGTGAATTTAGCAGTTAACAACAGCTGGGACAGGGGTCAGTTCTTTCTGCCAGATAGGCAAGGTTCTTTTCTTTCTTCTTTTTTTTTTCTTTTTTCTCCCTCCCTTTCTCCCTCTCTTCCCCTTCCTTCTTTTCTTTGGTTCTTTCCTTCTCTCTTTCTTTTCTTTTTTTTAACTGATCTAATTAGACTGTGGATGACCTACATTTATCAAGTCCTGAAATGCCTTGACATGTGTAAAACCCTAAGTAATCATGTTGTCTATTTGCCGTTATCCCTCAAACTAGGTCTTTAAGACATGTTTTAAAAATTCTGTTGTAAAATGGGGTCTGAAACATACTATATAAACCTTAAATGTCTTTTTCTGGAATAGTATTTTTGGGCATTGCAGATTGCAAAATTTTGTGCATTGCAAATTGTAAAATTTGGTGTAATAAAAAATACCAAGAAGTGAATTTAGTATCAAAATATTTCATAATTAGTTAATCAAGGATTTATTTTCATGGAATAACTCAGGTGTTTAAGAATAGAAGCAAGAACAACAAAGAGTGTAAGAATAGAGCTACATGAAGGAAGTGCAGGTGGATATTTTAAAACAGTTATGACTTTTTGTATCCATATACCTCTATTAAAAATATTGGGCTGGGTTTGTGGCTCAGTGGTAGAGTGCTCGCCTAGCATGTGCGAGGCACTGGGTTCGATTCTCAGCACTACATACAAATAAATAAATGAAATAAAAGTTCATCAACAACTAAAAAATATTTTTAAAATCTTAGAAAATTTTCTCTACTGTTAAAGGACTTTTGCTTCAAAATTTTAAGATAGACAAAGATCACAGAGTATCAGCAGAGATCTGTTAGCTCTAATTCTCAGAATTCAAAATTAAGACATTGATTATAAGTTTCTAATTAGATTTGTGAGATGACATCAAAACAGGATATGGACTTCTACAAAGATTTATTTCTGGGTCTTAACATATTATATAGAATGCAAAAGTGCCTCCACAGGACAAAATATTAATTTGACCTTGTTAATTTGATATTGTTAAAGTTTGAATTTTGAAAGATTTTGAAATTTTTTCCCTTTTCAACCTGGGGGAGGGTATTGTGTTCTAAATATACATATTATAGAAAAATTGGTGGGTGTAGTAGGTGTTTAGGTATGAAAAAGAATAGATGAACTCAAATATAACTTGAAGCTTATTGCTATTCAGCTTTAATTTCATTTTATATTTCAGTTTTTAGAATAATCATAAATGTAGGTAAAGTACGGAAAAAATAAAATAATCATCTTTTTCAAGGTTTGTATGGAATTAGAGAAGAACTGCTTTTGAAAACAAATTAGGGGTTTTTAATCTACAAAAACTGTAAAATCTAATAGTTGGAAGCATGTGAGTTTTTAATTAAGATAAAATATTAACCAATGTGATAGTGGATGTGTGTGTGTGTGTGTGCGTGTGTGTTTCAGAGATAGAGGGAAGATACTGAGAAAGAGTCAAGTCATGGGTCATTTTTGTTATTTATTTTCTAATCCAAATTTTATAATTTTTGCCAAGATGTGTTGAAAACACTGACTACTGACTGACCCCTTTTGTTCCCAGTGAAGTATGTGTGGTAATATCATAGAATTCACAGAGAAAAAATGTCATTCAATAACACACAAGTACAGGTGGAAGAGGGGACCTGCCTGTTTTTATTCCACATTTTCTTTAAAGAAGTATTTAAATCCACCATTTAAAAAAAAATACTTTCTCAAGCTAATTGTATTTTAGCTTATTTTATCAAAACATGATATCACACAATTTCTTATTCACAGAAGATATAACAATTGTCTTTGTAGCTCCTTTATTGAGGTTGTTTCAGATAATCTCTGTGGTAAAATTTTATTACCTGGGAGTATTTTATGTACTCTTAAATATGATTTAAATTGCTTTCATTTTTTTAACTTTTACTTTAATTCAATGATTCCCCACAAACCCTCGAGAAGGCCAATTTTATTAAAATTGTGTGTGGTTGTCCCTCAAAATTTTGAGGTCCAAAGCAAAATACAGATTGAAATCTACAGTTGTGTGATGACATCAACTAATCCAATAATTGTTATATAAAGTATATTCTTTCTCTGAAACTTGGCAGAGAGAATTATTTCTCATTCAGAATTTTTAGGCTTCTTAGGTTTGACACCCTGAACCCTATTCTAGGAATTAATTGCCAATAGTTATCCCAGGTTCTCATTACTATTTTGACTTTGCTTAAAGTGCTTTCTTTTTCCTCTATGGAAATTTTTAATATTTACACAGTTGGCTTGATAGATATTTCTTGTGTTCTGGGTAACTTCCCAGTATAAAAAGTTCTTTTCTATCTCCAGATTATTTTTTAAGAATCTCAAGTATCAGTGCAATTGTTTTATGGTTTTATACTTTTAGGTATTCTCTTCCCTCTGGGATGAATTTGATATTATGTAAAAGGTACTGCCCCATCTAGAAGGAAAAAATGTTGTGTATGTATACAACCCTTAATGTGCTTTGCTTTGTATCACAAGCCAAACAGCCTTTCCAAGTTGCCCTTGTAAGTTGAATGGGATCGTGGGATTGATTTCTTCACAATGGACTATGGGCAGAAAGGATGTCTAGAATTTTGTAACTCCCACATTTTCTATATAATTCTGAATTCCCAGTCTGCTGAGAGCACCTTTCATGTTTTTCTCTTCATTAAGTCTTGAGATTCTGAACCTGTTTATGGTGGTTACCTTATCTTAATACACACTGACTTATATTTGTTTTCACTATCCTAATCTACCAGTTTCAATGTTAATTAATTAAAATCTGTTTTTACATATTGATTCAAAGTGAAAGATAAAAATATAAAGGGCTTGTAACTTACCTATGGGTATCATTTTGTAAAGTAATCCACAAATTGAGCAAATGGAAATGTGTGTATCTTGGTCTATTAACTTTGGTCAATTAGCTTCCCTAATAATTCCCATACAATAAAAAGTGTAACAGCTATGTTTTTATATGAGCCAGCACCACATCTTGTTGAGGTCTCATTAGGACCTGGAAAAAAAAACAACTGCATGCTCTTGTTGGTGCATTTAAATACAGAGAATAGTTTTATAGATGTTGCTGTATTTTCCACTCTAAATTTGAAGGTCCCAGGCTTCTCTATAAACACTGCCCATAAGAAATGGCCATTGTCTGCTGCCTCTGGCAATCCTGTTGCTGAGTGCCTCCTGTGGATATCCTACTGGGGTGTCTACAACACAGCTGCCGAGGTACCAGTCTCCGAAGCCGTCTCCTCAGGCACTGTGGGTCAGTTACCGCTCTCCCCATACAACTCATGGAAGCCACCTGTATATCCGCACTCACTATGAAACCATTTTTCCCTCTAATTGCTAAAACCTCAGGTTTGAAGGGGGCCTCAGCATGGTCCTGGAACCATTTCTAGGAAGACCTGTGTCCTACTCGTTGTCTGGTTTCCAGTAGAGATTCCCCCACTTCCAAAGAGGAGTTAACTTGTAGGACACTTTTGTTTACCTTCCAGTGATCTGCTATTGTCTGGAAAAGCATGTATTCCCCAAAGATGTCTTAACGAGTGTGAGCCTCAAAAGAAAGGGCATGGGGCGAATCCTGCCTCAGCTTTGTTCCCCTAGAACAATGGTGTCCCAAAGAACTCTCTGTGATGATGGAAGTGTTCATGTTTGTGCTGCTTACTACAGCAGCCACACAACATTGTGGGCTTTGCCCATAGGCTTGTACAATACAGGAACTAAATTCATTTATTTTATTTTATTTTGTTTAATTTTTTATTGTTGGCTGTTCAAAACATTACATAGTTCTTGATATATCATATTTATTTAATTAATATTTATTTAATTTAAACTTAACTTTCAGTGAATATTTATATGACTACTGGCTATCGTATTTGGTATTACAGCCTGCAATTATATTTCTGCCCTACATAAATGATACATATAAGTAGGGAGAAGGATTTCTATACACTTTCAACACATGAGATCCAAATCCCAAATGCTAGGAGATCTTTCTTTGGTGGAAAGGTATACATTCCCAGGAAGAGCATAGAGATCTCACAACTTTACGAAGCTAAGTCTGTCCTATTGTTGATCTATTGGTCTTTACCAACAAATATATGCTATTAAAAAGAAACCTTTGTGTGCTTGGGGTTTAGCTCAGTGGTAGAGCACTTGCCTAGCATGTGTGAAACTCTGGGTTCAATCCCAAAACCAAAATTAAAATATAAAGCTTTGTAACAATGCTATTTCTGCAAAGCTCTTTTGTCATGTTTTTTTTTTTTCAGAAAAATATGCTTTATTTTCATATAACTAAACTTAATTCTTACTTCAAGCCCCATATCCATCTGATGGCAGAAAGTTTCAGGTAAATTCAGTTAGTGATTACTCAGTTGTTTAAATTTTTTTTTTTTTTTTTTTTTTTTTTACCCCAAATACAGATTGCAGAATCACATCGGTTACACATCCACATTTTTACATAATGCCATATTAGTAACAGTTGTATTCTGCTACCTTTCCTATCCTCTACTATCCCCCCTCCCCTCCCCTCCCATCTTCTCTCTCTACCCCATCTACTGTAATTCATCTCTCTCCTTGTTTATTTTCCCATTCCCCTCACAACCTCTTATATGTAATTTTGTATAACAATGAGGGTCTCCTTCCCTTTCCATGCAATTTCCCTTTTCTCTCCCTTTCCCTCCCACCTCATGTCTCTGTTTAATGTTAACCTTTTCCTCCTGCTCTTCCTCCCTGCTCTGTTCTTAGTTGCTCTCATTATATCAAAGAAGACATTTGGCATTTGTTTTTTAGGGAATGGCTAGCTTCACTTAGCATAATCAGCTCTAGTGCCATCCATTTCCCTGAAAATTCCATGATTTTGTCATTTTTTAGTGCTGTGTAATACTCCATGGTGTATAAATGTCACATTTTCTTTATCCATTCATCTATTGAAGGGCATCTGGGTTGGTTCCAAAGTCTAGCTATTGTGAATTGTGCTGCTATGAACATTGATGTGGCAGTATCCCTGTAGTACGCTCTTTTAAGGTCTTCAGGGAATAGTCTGAGAAGGGCAATAGCTGGGTCAAATGGTGGTTCCATTCCCAGCTTTCCCAGGAATCTCCATACTGCTTTCCAAATTGGCTGCACCAATTTGCAGTCCCACCAGCAATGTACAAGAGTACCCTTTTCCCCACATCTTGCTAACACTTGTTGTTTGACTTCAGAATGGCTGCCAATCTAACTGGAGTGAGATGGTATCTTAGGGTGGTTTTGATTTGCATTTCTCTGACTGCTAGAGATGATGAGCATTTTTTCATGTACTTGTTGATTGATTGTATGTCCTCTTCTGAGAAGTGTCTGTTCAGGTCCTTGGCCCATTTGTTGATTGGGTTATTTGTTATCTTATTGTCTAATTTTTTTGAGTTCTTTGTATACTCTGGATATTAGGGCTCTATCTGAAGTGTGAGGAGTAAAAATTTGTTCCCATGATGTAGGCTCCCTATTTACCTCTCTTATTGTTTCTCTTACTGAGAAAAAAAATTTAGTTTAAGTAAGTCCCATTTGTTGATTATGTTATTAACTCTTGTGCTATGGGTGTCCTATTAAGGAATTTGGAGCCCGACCCCACAATATGTAGATTGGAGCCAACTTTTTCTTCTATCAGACGCAGAGTCTCTGATTTGATATCAAGCTCCTTGATCCATTTTGAGTTAACTTTTGTGCATGGTAAGAGGAGGGGATTCAGTTTCATTTTGTTGCATATGGATTTCCAGTTTTCCCAGCACCATTTGTTGAAGATGCTATCCTTCCTCCATTGCATGCTTTTAGCCCCTTTATCAAATATAACATAGTTTTAACTTTGTGGATTAGTCTCTGTGTCCTCTATTCTGTGCCATTGGTTCACCCGCCTGTTTTGGTACCATGCTGTTTTTGTTACTATTGCTCTGTAATATAGTTTGAAATCTGGTATCGCTATACTGCCTGATTCACACTTCCTGCTTAGAATTGCTTTTGCTATTCTGGGTCTTTTATTTTTCCATATGAATTTCATGATTGCTTTATCTATTTATACAAGAAATGCCGTTCGGATTTTGATTGGCATTGCATTAAACCTATAGAGAACTTTTGGTAATATCGCCATTTTGATGATGTTAGTTCTGCCTATCCATGAACAGGGTATATTTTTCCATATTCTAAGATCTTCTTCTACTTCTCTCTTTAGGGTTCTGTAGTTTTCATTGTATAAATCTTTCACCTCTTTTGTTAGGTTGATTCCCAAGTATTTTATTTTTTTTTGAGGATATTGTGAATGGAGTGTTTTTCCTCATTTCCGTTTCAGAAGTTTTGTCGCTGATATACAGAAATGCCTTTGATTTATGCGTGTTGATTTTATATCCTGCCACTTTGCTGAATTCATTTATTAGTTCTAGTAGTTTTTTTGTAGACTCTTTTGGGTCTTCTAGGTATAGAATCATGTCTTCCACAAATAGTGATAATTTAAGTTCTTCTTTTCCTATTTTTATTCCTCTAATTTCTTTCGTCTGTCTAATTGCTCTGGCCAGTGTTTCAAGAACTATATTGAATAGAAGTGGTGATAGAGGGCATCCCTGTCTAGTTCCAGATTTTAGAGGGAATGCCTTCAATTTTTCTCCATTGAGAATGATGCTAGCCTGAGGCTTAGCATAGATAGCTTTTACAATGTTGAGGTAAGTTCCTGTTATCCCTAGTTTTTCTAATGTTTTGAACATAAAGGGATGCTGTACTTTGTCAAATGCTTTTTCTGCGTCTATCGAGATGATCATATGGTTCTTATCTTTTAGTCTATTGATGTGGTGAATAACATTTATTGATTTCCGTATATTGAACCATCCTTGCATCGCAGGGATGAATCCTACTTGATCATGGTGCACAATTTTTTTGATGTGTTTTTGTATCCGATTCGCCAGAATTTTATTGAGGATTTTTGCATCTAGGTTCATCAGAGATATTGGTCTGTAGTTTTCTTTCTTTGAGGGGTCTTTGTCTGGTTTCGGAATCAGGGTGATGTTGGCCTCATAGAATGAATTTGGAAGAGCTCCCTCTTTTTCTATTTCCTGAAATAACTTGAAAAGTATTGGTATTAATTCTTCTTTAAAGGTTTTGTAAAACTCCACTGTATACCCGTCCGGTCCTGGGCATTTCTTGGTTGGTAGTTTTTTGATTTTTTGATTGCTTCTTCTATTTCATCCATTAATATTGGTCTGCTCAAATTGTGTGTATCCTCCTGACTCAGTCTGGGCAAATCATATGACTTAAGAAATTTATCGATGTCTTCACTATCTTCTATTTTATTGGAATATAGGTTTTCAAAATAATTTCTAATTGTCTTCTGTATTTCTGTAGCATCTGTTGTGATATTGCCTTTTTCATCCCGTATGTTAGTAATTTGAGTTCTCTCTCTTCTTCTCTTCGTTAGCATGGCTAAGGGTCTATCAATCTTATTTATTTTTTTGAAGAACCAACTTTTAGTTTTGTTAATTTTTTCAATAGTTTCTTTTGTTTCAATTTCGTTGATTTCCGCTCTGATTTTAATTATTTCTTGCCTTCTGCTACATTTGCTGTTGTTTTGCTCTTCTTTTTCTAGGGCTTTGAGATGAAGTGTGAGCTCATTTATTTGTTGTTTTTTTCTTTTTTTGAGGAATGACCTCCAGGCGATGAATTTCCCTCTTAAAACTGCTTTCATTTTGTCCCATAGATTCCGATATGTTGTGTCTGTATTTTCATTTATCTCTAAGAATTTTTTGATTTCCTCCTTTATGTCTTCTGTAACCCATTGATCATTCAGTAACATATTGTTCATTTTCCATGTGATGTAGGATTTTCCCTTCCTTCTTTTATCATTGATTTCCAGTTTCATTCCATTATGATCAGATAAAATGCATGGTATTATCTCCACCCCTTTATATTTACTGAAGGTTGCCATATGGCATAATATATAGTCTATTTTTGAGAAGAATCCATGTGCTGCTGAGAAAAAAAGTATATCCACTTTATGATGGTTGATATATTCTATATATGTCAGTTAAGTCTAGGTTATTTATTGTGATATTGAGTTCTTTAGTTTCTTTATTCAACTTTTGTTTGGAGGATCTGTCCAGTGGTGAGAGAGGTGTGTTGAAGTCACCCATAATTATTGTGTTGTGGTCTATTTGATTCTTGAACTTGAGGAGAATTTGTTTCATGAACGTCGCAGCACCATTATTTGGTGCATAAATATTGATAATTGTTATGTCTTGTTGGTGAATGGTTCCTTTTAACACTATATAATGTCCTTCCTTATCCCTTTTGATTAACTTAGTCTTGAAGTCGATTTTATTCGATATGAGGATGTCCACGTCTGCTTGCTTACAAGGACCGTGTGCATGGTATATTTTTTCCCAACCTTTCACCTTCAGCCTGTGTATGTCTTTTCCAATCAGATGTGTCTCCTGGAGGCAGCATATTGTTTGATTTGTTTTTTTAATCCATGTTACCAGCCTATGTCGCTTTATTGGAGAGTTTAAGCCATTAACATTTAGAGTTACTATTGATATATGGTTTGTACTTCCAGCCATGTTTGATTATTTATCTTTTTTTTTTAATTTAGTTTGTTTCTCCATGATTAGCTTTCCCCCTGCCCTTTGTCTTTACTGAGGCACTTCCCACTGATGGTTTTGGTTATTGTTTTTCATTTCTTCCTCGTGTAGTGTTTTGCTCAAGATGTTTTGCAATGCTGGTTTTCTGGCTGCAAATTCTTTTAACTTTTGTTTATCATGAAAGATTTTTATTTCATTGTTGTACCTGAAGCTTAATTTTGCTGGATACAGAATTCTTGGTTGGAATCCATTATCTTTCATTGTTTGAAATACGTTGTTCCAGGATCTTCTCGCTTTCAGCGTCTGTGATGAAAAATCCGTTGTTAACCTTATTGGTTTACCCCTGAATGTAATCTGCCTCCTTTCTCTTGTAGCTTTTAATATTTTCTCTTCGTTCTGTATATTGGATATCTTCATAACAATGTGTCTTGGCGTTGGTCTACTGTGATTTTGTATGCTCGGTGTCCTGTATGCCTCTACAATTTGTATATCCGTTTCCTTTTTTATTTCTGGAAAGTTTTCTGTAATCATTTCATTCAGCAGGTTACTCATTCCCTTGGTTTGAATCTCTATACCTTCTCTATCCCGATGACTCTTTTTTTTTTTTTTTTTTTTTTTTTTTTTTTTTTATGGAAAAAATATTTATTCATATAGAATGGAGATAACTCCAAATTTAGTTATTTGTAGTTGTCAAATGAGAAGTACTGCTAATAACAAGCATTCATAAGCATTCATTTTATCACCCCAAAGAGCACCAGTGTATTTTTTAAACAAACCAAAAAGTAAGAAAGTAGGGACTAATGTATCATGTAACAGTGCTAATACCATAAGGCACCACTTGGTATACAAAAAAGCAAAGTATTTCCAAACCATGTGTTTTTGTCACTGGTGTCTTAACCATTAGATAGGATGGTTTTAAAAAAGACTAACAACTTTATTAATTAATCAGCTACACTCCTGTTCCAAACATTCTGTGCTTTTAGTTTTTCCATACAACAAAAGTAAAAACAACAATATAATACATGATCTGTTAAATAAACATCTTTTCCCAACTTTCCAAGTAAATAATCTAGAAATGAACAAGAATAAGAAACCCAAACTTTATCTGATATATTCACAACAGTCCATCCCTGTAGAAGAGTGTGGGGAAGAGAGCAGGCAGGGGGTACCTATTTTCTAGACTATATTGAGGCACATAGGTTAAAAGTTTCTCAGGCAAATTCATGGCTAGAGTAAATGGAGAGCTCAGAATTTTGCATTTCCCCCAAAGATGATTTTCTCAGATCCAATTAAATATTTCAAAATGTGTGTTTAGTCACTGCTATCATCATCATCATCATCATCCGATACATCATTTAATGGAGACTTCAATGACTGACTGTAAGAGTCTGATCTAGTAGGTTGGCACGTGGCCATGTCCCCAGTAGAAAGCAGATCATAGCAGAAGTCACAAATCCGCACAGGCTTAGAGGACTGGCTGGGAAGAAGAAATCTCTTTTCAGAGCAGGGCCCACAAACAACAAAACCACATTTGCGGCAATGGTGACGACGATTAACAGGCGTAAATTTTGCTTTCTGACAACGCATACATACAGTTGCCTCAGAGTCAGGAACCCAGACAGCAGCATGTTCATTACTGGGTGTCTTCCCACTTTTGGAGAGTAAATCAGTAACACATTTATTGATATGATTCATCCATTCTGATTTCTCAGTGGCAGTGGCAGCATAAACTGCAAATGATTTAGTTGGTGTCTTAATAAGCCATCCATTCCTTAAATCTCCCTCATCTTTGATGGAATCAATAGTGACATTTTCTAGGGGAATAATATGTTGTTTGTTATATTTTTTCTTCTGAATGACAATATTGCCATATACAAGAATATCATTAAACAAGAAAAACTGCCTTGCTTTAGGCTTCTTTCTGCACAACTTAGTCAATACTCCTTCTCCAATAAGAACTCGTCCCGGTATAGTTAAGGGTTGACCAGCTGCTCCAAAACAGTTTTCCACTATACTTATACGTCTAGTATTTGCTTCACTGTTTGCCAAGCGATCCACCATCTTTTGCTAATAGCCCGGCCGAGCACGGGCAACGGCAGTAGCGCGAAGGTCCGACTCCTCGTCTCAGACGCCGGGCGCGGACTCTGCCAGTTCCCAAGCCCGACCTCTCTGGGTGTGTGCGGCCTGCGGACCCGCGCAGCCAGCGCGTTCCGGACGCGGCGGACAGCCGGCCGGCGCGGCGGCTCGCAGGTGACTCCCCCCCCAATGACTCTTAAGTTTAGTTTTTTTTATGTTATCCCATATCTCTTGGATGTTTTTCTCGTGATTTTTTACCAGCCTTTCTGAGTTGGCTAGACTCTTTTCAAGATGATATATTTTGTCTTCATTATCTGACATTCTGGCTTCTACTTGCTCCACTCTGTTAGTGATACTCTCATTTGAGTTTTTAATTTGGTTTATAGTTTCCTTCATTTCTAGAATTATTGTTTGATTTTTTTAAATAATCTCTATCTCCTGATAAAGATGCTTAACTTCTTCTTTTATCTGTTTATGTAATTCATTTTCAATGTGTTCTTCACTGTTTGAATTTGCTGTCTCATGTCCTCTTTAAGGTTCCATTCCATCTGTCTAAGGTATTCCTTGAGTTCTTTATTTGACCATTTATTCTGATGACTAGGTCCTCCTGAATATTTAGGCTGTCCTGCATTGTTTGTACTCCTTTTCTTCCTTGGTTTTTCATGCTGCTCATGTTACTTCTTGTTCTGTTTGATTGTGGAGTTACTGTTTACTCCTATAAATTTATTTGATGCTTGGGAGGAAAGGTATTAGAAGGGAAGGGAAGAAGTCACTAGAGAGAATGAGAGTAAACAGGTAGAATTCATGGAAGGGGGAATAAGAAAATTGAAAAGACAAAAGAAAAAAATAGAAAAGAAAAAAGAAAAACAATTTAAAAAAATAATAAAAAAATAAAAATTAAAAAAAAAATTCAAAAAAAAATTCAAAAAACAACAACAAAAAATGAAAATAAAAAAACCCAAATTAAAAAAAAAATAATAAATAAATGCAGTCTTAGAGTTTGATTAACTTCTCTTCCAGTAGGTGGAGCTGTGCCCACTGGGCCAGGCTTCTCCTCTCAATGTGCGGGAACCAATCACTGTGCAGCAGCTCCTCCTCCCAGACTGGGCGGGTCTCCAATCCTGGGTGCCTAGGGCCTTCTCTTGTGTCTAGTCACTTCCCCACTTTTCCTCAAGCCAGGCCCCGCTCACCGGTGATGCTCACCACAATACTGGCTACACGCCAGGTCTGCTGCTCCCGGGAGCCCTGTTTTCATGAATGACTGGGCACACTCTCCCTGATTGCCATTCCCTCACACCCTAAGTTTGTAGAGCTTGGGGCTGAGAACACTCAGCGAATTTTGCTTGCCCTCCGGTAGCCACACCCCCGGTAGATGGTGCAAGAGACCTCAGTTGTCAGCACTGGTGGGAGCGGTAGCCGGGAGTTCCGCGCCACGGGTCCCGCGCCACTCCTGATTCCCTTGGTCTGGCTATGGCGCTCACGAGAGAGCTGGGAGGGGCCCTTAAGGTTTCCCAGCTGTGTGGAGAGGGAAGGCTAGGGGATTACACACCTGTCGCCACTGGTTTCAATGAAGTTATCTCCTCCGCCACATTCTGGTGACATCAGTTGTCTGCCATGGTGGTATTCCATGCAAATGGCGACAGTTCGTTCCCTTTGCGGTGTGACCAATGCAATGGGTGGGTCCTGACTGTCTCTCCCAAGCCCCGTTTCAATCCTGTGGCCACTGCCTATGAAGGCTCGGTTAGCATTTACCTCCGTAGGTTCAGAAGGGCCGACCAGTTGTTTCAGCGGGATCGTTTAGTGCTGAGTCACAGCAGTTTGTCTGCGAGAAGCAGGCGAATGGGAGCTTGAATTCAGCTGATCCGGGCTCAGTGTGTGTTCTGAGAGGCCCAGACTGTTCGCCCGAGATCCACGTCAGCTCAGCATTGCCTAGTGATCCTGAGGAAACAGCATTTAGACGGTTTACGACTCCCTATGCCCACACAGCTGAAGAGGTCAGAGACTTGATCTCTTCATGCCCGCCGCCATGTTGGATCTCCTTGTCATGGTTTTTAATTACATGAAAGTTTGCATGATGTTTTGTTTTTCTTGTTCCTAATCAAGAGCCATCAATACGAATAAGATGAACATGCTGTGGAAAATTTTAGAAGTCACTCACTCCTTTGATGGAATTAAGAAAGGGAACAAACATCCTACTTCAATGTTGGAAAAAATACAAGAACGAAAAATAGACCCATAACAAAAAGATAAAAACAGAGGAAATCTCCACAGAACTTTTGACAGCTCACTTAAAAGGTGAAAGTCCTGTCTCTACATAACAGTTCAATGAACTCTACTTTAAAAGTGGAAACAAATGTTTATAACTGCAGAACCATGAGAATGCCTGGGCATTCACAGGTTTCATACATGATGAGGTAACATATCTTATATTACTGAGTAATATAGTCTTAATGTGATTATTTCCTTCTGTATTGCCTTCCCTTTATTTTATGAAAACCCTCTTTGATTTCTCCTTACATGGAAATTTCTCATCAAATTGTTATTTCACTGATACCCTTTGCCAAAATAAAACATGCTAATAAGGCTGAATCATGCTTCAAATAATATTCTTGGTGATAAAATAAGCCATAAATAATCACTAATTCATTACTGAAACCCCCAGGATTTAAAGGTATTGTCCCAGTTCCACTTCTTGGGAGTAGATCCTGAGTCACTGGTTTGTATGTCTGAAGTTTATTGGGATGAGATGGAGAAGTAGAAGAACCAGGACTGGGTTGAGGGAGAAGGTGAATGGTGCAGTCTCAAGACAGTACCCAGCCACTCCTCCATGGAGCCCTGAGGGTGAGATGGAAGCTGCAAGTTGTCTCGTTGAGGTGAAGGGACCTGGGCTTGGTACCTATGGCACAGGATCAGACCACCCTATAAGGCTGTTGTGGGAAAGGTACATGCTTTGGGAAAGCTCTTTAGTTTCAACTGGGAGGGAGTAGGAGGTGAACTCAGCAGGAATGTTGTGGGCCTCAAGGGAGATGTGCAGATTCAGTATAAATTCCACTTCAGGCAAAGGACTTCAGAAATAACTAAAGCAGGTCTTAGCCGGCCACTGCACTGACTACCAAAGGATTGTGGGCACCTGTGGAAAAAGGAACAGAATCTACAAACAACACACAGATGGTTTCTAGAGTCAAAGGGAAAACTAGCAGGTCTAATTAGGGTCTCACTAGGAGGAAAAGAATCTATTAAAATTATACTTGCTCTTGTGAAAAATAAGGAAATGAAAGATTATTGCAGGTCTTGAACAGAGAGGAGAATATTGAAATACACACCATTATAAGGTTTCTTGATCATGTAATCTTAAAATATTGGTGTTTTGGGTCAAACAGAGAGTGAAAGTTCTTTTGACTTCAGAATAAAGTGGAAAACAGCACTATAGTGACATATCTTGTAATAAAATGCTCCTTAGAAAAAGTTATTATACTTGAACTCAAATATATCATAAATAAATGCCAATGCATTTCCTGCCCCAAGAAATCATACTACCAGTTTCTTATAGGCTATGACCTACTCAAAGGAGTAAATATGACATGTGTTTATGATTATAAGATCATCATATTTTACTTAGTTCCTATTATGTATTTAGATTAGTATTCATGTAAAACAATCTGACTTTTTAAGCATTTGAGTAATTTTCCTTGTATGGAAGTATAAAAATTCAGTAGTAAGACAGTTTAAAAATATTAATATTAGCTTTTGAAAATTTGAAGTTTTCATCAAAAATAAATATATATTAAAATTAATTTAGGAAACATTCACCAAGAATGTCTACATAACAAACAGACTTATAAATCTGTTTGAGAATTAAAATATTGGGATTATTTTCTGAGCATTCTTTTCTGAGGTCTGGTAGTCTCATGACAAGGAAATGGATATTGAGTCCTGATTTACATAGATTTTACATTGTAGATCTACTATCAATTATGAAGGACTGATTAACAGTTTGGTGTTTTAAAAGTTGGATTCTGTACCCCCAAAGAAGATTTGTTGAAGTCCTAAGTGAAGCTACACAGTGTGTCTTTAGAATCTCTATGTAAGTCAGCAATTCTAAAGACTCTCTTCTGAGCCCTAATCCAATATGACTGGTGTCTTTATAAAATGGAGAAACCGGGAGACAGACTCATGGAGAGGAAGAAGAATATTATATGAAACCAGAGGCAAAGGTTAGGATATATCAGCAAGCCATGGAACCCCTGGGGCTATGAGAAGATGGGGCAGGCAAGAAAGCATCCTCCTCTGAAGGCTGCAAAGGGAATTGGTCACAAAAACACTTTGATTTTGAATTTCTAGACTTCTCACTCAGGAGAAAATATATTCCTTTGTTTTAAGTTCCTGAGTTGTGGCATTTTGTTAACGGCAGCTGAAGCAGATTAATATAGATTTTTTTGTACTCAGAAGAGGGTGCTATATAACAAATATTTTTAAAATGTAGAAGTAGCTTTGGAATTGAGTAATGGTATAATCCGAATTGATTCCTACGTGAATCTCAAGGAGTTTTGAGTTTGAGGTTATTCCGCTGAGGGCTCAGATGAAAGTGAGTATGTCATTGGAACAAAGAGGAAAGATGTCCCTTGTTATAATCTTGCAGAGAACTTGGCTCAACCGTGGTCTGTTGTGTGGAAAGTAGAACTCCTGCCTGATGCCCCAGGTTATTGAGCTGAGGGGATCTGTGAGCCAGGTCCTGAAGGAGCAGCATAATTTCTTCCTGCTTGTATAGAAAAATGTGTGAGGCAAGAAATAAATTGAATAAGTGAATGTTAAGAATAAAGAAAACAGACTTGAAAATTTGAAAAAAGTCTTCAGTTTATCTACAATGGCAAATGCAAACAAAGAGTACTTTGGAGGGAACATTAAAGTTGAGGCTGGGTAGTTGTTGACTAAAGAGATGATACATGTGACTCATGGATCCTGTCAACTGTCCCAGCAGAAACATTGCCAACTTGTACCTAAGGGGCAGAACCTGGGAAAAAAACAAAGAAGACAATTGAACATCTGGGATTCTGCAGGCAGGTCTAGTGGGGCAATATGTCTGCAAACAGGTGCTATTCTTCCAGAAAAATAAAGATATTCCATGAGTGTTCTGGAGTGTGAGGGAGGGGGCGACTGGTTACCACTGCCTGCAGGTGAGACCACTGCCTCCTCTGTTCCTGGAGGCTCTGCTTCCACCCCAGTGGGCTCCTAGGATGCAGCATCAGACAGTGAGGATCATTTTTAAACCTTAAAATCCCACAGAATCTGCTCTGATGAGTTCCAGACACACTTGGCTCTGTGATCCTTTTTCCCTGTCTGATATTCCTCTTAAAATGAGGATGTCTATTTTATGCCTGTCCTGATGCTGCTGGATTTTGGAAACAGGTAACTTGCTCTCTAGTTTTATGTGTGCATAGGTGAAGAAAATCATTGTTCCAGGATGAGTAATATCCTGCATTTAATCCAGAACTCATCCAAATGACTTAAATTATGACATTTGAGAAGTTGAGTTGATGCTGGGATCACGAAGTCTTTGGGGATGCTGGCGTGGGATTGAAATGCATGTCACACCTGGAAAGGATATGACGTTTGGGGGACTAACAGGTGAGCTGCAGTGATTTGAATTACCACCCCTATAGAAATATGATGAAGACTTCACCCCCAGGACCTCAGAATGTGGCCTTATTTGGAAATAGGTTTGTTTTGTTTTTCTTTTTATACAGGTCATCAAGTTAAAATGAAGTCATCAGGGTGGCTCAAGTCAATATAACTGGTGTCTTCATGAAAATACATGGAGAATACAGACACAGTCAATGTAACTGGTGTCTTCATGAAAATACATGGAGAATACAGACACAGTCCCAGAAAGATAGAGGAGGAAATGGTGTGAAGATACAGAGGGGGCACACCTGATCAGGATGGAGACAGGATGGAGTGGTGCTGCTCCCAGTCATGGAGTACCTGGGGCTGCCTAAAGACTGAGGAAACGGGACTAGTCCTCTCTGAGAGGTGGCAGAAGAAATCGGCACCAGCCAACACCATGATCTTGCACTCCCAGCCTCCTGAACTTTGACTGATATTTTGGTCACCTAGTTTGTGGTACTTTTTGATGGCCTCTCTAGGAAACTCATCTGAGATGTTAGATGTATATACTTCGACCCAAATTCTGTCAATTTCTAGGTATGTTCATTTCAACAACTTAGTTAATCTTTATAGTGTTCAATTTTTAATTTGTTCTTTATAGTGATACATGATAGTAGAGTATATTTTAACATATCATGCACACATGGAGTATAACTTCCCCTCCTTGTGGTTGTACATGATGTGGAGTTACACTGGTCATGTATTCATGTATGAACACAGGAAAGTTATGTATGATTCATTATATTGTCTTTCCTATTCCCATCCCCCCTTCCTTCCCTTCATTCTGTTTTGATTAATCCACTGAACTTCTATTCTTACCTCTTCTCCTGATTGTTGTGTGTTAGCATCCATATATCAGAGAGAAAATTCAGCCTTTGGTTTTTTGGGGGATTGGCTTACTTCACTTACCATAATAGTCTCAAGTTCATCCATTTACCAGCAAATATCATAATTTCATTCTTCTCTATGGTTGAATAATATTCCATTGTGTATATGTACCACATTTTCTTTATCTACTCATGTGCTGAAGGGCACCTAGGTCGGTTCCATAGCTTAATATAGCTTTCATTTTCATCAGCTGTAAAGTGGATATAGAATGTGTGCCTAAATGATAAGACTATTTTAAGGATTTCATGAAATACTTAGCTTGGCATCTAGTGCTCAATTTCACTAGGAAATCTGAAAGCAAAGAAAAAGATTTCAAAATTTTTTAAATTAGGGGATTCACAAATTGAAAATGTACAACAATAAATAGGATGTCCATAGCTAATTGTGGTCCTGTCCTCTCTTTCCTTTCAGTAGCTTGGCCCAAACGTTATCTTGATAAGTTTGTCCTTCTCAATAAGTTTGTCTATTCATATGCCTGGTCAGGGAGCCTGAGTGGTAATTCTGATTCTCTAGCAGATCTGCTCAAGAATGTTAGGTGATCAGCGTGGAAACAATTGTGGGTAGAAGTTTACTTGGTTGTTATTACAACTTCCTTTAAGCCATTCCAATATTGGTTGATTCAAATCAGTCTATAACAAGAAGCCACAGCAGACATGTGTATATAAATGACTTAATTAATAAAAGTACTCTTTTGATCATGCCCTCATTTTTCTAATAAATTTTTTTGCAAGTTTGTAATTGTAATGAGCTGGCTATGATTAATTGAATAAGTTTTAATGTAATTAATACATCGAATTATTATGGGAATTCTAAAGTGATTCTGTACTTTGAGTCCTAAAGGTTCAATTTGTATGTTATTAAAATAATAAAAAGGATTTCGGTATTAGAAGTAAGGTAACATTTAATTTTAGTTCACTTAAGTCATTTGGTTCCCAAAGCAAAATGAGGTGGACAACCCTATGATTAATGAAGAAGTTACGGCTTGTGGAAACTGAAGTTCACGTTTGGACTTTGTGAGAGACTCCAGGAAAGCATACTGTGCATCATTTTTCTCTTTGGTTGTCTGCAAATTTCTGAACTGATCTCACCCTTTGTACACATGTTCCTTTTCTCAAACCATCCTCCAATGTTGTTAACTTTTTAAAAATCATGGCAGGGGCATCTCTTGGTGGAAGTCAGACAGGAACTGCTATTACCATGATGCCTTGCTCAGAGATGAATTTGAACAGCAGCGGTTAGAGGAGTTCTTGCTTCAAGTGACCAGTATTACGTTCTCCAACTTTGTATGGAGGGAAAATTCAAGGCACTATGAATATACCTCGGCTCTCATTAGCAAGGAAGGGTTTGGTGAGTTGGTCAGGGACTTGTAAAGGTAAGATTGGGACAATGTGTAATTCCAGGTGAATGCAAGGATAGCATTCATGGAATGGTTTGCTGATGACCATGTCCAAGAACATGGTGAAGAGACCATGAGAAGGAGGAGCTGACAGTAAGGAAGGGGACCATATAAGACTGGTGACAACACTCTAGTGCATGAAATCAGCCTGAAGCCTGGGTTTTGGGGGGGCGATAAAAGGAAGTTTGTACATGAGATTCTAATACTGACAGGGGTGAGGAGTGCACTCCAGGGGAGGGAGGTATAGGTGGAGTTCCAGTTCTGAGTTCATACTGGCCTCTTGTAGATGGATGAGTGTCCGAGTCCTGAGGAAGGATGATGCTATCACCACATGTGGACTCCTGGATTCCCCATGATAGCCTCCACAGTGGCAGAGGAGGATGTCACTCTCAAAACCCTGAGCCTGGAAACACTGTCTTGATCCTTGTTGGAAATGTGGTCTTATCACTCGTGAATGAACATAATTCTTCCTTCTTAAATTTACAATAGTATATCTATTATTTTATTTTCTCATTGTATTACCTAGAAGCAATGGAATTTTAGCAGGCCTTGGTAAACTGTCCCTGTTTTGTGTCACCTGTGGTTATTCAAAGAAGGCCTTTCACAGAGGCAAATAGTTTCCTTCCTTATCCATTTTGCTGAGAGCAATCCAATCCTCCCTCAGTTGCTTTTACCGGCCTTTTCTCGCAGGCTTCTATTCAAGTGTTTTATCTGTGCTGACCTGCCTGGGTATGTTCTCAATCACTCTACAGTTAGCAAGCCATTTCCCACATTAAACCACACTCCAATGGGCTCTCGATATGTTTCAGGAGATCCTGGTTTGTGAAACTAAATAAAATAGAACTTAAATTTATTTCCTAAAAGTTCACATTCTATTTTGAAGATAGGTTTCTGCTGGTATCTCGGGTTTAGTGTTCCAAATTTTATGGGTAGGAAAGTGTCAATATTGTTTTTACAATGCATGAATACTAATCACCATTAGGGAAGTATTTTTTAAAATGTTTATAATATTCACTCATTTTATTAATTTCACATATGAAAATGAGATTTTGTAATTTGCTAGACTCTTACATTCAAAATGGATTCAGCTCTGAAATTCTTGAGTTTCTCAAAAGATTAAAATACTCCTTGAGTTTATTGCATGTGATTGTCAGATAAAAACAACCCAAGCTTAATAATGTAGCTAATATATTCTTTAAAAAGCACTGCTGTAAACTCCGATGAACAATGAAAATATTTTTTCTACCAGTTTATCTGTATAAGTATTTTTTTTAGAACATACATATTAGTTACGTATTTGGAGCACTAAAAAGTTTTCAAAAATCAATGCCCAGCATGGGCTGCCAGTCTGCAAGTATTTCAGTATAATTTGTTATATGAATAAACACTTCACCAGTCTAATTTTGATTATTTAAAACTCCATAAAACAACAGAATATCCAATTCATATCTCAAAAACAAGAGTTCTTGTAAATCACTAACAGACAAGTATTCCTTTTGATAAGAGAAGAAAATGAAAGGTCTGAGATCCTGTGTGTGTTTGCTTAACAATCTAGCTTCCAGTTTATAATGTTCTTTTGGTTTTCCATTTTAAAAACATGCCCACTTTGAACTTAAGAAGACAATATACCATTACTGCAGCATGCTATGATCTGAATATCTGTGGCACCCCAAATTCACATGTTGAACTTCTAACCCCCAGGGTGATGATATTGAGAAGTGATTAGGTCAGGAGGGGAGAGCCATTATCAGTGGGATTCTTGCCCTGATAAAAGAGGTCTGCAGGACTTTCTCTGTCTTCCCACCGTGTGAGGATAAAGCAAGGATGTTCCATCTGTGAACCAGACACAGGGTCCTTGCTGGACACCAAATCTTCAGACTTGGATTTCCAGCCCCAGAAATGTGAGAAACAAATTATTATTGTTTATAAACTACCTCAGTCCATGGTATTTTGTTATAGCCATTTAAACAGACTACTAAGATGGCATAAACTGTAAGCACTGAGCCATATCCCCAGCCCTTTTTTATTTTTTATTTAGAGATAGGGTCTTGCTAAGTTGCTTAGGACCTCACTAAGTTGCTGAGGCTGTCTTTGAATTCTTGATCCTCCTACCTCAACTTCCCAAGCTGCTGTCATTACAGGTGGGTGCCACTGTGCCTAGCAAACTGGTTACTCTTGTTTTAGGTATTGTTCCCTGCCTCCAGGGTACCAATTGTTCCTGTCAGTAATCCATTAAGTGATCATGTGGGCAAGAGGCAAGACAAAATGCCGGTTACACTATTATTTAAAATTCCGTGAACTATTTTGTTGTAAAAGGAAAAGAATTAACTACATTACAAAATCAGATTGCCTGTGAATTTTTATAATCATTTAAGACAACCTAAGTGAAGCTGTCTTTCGTGAAGGAGCTGTGTTTGAAGTAAAGCTTTTCTTGGAAAGAGACTCACTCTAAAGTAATAAACATGATGACATATCCTACTCAGAAAAAATCGTGGCTCAGCCCATCTCAACAGCCCCTTCCTTTCCTGGAAAAATCTCATCTCAAGCCTTAGACACACACTCTTGAGTAGTCCTTGTCGCGACCCCTTGCCCGCAAGGAAGACACAACTCAGGAATCTTCTTTCAGCAGTTTATTCAGGCCCTTGATATTTCTTCTTCTCTCCCTCGGATGCCCCTCCCAGCCTTAATAAAGCATCTCAAGCCCCAATGCGAAGCTGCCACGTGGAGCTTTCTCATAGGGTGGTGAGAAACCATGCGCCAACTCTCCCAAATAAGGAGTTGTTTGTCACAGACCACAGCGGAGCCAGCGCCATTTTGTAATGGCGACCATAGTCTGCAGAAACAGCAGAAGCGGCTCACCACAGTCCTTATTCCAGATCCATCAAATCTCTCTTCTTTTTTTAATGTTCAGGCAATGTTCTGTTTTTGCATGGCATGTTAGTCAGGGTTCTCTAGAAGAACAGAACAAACATGATGTGTGTATGCATGGGATTTATGGCTTGGCTTAAGGAGTCTGAAGCTGGGGGGTCCTACGAGAGGTTCTGCTGACTGCAGAGGCAGAGGAACCAGTAGCCATTGAGTCCAATAAGTTCGAGCCTCAGAACCAGAGAAACTCATGAAGCAGCCTCAGTCCAAGGCTGAAGGCCTGCATGGCTCTGGGGTATCACTGGTGAGAGCCCAAATTGGAAGAATGAAGGAGCTGAGTCCAGTTTCCATGGGGGGACGGCAGGAGTGACAGATACATCTGCTCAGGAAGAACAATGCTAGCCTCCTTCACAGGTTTTCCCCTTCTTCTGCTCTTTGTCCTCAGGCTATTGAACAATGCCTCACACATTCAGGGCTGTCCTTCCCCTTCCCTGTTTGCTGTCCCGCCAATCATCTCTGCAAATAACCTCACCGACACACCCAGACTTCTTCTAATCTTGAGCACTTCCTAGGCAACTCTCAATCCAATCAAGTTGACAATCCAGATTAACCATCACACATGTAAGTGGACCTGACACTTTTCAGATTTCAGGAAATACCAGGAAGTCTCTCAACATATACCCTCTAGGGAGCAGTAGCTCTCATTCTGAGTTCCCATGTGACGCAGGACTCATGTAACAGGTCTTTCTGTGTCATTGATTGCCGCAGCCCTTATTTAATACATGCTAGAGGCTCAAGATAGAGATGCGGAATAAGCAAGTCTCCCCAGGATTAATGTAGGCTATGTCTCATGCTTATGGTGAGGACTAGAGGTACTTATCTATGTGCCTATCCACCTACAGCAGAAAGCCATTTTTCTGATCTTTACATGTTTATCACCTATCAAGACCCTGTTGATCTTCCCAAAGGATGAACGAGTTGATGGAAAGTGAATTCAAACCATTTTTGGTGAAAAGCTTGCTTATGGAGCCAGCAAATATGTACGCATTATTGAAGTTGACTATATATCTGCTGTGTAGCTAGAATCAAACTAGTATAGAAACTAAAATCAAGAATGCTTACTTTTAGCTAACAAGAATTAAACTATGTCCCATATTAAGTGTTTCATATATTCCTATAGCATTTTCCACCAAGAGGTCAGCTAGTCTCTAGATCCCCATAGTATTTAGAGATACAGAGATGTTATGTAGATGATATTAACTGATTCTATTGATAATAAAAGATTTTCCTTTCCAGCATAGACTAAAAATCTATTTATGAGAATTTATTTAAGTTAGAATAAGATAGTCAGTAATGTGATTGTTTAAAAATAAGAAGAGCAAATTTGCTCAAAAACAAACTGGTACCACATACCACTTCCACAGCACCACCTTGGGCAATATGCCAAAATGCAATCTCATCACTTTTCGCTGGTCAAACTGAGAACATTGCCCATGTCCCCTCTACACTAGGAGAGGACTTACTTGCTCTGATGGAAACAGAGCTCAGGATATATCCTGCATAGGAGAGTTGCTGACTCAGAATAAAATAAATCCAGAAACACAAAGGAAAGAGAAGAGTTTGAGTGGTTTTATATTCACATGATTCTTTTCCTTCATCATGGCAAACTAAGCACATTGAGCAGGAGAGGAATGCAGGAGATTAAAATGTAATTTTATAATGAATTTATCAAATCTTTCCTGATCATCTACTATGTGTGATATTCTACACACTGTCTATTATAGTATAATTTGTAACCAAGTATGCATTTGAGGACCTTTGCCTGTGAATTTGGGAACATTTTGATCTGATGGGGTATGAAGGGATGGCAAAGAGCCCTCTTTAAACCATAGATCATATAATTAGAGTGAAACTTTTCTCTAGGCTGAAAAGTAATTGTTGGCAGGTGCACATATCAAAATCAATGCCAAAATGCATAATGTTGAAGAATTATTATTCTAGTTATCACAACTTTCCTCAGTAATTTTAACTGTCAAGTTTTGCTGAATGATTATACAAAAATAGATAATAATATAGACTTGTGTTGAATTGTACTGCTGGATAATTGCATTGCCACATTAAACCATTAAAACTACTGAATTATTATTTGCACATCTTGGGCATACGAAAAATAATCCTGCCACAGAACCTAGAGTGAGGCAGGCTGTTATTGACATCCAATGAGTTTCTGCCATATCTTGAGTACTGTTGTAGGGTAAGCAGACGTGGTTTCTACCCATACACATACACCTGCTACAGGATGCCAATGTGAAAGAGGGAAAATTGCTCTAAGATTTCAGAATAGAATGAAGCATACCTTAAAAAATGTGAAAAACATATTTGAAGAAATATGTTAAGAAAAACTGAGGATCATATTTATCTGAAAAATATTTTTATACAAAAAATATTTCATTTACAGGCCTCTAAGAAATTCTACTTCATTAAATATAAAACAACTTATAATTCTTAAAAAAGTCACTCATTTATCTACTCAAAATGCCTACTAGAAAAGACAGATATATTGGTAGTGTTCTGGTTTGCAGAATTATTTTGCTACTGATCCGTTTAAAATGCCTAGTGATTTCCTTTAAAAAATAGTTCTAGAAACTTCTGTATGGTGTGTGTGTATATACATGTATGGGTATATTTGCATGCATGTTCGTGTGTGTGTGTGTGTGTGTGTGTGTGTGTGTTGTGAGTGATACACATTGGTATGGTGGTATGGCATATTTCATCTAGAGATTAGTGTTGGTTCAGGAAGTCACTTTCTTCAAAATCCTTAACAACAAAAGCGCCAATTGGTACTTTGATGCTTATTGATTTGTTTTGAATAACCCCCAAATTTAGTGGACTGAAAAACAACCTGTATGCTCAGGTTCGACCTCTGAGTTGTCCTTACTTATTCTTAAGAAATGGTCCAGGTTTACTGTGCTTTCCTTTGTCAGGTGCTTCCTCCCATAAAAGAGTGATGTTTTTCCCATCTCTGTTTCAGATCAAGCTGTGTAGCTTCTGTCAGTACATTTCTATGAAAACTGGATATCTAGCACTGGGGTTCACTCTAAATAGACAAAATCCAGAATTCTTCTTTTCCCCCTGGGAAGCTGCTGTGGGACTCTACTGCTCTGAGAAGCCCTGCATTGTAATAAAGTGTGCCTAGGAGATGTGCTCTCAATATGGGAGAGGGCTATTCTCTTTTTCTCAAAAGGTCAAGAGGGAAGAATTTCAGTGGATTTACAGTCAAAACATTAGCCTCATTTTCACCCTAAGGATTTGTTTTCTTCTTTAGCAACCAAGGATTGATCTTTGACTTGAAGTCCTTCCTTTCGTTGAGGGAGATCTACAGAAAAAGAAACTGTTTAATTTTCAGACTAATCAAATCCTGGCTCATTTATATTTCTGGAAAATTCTTAATGAAACTGAATAGGTTATTCTTTAGCTCATCTCTCTTCTTGCATTTTGCCATAAGCATTGAGGAGACAGTTTACTTATTGGGCTCACTGAGTTATGTTCCATGTCAATTCACATGACTTCTGTCAACTTTCCACCATGATGTAATGGGGGTGGGCCTTTCTCCAGGTCCAATACCATTTTCCAAACTTGCCTTGAAAAATTTCACTGATGTCCTCATTAAAGCCTTTCCAAGCATCCACTGACTCTGTTCATGAGACACTTTGGGTCTTATTAACAATTCCCTTCTGGGCCTTCTCCCTCAGTCAAGAAAGCCAACAGCACATGCTCTAGGTTTGGGGGATTGGAACCATTTCAACTTTCCTGTTCACTTGCTTATCTGAATCTTGGGCCAGTATGACTGAAGACAGTGGTTGTTAAGCAGAACATCTACACTGGACTCCTCTACGTGGCTTGGTTTTCACATAACATGGTGGCCGGAAGGTGTAGAGAGTTCCTAGTCTGACTCATGTTCTAGTTGTGAAATTCCTATCATTAAGATGGCAGTTCCAGGGCTGGGGATGTGGCTCAAGCAGTAATATGCTGGCCTGGCATGCACAGGGCGCTGGGTTCGATCCTCAGCACCACATAAAATAAAATAAAGATGTTGTGTCCAACAAATACTGAAAAATAAATATTAAAAAATTCTCTCTCTCTCTCTCTCTCTCTCTCTCTCTCTTAAAAAAAAGATGGCAGTTCCATTGCTTCTTGTGACCCATCCTCAAAAGATAGCTAGCATTGCAACTTCATGTTCTATTGTAGTTAAAAGTCACAGATCTGCCCAGATTCAAGGATGAAATCCAATTTTGATAGAAAAGTGATAAGGTCTCATTATAGAAGGAAATGTGAGATATAAAAACTTGTTGCTTTCATCTTTGAAATACAAATTAGAATAAAATTACCATACCGAATATATTGCTGTTAGGGGATGAATTCTATCACCCCCCAACAAACTTCATATGTCAAAACCCTAGTCCCGAGTACCTGAAAATATGACTGAATTTGGAGATACAATCTTTAAAGAGGTAATTAAGTTAAAATGAGGTCATTGGTGTAGACCCTAATTATGACTTGTGTCCTTTTTAAGAGACTCTTTATACACACAGATTTATGCCCATCCGGAAGCAAGAAGATGTGAAGACACAGTGAGAACATCACTATCTACAAGCCGAGGATAGTTGTCTTAGGAAAATCAAGTCTGATAACACCTTGATCTTGCCTGTGAACCTTGAGAAAATAAAGGTCTGTTGTTTAATCCACAGAGTGTGGCATTTTGTTATGGCAGCCCCAGAAAACTAATCTAACTGCTTTTCCCTTTCTTCCAGAAAGTTATAATTAAAATTATTCCCCAATTAAAGCATTGAGAACATTTATTGAAGAAGAACTAAATTAGAAACATGAATAAGTACAAAAATGTATAGCTCAGGTCAACAACTAGTAAATACTTATTGTGGTAAAAAAATATTTCTATGGACCAAAACTGGCAGTGAAATAGTAGAAAACCTGTACCTTTCTCCCAGGAGGATACAGTAGGAGTTTTCAAAACTGTCCCATGAAATGATACCTGTACACAAAATTGTGTTCTCTTCCTCTCTCTCATACCCTTCCCACTCTGTTGTAGTTTACCCCATGGTCTACAGCTATATGTTTTGTGATGGGTTAACTGAAGTTTGTTCAGCCCAGATGCAGTGAAAGGTATATTAGAAATCTTACTTCAAGGGATTTCCTTTTATCTCCAAGTTGTAATGTGGTTTATAACCATAAATTACATTTCCAGTTTGATTGGTTGATATAAAATTATATCTGTCTGCCAGCCTAAATATTATAATTTATTCTCAAAACAAAAGGAAGAAAACCATATGTCTAAATGCTTCAGAAATTGTTCCTTTTTTAATCGGCCCATCTTGAGCAACATATGTGTGTGTAATCTCTATTAAGTGAGAACTTGGAAGTAACACTTTTATAGTGCCTTCACATATTGGTGTTTTCCAAAGAGGAACAATTAACGTTGTCACAATTCATTGCTTTATGGGTACAAAACATTTTCCCTCTGAAAATACATGGTTTGCACCCTGCTTGCATTAGACTGGATGCCCAATAAATATGCTTTGAAAATCATGCAAGTGTTATATAATAAATAATGTTAGTCAAGAATTTGACAAAGATCCAGCTTCACAAACACATGTATATACAGCAATAACCTGATTTAAGAATATTCCTAGGTGTGTACTTGATATCATAATCCCTAATGAGAAATTTGGCTTTATAAAGTCAAATACATGGAAACAACATTTTATTTTATTTTTTTCCTTTTTTAAAATTTTTTTAATTATTTTTTTTGAGTCTCTCTTTTTTTAATTGGTTGTTCAAAACATTACAAAGCCCTTGAAATATTTCATACATTAGATTCAAGTGGGTTATGAACTCCCATTTTTACCCCAAATACAGATTGCAGAATCACATTGGTTACACATCCACAATTTTACATAATGCCCTATTAGTAACTGTTGTATTCTGCTACCTTTCCCATCCTCTACTATCCCCCCTCCCCTCCCTTCCCATCTTCTCTCTCTACCCCATCTACTGTAATTCATTTCTCTCTTTGTTTATTTTCACATTCCCCTCACAACCTCTTATATGTAATTTTGTATAGCAATGAGGGTCTCCCTCCATTTCCATGCAATTTCCCTTTTATCTCCCTTTCCCTCCCACCTCATGTCTCTGTTTAATGTTAATCTTTTCTTCCTGCTCTTCCTCCCTGCTCTGTTCTTAGTTGCTCTCATTATATCAAAGAAGACATTTGGTATTTGTTTTTTAGGGATTGGCTAGCTTCACTTAGCATAATCTGCTCTAGTGCCATCCATTTCCCTGCAAATTCCATGATTTTGTCACTTTTAGTGCTGCGTAATACTCCATGGTGTATAAATGCCACATTTTTTTAATCCATTCTTCTATTGAAGGGCATCTGGGTTGGTTCCACAGTCTAGCTATTGTGAATTGTGCTGCTATGAACATCAATGTGGCAGTATCCCTGCAGAACGCTCTTTTAAGGTCTTCAGGGAATAGTCCGAGAAGGGCAATAGCTGGGTCAAATGATGGTTCCATTCCCAGCTTTCCCAGGAATCTCCATACTGCTTTCCAAATTGGCTGCACCAATTTGCAGTCCCACCAGCAATGTACAAGACTACCCTTTTCCCCACATTCTCGCCAGCACTTGTTGTTGTTTGACTTCATAATGGCTGCCAATCTTACTAATCCACAAAGTTACAACTATCTTATATTTGATAAAGGGGCTAAAAGCATGCAGTGGAGGAAGGATAGCATCTTCAACAAATGGTGTTGGGAAAACTGGAAATCCATATGCAACAAAATGAAACTGAATCCCCTCCTCTAGCCATGCATAAAAGTTAACTCAAAATGGATCATGGAAACAACATTTTAAAATGATAAATAATTTTTTTCTTGGTAGGATTGCCCAGGGAAGACTGTCAATTAGTTTTAATTAGTATTAATTTCTTTAATTTTAAAATGTCTTAATTAGTGTAAATTTCTTTGAGAGTAACATCTTGGATTGCAAAATCAAGATTGACTATACATGTATACACTTCAACCTCATAGCTGCCAAAATTTTTCTGAAGTATTGAAAATCTTATTTTAAAATCCATAGGATGACAACTCTTCTAGTTATAAAAATAAAGTACGGGCCTTAAAATTGATTTATGTGCAAATATTACATGAGTGTAAATGTTTATATGTATGAGTGAAGGCATAGAAAGCAACAAACAAGGATATTCATGAGTTTAATGGCACTTGCTTCTAGACAGTGTAAGTGACCACATTATCTCCTCTGTGTTTTGATTTGTTTGATTATTCCCCAGTATGGATAGATGTGTACATTATGGTTACAATTAAGAATAATGCACATACATGTTATGAAAAACCTGTCATTGATACACACCACACATCTTTAGAATTATGTCTCTCTCTCACCAGTGAAAGATCAGTAGACATATGAAATACTAATGTAATTCCATCATGTCTTGCTTGACCATTTCCACCTTATTTTGACTGTGCCCGGCAGAACTGAAGAATGTCCTCCTCTTTAAAGTAGTGGCTTAATTTTTCAGATATTTCTAACTCTGTGGTGTGTGTGTGTGTGTGTGTGTGTGTGTGTATGTGTGTGTTTCTGTATTAAGCTATTAAGTAGAATTATAAGTCAAAGATTAGAAAAGGCCTAATAATTCAGAAATGGTGAGGGAAAGACTTGAAATGATTTGACATAGAGCAACATGGGCTATAGAATGCTTCATCACAGTGGCTTAACAGTGGAGGAGTCATGACCTTCAGTTGCATGCTGATGTCCCTTTGGGTTCAGTTATAACAAGCGTGTGATAGTAAGGAGTCACCACTTTAAATATGAGTCCCCTCTCTTTAATCATATCAAATATTGAACTGAAGAGCAGAGGTCCTGCTTATTTAATCAGTGGATAACATCATATCTGAAGGAATAGTGAATACACTTGTTGGCAGAAAAATTATTCAAACAGTCTTTGGCAGTCTAGTATGATGAGCCTAACTGATAGTATCTTTAATACCTTATGGAAAGAGCTATGGTTTAACATAATGTGTTAGTTAAAGTTCTCTGGAGAAATAAGTGTTCCTGAAGGATACAAGTAGATATATAAAGATGTTTATTGTGGGTATTGGCACAAGTGTTCATGAAGTTTGAGGAATCCTATGATATGCCACCTCTAATCCAGAGAATCAAGAAAGTTGCTGAGAATCAAAAAAGACCTGAGAACTGGGAATTTGGATGTTGATGAATGGCAGAAGAGGGGTGTGCAAGTTCCAGGAGCAAGAGGGCTCACCATTTCTCCACTTGCCTGTTCTCTTCAGGCTCTTGGCGGATGGCTGATGCTCCCCTGCATTGGTGAGGGCAGATCTTCTTTACTCAGTCTACTTATTCGAATGATACCATCTTCCAGAAACACCATCACAGACACACTCCGAAATAATGTTTCACCAGCTACCTGGGCATCCATCATCTCAGGCAAGTGGACACATAAAATTACCATTTGATGTTACAATCAGATGTTTTTAAGCATTAAAAGATTGATGGTATAAATACATATTCAGAAAAGATAGATTAGGATGGTAGGAGACTCCAAAATCACCCAATACACACCCATCACACTGGGAATTGAAAAATCTGTGAAATGTTTTGCCCAGATATGAAAAGGTATGAATTCCAGAACAGCTTCCATATAAACTTTATTTCATATTATCAATAACATATATTTCACATGGTTCTATAGGTTGCCGACATGCCTAATCTGATTTGATAAACACAAATAACATTTTCTAAAATGAGGCATGACCCTTTGGTGATTCAGAAGTAAAGAGGGTATTTGATAGGCAGCATTTAAACATTGGGTTAATTTTTAAGGCACATGGAATTAGTCATTACACTTATGGTCCTTTTTAATGGTGAAAGACTCCAGTCCAAAGTTAATAATGTGAATGCACAGACAGGGAGCTTCATCATATGACCAGTGATTCAGGACTGGTTACCAGCATCATGCTGGTCACCCCATTCTAAGACCAATTCAAGAGTAAATGATCTCTTTGAAGCACAGGATAATTTTGAACATGTTAAAACGTACTTTGAACACTTACATAAGTTCATTGACATATCTTTGGAAAATTAGAGATCATTATTCACCAAGTTCAACTTCTGAAAGCTCACTGTTCCACATCTAAAACAAGAAGTGAAACTACCTGTTTCAAAATTATTTGCTTTATCCTTTATTTTTTTGCTACCCATAAATTTGGGGAAAAACAGATGTTAGGGTCATATAAGTGAACTATAATATTTTGTATGCCAATGAAGTAAAAATCATCAATCAGATCTCAGAGAACTTTTCTCCATTCCAAAAGTAGGAAAAATCTTTTAATTAATTGTCATTGTGCCTCAGATGTGAAACAAAGAATTAAAATTCCAAGGCTTTGAAATAAAACTACAAACAGTGTCAAAACACAACAAAACATTGTCAAAGCAAACCTATGGAGACAGTATTAAGATGTCAAAATTAAAACGATGCCATTGTAAATTACAGTAGCACTTTTTAAAAAATGGAGCTTGAAGACCTCTATTTATATGAGTGTACACTGCCACTCATTTCAAACTAATTGTTCATGCCAGATGTGTAGGAAGTGTGATAAGTGTTCCAAAGCTCGGAGAATATACACTCCAAAAATAGTTAGGGCATTGTTAAAAGTGAGCTACAAAATTTCTGCAAGTTTTCATTGTTACTTCAAATCAACTTTATTATTCAATCTTAAATATGCCTATTTTCTCTTAGTGTATAGACATGTTCCACATATATGTAACTAAAACTTATAAATGCATTTTTTATATTCTTATATCCTAGCACACAGCTTAGAACATATAAGAGATCAGTAAAGAAGTATTTATTAAAGAATACATGAGTACAGCAGAATTATTGCATAGCTTCAGAGCTAATAAGAATGTGATAGATATTATTAATAGAAAATGCTAATAAACAATTTAGTAGAATAAATACTATTTTCAAGATTATTATTTTGTCAACTTTCTGTTTCCAAGGTCTTCAATCTGTTTTTTCTCATTAAGAATTACTTGCTTAGTGCTTAAATGTGTCTACATTAGAAAGCTTACATAGCTTGTATTCTCTCAGAAACTGTAAATTGCATGTTATTTATATGCATAAACATTAATGATCATACCAGTTAGGTGGATACTTCATAATTTGATATACAATATAATTTGAATTTGGTAATTTTTAGTAGAGTAATATTCTAGTATTAGTTTTTAAAGTTCACATCTCTCAAAATAATTTAGCAAAATAACTCACACTTTCACACATCTGGTCATTTTCTCAGTTATGATTTCTATATTATATATATGTCATATATATATATATATATATATATATATATATATATATATACATACATACATACATATACATACACATATATACATTTATAGAAATTAGATCTGTGATGGCTATTTTTTCTTTGGCATTGAGAATAATTTGCATAGATTGTATAGATACGAACATCTACAAGTTATAAACTAGATGTTAACATTTACACAAAATATAGATGTTTGTATCTGTATAGGATATATAGTGCATCTTTTGTTGGTGTGATACTTTTGTTACTATTAATGAATCAATGTTGATACAATGTTATTAATTAAAGGACAGAGTTTATATCAGGCTTCTATCTTAGTCTATTTGGGCCAATATAGACAAATACCATAACTGGTGGCTTATAATTTATATAAAAAAATTTAATTTTCACATTCTGGAGCCTAGGAAGTCTGGTATTGGGTGTTTATGGTTTTTGCTGTCTGGTGATAATCCACTTTCTAAACCATAGTGTCTCCTTGCTCTGTCCTCAACTGGGCCCCCTTCTACTACCTGAGAGTAGATTCTGCTTGGCTTTTGGATCTGTTGTCTGGGTTTTGGTTCCAAGGTATGAACTATTTGTTCCTTCAGAGGAAGTGATTCTCAGCTTGGGGACCTAGGAATCTCTCATTTTAGACTGACTCTTTCTTTTAGGCTTTTAATATAGAACTTTTAATCTACATCTTTTCTCTGGACTGCACCATTTCTACAAGACCCTCGGTCCAGGAGAAAGGTCACAGGAATAATTTGAACATTTCTTAGATATTCCAAAGATGTTTAGGTTTATAGATATTATTGTAGCTATTAAGACTCATATTCTGGGGAATTTTCAATTTGGTCTTTGCATTTAGGCTATTTCTAACTTTGACATGCTCATGCCAGCTAAAAATATGGGGATGAAAACAATAGTTTTAAACCAGGAAGTTCTAAGTTGGAATTGTTTTCATCTATCTATGCTTAGAAAGTGATCAGTAGCTTATTTGGTTTATTTTCTCATTCTGTATTTTCTTGTAGACAGCTGAGAACAACTGATTGCCACTTTTAATATTCTTTCTGGCAAACCCCTTAGAAAGTTCTTTGAAATCAGTCTAATATTTATCTTTCAGTGGCCTCAGATGAGTGCCAGTAGAGGTTACCTTTTTCAGCCTTCCAATGAGTTTGTGCTCACTACTATCCTTGAATCCACCAGCAATTCTGTCACTACTCTTCAAACTCTATTTGGGTCTTGTCCCAAAGCCATTCTCTTACGAATTGACTGAGATATCGTTGCCATAGCAACTTAGTGTGTCGCTCACTAATTAGGGAAATATGGCCAAAATGAGTAAGAGATTTATTATAGCAATTAGAACTTAAACAATTGTGGGAGAACTTGGAGAAGCAAAGTTTTGAAATGGAAATCACAGAGCAGAATGTAACCCCGAGTCATCTTCCTGATGCATGGGCATGCACAGAAGTTCAGAGTTTTTAGGAAAACCAGGAAGTCAGGCAAGGATTGTGATGGAATTGATGGTAAAGACTGAGCCTGGGGCTGGGGATGTGGCTCAAGCGGTAGTGCCCTTGCCTGGCATGCACAGGATGCTGGGTTCCATCCTCAGCACCACATAAAAATAAAATAAATATATTGTGTCCACCGAAATCTAATAAATAAATAAATATTAAAAAATTTTCTTTCTCTCTCTCTCTCTCTTAAAAAAAAAAAAAAAAAAAAAAAAGACTGAGCCTGCATTTGTTGGTCAACCAGCCTGAGGCCAGAAGAGATCTGCATTCCAAATGGAGCAGGATACACACAAACTAGAGATTGTGTCTATCTCTTACTGATTCTCACCCTTATAACCACCAGAGAAAAATGCCTTCACTCTACCTTTAAATCTTATGTAGCTTTCTGTTTTGGACAACCTTCCACCAAAATCACACAGGAAATGAAATTCTGGGAAATATTTCTAATTAAAAAACCACTACCACAACTTAACAAAACATTAAAATTATGTCTGCTTAATTGGTTCCCTGGAGTCCAAACTGAAAGTTATCCTAAAGACAGACAGGGAGCTATAAAGAGACTTATTCAAGGCTGATCAACTAGTAATTATTTCTAACAGGGCAAAACTGGAAGCAATCTGTTTGTACCAGCACTACAAATGACCAGTTAAAATTTGGTAGTTTCAAATTATAAGATGGAAGAATATTTTTGTATATTTAATAGGATGTAGTTTTTTTTAATCTCCTGATTTCCTTTTTATTTCATAAAAGAGTGGTAGTGTCAAAAGGCAGTTTCCTCATTCTTCTTCCTGCCCCCTCATCTTTTACAAGACATCATGACAATGGATATCACCTGTGTGTCTAATCAGTGCTTTCTTGCTATTGTGTCTTTTATATCTTTATTTTATTTATTTATTTTTGTATTTTGCTGAGGATCTAACCCAGTGCCTCACACATGCTAGGCAAATGCCTTGCCAATGAGCTACAACTGCTGCACCAGATGTAGTTTTTAACACACATTTAAATAAATGTGGAGTAATAGAAACTAAACTATTATCTCAACAGTAGAATAATACATTTATTTTTTATCTGCTATTTATATTTCCCTTTTCTGGTGAACATATATTATTTTACGTTATAAAATTTATGATAAGTTATCTTTAAATAATACAATCTTGAATCATCATCATAAAAATTAATGAATTAAAGGTTAAACCATTCAGTAATGCTCATAAGATTTTGTTGTAATTCCAAATATCCTCTGGCATAAATTTTGTACAACATTAATTCAACAAAACTAATTATTTCATGTTTTTTTTTATTTACTCAAAATATTTTGTGAAAGTATTGATATTTATTTTTTGTCATTCAACAATGTTTAGAGTCTATGAAGTACCCTTCAAAGTTAATGTGAGCAACTCTATAGGTTTGACCATAATTTATAATTAGATAATTTATATTAACTTTATTTGGAATCATGTGATTTATAAAAGACAGATTCATAATCATATGCTTGTCTATTAGAATAAAACATAAATGGCCCACATTTTATTGGATGAAATTAATTAGAGATACATTTATTTAAAATTCACCCTTGACTAATTTTGTTAAGATCCAACAGTATTATTCAGGAAGCAATTAGCCAATAAGGTAAAGAGTTAGTTTCTTATTGTTTTAAAATACCAACCAAATGGAGAAATTCAGATAATTTAATACAGCTTTGTAGACAGATATGGACATGTAAAATGCATACTTATTATTACTAGTTGATAAACGGGACCAGAAAAGACCACTGGCAGCCTAAGATACAAAATAAAAAGAAGTGAAAAATGAGCATCTGCAGCTATAATTCCATTTTAGTCCATTTGCTTAATGCATTTTGCTGTTATTAAAACAACAGATTGTAGATAGATTTAGCTTCAGTATCATTATATAATGTAGCACAGCATGCTGTGCAAATGATAGAAACTATAGTTTCATGAGCTATATTTTGTAAGACATAGATCTTGTTAGAAAAATAAGAAAAACCAGTAAAAATCAAAGTCAGATACTTATCAGAGGGGCATTTTAGTTTCTGAAAAACACAGCTGTTATCAAAATGTATTGCTTTTCTTGCAGGTCAATGTACTCTAATTATGAATATAGAAAGTGTGTTTTGTTCATTGTTTTAAAAAAGCTAGATTTACTGATGCTTTCTACTTTAGCTTTATATTTAATAGACTTAAATTTTTAGAGCATGTTTAGGTTCAAAGAATAATTGAACATATAAAGATTTCTGGGTATACCTCCCCCCCACACACACATGCACAGCCTTTCCCTCACCATTAACATCTCACAGGGTAGTACAATCAATAGAATCAATGAAACAACTTTTGACACATCATTATCACAGAAAGTCCACAGTTAGCATGAGAGTTCAGTCCTGATGATTATATATTCAGTAGGTTTGGACAATGTGTAATAGTGTGTGTCTTACAGTAATAGTGTCACACAGAATATTTTCACTGTCTAAAAATCTTCTGAGCTCTACATAACTTCATCTCTCTTTTGCTTGGATCTTTTTACTGTCTTCATAGTTCTGCATTCCAGAATGCCATGGAGTTGGAATCAGCTGTATTCTTTTCAAATTGGCATCTTTCACCTTAAATATGCATCTTCTTGTGGCTTCATAGTTCACTTAATTTTTCTGATGAATAATATAATGTCTTATAAATTAGCACTGGTTTGTTTATCCACTCACAAATCAAAGGACATCCTGGTTGATTCCAAGTTTTGGCATTGATACATAAGCTGCTATAAACATTTGTGTTTTTATGTAAATATAAAGTTTTGTGTAAATATAAATTTTTGAATCATTTGGGCATTTAGCAAGGAGGGTGAATCAGGATTGTATGGTTAGTGCACCTTTATTTTTGTAAGAAATGTCAAACTGCCTTCCACAGTGGTTTTACAGTTTTGAGTTTCTGACAACCATGAACGAGTGCTCCTGCTACATCTCATCCTTTCTGCATTTGGCTCCCTCTGTGCTGGACTCTCACCATTCTGATACGTATGCAGTATTATCTCATTATTGCATTAATTTGCAATTCTTAATGACTTTGATGTTGAGCACATTTTCATGTTTTTATTTTTAATCTGTATATCACATTCAGTGATGTGACGGTTTAGATCTCCCATTTTTAAAACTATGTTGTTCATTTATTATTGTTGAGATTTAAGTTTCTTCAAATAATCTGAGTCTTTTATGAGATATGTTTTGCAAATAGTTCTTACTATCACTGGCTTATCTTCTGTTTCTTTTAACATTATCTTTCACAAAGCAGAATGCTTTTAATTTTCATTAAGTTCAACTTAGGAGACTTTTTTCTTTTATTAATTTTACCTTTGGTGTTTATACTTAAAAAGCTATCACCTAACCCAAAGTCATTTGGATTTTTTCCCACATTATCTAGAAAGTTTTATCCTTTGGGGTTTACATTTATGCCTACATTGTCTTTTGAGTTAAATTTTGTGAGGGGTATGAGATATTTTAGAATCTTTTTTAAAAACATTTCTATGTTGATGTTCAGTTTTCCCAGCACCATTTATTGAAGAGACTAATTTTTCTCCATTGAATGTTATCCCTCCTTTGCTAAAATTTGTTGACTGTGTCTCTGTGAATCTACTTCTGGGTCAGTCTTTGGCTGCATTGTCTTTTTTTTTTTTTTTTTTTTTTTTGCTAATGCCACACTGTCTTGAATTACTGCATCTTTATAAGTCTTAAGGTTTGATGGTACTCATTTCCTGTCTGTTCTTTTCCAATATTATGTGGGGAATTCAGCGTCTTCACCTTTTTGTGTAAATTTTAGAAGCAGTTTGTCAATCACCACAATTTAATTTTCTGATATTTCAAAAAATATGATTACAATAATTTAATTAAAAATTAGTTGAAAAGTAATCATTATTCACATTGATGGATGAAACTTTAAAATCTTGATTGAAGTTGCATTGAATTTGTGTTAAATTGAGGAAAATGGACATATGAAATATCTTTTTTTTCTTAATTTCTTAAAAATTTTAAACAGAGTTGTCTTGTTTACCTTACACTAATCATGACCATATTTTGTTAGATTTAAATTGAAGCATTTCGTTTGTGGGCATCCTAATGTAACTGCTATTGTGTTTTTAATTTCAAATTCCACCTGTTCGTTGCTGGTATATAGGCAGGTGATTGACTAGTTCTCCTTCTGGAACATATATCCTGCAACGTTGTTATAATAGTTTATTACTTCCAGGAGTTTTTTGGTCAATATCTGGGGAATTTCTCCATGGACATCCTATAATCTGTGAACAGTTTTATTTCTTTTATCCAATCTACATGTGCATTTCCTTTTCTTTTCTCAGTGCACTACCAATGAGGAACATTCCTAGAAGAGCAGAGGGAAATGTCACGTGAATTGGGCCATCTTCTATTGCCACAGGAAAGTCACGGAAAGTTCCCAATGTCAGCCACGGAAAGTTCCCAGTGCCAGGCCTGTCTCTCCCTGGGTACCATGCCGAGAAAAGATCCTTGTGTATTTCACAGATGGCGTCCTGAAATTTTAAATATTTCTTTCTTCTGCTTATTTTGGGTTTAATTTCTTCTTTTTTCTTTCTTAGTTGGAAGTTTAGAATATTTATTTTAAATAATTATTGTGATTTTTAATAATTTGTTGTATGTTTTTATTTCACGTGGATTTCATGTTCACAACTTATAGTCTTTGCCTTTGAATTTCTGCATTTGAAATATAATCCTGGACATGGATTTTTTAGCATTTACCTTGCACAGTGTTCTTTGAGACTCTTGGTTCTATGGTTTGTTTTCTGACATTAATCTTGAGGAACTGGTTATTTTTTTGCTTAAAGTATTTCTTTTATTTTTTCCTTTCTTCTTATGTTATTTCCATTAAAGTGATACCTTTTTATTTACCCTACAGCTCTTGGATATTTTATTCAACTTTTCCAGTCTTTTTTTTCTCTTTTATTCTCTTGTTTTGGAATATTATATTGATATGTCTTCGAGCTTACTCAGCCATCTCTAAGCTACTCCTGAGTCCTCAAAGATACTGGTAATTTCTATTAGAATGTTTTTGTTTCTCCAAAGCCTGTTTTATTCTTCCTGAGATTTCCATCTGCCTGCTCACATTGTCTGTCCTTAGAATGTATCTACTTATTTCCAATAGAATCTTTATCATTTGAGCTGTGGTTATTCCACTCTCCTGCCGTATCTGAGACTTCTTCTGGTGCTCACACCATCTCCTTAAATAGTTCTTTTCACTCCTATGTCTGCATTGTAACTTTTGACGAAGCTGGTTATGGTGCACTGGGTAGATAAACTGATGTATAAGGCATGTAGGGATGATATGTAAGGTGTGTTCAAGAAAGTTCTGTAGTTTCATGATTAAATGTTGGTCTTTTAGTTGGCAGGTGTGCCTGGGACATGATCTTTGCAAGCGTTTCTTTTTCCTCTCCCTCTTAAGGATGACAGAAAGCCTACACAGGACTGGAGTATGATATTTACTTTTTCCTGGTCACTGGGTTTCAGTAAATTCCTTGTAGGTTAAAATATCATAAATAGTTTCTCCTGAAGGACGACCTTGTTAATAAGAGCAAGGTACTCTGGACATTTTCAGAACGATAGCTTTTCATGTCCCCCTGCTGGAAGTAAAGGGAATTTTTCCCAGTCTTCACCTTGAGACCACGGTGGGGCTCCTGGTGGAAAAGCTCACAGAAGTCCACAGACTTTTCATACCTCTCTGGAGTTTTCATTTTGTTCTGTTTTTCAGTTTTACTCACACTTGTCTATCCACCAATTTGTCAGTTAAGGTTTATTTTTTCCTATATAAGCTGCACAGATGTTTCTGTTTCTGGACTTCTGCTTTATCCCACTGTGATTCCTGTATCCACTATCTGCCTTTTCCATTGGCGGGGGGGGGGGGCAGCCATTGCACTGAGACCTCCATTCTCTGATCTAAGAAGAGTGGTTCAGTTTGAGTTCGTTCAGCACTTTTCTTCTTGAGAGGAGGGGTATGATGGTTTCCAAGCATTGTATATGGTGGAAGGAAACCTAAAAGTCTTAGTTTTCATTGTTTGGAAATGGAAATCATATTTTTAAAATAATGAGAGGTATGAGGCTTGGGGTTGTAGCTCAGTGGGAGAGCGCTTGCCTAGCACATAAGAGGAATGGGCTTCAATCCTCAGAACCACATTAAAAATAAACAAATAGAATAAAAGTATTATGTCCACCTTCAACTAAAAAGAAATTTTAAAAAATAATGAGAAGTATGAAAGTCATAGTTTCGGGGGCAGCATGGGGAAATTTGGAAGCTTTGAACAGGTCTTGGAATGAGAGCTATGATCTATACATAACTTTTTATGAGGTCTTTGCTTCAGTGTTCAAAGTACTTATACCCCAGTTTCCTCATCTTTCATATAAACACTGGGTTAGTTTGAAGAATTACTTTAAACAGTATATAAAGACTAATAAGCATGAGTAATGATTGTGATTATTGTAATAGCAGGGGAAAATGTACAAATAAAACCAATTCTTAGGATTTCCCAAATAAAGCACTCTTTATAATGACTAGTATCTTTTCTTGCGAGTACATGTGAATATGGCTTTAGATACAAGTAAGAGAATGCTTAACAGAGACTCAAATGACAAGGTTACTCATGATTTACTTGACAAGAAATCTGGGTTTTTTTGCACACAAACTCTTTTCTCCTGGAACTTAAATGCATACAAATTTATTATTCACTTGCAGAAAATCTACCACAGGTCCAATGATTCTGAGTGGCTCAGGATCCAGACCATTTTCATCTTGTGTTTCAATTTTTTAATAAAAGGCTGCAGAGCTTTCTGTCACCATGGAACAAGAGTCAAAGCATTTGCATTGGATCTAAGTGCCTTTAGCTTTAGACTAACATCTATTTTACTGTTCTAAGACCTGGCCTCACTTGACTTCATAGATTGGGAAATTTGGTGGATTTGAATATATTCTGTTGCACATTACTCCTCCAAGATCAATAAATAATAAGAGCAAAAGAGGGCTACAATGTGTCAACAAACACGGTATGATGCTTTCTCTTGGGCTAGAGATACTACAAATTCATGGATTAGCAAAGAAAAAGATGTAGGATTATCTATATATTGATTTCCCTTTGACACAATAGCACCCGCATTGATGATGAGGATGGTGATGATAAAGGTGATGATTAGGGTGGTGATGTATAGTGATGATGAGGGCAGTGGTGGAGACAATGAGGTGGTGATGACAATCATGATGGTTAGCAGGAATGTGCCCATGTGTGGTCCTTTAGATTCTAATTAAATCTAGAAGATGAAATTCAAGACAAAGATAGAAATTTAAGGAGGAAGAAATGTGCACCCTAAATTACCCAAAATGATATAGGTAAGAATAATTATTGACAATTTTTATTTGGCTTCATTTTATGTTTTGGTATCTAATTGTGAGAGACTTGCTGGAAAAAGAACTCAGTTTAGGGTAAAACTATCTTCTGGACAATGACATTAATTATCAAGGTTAAGATCCTGTTCCACACTGTTATGTTTATAAAATATCTCCAAGTCATGTGAATTTTTGTTTTCAAGTCAGAGACGTATCAGAAATTTTGATATCTCCTAAGAAACATGTAGACAGGTCTTAAATTGGAACAGTAAGGTGGACAGAGAAAGCACTGAACATATGAGCTTAGCGATATTGTGGGGAAAATATATGGCCTCAGGTATGCAGGATTTCTGAGGGCTGTGGCTGGCTTCTTCAAAAGCTAAAGCACTTTCATCATTAACATGCTGCATGTGCTTCATGGTTGACTTTTACATTATTGCTCCAGCTATTACTATGCATGCATTATTTATATGGTTGGCTATCATGGAAAAAAGGCAAGCAATTTACTTGTCAAAACACATTAGAATGCATGACTTTAAATCAGAGTCGCATGGGTTGGTAAAAAGCTATAATAAATGCACTTTGGCTAATATGTTAGTGTTGTGCAGTTTGAGATGGTCACTGTATTGACTGAGAAACCTATAATCATCTCTGAAACTCTTTGCGTAGAATAGCACACCAAATTATTTACACTATGATTTTAATTGCATAATAGGAAACTCTATTATTATACTTTTTTCCACAGATAAATTTAACATTAAAAATTTGAAAGAATATGAATTAAATTCTTAATAACAGAATTGTTGGAATAAATTGCATTATTTATTTATGTTCTAAGCAGTATTCAAGATGCTTAAATAATATTATGCCATACAGCTATGTGGTTTTCTTGCTTTTCCTAGTTGTTAAGCATTACCCATGTTACACTTAACTTTCTCATTACTAAAGTCCCATGTTATAACAACAAATGTTGAAGTAAATAGCAATCACCTTGTCAGTTGGCTTCTAAGTGTTGGCAGATCATCCTCAGATTTTCATAACATTTATAAGATGAATGCATTGTGCAAGGCAGCTGAAAGAGGTCAAATCAGAGCAAAGATTCAAGAAACTTGCTTTTCTTAAAAATCATTCAATTACTAAGGAGTTGGTGGAGTGGACAAGGATTCTGAAGAGGTCAGCATTATGGAAGACATTGCCTTGTGCAGGGAGAAGAATCATGTGCATGCACAGCCTAAACTTCTCTTGTCTGCTCTTCAACCAACATTATCCCACCACTTCAGATAATGTGATTCCATAATTGCTTGCAACTGAAGAAGTCAATGACTGAACCCAATTTGGCCAGCCAGACATTGAAATTAGTATCTTCAGAGCAGTTGTGGTTTCCACCCTCCCGATGTAACATAAATAGTACTCACACCTTTCCCATGTGATGTCAATGGCTTACCATAGACTGGAGGTGTTTCCTGAGACATGGAGAGACAAACCCAGACTAGAAAAAGGAGGAAACTGGATTTAAGTTCCTAAACTCTGTATAGATTAAAAAACAAAAAACCCAGAAGCTTAGTAAATGTCTTATAATAGAGCACAGGAATATAATTTACAACTATCATTGTTAAAGAAAAAATTTTAATGATTCATTTCTCAGGCTTTCTCAGGCTTGCTACAAAAAGAGGAGTGAAAACAAAGATTAAATAATATTCAAGTGGCATCTTAGCTAAACTCAAACGGAAGAATAAAGATGCTAAAAGACAGATACTATAAATATCACCAAGAAATGGATAATACATCTGCCCTTTTGAGAGAGTCAGTGCTTCACCTAGCACAGTGTGCTCATGTGCTAGGTGAAAACATCATGTAGTTACTGTAAGTTCAGATCTGGATACTGAGCAGTATGAGTAGATGTAGGTGTAGAGTAGGTATAGAGTAGCTGTCCTTTGTCGCTCAGTTCATAATCCATTATGCATTGAATCTTGTGTGGTCAGGAAGTGGGATCTGCCATGTTTTTACTCCCCAGACCACATTGCCTTAGGGTTTCCATTGGGTGAATCCACCAAGAGGCACCAGGGAAACTCAGAAGGCAGCAGAGAAGGAGCTTTAATTCATTGGTTCTGTTTTTGGAAGGACTCTCTCTCAGCTTTGGGAATGGTCTTGGTAGCACAGTGGCATCAGTCTGCAGATTCTTTTTGCAGCACCAGGCTCAGTTTCTCAGATAAATCCTCTGTGGTGAAAGATGGAGTATGGTTCTAGTTCACTTCCAGGGATGGCTGTAGCTCCAGGAGTAACACAGGATGCTCATCCCTAGGGATTGGTGTGTTGCTCGTGTTTGACAGGCTGCAGCAGAGATAGCAAGCAGCACTGTGAGAGCCACCTGTCATGTCTAAAGAGCACATATGAGTCCACCCATGACCTTCATCTCCCCCAACTCTTTATACATCATAGAGAGGAATCACAGGTGGCATGAGACACTGGAGAGGCAAGGACATTCCTCACTGGGGCCATCCATCAGTGAAATACTTGAGCTGGGTGAGGGCAAAGTAATCCACTCAAAGGCAGCTCCAAACTAGGTTTCAAATAGTCTACTTTTGAAATTACATCTTCGTTTACATTAGAAATGTTCCATAGAGGCAAGAAGAAAACTGTGAGCAGGAAAGTGGTCATGTCCCCAAAACACTGGCTTGGAAAAGGTTAATTTTCAGGTATGAGTAAAACTGCCCAGTGGAAGGAGATAGTCAAAGTGTTTTTAATAACCTGAAAGAAAGGATTCCTACATTTTAAATGACTGGCCATATTTCTTTTGAGTTTCCTTATCTTTACCACTTAAGACAAACATTAGTCTATAGTCACAGTCTATAAAAGTTGATTTTATTTTGAATGAAGAAATTCCAGAATCTTTACAGATTAATCTAATGGGAACTGCTTTGGGTTTGTTATAAGTAATAGAACATAGCAAATTATAAAACATAACAATATATCCCAGTAGTATACTATGTGTGAAAAATATTCTTAGTATATATTTTTTTCAAAATTTTCTTCAAATTACAAACATATACATGTATGAGATGCAATATGTTTCTTTATTCAGTTGTTGGAAAATAACATATTTTATGCATGATGCTTTTTATTCTAAGAATTTTAAGTTTTTCTCCTATCAATTGCTAGTCCATTTATTCTTTCTAAAGCTGTAGTCATTAAGTGATTTTAAAAATATAAATATATGCATATATATGTAAGCCATGAAACTGTATGATATTGATATATATTAAATATAAAAAGGGCAAAAATAATTCATCAATTATACATATATAGATACATATATGTGTGCATATATATATATATATATATATATATATATATACACATATATGCCTTTATAAGTATGAGTGGAATTCTTATGAAGTACACATAGATGCCTAGATTATATGACAGGGATTTGATATTTGGAGAAAAAGTCTAGGACTGGAATAACCAAATCCAATTTTAACAGAATTTCATCTATCACTTTCATTTTTAATATTTGTATTAATAATTGATATCTTTGAGGACATGCTATAAAGATAACAAACAATAATTAATGGAAAGAGGTGCACACAATTACAAATTTAGTAATGCATAAATATTCCTGCAATTTCTCTAGATAAATTGAAAATTGTATGAATTTTAAGGAATCTATTTAGTGTATAGTTGCTTTTCTAAACAAATAAAAAGCAATTGCTTAGTGTGAATATAAATTTCATGTTTAGGAGTTTTGACTTTCTCTGCTATGCATGGGTATTTGAAAGTCAAAACAAAATGAAATGTCATAAGCATTTAGTTTATAAAGAGTAAGCCACTAACTACATAAAGGCATTAAAATTAGAGCTTAAAATTAGTGTATGACAGAAGACTTGAACTGGTTTATTTAAATTGCCCTTATAATATTAGTCCATGTTTTCAAAAATAACATCACAAATAAATGTTCCCTGCAGATGCATGCTTAGTAAATGCTGAATGTATACCCTTTAAAGTTCTGAATCTAAGTGTTTGTTAGTTAGGCAAATGCATGTGTTATGCATTTACGTATACCCTCAGGAAGCATGCTCAATAATATCATCAGCAGCACTGCCATGAAAAGAGAAAGATATTCACGGAGCATCAACAATATGCGAAGTACTTTAGCCTTACAGTGGGTTTATTTTCTTATTTAATCTTACCCAAATCCCATCAGTATTCTGCACTTGGATGCCTTTTTCATTGTTATTAAATTCATACTGCTAACATTTTATAGCACTTCAGACAGGCAGTGAATTTCTTTGAAACCTAAGTGGAACAGCAAAATACTTATTCAGCTGGAATTCGGAAATGGTTTGAATCCTCAGAAACTTCAGGGTGGCGGGGTGCATTAATCAGAAAACATTACTGGATTCCAAATGTGCAGTTCTCCTATCACCAAAGCAATAGCTTACAAATAATCGACATAGCAAACTCTCTGCAGCTGACATGGTTAAAATGGCAGGGTGGAAGAAGGAGATGTTACCTGTGTGGGAGAAATTAGATGTTATATACTTATTTCTATTTAGTAAGAAACTAGAAAGGATGTAGTTTTGACTCACAAGTTCGCAGGGCTCTCTCTGTAAAGCACAGGAGTGTAGGAGACACTGAACCTTGAGGATTAGCAGAAATGAACTCCACGGGGTGGGCTAGGGTCAGACAGAGCCAGGCCGGGGCTGGCCACTTGGAGGTGAAGGAAAGAGGAGAAAAGTAAGTAAACTGCCGTGGAAGAGAAAGGAGGTCCACTTAGAGAAAGTGCCCACGCCTTGCCTGACATGGTGATGGGTACAGAAGAGACTTCTAAAGAAGCCTAGAATTCAAGCTCCTGCTCAGAGCCAGGGTGAACATCAGGAACCTGGAGAAGAGACACACAGTGGAGAGGGAGAGGAGCAGGATCTGTCCGGGTTAGGACCGCATGAAAGCCAGGGAAGGCAGTTTTACAGGGAGAAAACACTTAGGCACCAATAAGAGAAGAAGCCACTGGGGATCCGGGATCCATTCAAGGAAAGGCGAAAAGACACATTTCAGCCTGGTTCTGAGATGAGTGAAGGTCTGTGCAAGGCAAGCCTGAGGGTCAGGGGTGGGCTGCATCACTCCCTGGCTTCCTTTGATTGAGAAAATGAGAGCATGTGATGGGTGTGGGCAAAGGGCGGTCTGGGCTGTGCATTAAGCAGGAGGAAGCTCTAAGGGTCCTTGGAGACCGCAGTATAAAGGACAAGACAACCTCTGAGCCTCTCTTCCTCACCTGAGAACCAGGAGCTTTAGGCACAATGTCCTGAGTGTTGGGTTAAAGGCTTAGCCCCTACTGCCCAAGGTCTTGCCCTTGGTCCTCATGTGAGGGGTGTAGCGCCTGGTGTGATCCAGCACAAACCAAGTAGAAGACCCAGGGACGAAAGCACAGCGTGTTCTTCTACCTGAGTGGCTTGAGTTCTGCTGACTCCTTCTCGACTTTGAACTTTTACTCATATACACATTGTTTTGTGAAAATCAACAAGGGAGGTATTTTATTCTTTTTGCCGTTACCCCTCCCCCCACATTTTTATTTTTTGGTGTTTACATATTATGAGCAGTAATACACAGAATAAAATAATCTTCCCCAAATTTCCCGTGGTAAAAGGTTACCTTGGCAACTTCAGTGAAAAAGAATTGGCTATGTATTTGACCTCTAATCTTTTGCTTTCAGAAATAATGAAGGATTCTATATAAAGCCTCCATAGACTTACAAAAAGGGAATGGCCTGCCCCAAGATAAGTATATTTTAGCTCAAATAGTTTGTGAGGCACAAGAAGACCATGCTAAATCCCACACAGAGACAGATTGATTTTTGAAACTATTACCTTTCGAGGTTGAGTTTGTCAAAATTCCTGTAGCAGAAGTTTTATTAAAACTCCCCTAACATCACAGGATTGTACATTTTTAAAAACCAATCTTTGCTAATATGCTACTTAAAAGTGTCGTCTAATGGAAGTTTCATTTTTCATTTCTTTATTAATAGCCAAGGGGAAAAGGGCTACATTGCCATGTGGAAAGTTCTGGATTGCTCAGACCCCTTTCTGCCTGGTAGCATTTTCCCAGTGCCACTTTGTACCTGAGTTGTGTGTCCTTCTTGGGCAGTTCAGTCACTGACACATTGTATGACCAAGTCCTGTCTGAAATCAGGTTTTATTTAGTTAAACTCAATAGGCTTTTCTCATGTGGAAAGCAGATAAACATTATTCACCATTTTCTTCTATATATTTTAATTTTCCCCTTTGTCTCTTTAACCCAACTAGAATTCTCTTTTGAATAGTATGATTACATATTTTTCATAAAACCAATACTCTAGCCACATTTATCAAATAATTCAGGCTCTGAGGTATTTTCCACTGTTCCACTTTATAGACATACAATGGGATGCCAAATAGAAGTTTTATATATAAAGTGGGGCATTGTAAAACAATAATGAGGTGTCTGTTTATCATTTCTATATTCAACTTCTCTCTGCTGTGTTTATTTTAGCATTATAATAAGATTCTTCAAATTTTCTTACTTTCTTATTTTACTCTTTTCAGGTTTGTTGAGAAAGCCCTTCTTAAAACATACGCAATTTGAAAAGATCATCCTCTCCAAAATAATTGGTCTTTCTGAATTGAAACAGTGCATGGTGCTTCATTTGAGTATTATTTCATAGGTATCAGATAAGTTGAATTTTGTAGCACTTTTTCAGTTTCTTTGTATAGCTTATTGAGGTTATTCCTAGTTTGATACATTTTTTTACATATTTGATTGCGGAGAAGATTTCAAAATTTAATAATCAATAGCCACAGGAGTTATTTATGTATTTATTTATTTTTATTTGTTGTTTTTATGTGTACATGACGGTAGAGTTTATTTTGACATATTATACATATATGGAGTACAGCACATTTCAATTAGAGTCCCATTCTTGTGGCTGTACATGATGTGGAGTTACGCTGGCTGTATGTTCATATATACTCAAAGGAAAGTGATTTCTGATTCATTCTATTGACTTTTCTATTTCTATCCCCTTCCTTTCCCTTCATTCCCTTTTGTCTAATCCAATACTATTCAGCCATAAAGAAGAATGAAATTATGGCATTTGTTGGTAAATTGATGGAATATCATGCTAAGTGAAATAAGCCAGTCCCAATAAACCAAAGACTGAATGTTCTCTCTTCTATGTGGATGCTATTCCATAGGTGTTAAACTTAATTATAAAAAAATCTTAATTCAATAAAATTAAAAATAGTGACACCATTCACAATTCAAGACTCAATAACCCCATAGGGATAGTGAATACCTCAGTGGACTGTACAGACACAGAACAGACCTAGTATCCCAGCGACTGCTGAGGGAAGCTCTGGTTTAAATAGTAAATAAATTGTGAAGTTACAATGGATTAGCAGAATTTTAGAACATTTCAGCACATATATCTTTATCTACAAACAAATTTTAGAGGTAACAAAACTAGATAAGAAAATATTTTGCATTAAAAGTAAGGGCAATGACTCTCAATTTCAACTGGACTTGGAGAAAGATGCCAGTATAATCAGAGAAACCCAAAGTCCATGGCTTCAGGAGGAAAAATAATGCCAAATTCAATTTTTAAGAAAATCATGGAAGGAAATCTTGAAATACCAGGTACAAATAATTTGAAAATTTAAATTCAAAACCATTTAAAAATGCACAACACCAAAACTTGTTGAGAGCCACAGCCGAGTAGGGATGACGCATGACATTTTTGCCAGAAGTAGTGGTTGAGAGGTGACGCCAGCAAACCATTAAGATGATGACTTTTGAGTTCTCGCGGAGCTCCCATTGAGTTCCGGTTGAGCTCTCACGGGGCTTTGTGTTTTGTGCTGTATGTCTGTATGTGAATATGTCATATATCACGTATGAGGAGCACTCATGAAAAAATGGATACAAATATTTTTTTATTCACGTGATTTAAATGGTTTAATTTAAATTGGGTAAACAGCTGTTGAGGATTGTTTTAATATGTGAACAAAAAAGGAGGTTAACAGATCTGTTTGTTTACTTTCACCTTTCCTTTTCATTATATTTAATAATTCTGTTCAGGATAATGTAAATTGTTCAGAAAATTGTTTTCTTCATGCCTGTTGGAATGTTACATAATTTTTTTTTTAGCCATCATTGCCAGAATTCCTATCTTCATCCTAGTGCTGGTGAAGACAAAGATGAAACCAAACTACAGCTTCTTCGATAGCTATCAAAGTAAACTGTATAAACTGATGCATCAATGAATAATAACTCAACAAGTAATGCTCAATCAAGGAGTCGATTTACTTTGGGAGGAAATGGACATATTGATAGATTCCTCTGCTTTGAGCTGCTTGCAGAACTTGCCTGGACTATGTATCACTTGTATGCACTGTGAACTATCTGTTGGTGAGCGAATTGTGGTAGTGCTGGTGTATCTTTGCTGATGGTGTCACCGGTGGTACAATTTTCCAAAGGAGCCGTCAATTGGCTTGGTGTCGTGGCATTTCTGTATCTTCCTCCCTTCTGCTAGTGATGGTCTAAAATTTGGGGGCCAACAGAGGTGAGGCAAAGAACCTCACCCCACCACTGGCACCAAGGCCAAATTTGGGGGCAAACAGAGGTGAGGCAAAGAACTTCACCCCCCCCACTGGTGCAAAGGCCTATCCACAAGTATGGCTGTATGCTGGACCAGTAGTCAGTGACAGGTAAGATCCAATTGCAGTGGTACCAACCTAAAACAGGAGGCTGACACCTTGAGGTCAGCTCATCTGATGACGGGTAAGAACCATATGTAGTATTGGATAACCTAATAGGCGGTCCCTAATCCACATTGCTTGTTGTTTAATTAAACAGAAGGGGGGAGATGTTGAGGGCCATAGCTGAGTCGGGATGATGCATGGCATTTTTGCCAGAAGTAGTGGTTGAGATGTGACGCTAGCAAACCATTAAGATGATGACTTTTGTGTTCTCGTGGAGTTCCTGTTGAGTTCCAGTTGAGCTCTCCCGGGGATTCCTGAAGAGTTCTCATTGGTTGGAGAAGTGCCGGAGGAGGGAGTTCCAGTTGGTGGTTCCTGGAGGAGCAGTGTGGCATTCGGAAGAGTTCCTGGGGATCGTGTGTGGAATGTGCTGGTGGAGTTCAGAAGTAAAATTTGTTCCTGTTTCAGTGGCTCGTGATTTGTGCCCAGCCAGACTGTGGCAAAAACTAACACAAGAAAACACGGAATATTGGAAAGCTGTTTATAAAATTGAACCCATAATTTAAACTAATCACACAAGAAGGGAGGGGTTAAACCCCCCAAATAAAATTGAAAATAGTGACACCAACCACATTTCAAGTTTGAGTAACATCTGCAGGTCCAGGTCGCTGCAGCAGTCAATGGACTGAATATTAAAGTAAGAAAAAATAGCCATCACATGCTGATAGGACCAGAGAATTAACAAAGAGGAAGTGAGAGTCTTAACAGTTCATTTCACGAGGCCAGTTTGGATGTGAGAAACTCCAAAGGAGAGGACAAGGAAGGAAATTAACCTTACTTCTGAGTTGAGGTGAAAAAGCACGAATAAAATATTAATGAATAATAGAACCATACAGAAAGAGTACAAGTCATCATGAGTTAGTTGGATCATGAGTGCCAGAGAAGTTAAGTAAAAACAAATCAGTATAATTCACAAAGTGTCAAAGTGAAGAAGTAAAACTCTGAGAGTATTTCAAGAGTTTCTGTTCAAGTGTTCAAAAGTAACTCTAATTTGAATGACTCTTAGCAAAGCACAAATGAAAAACAGAAATAAGACATGAAAAAGAAATGGAAGGTATGAAGAAAGGAATAGAAAGAAAACTAACAACATTTTCACATGATATAAATTAACATAGAAAATTTGAAAGTATATGTATGTAAATTCATAAGATAAATTTTTGAGTCCACTCAATTCAAGGTCTACATAAATACAAGTGCATACCCATATTTCCTGCTTTTTTTTTAAACTTCTGCTTTTCAAATTTAATAGTCAGGATCACAAGTAAAATAATATATGAAATATTCAAAATGAAAAGCAACAGCACTTCTTTTCCTGTCCTCAAAACATTTTAGAACTTAAAGTTGAAATTCCAAATAAAATATTTTTAAAAGTTAGACTTTATTCTCTCTGGTTATCCAAATTCTGACTCACAATATCCAGATTTTACCAGTATTTTTCATATTTTTATATGTATTTTCAAATTTGAAGGATAAAATTATTTGTACTTGTCATGTACAACATGGTGTCTTGAAATACACACACACACACACACATTCAGTATGATCATGATTAAATCTAGCTAATTCATCTTTCAATTTAAATATTTTACATTAATCCTTCACTTTATTTTATTCATAACTTTTCATCTCATTTCCTTACCTTTTCTGTATTTTATTATTACTGAATCAATAGAGTTAAACCTAATAAGCAAATATTTATTTCACATACCCTAGAATGTGTATTTTTTTCTGAATTTTAGTTTTATACTATTTATAACAAATGTTTTTGTTAATATTTCTAATTAAAACATGTTCATTTTTTTCAAAAAGAAAATAATAGATAATATATAAAATATATTTTTTTAAAACCATCTAAGTTTATCAATATTCTGTAATCACTATTATTTGCTATTTCAGTAACTTTTTGCATAATTTAGGCATATACATTTTCTTACTTGATTTTTTTTGTTTTAGAAATTGTTAACTGATATACAGAAACATAATTTGTACATAGTATATAGTACCATGTAATGTTACATACATACATAAATTGCATAATGTTTAAATCATATTAAACATATTTATCTCCTCAAACATTTGCCTTTCTATTGAAAGTTAGTGAATACTTTTATATCCTTTCTTCTAGTTTTTTAGAAATGTGCAGTAATATTGTTATCTATAGTCACCATGCTGTGCAACAGTACATTTTACACTATAAATAAGAAGAATCCTATGCATTTTTAAAATTTTTTTTAGTTGTAGATGAACACAATACTTTTATTTTACTTTTATTTGGTGCTGAGGATCAAACCAAGTGCCTTCACACATGTGAGGCAAGCACTCTACCACTCTACCATCCCAAATCCTATGAATTTTTAAAGATTTCTTATTTTATCATCTTCTTTATTCCTGCTTACCTCTTTGGCTATAAGAATCCCTTACCCTAACACTTTCTTTCTGTTGCATGTCTCATCTAATCTATCGCTTTTTTCATATCTTTAATAATGTGTATCTTAAGAATTTTGCTGGTGTAGATTTTCTTTTAAACTTTTCAATCATTACAAAGTGTCTCATAACAAAAATAGTTGAATAATTACTTTTTTCTAGATTTATCTCTTATTCTTTTTTTGCCACAAAAAACAGTATCCCTATTATTTCCTGGATGTGTACTCATCTGTCTATCAAGAATAGATATGCTGGGCATGGCAGCGCATGCCTATAAATCTAATAGCTTGGGAGGTGTGAGGTAGGAGGATTGCAAGTTCAAAGCCGGCCGAGCAACTTAAAGAAGTCCCAAGCAACTCAGTGAGACCCTATCTCTAAATAAAATATAAAAGGGGCTGGAGATGTATGTGGTTCAGTGGTTAAGCACCTGTGGGTTCAATCAAAAAAAAAAAAGAAAAAAGAAAAGACTAGAATTGAAAGAAGATAGATGATACATTACAGACTAGATAGATTCAATTTCCAGTTATGGGTTGAATACCTGCAATTAAGTGTACTAGTTATGTTCAAAAAGACTGCCAATTCATATGGCACAGGTTAATATGTAAGAAAATTTCATTCTCCATAAATTCCAGAAGAAAAGAGTATATTCATGAATTATTATTTGTGTGAAAATTAATAGTTAGAAAGAGACTTCTTTGTCACTTTAATTTGCATTACAATGATTGTAAATAATTTATTCTTTGTTCCCAATGTTACTGACCTTTTGTCATTCTTTTGGCTATTTGTAAACATTTTTATTCAAGAATAATTTAATATTTCAATTCCATAGTCCATTATATTCTTCACAAAAGCAAGAGAAGGAAGAAACAAAGCAAATCTTGCTGAGATTTTAGCATAAACTGCCATATGATTTGACTTTCAATTTGAATTCAAATATATGGTTATATGATGAAATTTTACGTAACTATTTAAATGAGATTTAGGAAACATATTTAGCAGTAATAAAACTTTTGCACACATCAACACTTACATTCACACCTAAAATTGTCAATAGATTCTATCTCCAGATGTCTTATGCAGAGATTATTTTTTCTTTGCTTATCTAGTATTTCTCAATTTTTCTGGTTTATAATAAATATGTATAATTGGTATATTAAAATGAGTATAAAATATGTTCAATATATAATAAGCTTTCTAGAGTTCTTAATAAATGGATTGGATTTTTTAAATGAGGAAACAAAATCACAGTTTTTTTAAAAAATATTTTTAGATGTTGATGGACCTTTATTTATTTATTTATTTATTTGTATGCAGTGCTGAGAATTGAACCCAGTGCTTCACACATGCTAAACAAGCACTCTACCACTGAACTACAACACCCCCAAATCGTAGTTTTAATATCTAAAATTGCAGATGTTTCAAGTAATAAGTTACACTATGATTACTTTTATGTCAATATATTTAAAAAGTTAGATGAGAATTAGAATAAATATAATTTGTGCAAACTATCTTTATAACATGTGATTGATGAAAAAAATTGTTATCAGAAAGACAAAAACGTTTGAATAAGTGAAAAGGAGACCTTCTACTTAGATAATAAGCTGAGTGTCAAAAAGTGTCCCAATAATTCTAAATCATGTGTTGAAAAATATTCTAATAAACATTTTAAACTGCATTCTTTAGAAATATACTATATTTTATGACAAAAAAAATAATATGTACAAGCATAAACAAAAAATTCTGGAAGGATACAAAAGTGAAAAGAATTGTCATCAACTTTAAATACATGTAAAATGAACCTGTCACAAAGTTAAAATAATATTCAGGCACAGGAATAAATAGATGATTCAATGGCATAAATATTAATTCCAAGAAATAGAACCAGTTTCTGTTGAAATTACTTATAGGTCAAAGGGAATGCCTTACTAAGGCTCCATCTTTGCAAAAAGTTTAAAATACAGTAGCACATGTATGGTCATGGGTTTTGGTGCTTGGGTGGTCCTGGGACTAGCAGTTGAAGGGGAGTAGGCAGTCCAGGGATGGAGAGAGTCCTATCCTATGACATCATGAAGGACCTGCTTCCTTTCATCTGATGACTGTCACCTGCTGTTGGTTTTGTCCCTGTTCCCTAAGTAAAACAGAAAGAAGAAGATGATGTGCCATTAGGGCAGTTGTAATCTGTTTATGGGATATTTTCTGGCTCCTCTGAGTTAGGTAACTCCATCAAATGGTAACTTAAGCATAAGTGCAATAGAAATGGATATTCAACACGTGGAAAATAAGAATTCTGGACTCACAATGTGCTTCTACTGAGCAGGGATTACAGACACTCTGCTGGGGAAAAGCTCTGAGTTCCTAGACTGGACTCCTGCAGGGTTTGCTGGGCTCCCTTTCACGGGTTCCTCTTCCTCACTGCCCTTTATCATTCTGGGGTCTTTTGAGCTATTCCTCTCTGTACGATCTTGCATAGTTACATCTGAAGCACAAGATGCAGAGCTTGATCCCATCCAGGGGTCCACTGTTGGAATAGCCTGCTTTCTGATGCTGGAAGTTTGGCTCATGGTTGACCCTAGGAATCAATCTGTCACTGGATGGTTATCAAATGTGGGAGTTTTCATTGCAATGAATTTCTGTAAAAACTTAACAAAGATTCCTCTTCCTGAAGTTAAAAGTAAGCCCTGTAAGTGTACTATGAGATGAATTGAATGTAGGATATCATCTTTTGTTCTCTGACACTTGCCATTCTATTCCTACTGTCAAAACCAAGGCAATGGGTGGCATATATTTTAGGTTTCTGTAAGGCACTATGACACTTTCAGATAGCAATTTATCTTAATATATATGAACCTCAAATAATGAAGAAATATTCTATCTCTATCTCTACCTCTCTATTCCATTCCCTAAAACTACAAAATTACTTTTTTTAGCCTGAATTCTTTTTTCATTGATTTACTTTTTTATTGGCACATTATGGTTAGCCATAAAAGTGGAATTTTTTCTTGCATGCAAACAGCACAATTTGGCTATTTTCATCCATTTCTCTTAATTCCTACAGATGTTGGACACTTTTTTCGTATATTGTTGACTGTTCATATTTCTTCTTTTGAGAAGTGTCTGTTTAATTCTTTTGCCCATTTTTGATTAGGCTATTTGTTTTATTTTGGTGCTAAGTTTTTTGAGTTATTTTTATATCCTGGAAAAGAACACCTTACCTGATGTGCAGATGGCAAAGAATTTATCCCATTCCGTAGGCTCTCTTTTTGTGCTTTTGATTGTTTCCTCTGCTGTGGAAATTCGATGCCATCCCATTTATTGACTTTTGATTTTACTTCTTGCACTGTAGGAGTCTCATTAAGGACTTTAGTTCCTCAGCCGACATGTTGGACTGTTAGCCCTACATTTCTTTTACCAGGTGCAGGGGTTCTGTTCTAATTATAAATTTACTTTTATTTCTCTCCTTTAGACTCTTTAGGCAGAGCTGTTCAGAGAATGGGCAACTCTAACCCATGGTGGCATCCAATCCTGTTTTTCTCTCTTGCTTCCTTGCTATCTTCTGTTGAGTTGCCTTGGTTCAGCAGAAAAAGTGGGCTCCATCATCACCATGTCTGTGGACAGAAAAACTGAGGACAAGCAGCTCTCTTATAGGAGCAAGATAGGAAATCACACATATCACCTCTGCACACATGCAGTTGTTCAGGGCTTGACATCCAGGAAAGCCCAGATCTATGGCTCTATGCCTAGTGAAAACCCAGTACTCACCCAGTGCAAAAAAAAAAAAAAAAGGGTAACATTAACATTGAAGCAAGTTTAGCAAACTCTGTCAAAGAAAATATTGCAAGTCAGCAGGTAAAAGACAGGTTATTCATTTTAGAGTCATGAAAATGTTTGGTAAAATTCAGACAAAAATCAAAATGAAATAATTGTTTTTGTCCCTGACTTCTACTTTCTACCAGAATAATTCAAGGATAATCAAAGACATTATGAATAAATAAACCATTAATTTGATAGAAGGAAAATGGCAAAATCATTTTCATACTATTAATGTGACAGAAAGCACTTATGAATGTTAAAACAGTTTAATTTTCATGCATAGACATTTGGAATTTTAACATAGAAGCACAGACACGTGTACCATGTGTTCATGCACACAGGCATACACATAGTGTCAAAAGTAAATAACAACTGGTAGAAATATATAGAATATTCTTCAGAGAATAAAAGTTCATTTCCTTAGCAGATAAAAGAGTCTCACACAGAAATGTGACTGAGCATATACTCAAATAATCAAAGAGGAATGGACAAGAAAAGCTCAAAGGGAAAGAAGGAAAATGACTCTAAATAGAAACAGAAAACAATACTTTTTTTTTTTACTATCTTGTTTGTCAAAAATCAGAACATTTCATTTTGCAGTGTGTTTTCCAAAAAGTAGGAAAACATGTTATTGTCCATCATTAGTGCATAGTAAATGGGACCCTCTTCAAGGGTATTTTGTCAAGTATTCCAAAGAACACTTCCTCTTGGTCTAAAATCTTACTAGAGTGCGGTATCTTTTGATCTGCTTGCACATGCTGATAAGTGGAAACTCACTGTGGCCTTATGTTCTGCACCAGAGGCTGGGAAGGGTGCAGAGTCTAGGGCTCTAAGTGCTCTTTCTTTTCCTCTCCTCCATCGTCCTTCCTCCTTTCAGTCTCATTTTTTGGTTCTTTCTCATCCCTCCACTACTTAATGTGAAAGCTTGCCAAAATCCACCCCTTGGAATCCTTCTCTTTTCTCCTTCTCCTTCCATAGAGGATCTCATCTACTCACATAGCATTATGTGGCATCAAAAGATAAGGAATCCTGAAATGATATCTTCAGCCTGAACTTTTCCCAAGATGCAAGACTCATCTTCCCTGGATCCAAGACTCATATATCCAAAAATGCAAAACAGTGAATATATTGAACTCTCCTTAACTATTCACTTACAAAATGGCTAAGTTGGTAAAAAAAAAAGTGCATCAGATTTTTCACTAAATTTGATGATATGTGTTTTCTTTATAAAGGTCATAGAAGAGGATAAGTTAGCAATAGATTAAACAATTAAAAATTAAGTGATTAAAATGTAAATGATAAATATAAAGTTGCAAAGATGCTCTGAAAATTAAGTAAGTGGAGCAGCTGACTTAGTCTGGGGTTCTTTAATGGGTACAAAATTAATTATTTTATAAAAGCTTAATTATATGAATAATTTATAAAGTACTCAATATACATTTCTACTGTAATTATTCATAATCTGTTACATCATTGTCTTTTCAGCTTGAATTTTATAGTGCTGTCCTAAGAATTTGGTGGTGGGGTATTTGCAGAATGATCCTCACAATACTTGCCCCTGTAGAGACTCAATTAAAAGCAGCTGTAACTACATTTCCTATAGGTAATGGCAACCAGATGGTAGCAGCTTATATTTAATGGAAATGTGCCTGGATATTCAGAATTGAAATAACAGTGGCAAGTATTTTCAGAATCATGAATAATTTCACAAATTCTTGGTTGAAGTGCTTAAGATAGTGGCTAGCTAATAATTAGTGCTGTATGCAAGGTGCTGTTATTATTATACTTCTTACAATTATAGTTATTATTGTAATAATTATTATTACTATTGTTCAAGGCATTTGTTAGGCAAAAACATGCTTTTTAAGATTTCTAAACAGCCAGTAATTCATGACTCTTTTTAAAAGAGTTTATTATTGGAAAATTCTGCATATGCTTGTGATTTGCCCTGACCATGGTTCCATCTGTTCTTCTGTATTTTCTTTAGACGTGCTTACACTCACCCCATAATTAGAGAATTTACCATGTTGCTCTAGGATCTTATTTCTTGCATGACATTTTTTTTGTAATAAAAAAGTAATGTTTTTGTTCTGTTTTTTCTTTTTCTTTCTAAGACATGTTGAACTTATCCTTACCATTGAGTTATCTAATGGTTTTCCTTATTTTAAAGAAAGTCTCTATTTTCTTTTGGTTTCCTTTGCAGAAATGAGGGTTGAACCCAGAGCCAATCTATCACTCAGCTACATCCCTGTGGTGAGCCGCTTCTGCCGTTTCTGCAGATTATGGTCGCCATTACAAGATGACGCTGGCTCCGCTGTGGTCTGTGACAAACAACTCCTTATCTGGGAAAGTTGGCACATGATTTTTCACCACCCTGTGAGAAAGCTCCACGCGGCAGCTTTGCATTGGGGCTTGGGATGCTTTATTAAGGCTGGGAGGGGCATCAGAGAGGGAGAAGAAGAAATATCAAGGGCCTGAATAAACTGCTGAAAGAAGATTCCCGAGTTGCGTCTTCCTTGCGGGCAAGGGGGTCGCGACAAGTGGTGCCGAAACCCGGGAACCAGAACTTTCAGCAGTCAGGGGTGGTGCACCGGTTAGTCCCAGGTAAGTGGGATCCGCGATCAAAGCGGGGTTAGTCCCTAGTAAGTGGGATCCGCGACCAAAGCGGGACAGCTCCTCTGTAATGAAAGAGAGAGCCTTACATTTTATTGCAGCTGCACTGTGTACTTTCGCTCCTACTTTCGCTTTCTTTTTTTTGTGCTTCCTTTGTTGTTGTGTCATGGGTGCCGCATCTTCAAGTCCGCTTCTCCTGGCCCTAGATGGCCTGTTACGTTCCAAGGGACTGGAAGTGAAACATAGTACTTTACAGAGATTTTTACAGAAGATAGATATGGCTGCACCGTGGTTTGCATTTTCGGGCAGCCTTACTGTGCCTAGTTGGGATAAATTAGGCAAAGATCTTGACTTTGCTTCTGAGCAGGGCATATTAGAGGGTGGGGTGATACCCCTTTGGAAAATGGTCCGTGGTTGCCTTACAGATGGTAAATGCCAGGAAGCTGTGAGTGAGGGTCAAGCTATTCTTGAGCAACTGCATGAGGAAAAATCTGAAGGATCATGTAGTGAAGTGGCAGAGAGTATTAAAAGTAACAGTAGTGAGAAGGCAAAAGAGCCTGAAGATAAAAATAGGAGAAGGCTCTACCCAGACTTGACCGAATTAAAAACGCCTGAGAACACAAGCGACTCAGAGAGTTCTGAGGACCTTGATATATTGTTACAACAACTACATAAGATAAAAATGAAAAAGAAGAAAAAGGAGACACAGGGCACGCAGGCCTACTGTAAGAAGGGGAAGGGAGTTAACATCGGTCAACAAAACTCTGAGGAGGAGGAGGTAGAATATCTAGAAGAAGATATGGTGCCGATTGCCCCACCTCCGTATGTTGGGGGGAGCCAAGGTTCCGGGAGATCTTTTCATGCACAAGTTTGGAGGACAGTTAATACAGATATGGGACTTGCATACCCTGTATTTCAGGACAATAACAGGGGAAGATATCATGAGCCTTTAGACTTTAAGATAATTAAAACCTTGGCAGAATCTGTCCGCACTTATGGCATAGATGCCGCTTTCACTCTCACTCAGGTGGAGGGACTTACTAGATTTTGCATGACTCCCTCAGATTGGGCTAGTCTAGTCCGCGCTTGTGTTTCCCCAGGGAAATATTAGGAGTCCAAAGTTGGCTGTTTAATGTTTCTGGCAGTACCCAAGACTCGGAGCGAGGTAGGAGACTTAAAATTACTTCACACAATTCACAATTGTTTAATGCTACATTACCCTCCGCAGCAGTCTGTCTCCAATCTCCGTTCCTGTTTCTTTTGGCTAATGTTACATCACAGGGGATGCTTAATTGTTCTAATACTACCTGTTACTTGTCTGAGTGTTGGAATGGATCCTGGCCTATGGCAATGGTTATGAAAATTCCAACTTTTGTCCCGATCCCGGTTACTGCAGATCCAGAGTCATTTCCTATTGTTGAACTGATTAGAGCCCGTAGAGATTTTGGAATTACGGCAGCCATAGTGACAGCTGTGGCGGTATCTGCTGCTGCAGCAGTTATAGCTGGAGTAGCCATAGCCAGCCAAATTCAAACTGCTGCCACTATTAATCAGGTTATTCAACAAACATCCACCATACTTGAATCTCAAAGTAGAATTAATCAACACACTTTATCTGGGATTCTAGCTGCTAATCAAAGGATAGATCTGCTTCAAGCTCAAGTTGAGAAATTGTCTGACCTAGTACATTTGGGTTGTATTGATCAACGTGCACATTTATGTATAACCTCTGTCAGATTTTTTGATTCCAGAAATGCCTCCCACATCATCGGGGAGTATCCATCTGAAACCTGGTCCATGGAAGCAGAAAACATGATCCAGTCTCAACTAACTCAGATTGCTGTTTTGAATAGTACCCGTGTTGAACCAGTGACTTTGGGTCAATTCACTGATTGGATATCTTCTGCTTTTTCCTTCTTCAAAGAGTGGGTGGGAGTGGGCATTTTTGGTGCAATGTGTTGCTTCAGTGTTGTGCTTTGTTTGTGGCTTCTCTGTCGCCTTAAAACTCGCCATGCACAAGAAAAGGCTATGATCATACAAGCTCTTGCAGCTTTAGAAAATGGCAACTCACCTCAAGTCTGGCTTGCGCATCTTAAGCAGTAAACCTTTGTCATGGTCGTTACACCCCAAGTTATTATAACATTGCACTGGGATCGACATGACTTTCCTTGTTATTCTCTTAGTGTTGGAAAGCCCTTGCACTCTGCCGGTCTTACTGCCATTGCACGCAGATGGGTTTCCACACTAGTGCTTTTCTATCGCCTTGAAGTTCGTGCCTTTCTTTCAGGGTGCTGTCAACTTGTTTGTCATTATAAACAGCCACAGTTCAGCCTCAGCTATCCCCCTTCGTCCACCATCGTCACGATACAGGATGCGAGGCAAGGCACTGCACTTGAGTGATCCTTGACGTGGACCTCAAGGAGAGCATGTCCTATTGCATGCGGGTTAGACGCGTTCACGCCCCGCCCCACGAAAAAAGGCGTCGGCTGATATGGCTTCAGATCTGGGGAAGGCGCCTCCTTAGGACTGAGTCATACTATGCAGCCACTTCTGCACAGTGGGATAGGACCTCTACTCTCGCCTGTATTGTTTTAAGAAAACAGAAAGGGGGAACTGTGGTGAGCCGCTTCTGCCGTTTCTGCAGATTATGGTCGCCATTACAAGATGACGCTGGCTCCGCTGTGGTCTGTGACAAACAACTCCTTATCTGGGAAAGTTGGCACATGATTTTTCACCACCCTGTGAGAAAGCTCCACGCGGCAGCTTTGCATTGGGGCTTGGGATGCTTTATTAAGGCTGGGAGGGGCATCAGAGAGGGAGAAGAAGAAATATCAAGGGCCTGAATAAACTGCTGAAAGAAGATTCCCGAGTTGCGTCTTCCTTGCGGGCAAGGGGGTCGCGACACATCCCCAGATTTTTCAAATGTGTTAATATTGAGACAGGGTTTTGGTAATCTGCTGATATTTTCCTGTTTCAGTCTCTCGAGTATCTAGGATGGTAGGCATGCACCATTGTGCCCCACCAGAAAGTCTCTATTTTCTGTCAAAAAGATGTCAAGTTTCTTGAACTCTTTGATGCTGTCTTTGTTCCCATCACTCTCACTAGAGGCTGGATTCTTTGTTCCATTTTCTTTTATGCCCACAAACTGATTTGTGTCTCAGGTAAATGCACATGTGCATGAAAAGTGACTTTGGACACAGGCTTCATTGCAAGGCAGACATTGGATGATCAGGTTAGCTAATCACAAAAACACGTATGCACTCAGACTGATGAATAACTGTATATACCATGAAATGCTTGATAATATTAAATATTTTCCAATATCAAAATGGGAAATACAAATTTTTGAGTTCCAAACATTATTATTATTATTATTATTATTATTATTATTATTATTATACAGTTAGTGTTAAGATGACCAGTTTCCTTGAATGCACATTTTAGTTTCTAGATTATATGTCAGAATATTCAACCTGTTAAAGTCTAATGCAGGTAATATTATAAAGAAAAATAAATCAAATAATTAGAAATTATAGCAATTATTGTGCATTTGTAACATAGGTAGAATAATATCTCAAATTGGACCAAGACATTGTGATAACAGTTTACCCAATTTTTATTTCAGTTGGGAAACACTAATTTATGTTTTGTAACATTGTTTGAATAAAAATAGAAAATAATTTAGGCAAAATATCAAATATTTATTAAATGTTTATCTCCAATGCATAGCATGAGAATATATGATCCCTGAGGAATACTGGCACCTAGAAAGAGGCCGGGGGTACACTGCAAAGGATGTATGTGTTCCATAAACAAATGGACAAATGGCTAGTTTTAGTTCCTGCATCAGTCCATCTTCCTAAGCAAGTCGGGTCCTACCAGGTATGCAGGATCTAAGGACAGCCTGGTGCAGCTGTTCCAGGTGATGAATGAACATACTGTTGACAGAGGGTGTGTGTCTGTGTGCAAGAGAAGAGGAGAAACACAACGAGAAGACTGAACACTAAGAAACGAGGCAGCTGGCAGAGCAGAGCACTTTTAAAAGCATTTTATTGCTTTTTTCTCATTATGTAGAATATTCAGAGCATTTTTAGATGGTATGTGCTCATGACCTAAATCACATGAACATGAGTAACGACAAAATCCATCAAGAGTTGTAGATTTAGTAACACAGTGGGAAGAAAAATTCCACTGCAAATTAAATATGTGCAAAAAATAAAATGTGCTTATCTTGTTGTGTGATAATGTTATCACCCATCACTAACATTAGAAGCTGACCTCTTGTTGCCACAAATGTCTACACAGCTAGAAGTCTCTTGGAAAATTCTTTATGCTAAATTCTGTTTTAATTTGAGAGAATATCATTGCTTTTACATTGTGATGCCATCTGTAAGAAGCATAGATGTTTGCTTTGCTTCAACTTCCCAAAAGAATGGATTTAATGCAACTTTCACATTTGTGAACAAAAATGATCCATTGGGCAACATGCATCATGGTAAATAGTTCCTGTACACTGGGTTGCAGATTTAGAACAAATTGACTGCTCAGAGATAAATTCCTGAACCTGGACAAAGGGTCAGTGCATATAAAAATACTGGCATAACCTTAACTCCAGAGATATGAATGGCTTGCCACAGCGACAATTATTTCATAATGTGCAGGAGAGTTTATCAGGCTAAGCAGATCATATGGTGAAATGAATCCTTAAATTGAAAAACAGAAAGGCATTTTTAAAGTGTCAAAAAGGAGATAGAGTCATCTACACATTTCCATAGAGAAGATGCAAGATTGAAAACTCCAAAAAGAAAAAAAAAATGGCATGGACAACTTTAGAAAACCATACACACACACACTCTCACAAACACAGAATTCAGGATCCTGTTGATAATAAAATTTGAAAATTAAAAATGCATGAAACTTTTGGCCTTTATGGATTTATTACATAAAATATAAGGTAAATGTTATTACTGTGATGATTTAAAACAGTTCCATGTAATTCTGCTTAGTGTTTTCTTGTGCCATGATTTCTTCAAAAAAGCAAAGAAAAAATAAACTTGTTTGATTGGCAGGAAGTAGAGAAAAACAACTGTTTTTTTACTATTAAACAATGCTAGTTACCAAAGTATGTCCCATTATGGAATGATTTTAGAATTGAAAAAAAAAGGCAAAAAATTGTATGAAGCTATCAGTGAAGTTAAATTTGAAAAGGACATAAACCTTCTAAGTTCCTTAATTTTCTTTTAAACGTAGTAATCAGAAAAGAACTTAGAAAATATGAAGAACAGAGATAAATGGTCCATGGCACTGTCCTTACTTCCCAAATAAACAACTTTACCTGGCGATGGAAGGGCCAGGTGTTGGTCAATCTTTTGTTGATTAGCAAATAAAAGACCACTGAGCCTCCACTGCATGAAAAACAGGGGGCTGGCGTGAACATGGCATCTGCTCTCTGCTAATGCCATTTCTTCTGCTTAATTGCTTTCCCACAGAAATCCCTAGGTTTTTCAGAAGCCTTCTGTCCAATATTTAGCTACAGAAGATTCTCCCAGGCCTCTTTATTGGTGCCAAGAACACAGCATTTAAATTATATGTCCGTATATAACATTTTGTATTTAAATGTAAAGGTATGTCTTCAATATATTGATCATGTTTGGCTAATGGTGAAAAACTAAGAAATATCTTTGAACATGTCTCAAAAGTTAATTCCATGACACTCTCTGGAACTTCATCAGATATATAAATGAACACCACACACACACACACACACACACACACACACATTTTCCTATTGCATCTTGGTTTTTGGAATTCAAATTTTGCTATAGTACAAAGACTGATTCCCATTAGAGAGTTGAAAAATTTGGAGAAATCACAATAAATGATGGTCATTTAAAGTTAAAACATGTGCTCATATATTACATTTTGATGAGGAAATATATAGGGCTTTATTTATAATTCTTTTATGTAAAGAGAGTGGAAAACATTAGATTAGAAAACAACATTTTCATGAGCCCAGAAGTATTTAGATTAAAATCACGTTCTATTTTTAGAAGTGTCTGGGATCTTTTCAGAATTTAAATCTCTATAAACAATCACATCACTGTTTTCTCTTAGTCCCGCCCCCTGACACTTTTTTTTTCCTGTCCTAGATTTTATTTCTGAATCCATTTAGTTGTATGCGGAATCATTTTGGTCCATTTCTGAATGTCAGAAACCAAAAGATCTGTGTTTCAAGTTTTTCATGACCTCAGGAACACTAGTACTAAATTATACTGGCTAGTTGGACATTTTATTTTCAAATGTTTTGATTTTAGGAGCAAATATCTTTGTTCAATGATGTAGAAGGAGCATTGTGGCAATTCATTTGGACTCTTAGTGCTCTCTTATATAATGTAAGTAAAATATCCACTCAGTAAGAAGTGTTATCAAGGGAGCTTTATGTTTAAGGCTGAATAATATTCCATTGTGTATTCATACACAATAAAGCACTACACATATATCATTTTTATTTATTGTAATTCATATAGAAACACTGTATTTATAGTAATATATATATATATATATATATATATATATATAAACACTGTATATTTATAGTAATTTTAAATGTATAACAATTTCTTTATGCAACTGTCAACAGACACATGTCATTTAATGTGGCAATGTGAATAGTGATGTAAAGAACAAGGGGGGCGTATATTGCCACAAAGTGGTGATTTCTGAGTGTAGCCAGAAAGCATTATGCTAAGTGAAATAAATTGCATATAGATAGAAAAACAGTATGCAATGTCACTTACCTGTAGAACCTAAAACAAAATAACACAGAAAACTAGAATACACAGAAACAGAGTGGAACGGTGGATATCAGGAATGGGGGTTGGGGGGGCAACATGGAGAAACGTAGGTCAAGGGACACAGATTTGCAGATGTGTACTTTGAACAGGTTCTTGAGAGTTAATGTACAGTACGATAGACATAGTTAATAAACTTGTTTTGTATATTGGATATGTGCTCAATAGATTTGAAGTATTTTTACCACACACAAAAGAAGGAACAGCAGTATACAATGGATACATTAAGTTGCTTGACTTTAGTAATCATTTCTTCGTGTGTGTGCGTGTGTGTGTGTGTGTGTGTGTGTTTACAGTAAAGCATCATGTTGTACACTTGAATATACTCAAGAAAGAAGAGTGGAGGACTTTGTAAGTAGGAATGTGTTAAAATATCTTAAATAAGCAGTTGCTGACTTAAGTTTATTTATTTATTTTATTAATTAAAATGTCCCCCACCAGCTCTAGCTTAAATTCCCCTACCATCAACTGATAGTTTATTAGTTGAAGATTAGCCACGGTGGTGAAATTGTGTTAGTTTTGTTTTATTTTTTGATGTTGTTGATTTATGAATATTGTGGATTAAATATAAATGTTAAGTAAAGGCACAATGGAATCAACACTCTTGGGTTCAAGCCCCAACCCTAGTTGTTTTCTGAAACGACTTGTCCTTCTTCAACACTCGGTCTTCATCTGAAAATGGGCTCACATCCGTCACACAAGGAGGATGTACAAATGCCCAGCACAGATCTTGTATAGAAGTATTTCACTGTCTCAGCACTTGTGGTTGGGATGATGCTCACGACTGCAGAATTCAAGAGCATTTGGCGTCCTTTTTTCTAGCTTTATTTGCTTTTTAGTTTCTTTCAATGTGCACACAGAGGAGACACTTTTGTCTAAAGACCATCTGAGTCTTTATTTCACAGTGCCATAGGTGAGACACGGTCAGATAGGTGTATTCACACATACGACCCTCTACAGCAACCATCGCTGGCATCTCTAAGGGTTGAGAACTATTTGCATTTCAAGAGGATGTGTTGAAAACTGTATGAATGAGTATAAGTAAAAATACCCTGCAAATGGTAAAGATCCCAAAGATTTTCAATCATTTATTCTTACATGTCCATTTGGATCTCACAGTTCTCATTGACCATGACAGATAGTCTTCACCTGAGAATTTGCTGGTATGTAGATTTTTTATTCCTTGGTCCAAGAAGTATGTTTGGGGGTCAAGGAGAATGGCATGGCCCATTTATCAGCACTTATTATAAAACCCCAAAAATAACATCATGCTAGTGACCAGAAGACCTTATTTTGAGATGTATAAACTAGAAAATTAGCTACGGCCACAGGGGAAAGTGTCAGCAAATATATATGTTTTGGAGAAAGGAGAAGAAAGATCTAAGGTTGGTAGCATCATGAGATTATGTTATGATACTTAATAGTTACTCTGGAGCTGGTGACTGCCTCTTACACAGTTGATTTTTCCTACTTAAATAAAGTTGATTTATGAATAGTATTATACTTAACATTAAAGAAAAAATGGATAAATTTATTCCAGGCAAAATTTTATAGTAATAATCAGGGAAATAATGCAGAGATGATCAGTTAAGTAACAAACTGGAATCAAGGTAGAATTTGGTGATCAATATTTGAACCACTGAGTTTATTTTTCCCTTATAGAATTAAAACTTAGTGTCCTCATTAGTTGTCAGTAATTCAGGTAATTCAGGATGAGTTGTACTGACTTGTAACAACTGGAAAAGAAAAAAAAAATCAACTGTATATAATAAAAAGCTACTTAAAATGGTTATTAAGTGATATAATTAATGATTTATTAAGTAATATAATCAACAAATTTGATTCACCATATTCACCACCAAGCTCAAGAATGGAAATAGTTCAGTGTAAAACTTGGGCACTTGTACAGTTAATAACAGTACTTAAATTTCCAATTAAAACCCTAAAAGGGAGAGGTAAAATATTATAAGTGTGCCTGTAATATTTTAGATAAAACAACTTATTTCATTTAAAAAACTACTTATTGAGCATTATTTATAAACACAGAAACGAGTATCTACCACTAGATTAGAAATTCTATTGCTTCTGTCTTACAGTCAACATTTATGTTAAATTCAGAAAACCGAGAGAAAGCCAATAGCCTGTTAGGTTGCTGTCAGATAGAGCACCAGGAACTCAGCCATTCTGCAGTGGCTACTGCATTAGAAAATGGGATGAGTGGCCAATGCTTATCCAGGATGATTGACAGAATTGCACCAGGATTTCCAATCAGGCTGTCTGGTCCAGGGAAGGGATGTCCATCAAAGGGTGGTAAAGGGAAAGAAACCAGAGCAGTTCCTCTATACTCTCTATCTAAGGGCAGACACATAGCTCTTATGCTGCTGACCGATCAACTGTCCTTAGGAATCTACCACAACTAACTCTCTAGCAGTAGATTGAACACTGAAGGAAAATTTCAGGAGAATAAATTGATCAAGAAATAGAAATCCAATGTCTCAGAAAATTCATTCATGCATATGATGAAGGAATCGAGATATGAGATATACAATTTCATTTTTGTAAAACTTGCTGTATATTTGAATAATTGCTAGGAAAAAAGAAGCTATCACTAGAGAAAGGAAACATGAGAGCAAAAATGAACATGAGGATAGAAAAACACTCAAATTTATCACTGAATGTTTTCTTGAGTAACATATCAAGGGACAAGAGGATTAAGAAATGCTATTTGGAAAATACTTTGCTAAATTTTTATCAACATCAAGAGAAATAAGCCAAAACAACAACAACAACAAAAAGCCCCAAACCTTTTTATAGCACCAATTTTGATAATACTGGACAATGCAAATGTAAAATAAGATAAAATAACATCATAAACACTGGCATGGTTGAAGTATAATTATTATTAAGCATAGACAAATTGCTTTTATAATTTGTAAGCTTGATAGATTTTATAACAATTCCCTTGTGATTTTTCTTTGTATTGTTATATTTTATAGCATATAAAGATTAATGACAATGTTAAATTTAAGTCAAAGTACATTACATAGTAATAAAAGGCAATTTTAATTTTTACAAATATCCTAAATGCTAAGCTGCCAATATAATATAAAACAGAGAAAAAGCTTACCATTTACTTTGAGAATAATAAAATCAATTGCATATTAAGAACAAAAAGGAATAATTTCAAAAATACTGTCAACTTATTTTAAAAATGTTCTTTTTAAAAGCTTGAATGTAAAGGTAAAATGTAGATTTAGAAATAAAAACCAAGAAATATTCAAAAGAGAGTAATTGAAACAAGAACTTAGAAAAGAATATTAACAATTCAGAATAATTGAATTTAAGAGAAAAGCATAAATTGGGGAAAAATATTCTTAAAATATGAATAAGTTGTATCAATAAAATACAAAATTCTATGGCAGTATGTCATGAAATAAAGAAAAAAGTTGAAATAAATTTTATAGTAGCATGTAGAGGAATTTATCTATAAGCATAAAAATTCAAAATGGAAAAGAATTTCTATGAACAATGGTTTCCTTTAATTAATAATCATAGGAGGCATTGTTTTCCTTTGTATAACATTCAAATAAATTAATTTAAAAACATTAGACTTCCTATTAATATTTAAGAATTCTTATTTTATAAGGTAAATATAAAAGAAATCATACTTTTCTGTGTTCTACAACCAATTTAAAAATATTAAGGGAAAATGAGCCTTGAGAGTAGTAGAAATTACAATACAAAGAGAACCACTCATAGGTCAATTGTGTTGGTTAAATAATAACATGTTAGCAAAGAATCATTATAATTGATAAAATGTACTACCATTATAATTAATTGAGTGGGTAAGTATGAGGAAATTCACATGATAGTATCTCAGAAAGTGGCTTGGGAAGAAAGGGGGGAAAACAAGAGGATAGTTTTATTAGCATGGAGAAAGTTGGGGGTGTCACCACAGGGCAGAACCCAGACATCTGAGAAGAGCAGCTACCCCGATCTGTGGAGGGCAGAGGAGGACTTCACAGCAGACAAAACTGAGAAATGAAACCCATTGCCTTTGTCAGATTGAAGAAGGATGGCCGGGGTGGCACTGAAGGAACCAGAGGGAACATGACCCTTCTCATCCCTGCTACTAATTCAGTCTTTACATACTCACTATTGTTTGAGCCCAGTGAGAATTCATCAGAAAAGTAGAAAAATATAAATGCAGTTTGCAGAGTCCTCAATTCTACATCATAAAGCAGAGTATACAGGGAGTGTTTGGAGCAGAGACATAAGTTAATAAATAGTGCACAGCAGGAGCAAAACTTCAACATAGCAGGAAGAGAGAAATTGCCTTCAAAGGAATATGAGAAATACGAATGATTGACATGGTATCGCTAAAGTGCCAAAGTCAACCTCAACTTCTATATCCAATAAAATATATCGTATTACACATTTCAAAATACTAGAAGAGAGGAGTTTTTGAATGTTCTCACCACAAAGAAATATTAAACGTTTGAGTTTTGGGAATGGGAATGCTAATAGCCTCATTTGTCATTACACAATCATGATGGTTTGGATCCGAAATGCCCCTCAAAACGCAGGTGTATTGAAGGCTCGATCCCCAATGCAGCAATGCTCAGAGTGGAGCTTTGGAGAGGTGATTGGATCATGCAGGTTCTGACCTCATAAATGGGTTATTACTTCACCGAGGGATTCATACTGAAATGGGTTTTGGGGGCAGAACTTTATTATCAAGGGAAGCAGAGCTCTCTTTCTGCTTCCTGCCATGATGTGGTCTCACCACAGGCCCAGAACCATGGACTAATACCTGTGAAGCCATGAGCCAAAATAAACCTTTTGTCTTAGTCAACTTTTTCCCCTTCTGTGACCAAAAGAGCTGACAACAACACTTCAGAAGAGCAAAAGTTTATTTGGGGGCTGACAGATTCAGGGGTCTCTGTCCATGAACAGCTAACTCCATTGCTCTAGGCCCAAGGTGAGGCAGATCATCATGGTGGAAGTGTGTGGTACAGGTAAGCAGTTCAGGTCATGACAGAGGAAGCGGGGTGGGGGGTGAGAGAGAGAGAGAGAGAGAGAGAGAGAGAGAGAGAGAGAGAGAGAATGGAAATATTGTTGATAATCTGTAACAAGACAGTGAAAACAATATATAGTTACATCATGCAAAATATAACCACCATAGTAAAAATAGCAATGAAAACTACTTTGCCCAAATAAATACCTGCATAAAAAGACACTTTTATGCGTTTATGATGCATCATAATGATAAAGTAAAGTGATAGTCATAATAAAAATATCACTAAGAATTTACCAAAAATATCAGAAACCTCAGGTCACAACAAAGAATATCTCAACTTTCCAATAGTATAGAGAGATAACCAGGCCCAGATACATAATAAAACTGCTGAAAAGCAATAACAACACAAATGTCTTGAACAAATAAAAGAAAGGATCATATATTTAAAGCATAAAAATAAGGCTAGCAGTTTAATTCCTAATTAAAACATGGAAATCAGATAAGAATTTAACTTTTCAAAGATAAAAATAACTGCTATTAGAGATATTTTCAAATGAAGACTAAATTTTGACAATTTCTACTAAGCAATAAATGGAGGAAAATGTTACCAGAATAATTTCTCAAAAGGAAAATGAAAGTGTTATTCTGAGACATCTAAAGTTTTCCCAGATAGTGGGTAGAGGATGCACGAAAATATGGAAAATATAGAAAAAAGAAATCTATGTGAAAGGAAAAATGTAGGTTAGTCCACTAGAATATTGACCCACTGAGCCTTTCAAACAGCAATATTAATATTTTGTGGCAAATAAACATGCATAGTGACATACATGACCACCATAGTTCAAAGGTCAGGAGGCACAAAACAATGAAAGTGTTCTGTTGTCCTTGAATTATCCTGGTATTGGAAAAGCATTGTTTTTCATTAATTTTCAACTTACTTGGGACAAGAATGAATATTGTAACATCCAGGGCATCACTACAAATGAAAATGTCCTAATATACCAACCAAGACAATAGGAGAAAGTACAAGTAAAATAAATGAAATACTTAATCCAAAAATGCAGGGAAAGAGAGAAAAGGGAATATAGTCAACCGGGGGTGAGACCAAGAGCATAGCGATGAGGTAGATTTAAACTCACGTACACCAGCAGTTCCACACTCTCAGAATGAATCCAAGTGTAACACTGTATGGTTCTGATACGTAGATAGTCAAAGTATTTAAAAAAATGCAAGGAAAAGGGAGAGAAAAGATTCCACATATGTTTGACAACCCTCTTGGCCTTTCTGCTTCACTATCCACAGGGCCTTTGACCACTAAGCTGCAAAGATGACATCGGGCAATTCAATAGTGTATTCAACACATTTACATTTATTTTTACACTAGAAACATTTGGTTGTAATCTATATACTTATGCTCTATAGTTATTTATGTAATCTAGAGGTCACAATTATGTCTCTCATAATTCTCCAGATCTCATTCTGTATCCTTTCATCTAATGTTGTGGAAAAAACCTGAGGCCAAATTTTTTCCCCCAATTTTTGAGACCTGATAATTATCCTCAAGTCTTAAGGTATCAGAGAGAAAAGAAGCCTCTCTGGGATTTGGCAATATAGGGGTTTATCATCGAGAGTTAAATTTCATAGCATGGACTGAATGTATCATACTCTATTAATTATGAAATAAGATTGGTATCGTGTGAACTGCTATTAGTAAAAATGCAATTGAAATAAGTAATTAATACTCCCATATGGAGCTAGCTCCAATTACCACCAAACAAAAGCTGGCACACACTGAACAGCTGCTAAGTTTGAATGGATTTGTTCTCGTCCTGACAATGGGTGCAGCATCTACAACAATTTAAAAGGTACGTGTTGGTGGCGTGGCAATGAGAACAAAAAGATGACATGAGCAAAACTGAAATGTGCAGAGAGACAGGGGCTTACTTTGTAAGGTGAAGATTATTAGATTTCATTCATTTTAATTGTAATTCCTGTAGTACATTTTTTTCTCCTATTTTACCACTGAAACAGTTGTTTTATGAAAAATAATTTGTGAAAACTTTATAACAACTAACATTATTAACTATTTTATTATTTTTTTATTTGTTTTAATTAGTTATACATGACAGTAGAATGCATTTATGTCCTTCAATGTATGATACATAGATGGGATGTAATTTCTCATTTTTCTGAGTGTCCATGTTGTAGAATCGTACTGGTCATGCAGTCACATATATACATAAAGTTATTAATAATGTCTGTTTCATTCTACTATCTTTCCTATCCCCACATCTCCTCCCCTCCCCTCCCATCACTTCCCTCTACCTAATCTAAGGTAATGCTTTTTTTCACTAGTGCCCCCCTCCCCCTGTGCCTTATTGTTAATTAGCATCTGCATATTAGAGAAAACATTTGGCCTTTGGTTTTGTGGGATTGGCTCTAACCTTATTAATTTAACAGAATTGCTGCACATATCTACATAAGCATTCTCTTCCATATTGTTTTTTTTGTTTTTGTCTTGGAAAGAGGGAAACTTTCCTATGAATGCAGGATTCATAGCTCATATGAAGATATGTGTATTTTTTTAGGTCTTTTGCTTTATGGACTCAGGTTGCTTTCTAGTACAAAGAAAGGTTATTTTTTTTTCTTTACATTTTTTTTTTTATTTTTAAAATTCTTCCTTTGCTTCATTCTAGCCTAAAAAAAAAAGTTATGAATGTCATTATTCACATCACACTGATACCAGCCTGTGCAGTATGGATTAATCTCTTTTCAGTCTCTAATGCCATTTTGATTTATGCTGTATCGTTTTCCCCTCATTCTTTTCTTAACACAACCAACCCTCCTTTCATCTTAGCCTTTTATTCTCAAATCTAACTTCTCCTTTCTTGTTTCAAAGAGTCCATACTACTTGCATTTCCAAGAGTGCAAAGAGATGTTGTCTGATTTTTTTTCACTGTACTATGTAATGACAGAGTGACATATTTCATCCTGATTTTTATGATGTGTTATTTCTTATTATTTGGTAGCTTTTGGGGGTTCTCATTGTTACATTTCTCTTGTCATTCTTGAATTGAGGGAAGTTTAGCAAACTTTGATGTTTATTTCAAAATGATACTGTTGGAATCTGATTTTCCATACATCCTAAGACATTGAAATTTTCTTCTTACATTTTAAGCCTTATCCTGGTTTATATAAGTTTACACATTTAGCAGAAGATGTGGCTGGCAAAGAAACAGGTATTTATTTCCAGAGAGTCTCACTATCTCTGTTTTTCTTTGTATCTTTCAAAAATATTCCAAGAAACAATGATTATAGGCTTTTATAATTTGATGAAATCATTAACTCACACATACAGGAAGCTCAAAAAACTCCAAGTAGAATAACCACATAGCTATCTACACCCCAAAACTTCTTAGGAATTGCTCTGAACACAAGAGAGCCTGCCCCAGGCCCCTGCTTCCTTCTATGGTACCTGGCCTGCAGGTTCATAGGTGGCTCTCACAGAGGTCAGCCTCATCCTGACAGCTCATCACCTAAAACTCCATTGTGTTCAGGAAGGCTACTAAGCCTGGATTCTCCTACTCCATTCCAAATAACAACTCTGGAGAGCACGGAGTTCTCTGCTCTTACTGTCTGCCTTGCCCTCACCAAAATCTCTGAGCCACTGACCAGGAACTGGGCTGAGCACAGAGGCTTCATTTCATAGTTCTCCCCTGCTTTACAAGCAGGTTCTAGGTGGCACAGTAGTGTCTGGTCTTGCTTGCTTCTTCAGGACTGAGCCAATGAGCAAGCTGTGGCACAGGCTGCCTTGGTGTAAAGTACTTGGCCTGCTGTGCCTTGGATAGAGCTCCAGGAGGTGGCTGAGTGGAGGAAAAGGTCCCTGGACTCCCTGGGACACTAACCCAGAATTCAGTCTTAGTAACACCCACCCAGGTGGAATAAGAAAGTGGGGAGTTCTGCTCCTTCTGGATAACACCGGAGGAAAGGAAAAGAGGCCTCCCGATTGCCCACCCATCCATTGCCCAGAGTGGTGCTGGGTGCCCTGAGCTGGGGTTGGGGACAGTAGATACAGGTTATCGCTTGAGGGCTACAGATCCTTTCTATGGAGATTAAGTAGATTTTCTTTAATATATATATATATATATATATATATATATATATATATTTTTTTTTTTTAATTTACTTCAAGTCCTTAGGATGTTTCCAGAGACATTAATCACTCTTTAGAAACATTTTACCGGTTGTGTTTTGTTTTGCTACAGAGTGGTTTACTAGTCTTCAAACTGACATTCCCAAAGTGAGTCTTCCTTGATCCTTCGGAAAAGTGACTAGCAGTGCTTCTGCATGCCCAGCTTTCATAAGAGAGAGACTAGGATTAAGTTCAACCCCTCCACCTCCACACCTCAGATATGGAAACCTAAGCATTCTGAGATCACCTGTAAGGCCCTGTGAGTGTCATGAATTTGTTTTCTTTTGCGATAAATGCCTCTTTATATTCTAAAAGATGACTAATATGGGAAGGAAAATTCATTCATAAAATAAAATTGGATTATTAAATTCTAGCAGTAATCTCAGTGACTAGGGAGATTGAGACAGGAGGATGACAAGGTAGAGGCCAGTCTTGGGCTTAATGCATAAGTCATATAAATATGTAAATTCTCTATTCCATTTTATCTAAAATGTTTTTCTTATTTTGCTATGTTTATTTTTGTTACTTCTATAACCATAAATATATTTTCTTAATCAACTTTTTTTAAAAAAAAATTTAGTTGTTGATAGACCTTTATTTATTTATACGCAGTGCTGAGAATCAAACCCAGTGCCTCATACATGCCAGGCAAGTGTGCTACTCCTGAGCCACAGCCCCAGCCCTCATAACCAACTTTTTAATTTACTTCTTTCTACTTCTTTCTATTTCTTCAGCTCTTAACAAAGTGATTTAAAAAAAAAAAAGATTACCCTCTAATTATATCACTTTTATAGACCAAATGGCTGAATATAGACAATTTCCAATCGTGAGACATATATGTATGATGATTTTAAAAAATGTTAAACCTATTAGCAATATTTTGGCTACATATTATTTGTTACATGGGTAATAAAATCATGTGCCATTAAGTTTTAAGGAAATTGCTTGTTAAAATTAAAAGTATTTATACTTACTGTACTTGATTATTTCATCAAATTATCCACATTTAATATTTTTCAATTTATCCTCATTTTATAGATTTATTTTAAACCTGCATTCCTAACTGCTTGCTTTAAATCACTAGTACCCCCCAGAGAAATGTTTCATTCCCCTGACGTTTGAATTTCTTGTCTTCTTTCTTATTGAATTATCTTCTCAATTTTGTCAAAGATCACTCTGAATTTCTTTTCTTGGAAGAGTGTTTGGAAGGTCCTTTTCCTAAATCCTTTTATGTGTGTAACTGCATTTATTATTGAGTGATCATTTGATTTGATGTGGAATTCTATCTTTTAAATTATCCTCCTTTGAAACTGGGATAATACTTCATGGCTTTGAGAATGACAGTTGGTAATTTTGCCATCCTATTTCTTACTCTTCTGAAGATAACTTTCTTTGGGGGCAGCTTTTGAAGCTTGGTTTTGTCAATGGAATTCTAAGTATAAATTCATTAATTCATACTGGGGAATTCATGAATTTATGGACTCACATAAAAGATATATGGTAAGTGTAACCTTCAGCTTGTAGCTTCATATTTCTTCAGCTCTTAACAAAGTAATTTTTTTTTTTAAATAAAAGATTACCCTCTATTACATGTTTTTAATTCTCTCTTAGGGAAACTCCTATCTGTATTACCAATCTTGAGTCAGTTGTTTTCCTTGAATTATTGTGTTCACCTATTTTCTACATTCTGTTATTATATTCTGAGTGTTCTTAAAATTATAATATACAAGTTCTATTGATGTTTACCTTGTTAAAAATACATTTTAAGTGACATGTTAATTTTATTTTCTGAAGGATTTATTTATTTATTTATTTTGCCAAAGCAAGCTATTCTTACTTTTTATAAGTTATCCTTCCCAAAGTTTTCTATGAGAAGTTAAATTAGCATTTTAATCTTTGGTAACTGGTAAACCAAATGCTTATAACTAACAGGGAAACTTTAAGAAAAACTTTAGGAAAGCACTTCCAAGGTGGGCTTGGTGTTGAACAGCTAAGCTTCCATTCATGGTGGCTGTACTGGGGCTTGGTAGAAGGACTGAATGTGATCCATTACAGTGATGACATTGGAATCGGCCTGCCACAAGGGACCAACCAACATGTATGGATGTCCGTCCTTTCTGTGTATGCAAGTTGTGCTTTAATCTGAGGAGTGAAACTAAATGAGGACCTTTTTGTTCATCTGGAAATAGCCATTAATTAATTAAGGAGCCACTTTGATTACTCATTTAAGGTCCGGCCTCTTTAAACACCAAATAATGAATTGGAAATTTTTCCAAGAATATCTCCCTCTTAATTTGAACTGATATGTATTGGAGATGGTATCTTTCTTCCCCGGTTAATCCATTAATTTATTGCTATTTTCTATATTACATAAATTCAGCAAAATGTCTGCATTTACTGGTACCCATAGTCCTATTCTTAGAGTATAATGGTTGCCTCCCCTTCAATGTATGTTCTTCTTATTCCAGTTGAACTTGGGAAATAATATAATTAAAGATACTTACATGGTCAATTGTAATTTTGAACTGTTGTTTGTTTACTGCCTAATGCCCACTGGAACTGTGTTGTTTTCCTGTAAACCTGCTCTCAAAATGAATTGCACACTTCTCCTAGGATCAGCATCTCTTTCATATCCTCCCTTATGAATATAATTTGTTAAATATCTCATGCCATACCACTTCTAGCATTGGGTATCAAGCCAAAATATAGTATACACAGCTTCACCAAAGATTTACAGTGTCAAATGCAATTGTTAATGGTTCTTTGATAGATGTTACTATTCCTAGTTACCTGTATGCTTCTATCCAAAAAATTTATGACCTATAAATAGAGATCATAAAGCAAAATAAGAAAAATTCAAACTATGGAGTTGATGGAGAAAATGGGATCATTGCTCAGATTCTAGACACAGGCACTGAGTGCTTCTCTAGATACTGCTCTGCATTTGTTCCTTTCTTTAAGGAAAAACTATTGTGATGTGAAAGTAATATGAAATTGCCTTTGGTATTAAGGATCTGTTCTCTATGAAAAAATGCAAAACCAAAATATGCTGAAGAAAAGTCTAAATCTGTAGTTCTGATAATATTTGGTACTCTAAAATCTAATCTAAAACTTGATTTTGTCAGGAGGATTGAATGAAATACTGAGATTCAGTTCCTAAAATTTAAATTACAGATGGTACCACAAATATTTGTTGCATCGTATATAGCTATAAGAATTGGTTGACATGCCTGTAATCTCAGCTATTCAGAAGGTTGAGATAGGATGATTGCAAGTTCAATGCCAGCCTTAGAAACTTAGCAAGAACCTAAGCAACTTAGGAAAAACCTGTCTCAAAGTAAAATAAATAAATAAATAAATAAATATGACTGAAGATGTGGCTTAATGATAAAAACAAAAAGTCCCTGTAGATTTGATCTTTGGTACCAAACACACACACACACACAGAATTAAAAATGCCATTCATTAAAAATGCCAAAAGAAAAAAAATATGGAATGACAATATCTGAAATATTAAATATATTTCCAACCAGATATAGATAACAATATTTAAACTATAGTAATTAAAACACTGAATTTTTTCAGAAGTAAATATCAATACTGGAAATGAGAATCTAAGCACACATTATGCAGTAAGGTGAATTGGTAAAATATAACTTTGAATTCAAATATGAAAATACTAGAATTGAATATATTGTTCAATATTAATATAAAAATATATTTTAGTTACTTCAGACTTAAGATATATTTTAAAGTTAGAAACATGAAAAAACACATTGTTAGAAAAATATTTTTATTTGTTTATGTTACATTAGACTTTGTTAACTAGGATATGTTGTATAAACCCTAAAGGAAAGCAAAGAAATAATTGGCTACATTGTTAAAACATAAGGTACAGATTGGGAGGACATATGCAAAACATAAAAGCCACAGAAATGAAAAGACCAAGAGTACGTGAAGAATAACTGCATATTCAAATTTAAACAGACAATCCAATGCAAAATGAAACAAAGCATGTGAATGAGAAATTTACAAGAGTCTCAAGCCAATAAACATAATAGAATTTTCTTAAACTCATGAGTAATCACAGAAGAGGAAATTAAAATAGAAATAATATCATTTTCCCCATCAGTATACATTATTTCAAAGCTTAGCAATATGAACCATTAGTGAAGACATAGGGAAGCATAACTTCCTGTACACAGAGGTTCTAGCAGAGGTTTCTCTGCAGCATCCAGGAAAGAGTGCATGCAGTGTGACCTGCAATCTGTCTGTCTGTGCATGCATCCTTTACATACACATATCTGGACACAGATTCATATGTGTTTATACCACAAGGAAGTCACACTCCTGTGGATGAATGTTATGAATGAACATCTTCTTTTATATAAATGTATCAGACCATAATATTGAGTCCCATGAATGTGTATAATTTTTATGTTTGGATGTATCAATGTTTTAAAATAAATCTTTTGAACATAGGGGCTCGGGGTACGCATTAGTGGTGTATAGCTGATGTGAGGCCAAAAATACAATCTCTAGCATAAAAAAAAGACAAGGAAAACATCTTCATTGAAGACTTATTCAAAATAAGAAATAAATGGAAATGATCCTAATAGCTATCAATAGAGTATAAAGAGTTGGTGTCAGGGCTGGAGTTGTGGCTCAGTGGTAGAGCGCTTGCCTAGCACGTGCGAGGCCCTGGGTTCGATCCTCAGCACCATATAAAAATAAAGATATTGTGTCCAACTACAACTAAAAAACAAAATAAAAACAAACAAACAAAAAAAGATTTAGTGTCTTTTTGCCTCGTAACACAATAAAATACTATAGGATCTGGGGGTAGATCCTAACTATACAGCACTAGCGTAGCATGAATAAGGCCCTGGATACAATCCCTAGTGCCACACACACAAACATACTATACACAAAGCAATATGATTAAGACATGTCAAAATGTATCACTGTATATCTTAAAAATATATTGCTATGTAAAAATTACATTGTAAAGTAGGGATATAGCCCAGTGCCAAGGTGCTTACCTAGCTTGCAATATCATTAAAAAATATATACTGTAAAACAATTATCCATCATGAAAAATTTTAATATGTGTGTTTTAAGTTTGATCTAAATATTATTATCAAAGAAAAACCTTAAAAATATTTTTTAGGTATACCTGTACATGTATAAACATACCTATATATGTAGACACACATAATACATATACATATCTAATATATATGCTTGTAGTACAATACATATAAATATCTTCCTATACAATGAATACAGACACACATATCTCCTTATAGATTGTGTGTGTGTACACACCCTAACGGGCCTAAATAATACAAAACAAAATCTTAAAATTTGTTGTTTTTTGGGAGTTCAGGAGTTGTGAGAAGAAAGTAGAATTAAGGCAATGATTAAAATTGTTTTAAATTTTATCTGGAATGTTTTGTTTCTCCAGAAAATAAAAACAAATATTAACTATTGTTAACTCTAATTAATGAAAATAGAGAGATTTAGATTTTTTTTCATTTTTCAAATTGAAGGAAAACCCACAAACAAAACCTCCATATCATATTTTTAGCTTATTAACAGGGGACTATGAGAATTGAGTTTTTCTAAGGATTGGAGCTGTACCTTAATTTATATTTGCATTGTATGTTGTCCATGCTCAAAGTTTTTTTTTCTTCCTTTTTTTTTGTATTAGGGATTGAATCTAGGGGTACATTCTAACACTGAACTACATCCCAGCCCTTATTTTGTTTGAAATTTTGAGATACAGTCTTGCAGAGTTGCTTAGGCCTTTGCTAAATTGCTGAGTTTTGCTTCAAATTTGTGATCCTCCTGCCTCAGTCTCCCAAGTGGCTGGGATTACAGGTGTGCACCACCATGCCCGGCCTATGCATATGTTTGGAAACTAAACTATCATAGGTCTATATACCATTGCCTAAATGTATCTTCACTTTGTTACCATGGACAAGGGAGAACTTAGCAAGACATAAGAAATTTTGCAAATTTCTACAAATAGACATAATAGACATTGAATCATATAGAGAAAGAAAATCTATAGATTAATGTAGATGTAGCTGTGCTTAAATTGTAGTGGGTTACTATGGAAGCAAGAATTTTTTAATAGGTGCCAAACCAATAAATCTTTTAAAAAAAGCCTGCTCTACAAAGGCAAGTTATAAAGTCCCGGCTGTACTGACTTGGGGTGTATTTTCAAGCCAATCTCAAAGACAAGAGAGTTGATCCTCATGGGAACAAAGATCTTAATTCATTCTCTTTCCACAGGATTCCATCAAGCTGAGCCAAACATAGAATGAAAATTAGGTGACTTTAATTTCAGGAGCTTAGCATTATTGAAGTTACAATGAGCAGACATACTGCAGAGATTCAAAACTTTCGCGGTTCCTAGCCTTCTGTCTAAAAAGGTTGTCTGGAAATACCCTGAGATGGAAACATAATCTTTTTTTCTCATGTATAAAAGGGCTCACCACCAGCCATGTGAGTTAAATGCCTACCATGGAGCAGTATTGTCTACCCTATCCATCCTGGGCACCTCCAGAGATTGCAACCTAAGTGTGATATTGCAGACTGAGAGCTCCATAGGGAGGCAGGAGTAGTGGCAGTTTTATTTAAATTCACAAGACATAACTATCATATCACGTTTTAAAGAGAGCTTTCTGGAGGCCTATTCCTTTGTCTCATTTCATAAATTCCCAAAGACAGTGAAAGACAATGAGGATGAGCTTAATTATTATCTTCTTCAGCTTGAGCATGCTGTGAGAAAAGATTAAGGGAGGGGGAGGAGGAAGAGATAAAACGTCCATGACACAAATTAGTATTTAGCGTACATTTTTGAAATCATGCTGTTTCTGCCAGCTTCTTTGCCTCTGTCTTTCACCATAGAACTGTCCAAAACTCTTCATTTTGAGCTCAATTATGGACCGCGTTTAAAGTGCATTTTTTCCCCTAGGTTTCTGATGGCTATAAATGTCCTGCTCTTTATAATTCTGAACAGAAAGAAGTACACTTGATTGCATTCAAACATACAGACTCTTCTTTTAAGGGCTAAGACCTGCCCTTGGTGCCATTCTTGTCTTCGAGCATGAAGCTTCAGAATTTCTAGATTTTGTGCTTAGCAGTGAAAGAGGAACAATGATATTTTCAAACTGCTAAATTGAATAAAAATATGTTCATTCAGTATGCAAGATGAGTTGTCGCATTTAGATATCTATTTCAATTCTCACAGAAATAACTTGTTGAAGGCACTTTGTTTAGTGCTAAAGTCTAAGAAATACATTGTAATATTTAATACATTGTAAGCCACAACAATATATATTCATTTCAACCAAGAGCAAACATATTTGAAGTTAACCTGCCCTTGCATTATGAAATGATTGCCTAGCAGTTACTGATACACCAAGGAAGCACATAAAGACTGTGACTGAAACACCCCTTCTCCAGCATTCTCTGGTCAATGCCCAATCTGCCACTTCATATTTTCCCTGAAATTACTTGAGGGTAATTACTTTTACTATGTGGTCTGCAAAACTTTTGCCATCATATTGCACGTCTCCTAATGTACCCACCACTCAAGACTCCTCGGGCTTGGCAAATGCGCCTGGCCTTGGTCCTGGGAGGCATCCCCAGGAGTTCAAATTTGGAGTTTGGAAAGTTGAAGCATCTAAGGTGCATTTCAGATGTGCTTTAAGCTTCTGTGCCCCAGCCTAGCAAAAGAGTTATTGCTGAAAAGAAAACAAAAAGTTTTCCATGCTTACATCATTTATAAGGATATTACAAAAAGGAGATGGTGAAACTTCTGGAAAACTAGGAAGTAGATGGAATGAATGCATGCTCCTTCCCTGGCTGTGCTTTGTCATCTCTTCTTTCTGACACCAAATACCCTGTCTAACCTGCACCTGGGGATCATTGTACTGAAATGGGCCATTGGGAGAAGGATGTGGTAAAGTCACTCAATAATCAAGTATGAGGAGGATTCTGGGATGGTGATTCCCATGAGCATCTATTGCTCCAGACCACCTCCCCACCAGACAGTTGCCAGCCATGTCCTGTGCTGGGGAAGCTTCTGCTCTCTGAGGGGCTCGTGTTGTGAAAATCTGTGTGAAGCAAAATACATTCCCCCTGCCACCATCATCCAGGAATAAAACAGTAACAATAGTGGTGACACCAAGTGAACACCTTGATATTCTAAGAGCGTAGCTTATTTTCTAGCTATTGCTCTTTTTGTTACAGCCATTCACAAGTGACCGGAGTAGCCAAGCAGATGCCCCTATGTGTATCGTAGAGTGCGGCCTTCAGCCATGAGCTGAACATGGAGTAAGCGCAGGGAGTACATAGAGCAGCCTTCCACACCACCTAGGAGAATGTCTCCCTTTTATCCATCCCCAAAGGGAGTCTCTTCCTGTTCATCATCTGTAGGCCAACCTCAGCCCATGTCCCCAACTTAGATGTTCATGAGAAGAGAATGAATCCACATCTGCTGATGGTTCATAGACTCTTTTATTCAACATCTTTGCTGTTAATATGGAGCACACGATGAAAACTTCAAAGGATATTAAAGAGAATAAATGTCTGGAATAAATATGACTAATGATTTCATTTCCTACCACTGATGTGAACCATAACAAAAGAAAGGACTTTTGCAACTATAGGAAAGTATTATGAAAAATGGACAACCTTCAAACATAAATTATTGGAAATGAAGATTTTTATGGCTTAGATATGAAGTGTCCACCCAAGAGACATGTGTGAGACAATGCAAGAATTTTCAGAGGTGAAATGATTGGGTTATTCGGACTATAAACTAATCTGTGGTTATCCACAGATTAATTGATACAGATTAATTGAGTGGTAACTGTAGGTAAGTAGGGTGTGGCTGGGGAGATAGGTCACTAGGGGCAGGCCTTTGGAGTTTATGATTTATACCTGAAAAGTAGAGCTCTCTCTACTTCCTGACTGCCATATCCTGAGCTGCTTCCTCTTCCACGCTCTTGGGCATGATGTTCTGCCTCTCCTCAAGCTCAGTCTCATGGAATTGGCCATCTGTGGACAGAGGACCTCTGAAACTGTGAGCCGAAATAAACTTTTCCTCCTCTAGTTGTTCCTATCAGGTCTGTTGGTCACAGTACCAGAAAAAGTTGACTAAAGTAAAGATGTTTATAATTTGAAAAGTTCATAGTATGCAGTGACTAGCATGAGGAAAATCTCATCAAGTGACTAAGGAGTTTATAATGGGAAATTATTCTATGACACAGTGATTTTTTTTAATAAAAAATAAATATTAAGAGAGAAAACCTAAGAGCCATGGAAGAAAACATAGCGAGGACAGTTAATCTCATCTGGAAGTTCAGAAGAGAATGGAGTAATCAATAAAGAAACAAAAGGATATTTTTCTGACATAAAATAATACTCACTTTTCTGAATTAAAAGGGCTGACTGAGTTGAGTGTAGGATAGATTTGGAAAGAAAATAAAAAGATATACGCATCTCCTATTAAATTTCTTAGTTTTAAGGAGAAGAAAAAAATCAACCAAGTTGCCAAATAGAGAAAATCCAATGTCTACAAAGAAAGAAGATCAAGTTAGTATCAGACTTGTTGACTTTGATAACAGTGGAGTTTTCTGAAGTATGAATTACTATAAAGATCCTCCTTCAGTGAGTGGCAAACACAAAAGGCATTTAAAGTTTTGTATTTATTATTTTTATTAACAAACTAATTGCTATAGTAGAGTATAATAACTTTTATTCTGCTATGCGATTATGTAATTGGCATCTAGCATTTTTGATGAATTAAAATGTTCTTTATATTTTCATAGAAAAAGGCATCTGTAGACAAACACAGAAAAAGACATACTTTTAGAATACTAGATTGTTGTGAAATAAGTATCTGGATCTTGTCAAATTAAGAATAAAAGCCGGAAAAAAGTTAAAGTTGGGGCTGATATGAAAGAGTAACAATACCCATAATGATGAAATGAACACAGTCTAATATTAGATTTAGGAAAAATGGAACACAGTAATTTCAAGTAGAATTATATTATTGAGAACATGATCATCATTTTTTATAAAAATTTATTAAAATTAGCAAATCCTGCTCCTGGGTCTTAAACAACAGAGGTCAACTTTCTTCCAGTCCTGGAAGCTGAAAGTCTAAGACTAAGGTGCTGGCAAGACTGGTTCCTTTTCAAGCCTCTCCCCTGGGTTTGGAGACAGATATTTTCCCTGAATCCTTGAGTGGTCATTCTGCTGTATCTTGTGCCCTAATTTATTCTTATAAGAATATCAGTAATATTAGATTAGGTCCAACCCATGTGACCTCATTTTAATTTAATTAAATCTTTTTAAGGACCCTTTCTGTCCAAATACAGGCACATTTTGAGGTACTGAGGGCTAGGACTTAAGCATTATTTCTGTAAGTAAACAGTTCTGCTGAAAACAATGGGGATTCCCAGATTCTCCCAATCATCTGGGGGTCACCTTCTTTCCACCAGCCATATCTGAACTAACTTACTAAGAGTTAACTACCGCTCTACCTAATCACTCAATTCATTCCTACCATGCCCTTAGTGGTTCTGAAAAAAATTATATTTAAGCAAAGGTTACTGCATGCAAGGGACAGTAAGAACAGAATAGATGAGGAATTTTGCTCACCTAGAACATCTGGAATCCAGCAAACTCTGAGCACAAAGTCAGATCTCCATATTTGCAATAGTTGGGAGGAGATGAAGGAGGTGAGGCACAGTTCATTCTGTCATCCTAAGAAATTTCCTGGTGCCTTGTTAAGGTTTGAATTTGGAATGTCCGCCTAAGTCTCATGTGCTCAGAGGTAGGGCTTTGGGGAAGCGATCAGATCATGAACACTATGATCTCATCAGTGTTTCAATCCACTTGATGGGTATAGCCATCAATAGTTGGATGGACTACTGGGTGTTGTGACCTAGTTAGAGGAAGTAGGTCACTGTGGGCATGTGCTAGAAGGATTTATCTTCTCCCTGCCCCCCTTTTGTCTTTGTGTGTCTATCCCTGCCCGCCCCTGTCTTTGTGTGCATATCTCGGTTTCCCAACAGCCATGAGCTCAGCAGTATTACTCTACTATGTCATTCTGCGATGATGTTTCTGTCTTTGAGCCAGTGACAACCATGGACTGAATCCTCTAAAACCATGAGCCAAAATGTTTCTTCCTCTTAGTTGCTCTTATCAGATATTTTAATCAGAGTGATCAAAATCTGGCTAACACAGTGATCTATACCACAAATTCAATTCTAAAGTCTCAAGCTCTTTGATTTTTATTTGCGAAATTTAAAGAGCTTGAGACTTTTGGATTTTGCAAATAAAAATCACCTTGTAGTAGCAGTTGTTATAGGGCCAGATTGGCAGAATCATTAAGCCAATTCCTGGACTTGTAAGAAAACTTGAATGTGTACTTGTTTATGCCACCGAGGGCTTTGGCTCATGGCCTTACATGACCAACAAAGAAATTGGTTTTACGGAATGTGAGGTTGACATAATGAAAATCTTTTATGTGCATCACTGGCATTTAGAGAGAATATAGGGATATGAGAAAAAATTGAGAGCAAATTATTGGAAATGGTTGAGGACAAATATCAAGGAAACTGTTACTGGAGCCTTAAAAAAACAGTGAACCATATTATATGACTGAGAAATAATAACATTTCTGTCATGTGTAATGACTTGGAAGATGACAAATATACCTAATGAATTTTTAGATATGACTAACAAGATTGTCAGTCAACATATTGAAAATGTCAGTTGCTAAATCTCAGTTGTACATTGTGTTTGAAAAGTAAAAGATGAATGAAACAAAGCACTGGCCAGTTTGTATTAGAATTATAGGGGATAAGGAGAGGCCTGGTCATGTGGGATTAGAAAATAAAGCCACATCTCATCTTTCATCTTTTTCCAGACAACAAAAGACTCTGAAAATAATATATAACCTGGGGCCATGGAACAAATCAGTGGTGTGACAGTAAGACCCTTTGTAAGGATCTCTGTCAGATTTGAAACAGTGCCCAATAGACACTTTTACCTAAACAAAAGGACTTCAAAGTGCTGTCTTCCAGCAGTCTGACACATCCAAAAGATCGTGGATCAAGACCAGAGAGAGAAGTGTGTCCGGAGAAGAATTGTGAGCTGTTTTTTTTCCTAGTGGATTGAAACTGAACCAAATATGAAAAATTCTGCAGGGTTTTCATGTGAGTCACACAGGTTTTAGGGCCACTGCCATAGATGGAAAGGTACTAAAATTTCTCCAAGTATGAAGATCTATGTTCTCCCAGATTCCCTTGGGCAGGAGACAGAGTGAGACATCTACTCAGCTGCCTCCTTGGACCACTGCTTCATATGTAGCTGTCGGGTGATGAAGAAGAAAGGAGTGAATCCGATAACCATGGAGATCACTGGAGTGGAGAGCCACTTCCAGGGACAGTGAGGACCCAGTGAGGACCCTCTCCTGGGAGGAGAGGACATATTGTGAACATTTTTTCAGCAGGGTTTCAGAATTGCTTAAGGACCAGTGGCTCCGTCTATTTCCCTTCCTGTACTCTTGGCTGAACTCTTCTCATCTGCACTAATTATTGTGGGTATTCTGTCTCACCCTTGTGTGTTCAAGGTGTGCGAGGGGAAGATAATTCACGTTTTTAGTGTAGAATTCTCTGGACGATGGAATGTCTTCAGACTGTACTGTGAGCATCTTTTCAACTTGAGTAAGGTGACATCACACTGATGCCTTGAGATTGACCACGGTAGAAGCATCTATACACCAGATAATAGCCAGTGCTACAGATCACAGTTGTCCTTTCCCAGGAAGGTGGTGGTTAAATATTTCTCAGCATAGCATTATCTCTGGGTGAAGAAGATTCACGTCTTGATCTGGTGAAGATGATAGGATGTTGAACTTTAGCTTGGTGCAGTGATTGAATGAGGTTTTGAAGGTCTTGGGAGTGGATTTATATGACAATGAAAGAGAATAATTGAAGCCAGAGGTGAATCATGATAGATCGATTACATACATGATCATAATCTGTGACCTCCTTGTCTCCATGTCCTTTCATATGAACTATTTCTCTGATTTCCCAAGATGGGCTCTATTTTCTCAGTCTGTGAATCAGGTTTAGGTGTGCTTCGACAACATAATGGTGTGTGAGTGACTATTTGTCCCAGAGAGCTTACTCTCTGGAAGCCTGTTCCCTCTGCTTGCTGTCTTGCAGGTTTAGCTTACTTTCATCTGTACCTCTCCCCGTACTATGATGATCCTTCCAGGTGAGCCTGCAGTAGTAGGGGAGATCACATGGAGCATGGCTGGAGTGTCTCAAAGAGGCCAACCTAGAGTAGATCATGACCTGGACAGAGGTGTAGAAGTGAGCCTGGCCAAATAAATGAATAATACCATAGAATTCTATTTATAAATTTTTAAAAATGTAACAATGCTATACTTTTTCAGGTTAGTTAATCCAAAACTGGAAAACTGCAAATTCTTTATTTTTTTTTTTCCTTTTTGAAACACATGATACTATTTGTATAGGGACTTATAAGTAGCTGTGGAGACATTTTCAATTTATCGATCCATCTCTTTATAAAAACATAAAGGTTTTTATACGTTTGAAAAAGCAGTCATGAGAAGTTTTCAGTTTAAAGCATTTTAAAGTTCATTGGACAAAATCTTTGGGGCAGACCTAAACAAACTTTTCCAGGATTTGTGAATGTAATTTTGATCTATATACAGTTATAGATCCATTGTTCACACATCTTTTCATTTTTTATTCTAGTTAAGTAATGATATGGTTTTCATTAAAGACACATAAACTCTATTAGTGTAAATTTTAGATAAAATATCATAACTTAAATTAGGGTAGTGTCTTTTAAAAAAATTAAAGGAAGTTACAATCACTAACAACACAATTATTCTAATCCTTAATTCCTTAATCCCAGTACTAATTTAACAATGTGTGTTTCAGGATTACTTTCTTAGTTAGTGTATTTTTTATGTCCATTGCAATTTCACTCATTTGGGGTGAAATTATGATATTTTCATGAATTTGTACAGTCTTACCCAGATAACATGAAGGAATGGGGAGATCCTTATGAAACTCACTTGGGTGTTTTGGAATTTTTATAACAACTAGGTTCAAATGTTGTGAGAGAGAAATAATGACTGTGCAAGATTAGTTTTTTATGCATTTTATTGTGAGGTATGCATTTTCATTGATTGATTGCTATATTCAGCCTTTTCTAAAATGACCTATCCATTCATTCATTTCTAGCAAGCAAGAGCAAAGCGAAAACATGAACCTCACATTGGTATGCAGATTATGACTTGTACACTCTATAAAGAATGAAGAAGAGATCGTGGAATACACAAAGTCTGTTCTTGCTATTGCAACAATTAATGATTTCCAACTACTGTTAGAATAATTTGAGATATATAAGAAAATGTTACTTTTTAATTAGTTCTAATCAGCTATACATGAAAGTAGAAAGTTTTTCAAATCATTGTACACAAATGGAGCAGAATTTTTCACTTCTCTGTTTATACATGAAGTAGAGTCACACCATTTATGCAATCATTATTCTTTAATTATGGAATTTTGTATCAGAATTTAGTCTGCTTCTTGTCCTAGTGTGAAATTTTATATTTTAAAATATGCATTAATTTGACTTATGAAGCAAAGGATTATTTACATGAAAAAGTTGAAGTTCTGCCACACAAATCTTTCTTTTATAAGTGGTGTATTATTATTACTATTGTAAATAGTATTAGGATTCTGTTAACACTACCTGTCATTATATAAAGGAGTAAACAACTTTATTATATCTATTAAAATTTCTTCTGTGTACAGCAAGAAGCATCATCTATTTGTATTTAATTTCTTCAAAGAGAATGTTCTAAATGTTATGGGAAAGTTCAGCAGTTTTAAAACAAAATAGAACAAAGGCTTTTTCCCCCTTCATTTATCTCATTATTATCTTTAAGCAAATTATTTGGAGCTTGTAAGATTTATTTTTATTTGATACATGGAAATAATAAAATCTAAACAGTAGGGCCACTGTGAGAAATTCATGATTTTAATAAACAGGAGAGACTGTTATAAGCTGTTTACTTTACAGAAGTTGAAATAAAGGCATAAAACATTTTTCCAAAAAGTAACTAATTAAAAGCAATGGGGGAAAAAGGGAAATAACCTAAACGTATTCATAGTCCTAGAATATAAATTGAGGTTTCTGGAAAATATTTTCTAAGCATGTAGACTTTTTTATTTTATTATTTTATTTGTTCTAATTAGTTATGTAAGAGAGTAGAATGCATTTTGATGCATCATACAAAAACGGAGTATAACTTCTCATTTGTCTGGTTGTACATGATGTAGAGTTACACAGGTCATATAACCATATACACACATAGGGTAACTGTGTCTGATTCATTCTACTATTATTCCTACCTCCTTATCCTCTCCCCACTCTTGACTCCCCTCTGACTAATCCAAAATACCTCTATTCTTTCCTCCCCATTATTGTAAATTAGCATCTCCACATCTGAGAGAACATTTGGCCTTTGGTTCTTTGGGTTTGGCTTATTTCACTTAGGATAATATTCTCCAGTTCCATCCATTTACCATCAAATTCAAAAATTTAAATTTTCTTTAAGGCTGAGTAGTATTCCATTGTGTGTATATATATCACAGTTTCTTTATTCATTCATCTGTTGAAGGGGACCTAGGTTGGTTTCATAGTTTAGCTATTATGAGTTGAGCTGCTATAAACATTGATGTGGCTGCATCTCCATAGTATGCTGATTTTAAGTCCTGAGGGTATAGACTGAGGAATGGGATAGCTGGGTCAAATGTGGTTCCATTCCAAATTTTCTTAGCAATCTCCACACTGCTCTCCAAAGTGGTTGCACCAATTTGAAGTCCCACTATAAGCAAGTACTCTTATAAGTCACTTAAAGTGTAATATTAAAAACAAAACTGAGAATTTCCAGAGGTAAATGCAAATCTGAAGGGAAACACTGTGTGGGCTTGCTTCTTTCTTCCTTGTGAATTGGAGTGAAATAGCAACAGAGATAGATGAATGGAGAGGGCAAGGATTCTCAGCACTCCCCCTCAATTGCCAAAGGAACTGTGACTACATGTTGAATGATCAGAGGGTTCAAGCTATGGGAAACCCATCCCCACTGCCTAGAAATTTTAGACATCACTGGATACATGAGACAAATGAAGAAGCAGGAACATTGTTCCAGAAAAGAGAATAAATCTCAGACATTTTCAGAGTTTACATGCATTTATTATCCCTAGTATGTCTCACTCTGTGGCTCAAACTGTAAGGTGAGCTACAAGTCAGGATCCAATTAGAAGTCATCCATCCATAATAAAACAAGAGGGTCTGAACAGAACTGCCCACATTTAGGAATTTGAAAATTATTATTTGAAAATTTTCTCAGAAAACATACTATAGGGATAAAAAATAAAATGCAGCAAAAAGAAGAAAAAATTAAAGAAGGTATATTAGTCAGATTTTCATTACTATGACAAAATACCTGAGGAAAACAATTTAATGGAGGAAAGATTTATTTCTGCCCTGTTTCAGAGGTCTCATTCCCTGGTTTCCTTGCTCCCTTGCTTCCTCTTCCTGTTCAAGGCAGAACATCATGGCCGAATGGCACGACAGAGGAATGCTGCTTACCACATGAAATTTGGGAAGCAGAGAAGGAGAATGTGAGAGAACCAAGGACAAGATGTACCCTTTAAGAACATGCCCCCAGTGACTTGCTCCCTCCACTAGGCCTCACCCCCTAAAATTTCTAACACTTCCCAATAACGCCATTAATTTATGATCCCATGAATGGACTATCTCATGGCTCAAGTCAGAGCCCTCATGGTCCAATCACTTCCCAAAAGCCCCACCTCTAAACATTGCTGACTTGGGGACCAAACCTCCAACACACAAGACTTTTGGGGGACATTCCATTTTCAAACCATAACAGCATGCAAAATAAGTAAATTATGTTCAACGTAAAAGAATATCATCTCTTAAGGATAGCTCATGATACATAAAAATATAATAGTGAGCCTGGTACAATGGCACATAGCTGTAATCTCAACAGCTCAGGAGGATGAGGCAGGAGGATTAAAAGTTCAAAGCCAGTCTCAGAAATTTAGTAAGTCCCTAAGCAACTTAGCAAGACCCTGTCTCAAATCAAAAAATAAAATAGGGCTAGGGGTGTGGCTAAGTGGTTAAATGCTTCTGGGTTCAATCCCTGGTACCAAAAAAAAAAAAAAAAAATGACAAAAAGGCAGGAGTGCACTGGCAGCAGGTGAGACTGGTGAGAGAGGATGAGTTGCAAGCAGTGCAGGTCTTGCCCTGAGTTGAGCAACCTGGAGGTCTCCTCAAGACAGCCTGCTCACAGGAGGACATCCGTCTCCAAGTCCAGAAACCTTTAAGAAGTGCACACCCTGCATGTTACAGACGGAATTTGCCCCCTCCAAATCCATAGGTTGAAGCGCAGTCCCACACCCAGTACCTCAGAACATGATGCACTGAAAGATAGTCTTCAAGAAGGTGTGATGGAGACAAACTGAGGTCACTCAGGTGGACAGTGATCCAATATGACCAGTGTCTTTATAAGAAGAGGGGATTAGGACACAGACACACACAGAGGGAGGACCATAGGGGGACACAGGAGGAAACAGGTGTCTGCAAGCCAAGGAGACAGGCCACAGGAAAAACAGCCTCTCCTAAACCTTGAGTTTGGACTCCCAACCTCCAGGACTGCAAGGAACAAGTGTCTGTCGTTTGAGGTGCCCGGTCTGTGGTTTTTGTTTCAGAAGTCCTGGTGAACTAAGACACCATCTAAAACATGCCCCAACCTGGGTTGTGCTGGAGGGCTCTGGCATGTGGAGGGCAGACTTTTCACAGCATTCCCACACCCAAGACAAAGGATCCATGGTACCTAATTCCGAGGAGTAAACATGTAAACGTGATTATGCAGTAGCATCCCCTCCAGCTGAGTTTTCATGTAGACAAAAAGTCCCAACAGAATCCCAGCAGAAGGGCCTGCAGGAGGGCACCTTGAAGTATCAACTCCATGACAAAGTCCAGCCATCAAAAATTAAAAACTCAGGTCTGTAATGGACAACACCATGCTAAGGAGACTAGTAGTCTCCAGCATGTAAATACAAAGGCATCCTAAATAATTAAGAAATAACATACATATAATTCATATTGACAAAGTAAACAAAATAATAAAAACAACAAAGTCAAAAATAACAGAAAGTGGGGGGAAGCTTAGGGCTTGAATTTCCTTGTATTTCATAGCAAAAATTACATGTAGGAAAGCAATTAATAAAAGTCACATATATCTACGAACCTTTTGTGGTGTGTGTCTGTGTGTGTGTGTGTGTGTGTTTGCTTTCTGTCCTGAGATATTCTGTTTTAATGGAACACTGTCCCGAAGTCCCATTACATTTTCAGTTTATTTTTGTCCTAATGTGAAACTCAAGTATGATTGAATTTAGACACTAAAATACAATGTTGAAATCTAATTCCACTTATTAGGGAAGGGTCATCCTCCTTCCTCTCTCTTTTCAGTTATCAATCTACCCTTCAATTTCAATCTATGCAAATTCAAACACACATACCCACATTTATTAGATCAATAATTAAAACTGGTGCTGGAATTGGGATTAATATAGTATTTCTTTCTCAGATGGTCTCCCTTGCTTGAATATCTATGGTGAGTTCATGCCATTTAAAGAAATAGAATTACCCTGTTAAACATTAGGAAGCAGGTTTTTATTAAGTATGCAGAAACAAAGTTGAGAATGACTTCTTTCCCCTTCTCCCTCCTCCCCTCTGTATTTCTCAGCCTGTCTGTGGCCTGTCTTCTCTCCCTCTTTCCCTTCTCACTCGGCTCTGTGTAGGAGGACTGTTGAGGCAGGAAGCCCTGCTAGAGAAATGGAGATGGCTGCTTCAGTGACCTCCACGCTCTTCAGCCTGAGCATTCTCTAGTTTTCAGGAGGAGTCCCCAACCTTCTCTTCTCTTAAGTTCTGTTTCTATGGCAACATTTCTTCCCAGCTTGCTATCCATCCATACACTATTTATTATTCCATCCCCTCCATTTACTTATTACCTGTTTTTTTTTTTTTAAACATCATTCCATTATTTCTTTTGATGTTCTATCTTGCCTTGATTCTGGTGTCAGGGTTTGAAGACAGTGGCTCCCTGGCTCCCCCGTACACCCCAGTCACTCCAAGGTCACTGTTTACAACTGTAGGACATACACTTAACCATGTTTAGACACCTCTGCACCTTCGCCCCCAGGTCCTTCATTAATAAAAAATCAATTGCATCCTTTTAAGTTCCTTCATGTTAATCTAACTTGCTTCTAGCTGGGTTTATTCATAGTTGTGTTTGAAAGGGTCTCCGTGTAGACATATAACACAGCACATTTCTAATCACTTACTAAGAAACATGCTCTTGATGTGTCATAGAGTTCAGTTTTTGACTCTGAAAGAAATTATTTTCTGCTAAGTACTCTTCTCTTTTCTAGAGCTAGTTTCTTTTGTTAATATCATTTTCCTCCTCTCTACCAGTTTGAAAAAAAAATCAGCTGTTCATTTTTGATGTTTTTCTTTTTTTCTTGGGAAGGCATAAGATGCTGTCAGTTTATTTCTAATTAACCTCCCACAGTGTGCAGTTCAGGAAATGGCTTAGCAGGACTCACGATCTTGACCTTTTATGGGGGTTAGATTGTTTTGAATCATAGCCATATATTCTAAATACAGTTAACATGTTCTGCACAGCCATTATAGATTCAAATATAAACACAATTTTTATACTCTTATCGGATAGTGAAACTTTGAAGAATGTGAGCCCTGTTCTGAGGAGTCTGGAGTAGGACACTGAGAGGGGCTTTCTCGGATGCTTGGTATCTCACTGGGCTTCTGTAGCTCTGGTAGCCTGTGGGGCAGACAGAGAAGAGAAGCCCAGTAGGTGACAGGCATGGTGCATTGCAAGAGTAATATTTCTCAGACAGCCAGGGCCACAAGAGAATTGCCTGGGGAGAATTAACAGAAAGGAGGAAAATGACAAAATAAAGCCACCAATAAATGAGTCGCAGAGGCCAAGAGATGGCAATCAGTACCCACAAGCACTCCCGAGTTACTCCAGGGGTAGTTTATGACTAAGTATTCACATGTTTTCTGTTTAAGTTCAGATTTCATGATGTTTTGTGATATCAATAAGTAATACTGTTGGGAATTGCTACTTTCAAGATGGACAGTGACATAAGAAGAGGTTGTATCATGGAGCACTGCATATTTTGCAAGAGAAATTTTTTTGTATACTCTTCTTCCTTCGACTGCATGTCTCTCATCAGTATGGTCTCCCTTGAAGATGGTTTCTCCAAAGGCAGGGGAGGGGTCAGAGGAGCACCCACTGCAGTCTGCTGATTAATTAGTATTGGCATTCCTTACTGATTTGGGCTGTTGACAGCTTTGCAACTATTCCAGAAATGCTGAAGTTGTCTTCCATTCATTCCATGGCTCCAGGGAATAAAAGGAGGGCTGGGCACAGTATTTCCTATTCCAAGATCGCACCTGTTTTCTGCATCTCCATGTTTCTTCCCATATTGAGGTCAGACCTCTTTTCAATAGCTGAGTATCTTCCTGGTATTCTTAAAGCACAAAGTAATTTAAAATTTTTTTTAAAAGTTTCCAATATAGTATGGAGAAAGAAAAAAAGAACTAGATATGTGTGTTATCATTAAGAAAATTTATTCCATTATTAAAAATGTAAATGGTATTCTTACCTAATTGACATCAAATTCATCAAATCTACTCTTTCACAACATATCGGAACAACATAGAAAGTTAACAGTTTAACTGAGTCAAGGTATATTACCTATCATGTTTCATTTAGCCGGACACATATGATCTGTGGTACAAACATAGGGGATGTCATTTATAAAATATACAATTTCCTACTATTTGGCAAAAATTTATCAGGTTATTATTAATGTAATTTGCTCTGTAATGACACCTTCGGATCTGGGGCAACATAGGTTTTTCTGTGTATAAAACAGTAATGAAAGATAGGCATGATAGTGCTGTTACATTAGGGGAGATAAAACACCCCATCCGGCTTTAAAAAAGAGCCCAGTACAAATGTGACATTTACTTAACTATAGAGGTATGAATGGTAATGCTACAATTATGTTAAGAGCTGGAGAAGTATTATTAAAGTCTTTTAAAACCGCCAGTCTCCCCACCCTTTTGGCCCGCCTGCTTTATCCATTTAGAAATTGTTTCTGTTTTAGAGTTCCAAGCTTTGGCTGTATCTGTGCATCCACGGCCAGGTGCTGTTGAGAAAATGTTAGAACGTGGCCACTGTTGGCGGCAATCTGTTGCAGTTGGCTCAAATGATTTCCCACAGAAAAAAAATGCAGTTGCCTTAGCTCTGTGTTCACTAACCAACCCCTCCATGTCCCTGATTCTGCAGCATTATGATGTGTGGTTCTTACCTCTTTTGCATCTATTATTTGTGATTTTGTTGAGAATCCATTGTGTTTTGTTTCATAGAATTTGTTTCTGCTTTAAGAACATCTCTTCCTTGTTATTTTCTATCTGCCATACTTAATTTTATAATACAAATAATAAATGAGGATTGGCCTCATTTTCAATATAGCACTAAATGGCCACTGGCTATAAAGTGAGTACATTCTCTTGAAGGTTACCAAAGTGAGTGAAAAATTTAATTCAGATCCTTTTCTTTGGGACAATTGCTGGAAATGATAAACTTTTAAAATATTTTTTCAGTAAGTGAGTATTGAAAGTAAAATAAATATCTGAACTTACAACCTGCTTATGTATCTACTATGATCACTCAAAAGCCTTTAAAGTTATTAATAATTAGTCAAATGTAATTTTTTAATTGACATGAGGGATTAATTTTTATATTTAATTTTTACTGAGAAATACTATTCTGTAATATGCTTTTTCTCCTATTTCTACCTGACTTGATCTCTTTTGGCAATAATTTTTTGTTTTTATCAGAGATTACAGGGTAATTTGTTTTTAATAACAACTAAATAATAGATCAATATTACCATATTTTAGGTGGTTTCTTATATTGATAAACAGGAAATTTTACTACATTAAATCAATATAGTTTTAGATAAAAAGAAGAAATATATATACATATACATGCTTACATATATACATACACACATACATACATATAAATAGTTCATATATAAATTTCCTTTTCACTTACATGTTACCCAAAATGTACTTATTATGGGTGCTTTTTAGAAGGCATGTTTTGTTTTAGCTTACATTTATTCACAAATAATACTTATATAGATTTATGTGGCACAATGAGATAGTCTGATATAGATAGGTCTACATTGTAGGAAGATCAAGTTAGGGTAATTAGTGTAATTATCACTGATACTGCCAGTTACCTGTGATGAGTTCTGCTTCCTCACATGTTGAAGTTTGAACATTTGAAAAGCACGCCGAGGCAAGCATATAAAGCAGGGTTTATTTAAAAAGGGGTAACATAGACTTTTCCCAGGAGGCAGAAGGGGGCCATAGCTGGTATTCTGGATCCGAAGAAGTGATGCGTTCTGCCCTTTTTATATGTCCTAGGCTTCCTTTGTTCTCTTGCCCTCTTCCCCTTATCTCTCTCCTTCCTGTGTAGATGAGTAGGCCCAGGAAATGCTCAAGCAGCCCAGGACACATTACTTACCAACTTTATAGCTCCCTGCAGGGAGAGGCAATTCCTGGGACAGGTTACATTAGCTAAAGATTGGAGAAGAGGCAGGTTATCTTGATAGGGTGGAGGAAGGGTTCTGAGGCATTTCAGTCCCTCCAGGGCCAGTCTCCAACTTCCAGGACATACTCATTGGCCTTCTTGATCTGACCTGACTTGATTTACCTATCTATACAAACTGCCTGTCTGATTCTGGCTTCATCACCTTCATTTTTTTTTTTTTTGTGGGGAAAACATTTAAATTTCTTTCTTTGCTATTTTGAGGTACATAACAACACACTCTCATTGACTATAGATTCTGTGTTATGTGATAGAACACAAGAGCTCATTCCTCCTACCTAAAAACTTTATATCCATTGCAGGGTCATATTTGAATAACTTTCAAGTTTTCTTAACATAGATGAAGATTTTTTTAACAGAATTTGGTAATGAAGATCATAACATGTTGGAGAAAATCAATATATGAATGCTGCCCTAAGGTATTTTCTTTTCCTTTTTCTCATATTAACATCATTAATAGATCACTTCTTTACATTATTATAATGGCAATACTGGTGATACTTGGTATCTTAACTTTTCAAAAAGAATTTATCTTTTTTTACTTAATCAGATTTTATGAATAAACTATGAGATGTTTAAGGATAATGAAGTCTTTTTTTAGTGGTGGGGTACTGGGGATTGAACTCAGGGGCACTTGACCACTGAGCCATATCCTCAATCCTATTTTGTATTTTATTTAGAGACAGGGTCTCACTGAGTTGCTTGGTGCCTTGCTTTTGCTGAGGCTGGCTTTGAACTTGAGATCCTCCTGTCTCAGCCTCCCAAGCTGCTGGGATTACAGGTGTGCTCTGCTGCGTCTTGCAGGGTAATGAAACTTTAACCTCAAAGTTAGCTTAACACTACAAATGAATTTGACCTGCCTTGTCATTTCCAATCATTGCTAAGTGATCTTCAGCATCTTAGAGTATGAGGGATTCAAGCAATAGTTTCTAATAACCAGTCCCTTTTGTTTATGGACAGCACTAAGATTTTGAAATTCTGCAAAGTCAATAAGTGAATGTGTTTTAACTCCTCACTCCAGAGGTGACTCTTCTTTTGTGAGTGGTATCCACCTGAAGGGTGAGAGCTGTGGATTGGCTTTCTATAGCTGGAGAAGAGGCACAATGAAATTTGGGTCAGGATTCATTGAGGGTCCTTTGTAAAACAAGCCCCTCACTAGACATGGAAAGTCAAAAAAGAAATAAAAAGTAATCTGTCTGAGGAGCAAGATTTATTTTCATGGAACAACAGGTGGAAACCGATTGGAGTCAGGGTCATTGTGCACCACAAAGAGAGCTCACTGCAAGTCAATAACAGGCTCGCCAGGCTTTCTCCAGCACTCAATTAAAGTGTTGTACATGGTAGACTCATTGCTTGAATTTCTGTGTGTGTGTGTGCGCGGGCGCACGCACACACCCTTTATATGCACAGTTTATGTAGATGAAAATATAAATATGCTTCAAGAATTCAAAAATGCAGACAGTGTCTTCTACTAGCTCTGCCCTACGAAAGACTTTCCTTTCAGAAGTTGTTTGTGACGCTTGGGTTATCTACCTCTATTATTCTAAATAATACATTAATACACGGGTTACTGACACAAACAGTCTTCCGCCTATTATCCTGACACCTTTTTCTGGAGCTGTTTTAAAATTTCGTTAAAATAAGGCCAGATGGGTGGGGGTGTGGCTCAGTGGTAGATCTCTTGCCTAGCATGTGTGAGGCCCTTGTGTCCACCCCAGCACAGAGAGGAAATAACTAATGTAGGGTGCACACAGTAGATCTGCACTTGACTGTTGCAGTTCACTTGGCTGTGAAGAGCTGTCTCCCTAACCCATGGTTGGATCTGAAGTCATTAGAGGGGTCACTCCTTCTCCTCCAGATTCGTTCCTGACAGGACAGAACAGGGAACAGTGCTCCCAAACTTAAGAAACTCCAACAACACCAGGGAACAATGTGCATGCCACCTCCCTGGTCCTGGAGAGTGTTAGTCTTCCACAACAATGTGAGCTACAGCTGTTCCTGCTGCTCTTTATTCTGCTGCATCTGTGTGCCTGTGAATGCATGCAGCAGGTCGTAGGCAGCCAGGAAGTTGTGAGCTGGAGGGGTACAAGCTTAGCTCAGTTTACTACAAAGTATATGTAGAACAATATGACTCTCTCAATGGAAAAGGATTGTTATTTATTATGTAGCACAAATTTACAATGATTTCTTTTAAAAATGATGCAATGATCTAAAAACAAAAGCACCCAATTAGTGAAAAATTGAGCATGTGAGTTCCTCTTCTTAGGGGGGAAAAAATCCCAGGATAAATATGCACCTGCACAAAGTGTTTGTTGACAACAATCACCTGCCATTGTGTACTGTGAGAGTAGGCAGCACAAAAGACACGTTTCTTTTGTGGATGGGGAGGATGTCAAAAGTCAGCCATTTTCCTAAGAACTCAAAGGTGACAGACAATGTAGCATGCACCTGCAGAAGGTGCTTAGGTGGCTGTCACCTACCTCTCTGCGTTTGCAGGAGTTCTTGTAAGCACGTAATGGACTTAATGCTAATATTCCTCACGGATTTTCCCTTGCTCCTGTGAGGTGCTTGGTACCTGCACTGTGATTGTCTGCCCCTCTTCTCTGTATCTTGTTCTTGATTTGATCCCAGGCACCTTCTATCTGTCAGAAGTTTATTCCTACCCCAGTTCTGCTTCTTTTAGAAATGTGTCCCTTTATTTTCAATATATTTATTTCTATGGACTTCATGAGGATTAAAAAAATGATCTTTGGTTTCAATCAATGATCATGGATTGGGATCCTACCTACATTTTTGAGGTTTAAAAGTGATTGAATACAACAAGCACATAAAAAAGTACAATAGCCTTCATTGTAAACTTTGCTGAACTAGGCTCTACATGTCTGCTTGACTACCTCCTACTGGGATCATGATTTAGGTCACTTCAGAGCTACAGGAGGTGTCTTAATGCCCTTCTCATAGGTCAATAGCCCCAGAGATGACCACTTCTCTGATTTACCATAGGGCAAGAGAGCAGAAGTAATTTTCTATTAACTTCCATCTGTTATTTGCTGAGCCTGGTTCTTGGGGCTATAGTTCACTGGGACTTTTGGCAGGCCACAGATTTCCTGCAACTACATATATCCCTCGGGCGTGATTGCAGGTCCTTGTGGAAGATTTGGAAGCCAATAGTATGCATGGAACAATGAGACCTGAAGGCGTGTGGGCAACCCCCCCAAGGACCCCTGTGGTTCTCATATTGTCCTGCCAGGATCCATTTTTGCCCCATTCTCTGTTCACTCTGTTTCTGATTATTTAAAGAGACAGAAATTTACAAATACTTAAGAAAAGATCATAAAAAGAAGAGCCTGACAGAATACAGTTGATCGTTCCCATGGCCCAGTTGATTCTCACCACACACATCATATATCCCACCATGTCACTCTAGATCCTCTCACCCTAGGACAGCAGTTTTGCTGCTCTGATTACTGGCCTCTAGGATCAATAAGATCATGATATTCTATAAGGTGTGAGTCCCTGGCTCTGCTGTGTGTCAGGCTGTGGTTGTCATAGTGGCCTTTTGAGAGAGCTCCAGAACGCAGATTCAGGATCTTGGAGGACCCTCCAAGTTCTTGATGGACTCCTTCCTCTCTCCATTACAAAGTAGGGGCTTATTTGCACATGATTGTTAGAACCCAATCGCCCCCCTGAGCATAGGAACTCCTTCCTATCAACAGGAGTGCTTACGGCTTTGGGAAACTCTGGTCTTACCATTCAGATAGCCAGACAGAAAGAAAAGGACCACATGCATGGAATTCCTGCCCTGTTTTCCTGAAGAATAAACAGAGCTGCCCTTAAAATACTGCGTGTGTCCTCTCTCCTGAGCCAAGCATATTCCTGCAGGAAGTATTTTGGAAGAGAATTACAGGAGATGGCAGCCACTGACAGTTGGCGATAAAGTGTCTCTGTAAGGGACACATGTGGGGGAACCACAGTGCCCACTCTACTGACTGCTTTCTAGTCACCTCCCAAGAAACTGACCAGAGAATCAATTTTTGCCATAATTATTATTCTTTCAGAATTTCTGATCAAGACAAAAACAGATGAGCAAAATGAAAGAGAAATATATTTTCAATAGCATGCAATAATTTCTTTTCTATGTTAATATTGTTTCTTAAATTTAATATTTTATTCAAAAAATGCATATATATTTTATAAATCAAAATATAAAAAAAGATGAAAATTGAGAACTTGTGTCTTTATCCCATGTCCACTCTTTGGGGCTAAATGGTGTCCTCCCAATTCATATGATGAAGTCCTAAGCCCAGACCTTCAGAATGTGGCTGTTTGTGGTGATGGTGTTGAAGGACCCCAAGGCCCCAGGCCCAACATCAGGAAATCTAACCCCTGTGCCCTGAAGCTGCAAGATGATCCCTTACACAACCCCCATGTCAAAACCCCTCCAGCAGCACGTAGCCTTTCGAGTTCTGCACAATGCTACCACAAGATGTTCCATACAGATAACCCTAAGGGCAAACTTGAGCAAAACAGGAGAAAAACAGGAACTGAAAGGACAGGTGAAATTTTATGGTTTTTCCGAGAACAGAAAGTTGAAAAACAAGTTTACCCCCTAGGTGACCCAACTGCTGGATTCAGAGGGACCAATAGAAAGACTGTTGCTGTGCTATGCTAAGAGCTAACCCACTCGTTCCCTATAAAAGATTTGTACCCCAAAGCCCGGTGTGCCAGTTCACCGAAGCTCCGGCTGAGGTATAGCTGTGCACCCACAGGCGCCTGTGTGAGAATAAATGCCTCCTGCTTTTTGCAGCCAGTGTCTCGCGTGGTTCGTTCCGGGTTTTGGATCTGTGGATCTTTCAGTGTTTACAGAAATAATCAGAGTAAAATAAGGATATGTGGGGACGGCCCCAGTCCAACATGCTTGGTCTCTTAAATAAAGGGGGAAATTTGAACACAAGCTGATCAACTACACTCCAAGAAAAGAGAGTAAGGAAGGACCAATCCTGCTGATCCCTTGATTTTGAACTTTCTAGCTCCAGAATTTTGAGAGAGTACATTTGTGTTGTTTGAGGCCCCAGGTTTGGGGTGTTTTATTTCATAAGCCCTAGCAAACTAATACCCCCACTCACATTATTTTCTCAAAATTCTGGAGCTAGAAAGTTCATATACTTTCTATATCTCCTCAAGCAATTCCAAAAGAGTATCAAAACATGTATAAATACACTTCTTGCCAAAACAGGATACTGTGTACTATTTTTACACTTATTTTTTTCTCTTAAAAATACACACACATCAGCATAATAATCACTATGTTTAATAATTGTACAGAGTGCCATTTGGTTTCTCATGAAAACAAAGCAGGAGACAAGACTGGCCTCCCAGGTTGTGTTTGGGAGAAGGTCTGAGCATGCTTGAGAAAGGACAGGAAGTGTGAACATGGTGAATGTCCATTATTGAGCTGATTGCAGCTGATTGATCTTAAGACATGAATCCCAGGGTGTCCTGGTGCAAAACCTGGTAGCATGCACCTCAATAACAACCCCCACAAAAGGGAGCTGGAGCACCCCTCCTTGATTCCTGTCCATCTCCTGCTCCTGTGGGGAGGGACAGAGTCCTGTTCACCCCCCCACATGCCTACGCCTTGAGAAAGTGTGTGTGCTGGGAACCACCAGCCTCCACGGACCCCGTGCAGTACACTAAGTTAGTGGATGGCACAGTTAGTCAAGGCACAAGCATGGGGATCCACAGGCTTTGCTGCTTATGCTTTGCCATTGTGAATTATGCCCCAGATTTTGCAGATTCCTTCTGATGGACATTTGGTTTTCTAATCTTGCTGATGAGTAGAATATAGCAGAACATTGTCCTCTACTTTCTAACTTAGCTTGTGTATTTGAATTCTTCTGAGTAACAGATCCACTTTAAGTTGAGTTTTGTTCAGTTTAAAAGATAGGGGTTAAATTTCATTCTACCATATACAAATTTCCAGTTTTACTAGCACCATCATTTGAAGAGGTTATCTTTGAAAATTATTTTGGGTTTGCTTTCAAATTGTATGCTAGTAAGAATACATACCATGCTTATTTCAGCTTGTCTGTAAATAGTTGCTCAGCATTTTTTAGATCAGTTAAAATTATTTGAATTATGATTTTAGCTGTGCCTCTCATATAGAATATACAAGTTCAGAAGACTTTATCTAATATACTTAGGATCACATTTTTTCACATTCATATTTTGTAATAAATATTGTATGGATGAAAATTCTAATATTCAGAATTCAGTTTCAAGATAACTTTCTTTAGTTGCCTTAGTTGAATACATTTTTGCTTACAGATATGTTCTTCCATGTATTATGCTGTATTTTTGAAGATAGAAAACAGACTAGAGAAATAATACATTTTAGCATCTTCCATGTATTTTTTGTTTTTGTTGTTTTTAAAACTTTGCCTATCTTTAACTATTTAGCTATGTGCTAATGTAACTTTTTTTTTTAATGTAACTTTCAGTAAACTCTTGCTTAGGCCTTAGCAAATCTTGTAAAATCAATATTAAAATTAGGTGATTTTTCCCCTTCAAAATTTTTCTCCTTCTTCCCCTTCAAAACTCAGTTATTTAACTTTATACTATAAAACACTCTGAGAGCATTATCACTTGAAATTTTAATTTTAAATGTTTGTCTCAGAGTTTTCCAGAGAAAAAGAACCAATATGATTTGTATATACATGGAAAGATATTAAAGGAATTGACTGATGAAATATTTTTTTTGGGGGGGAGGTTCTGAGGATTGAACTCAGGGGCACTTGACCACTGAGCCACATCCCAAGCCCTATTTTATATTTTATTTAGAGATACGGTCTCACTGAGTTGCTTAACACCTTGCTTTTGCTGAGGCTGGCTTTGAACTGGAGATCCTCCTGCTTCAGCCTCCTGTACTGCTGGGATTATAGGCATGCACCACTGCACCCTGCCATGACTCAAAGCAATTTTGTAGGTTTGGAAAATTCAGAGTCTGATAGGGGAAACTAGTAGCCTGGAGATTCAGGAGACAATTTCAGAATCCAAAACCTTTTTGCTGGAAGAACCTATGTTGCAGGTGAAGTTCAAAGCCATCTTCTGGAGAATTACATCTTGCTCTGGGGAGGGTCAGCTCATATTTTATTCAGGTCTTCAACCAACTGAACAAGGCCCACCTATGCTAGGGAAGGTGAACCACTTTACTCAAATCCAAATGTAAATGTAAATCTCCTCCCAAGTACACTCATGGAAACATCCAGAATAATATGTGGCAGAGTATCCATGGCTCAGACAAGTTGACATAAAATAAAGCATTCCATTGCTATGGTGTTATTCCTAGCTGTTTCAAATTAAGGAATATGTGAACCAATCTACCTTTGAAATTCTGTCCCAGGATTTGTTGTCTCACTTATATGTTGTCAGAGCATGCAATGATAATATTTGTAATTGTCCTTATTCTCTTCTTGTTTTTGTCTTGGATGGGCTTTAAAACCATTCAGTGCTTGCTGGCAACGTTTTGTTACTCTGTAAGCTCCCAGTCTCTCTTGGTGGACTCAGCCCTTTCCCTAGCAGTCTTTTCAAAAAGGATTGTGTGAGACATATTGTCAGCACTCCTGTTTATTGACCGCTGTCTGTAATAACCTTTAGAACTGAACAGCACCTCAGCTCTGCATAAGATCCTGGACTCAAACTTTCTCTCTACAAACAACTTTCCACTTGTTGTTTCCCTATTTCTGTCACCGGATGTTGTTGACAAGAACTGACACAGAGTTATGTTTCCTTCCCTTGAGTTCAAGTTAACCTTTTTGCCTGCTCTCATGAAGGCCTTTCTCTCAAATGTCACATAATGTGGCTGTTCTCCACACTGATGATTGCCACAGTCTACATCCAGAATGCCTCTCAAAGGACCATGGGTTAAAAGCATGGTCCTCTGCCCCTGGTGTTATTGGGAGGAGGTGAAACCTTTAGGAGGGGGGGCTTTATATCATGTCTTCAGGTCATGGGGGTTTGTCCTCAGTGGGAATAATGGGACCCCTGCTCTTCTTCTTTCTCTGTTTTGCTCCCTGGCCATGAGGTGAGAGGTGTTGCTCAGCCACCCTCTCCCACCCGGATGTGCTGTCTGGCCATATCCCTAAAAACAGCAAAGCCAGGTAATCAGAGGCTCGAACTTCCAAAACTCTGAGCCAACACAAACCTCTTTTCTTTATTATTTGATTATGCCAGGCATTTGTTATAGTGATAGAAAGCTGACTAACACAGCAATGTTTTGAGGATGTGCATTGTGGTCAGTTCTCAGTGGAGCATGATGTGATCCTTCACTGGGTGGATTTAAGTCTTCTTCTGGGCATTGAGTTAGTCACCATCAAACCTTTTGGCCTGCATTCTGCATCTGCTGTTGTCTGTGATGCCTTCTGTCCTGATTTGCTCTCTTTACTCATACCTGGGCCCCGTCATAGACTGTGCTGTTGGTGGAGTTCCCCCACTCGGTTTCTTGAGGTTGTCTTTATTCCTGAAATGGGGTTACCTGTTATATCTTCTTGTTGACAATCTCCCAGTCCTCATTTCAACAATCCTGGCTGTCTATCATGAAACTAACTCATTTAATTTTTTTAATATCTTGTAATTCTTTCTCTATTGGACTATGTTTTTGTGACTTTTATTGCTTTATAATTATGTTTTTCTTATGGTGGAGTGTTGGGTTGTGATTTTCATCTTCCCTGTAGATTTATTTTTGCATTTTCCTAGTGTGTTAGGGAGCATTTATTTTATTTCCCTATGTATTTTCCCAGAGGATTTGTATAGACATTATGTTTATTCATTTAATATCATTCATATGTAAATAATTTTTATTGTCCTAGATCAGCTCTAAAAGTCTTGCAAAGGGGACCACAGAATAACTTTCCAGATTTTTCTACTCAGAGGCTGCAGATATCTGCTCCTATTGAGAAAGAAGGACATTGTTTAAACAGGAACCCCTTACACAGAGGCCTTCTCTGCTTCTCAGAGCCACACAAGTGGCTCACAAAGGCTTTCACCTCCCACATGGTGCCTCCTCCCATTATTCTCAAGATGAATTCCTGAGAGGAGGGTGAAGTATTCTGAGAACTGATGCCCTCCAGCTCCTTTTTCCCCAGAAATTGCTATTTCCTTTCTCCTAATGATCACATCACAAGTTTATCATGACAGACAATAGTTCTCACTTAAATTGGAACCCAATCCTGGGGAGAAAAACTTGGTAATGCTTTATAATATTTGCCACTACCAGCCCCACATGGCTTCCAGTTTCTCTCCAAGCATCTGTCTACACATATTCTGCTGGCTTTGGAACAGTTACAAGGGGAAGTTTATGAGTTTTCTCTGTGCCCTAATTTTGCTGAATTTGTAGATTTGTGTTTTTTTTAATATTTTTATTAGTTGTTGATACATGTTTATTTTATTTATTTATATGCAGTGCTGAGAATTGAACCCAGTACCTCACACATGCTAGGCAAGCACTCTACAGCTGAGCCAAAACCCAGCCCCTAGATTTGGTTTTTATGTTGTTGTTCTCCTTGTTTGTATATATACTTTGTAAGAGAAAAATCAAAATGATTTGGAAATAAAAAACTGCCATGCTTAAATAAGTACATGCAACTGTGTTCTTAGGTTTTCATAACCGTTGATCAGTAGGAAATAAGATATTTTGCAGTTTGAATTCTTTTTAAAGGATGAAAAAGATACCTTCCATGTGCTTTCCTATTTTATATTTTTTTCTAATGATGTGCATTTATAATTACAATAAAATGATTCTATGATGACACAATTTGAAAATTAGTGTTTTAGTCACTTTTTGCATTGCTGTGACCAAACTACCTGACAAGGACAATTTAGAGGAGGAAAAGTTTATTTTGGCTCATGGTATGAGCGGCCTCAGTCTGTGGATGGATGACTCTATTGCTTTGGGGCCCAGGTGGGGCAGCACATAATGGGGGCAGGTCAGCAGAGGGAAGCTGCTTACCTCATGGCAGCAAGGAAAGAGAGACAGAGAGCGAGAGAGAGAGAGAGAGAGAGAGAGAGAGAGAGAGAGAGAGAAGAGCCCATGGGAAGATGACCACAGTTACCTACCTCCTACAGTCACACCCCACCTGCATACAGCTTCCACAGTCTGTCCATTCAAACTAGGATAGAGTGATCAGGTTACAGCTCTCACAATCTAATGATTTTACCTCTGAATATTCTTGCAATAACAGGAGATTTTGAGGCACACCTCATATCCAAACCACAGCAATTAGAAAAGTTTATTTTAGAATAAGTGCATTTTATTTATTTATTCATGACTTATTAGGATGTTGTGCAATGTATATAGTCAGGGACCCAAATAATAAGAATCCAGCTAAATCAATATACATAAACACACACATATTACTACTACACATATGAAGTTATACATAATTTCTGGTACACAGAGAACTTTAGCATATCACATAGCACTGAACACTGTAATTGCAGCTAATCCACAAATTGCTTTTGCTTGTTTTTACATTACATGAAATGTCACAATCTGTACTTTTTTTACCTTTAACTTCTGTCATTCAACATTGAATCTGTAAGCTTCGTCTGGTTGACGCAGGTTCTAATATTTCATTTTTCTCATTGCTTTGTCACATTTCATCGCATGAATACATCACAAAACATATTTTTACTACATTTCTGATGACATTGGCATTATTTTGAATACCTATGAACATTATTTCATGTGTCTGTTGGCAACATAAACATGCATCCCTCTAGGGCATATGCATAAGAATGGAAGAGCTGACTGATAGAGACTGCCTAATGTTTTCCAATGTGCTTTCCTGAGAGCAGTGCAAGAGTGACGCAGATATCCCTGTCTTCACCAGTAGCTGGTTTTGTCAGTCATTTCCATTTTAGTGGACTTATGGTGGTATCTCCTTGTGCTCTTTTCATTACAATATGAAATTATTATTGTTAACTTTCTTCCAAAGAGGAGAGTGTAATTAGAGGGTGGGGAAAGAGTAGCAGTGCAGTGGGGGAGACGGTCACACACGGCCTCATTCCAGTGATGGAGGTCAACTTCACCTGGCAATCATGTGGACATTCTGTACCTGCCGGTGATCCGATGTGATCAAAACAGTGCTTTCTGTCTTTTCTATGACCCAGGTCTCATCATGAGAAAGCACCAGGTATGTCTACATTAAAAGGCATTCTACAAAATATCTAACCTGTACTCCTCAAACAGAGCTCATTATGTTATATGCAGTCAAGAATAAGTCACAACAAACCCTACTGCTGTGCATGACTATAATCCAGTGATATAAACATTAAAAATGCAGCTAACTCATTAAAAAAAAAACTGTGAAGATTATAGAAACAAAGAAAGTTTGAGACACTGTGGCAGTCTAAAGTAGCCTAAGGAGACACAACAATTAAAATAATGTGGTGCCCTGCCTGGGATCTTGGAATAGCAGAGGAAATTAGGGAACATTTGAGAATGTCTACAAAAATGGTGAACTTGGGTCAACATTAATTATTAACAGTGGTTCACTAATGGTGGTGAATGCGCCATACCCGTGTTGCTATCCATCAGCTGTGGGTTCTTTTGAACTCCATTCAGAGAGAAATAATGTATCTGTGAAGTTCAGCTCCTTGAGTATTGGCAGCTCTGAGTGCAAACAGTGGCCCTGTTCTTGGGGTATCCCTGCATCCGCTGTACCTGGGGTTCCCGCTGGCCGGTGTCTGCAGGCCTCCTGGCTGTTTTCTGGACAGGTGCTCTGCCTCTGAGCTGGCAGCAGCTCTTCCAGGCCCCTCCCAGCTCCAGATCCCGCTCCCCATCTGGAGCTCTCCACAGTTAGCAGGTCTCTGGGGCTCTCTGCTGCTCTCCTGCTGCTAGGCGTTCTCAGGGTTAATGCCCTCTCTGTTGCCAGGGTTGGGTGCAACCAGCTCAGCTCACTCTGTTCAAGATGAAGGTCTCTCATCCCAATAAAGCTTTATTGGAGCATATTGGGGAAGTGGAGCAGGGCAGTACATTGGATGAAAATACCAAACCAATCCGATGAGAGTGAGCAGGGTGCTGCTTTCATAGCTAAAAGAGGTGGAGAGAAGCATCACAAAGCCTCCTGTGGACTTCGTGCTGCTCTGCCTGCCAGGTGAGGTCCTGGACCTGCCTGGTCTAGCTGTCACTGGCCCCATCTGGACAGCTGAAGCTGCAGCAGAGGGGTGCAATCATCCTGAGAAGCTACAAAATAGATTCCTGTGGGATGGACCAGCCGCCCAAGCAGAGTTCCAGGGTCCTCCCACTGGAAGTAGCCCCAGCTTGGCCAAGGTATTAAGAAGTGTCTCTTGGGGAACATTGGGCCCAGTGTAAGATGCTAATGATCTTCAGTGTAGTTCAAGCGGGAACTTCGTGAACTATCTTCTCAATTTTTGTGTAAATCTAAAATGTTATAAAAAAAATAATAAGTGAGATCATGTAATAAATAAATAAAAATTAATAAAAGAGCTCACATAAATAATACACAAATGAAACAGAAAATAAATTATTATCCTATACATACTAAAAATAAAAAAAAAAATAAATCCCTTTTAAAGATAAAAAATGCCCCATAAAAAAATAAGTATAATTGCGATCTAACCATTTTTGTTCTTTTTTTCCCTACTAAAATCTAGGATATTTAGAATGTAACAACTGTATTTTTTGATCAAAATATTTTCTTGAAATTTGTAAATAATATGTGTGGAATTCATGTATTGAACTTACTTTTTAAAAATTAAAAGTAATAATATCCCGTAAAATTGTACAGTAATTTTAAATTTTAAAATTATATAGTGAGTATCCTATAAGATTTTATCTTTCTTTAATTAAATTCTGTATTTCTGAGAAGAAGTGATTCACATGCTCCAAGTAATAACCACCCTTGTTTTCAGTAAGTAAAAGCAAGAAAGGACTCCATTTCAAAGCTGGCTTAAATATCAGATGCTCTATTTTGCCACCAACAATGACTGTTACACCTCTTACTCTAAACCATGGCTAAACAGGTCAAATTTGAAATCTACAAAAGGACTTGTTAAGATGGCATTTTTGTTCTTATTTTTCCTGAAAAAAAATATTTTTATAAAAAATGATTGGCTTTTTCTTTCATACCATGAAAAGCTGTACTTTTCCTTAAGAAGCTCGTTATCAGAACTCCTCAAAAAACTGTGTTTACTTTTTTATTTTTTATTTTTTGCCTTTGGCAGGTCATGAAGCTTGAGTGATTTAAAAAGTTGTGCTCCTGAGAATTCAAAGACAGTGCCTACAGGTGCAGACAGAAGAACAATATGGCAAGTGAACAAAAATCACTCCTTGAGGAATAAATTAAGTCTAAGTCTTTTGTCTACAAATAGCTACCAGCCTGCCTTGTGTAGCATTACAAGACACAAACCTCTGTTAATGTTCAATGTGAGCCAGTGCTATGCTTATAGTTTCTTTTTTGGAAGGGAATTGTGAGGTTTAAATTATTAACGAGAGAGAAAAGACAAACTGCCACTGTATGGTGGGGAGGGGATTCCACAAAACATTGATTAGATTTCTGAAATCCTGGGACTGAATCTTAATTCTGCTGTTAATCATACATGTGCATTTAAACACATGTACTCATCCCCTCAAGCCAGTTCTCCTGTCTATACAGTAAGGATGAATATACATACTTCAGAAGGTGGTTGTAGATAATGTGTGGTAAACGTTTTTCAGAACAGACACGTCATTGGAACTCTTTGGGGTGGGTATTTGCTCTTTCTGTTCACTGACATTCATGCCCCTCTTCGAGTGTTCTATTTTCTTTTTTGAATGATTATGTCATTTCTTATGTGACCCTTTAACTCAAAAAGTTAAAGAAAGCAGGTCATCTATCTCTCCTTCTGTGCAGATAAATGTGGCTGGACCTAGACCTCAGGTGTGCTTTGAGGAGAATTTCAGGCACAAGATAGTGCCATAGTTTTGGTACAGGTCTCAAGTTTGTCCTTGCTTTCTTTGCATAATGGCCCTGTAATGTTCCCAATCTCTATCTGTTTCTCTTCCTCAGATGTCCATCAAACCGATGAGTCCCTAGTGACTTTTATTTTATTTTTTTTATTTATTTTTTAGAGAGAGAGAGAGAGAGAGAGATAATTTTTTTATATATATATATATATATATATATATATATTTTTTTTTTTTTTTTTTTTTTGGCGGACACAACATCTTTGTTTGTATGTGGTGCTGAGGATCGAACCCGGGCCGCACGCACACCAGGAGAGCGCGCTACCGCTTGAGCCACATCCCCAGCCTCCCTAGTGACTTTTAAACATTTTCCCCCACAGCTAAGTAAAGTGGGTTTAATTATTGAGTGACCTTGTGTAACTTCCCTGTACCTTCATGTTCTTTATATGTAAAGTTGGAACAATTATGACAGATTTGCTTGTGATTTAAATTAAGTTATGTAAGGTATCACAAGTATAGAGAATATAATTATTGATCAACATTATTATCACTGATTTAAAGTACTGCAATATTTTTAGCAAGATTTTAATAATAATTTTTAAGCTAAAAACATTTTTAGAGGAAGTGTTAAACTTAAAATGAAAGTTTTTTGTAAACATACTTTTAAACTACTGCTTTATAGTCTTCTGTTAATTTTAAAATGATTTTTCTTCGTTAATAAATACTCAAACTGTTCAATTTTTCTTAGATTTCCTTTGTACATCTTACACAGACCTGGCATTTTCTTCTACAATCATGTTTTTCTCCCCACCATCTCTAGAAAAACCTATTTAGTCTATACAATTATGTTATAAAACAAAACTCTTTGAGTTTTACTGGCTGTAAAAATTCTAAAATAAATCACTTCCAAGAAACCAGTATCTATACCAATGCTGGGGAACTTTTCCCCAAGTTTTCTTCTATCAGCTTTACAACTTCATATCTTGATTTTAGGGTCTTATCCATTTTGAGTTGATGTTGGTGTATGGTGTGAGACAAGGGTCAATTTCATCCTTCTACATATGGGTATCCACTTTTCTTTATGCCATATATTGAAGACACCTTTTCCCATTCTGTGCTCTTGGCATCTTTGCTACAAACCAATTGATAAATACTTCAAAATTAAAAAACTTCTGTATAGCAAGGGGAAAATGAACAGGATAAAAAGACAATCCATCGAATTGGAGAGAATCTTTGCAAACACTAAGTCTGATAAGGTACAAGTCTGATAATATCCAAGATATATGAGAATCTTAAGCAATTCAATAGCAAGAAAATAACCCAATTAGAAAGCGGTCAACTGATATGAGTTTACATTTCTCAATATAAAAGAGATACAAATGTCCAAAAGATCTTTTTAAAAAATGAAAAAAAGTTCAATATCTCTAATAATAAGGGAAATATAAATTAAAAACAATGAGCTATCACCTGACAGCTGTTAGAATGGATATCATCAAAGAGAATATTAATGAGTATTGGTGAAGATGTGAAGAAAGGGAACACTGTAAAATGTGGGTTGAATACAAATTAGTATGGACATTTGGGAAAATTATATATATGTGTGTTTCCTAAAAATTTAATAATACAATTACCCTATGACCCTGCAATCTTACTTCTGGATATATGTCCAAAGGAATTAAAATCAGGATGTTGAAGAAATATATGCACTACCATGCCCATTGAAGCTTTATACATAAGGGTCAAGTTATGGGAAAAAAGACTAAGTGCTCCTCAACAGATTAATGGATTGGGCCCAGACTTTCTTAATAAGACTCCTATAGAGCAAGAAATAAAATCAAGAATCAATAAATGGATGGATTCAAACAAAAGAGATTCTTGACAAAATAAATAATCAGTGAGTTGAATATAGAGCCTACATATTGGGAGCTAATCTTTAATACAAGCACATCAGATAAAGCACTAATTTCTATACTCAAAAACCTTAACACCAAAAAAAAAAAATACCCAATCAATAAATGGGTCAAGGAACTGAAAAGACACTTCTCAGAAGACGTATACACACACACACACACACACATACACAAATATATGGAAAAATGTTCAATATCTCTAGCAATTAGAGAAATGCAAATCAAAACTACTCTAATATTTCATCTCACTTTAGTCAGAATGGCAGTTATCAAGAATACAAACAACATAAGTGTAGGCAAGGATGTGGGGAAAAAGGCACACTCACACATTGCTGGTGGGACTGCAAATTGGTGCAGCCAATATGGAAAGCAGTATGGAGATTCCTTGGAAAACTTGGAATGGAACAACCATTTGGCCTGGCTATCCCACTCCTCAGTTTATACCTGAAGGACTTAAAAACAGCATACCATGGGGACAAAGCTATATCAATGTCTATAGCAGCACAATTCACAATAGTTAAATTATGGGACTAATCCAGGTGCCCTTCAGTACAGGAATGGACAGGGAAACTTTGGTATGTATACACAATGGAACATTACTCAGCAATAAAAGAGAGTAAAATCATGACATTTGCAGGTAAATGGATAAAGTTGGAGAATATAATGCTAAGTGAAGCAATTCAATCCCAAAAAAACAAAGGCTGAATGTTTTCTTTGATATGAGAATACTGACTCATAATAGAAATTGGGGGCAGCATGGGAGGAATGGGAACTTTAGATAGGGCAAAGGGGAGGGAGGAGAAGGCAGGGGCCAAGGGGGTTGGAATGATGGTGGAACGACATAGACATCATTACTCTAAGTACATATATTTGAAGACACGAATGGTGTGAAAATACTTTGTGTATAATCAGTGACTCAAAAAATTGTGCTCTATATGTGTAATATGAAATGAATTGCATTCTGCCATCATGTATAATATATTAGAATAAATAAATAATTTAATTAAAAAATAAAGAAAATATGATATAGAGCACAACACAATAATACTGGGTGACTTTAGCATACCTCTCTCACCAATGGATAAACTCCAAACAAAAACTAAATGAAAAATTTAGAGGTTTAATTTTATTTTGTTACATATGTATTTTCAGTTTTCCAAGCACCATTTGTTGAATGGGCTGCCTTTTCTTCAGTGTATTTTTTAGTACCTTGATCTAGTATGATATAACCATATTTATGTTCGTTTGTCTCTGAGTCTTCTATTTTGTACCTACAATTTGGTCTAAATTTTTTTAAGTTTATGTATTTATTTATTTAAAAGTCATGACAAACAGTGGAATGCATTACAATCCTTATTGCACAAATAGAGCACAATTTTTCATATCTCTGTATATAAAGTATGCTCACGCCAATTTATGCCATTATACATGTACTCTTTTTGTTGTATTACAATTCTTAATACACATACATACCACAGTTTTTCATATTTCTATTTGTATATAAGGTATGTTGGCACCAAATTCAAGTCTTCATACATGTATTTTGTATAATGATGACCATCATATTCCACCATCCAAAACCATGCCATTTTTGTTACTATGGTTCTGAGGTATAGTTTAAATTCTGGTATTGTGGTACTTTGTGCTTCACTCTTCTTGCTAAGAATTGCTTTGGCTATTCTGGGTCTTTTTTTTCCAAATAAATTTTATGATTACTTTTTCTAGTTCTCTGAAGAATGTCATTGGGATTTTAATAAGAATTGCATTCAATCTGTATAAGTTTTGGTATTATGGCCATTTCAAGAAGTTTAATTATGCTTATTCAAGAGCATGGGAGATCTTTCCATTTTCTAATGTCTTCTTTAATTTCTTTCTAATCAAAGACTTAGGCACTAGAACACAGACCTTATGCCTAACAGAAGAAAAGTAAGCCAAAATCTTCATCTTGTTGGCTTAGGACCTGACTTCCTCAATAAGACTCCTAATGCACAAGAAGTAAAATTAAAATTAATAAATGGGATGGATTCAAACTAAAAATCTTCTTCTCAGTAAAGAAAAACTCAATAATGTGAAGATAGAACCTACAGAATGGGAGAAAATCTTTACCACATGCACATCAGATACAATACTAATCTCCAGGATATGTAAAGAACTCAAAAAAACTTAATATCAAAAAAACAAAACAAATACCCCATCAATAAATGGGCTAAGGAACTGAACAGACACTTCTCAGAAGAAGATATACAAGCAATCAACAAATATTTGAAAAAAATGTTCAATAGGTAAACTATGGATGCAACCTAGATGGCCTTCAACAGATGAATGGATAAAAAAAATGTGTCACATATACACAATGGAATATTACTACACCTTAAAGAAGAATGAAACTATGGCATTGGAGGTAAATGGATGGAACTATAGAATATCATGCTAAATGAAATAAGCCAACCCACAAAACCAAAGTCCAAATGTCTTCTCTGACAAGCAGATACTGATCCATATTAGGGGGAGTAGGGAAGAATGAAGGAACTTTGGATTGTGCAGAGGGGAGTGGGGTGGTGGTGATGGGAAGGATGGTAGAATAAGACAGATATTATTACCCTATTACACTACTGGTTTGACTCAGCACTATGTGTACCTGGTGTAGCAAGAGGAATGAGAAGTTATGCTTCATTTGTATATAATGTGTCAAAATTAATTCTACTGTCATGTATAACTAATTACAGCAAATAAAAAAGAAAAAAAAATATAAAATATATAAGAAAAAATAGACTTTATAGAACTAAAAACTACAATTAATAATTGAGAATTAACAGACATAAGACATTTTATCCATTAAGGATTAAATACACTTTCTTCTCAGCAGCACATGGATCCTTCTCTAAAATAAACCATGTCTTAGGTAACAAAGCAACTCTTAGCAAATACAAAAAGATATAGATCATACCTTTCATCCTATCAGATCATAATGGAATGAAATTAGAAATCAGTGATAATTTTTTTTAAATAGAAGCTACTATAACACCTGTAGACTAAATAATATGCTATTGAATGATGAATGGGTAGCAGCAGAAATCAAGGTTGAAATAAAAAAAAAATTACAAGTAAATTGGAATCGTAATACAACATGTCAAAATCTCTTGGACACTACAAAGGCAGTGTGGAGAATTCATTACATTGAGTTCATTCATTAAAAGAATAGAATGTAAACAAATAAATAACCTAATGATACATTTCAAAGCCCTAGAAAAAGAAGAATAAATTGACACTAAAAGCAGTATAAGATAGAAAATAATGAAAATCTGAGGGAGTTAAAATCAATGAAATTGCCATGCAATTTAAGGAGACCCTCATTGTTATACAAAATTATATATAAGAGGAAGTGAGGGGAAAGGGAACAAAAACAAGGGGGAGAAATGAATTACAGTAGATGGGATAGAAAGAGAAGATGGGAGGGTAGGGGAGGGGAGGGGGGATAGTAGAGGATAGGAAAGGCAACAGAACACAACAGACACTGGTATGGCAATATGTAAAACAGTGGATGTGTAACCAATGTGATTCTGCAATCTGTATACGGGGTAAAAATGGGAGTTCATAACCCACTTGAATCAAATGTATGAAATATGATATGTCAAGAGCTTTGTAATGTTTTGAACAACCAATAATAAAAATTTTAAAAAAAACTGAACACCACGTAATTACTATCAATTAAAAAAAATCAATGAAATTGAAAAAATAGAAACAATCCCCCCAAATCAATAAAATAAAAGGTTGGTTCTTTGACAAAATAAATAAAATTCACAAACCCTTAGCCAAGCTAACAAAGAGAAAGAGAGAGAAAATGCAAATTTCTAAAATTTGTGATGAAAAAAATATCACAATGGACAGTACTAAAATACAGATGATAATCAGAAACTATGTTGAAAATATATACTCTAATAAAGCAGAAAATTTCAAAGACATTGACAATTTTGTAGAGGCATATGACCACCCAAGTTAAAGCATAAAGACATAAAAAATTTAAACAGACCAATTTCAAGCAATGAAATTAAATACACCATCAAAAGCCTACTAAGAAAGAAAAGACTAGGACCAGGCATATTCTCAGCTGAGTTCTACCAAATTTTCCAAGAAGAAGTAACACCAATTCTCCTCAAATTATTACATAAAATTGAAAAGAAGGGAATCCTTCCAAACTCATTCAATTAAGCTAGTATCACCCTGATATCAAAACCAGGCAAAGACTTATCAAGGAAAGAAAATTTCAGACCAATTGCCCTAATGAACATAGATGCGAAAATTCTTAATAAAATACTGGCAAATTTCATACAAAAAACATATTAAAAATATAGTTCATCATTAACAAGTGTGATTCATCCCAGGGATGAAAGATTGGTCCAACAGATGGAAATAAATAAACAAAATTCATCACATCAATAGACATAAAGAAAAGAATAATATGTTATCTCAATGGAAGCAGAAAAAGCATTTGACAAAATATAGCATCTATTCACCTTCAAAACACTAGAAACACTAGGGATAGTGGTTTTTATTATAATATTATAAAACCTTTTATAACATTATAAAAGCTACATATGCTAAACCCAAGGCCAACATCATTCTAAATGGAGAAATATTGAAAATATTCCCTCTAAAATCTAGAAGAAGACAAGAATGTCCTATTGTACTACTTCTGTTCACCATAGTCCTGTATCATCTAGCCGGAGCAATTAGAAAAGTAAAATGAATTTAAGGGATACAAAGATGAAATTAAGAATTCAAACTATATCTATTTGCTGATGACATGATTCTGTTTTTAGAAGACCCCCCACCAAAATAAAAACTCCACCAGAAACCTTCCTAAATTCATAAACAAATTCAGGAAAGTAGCAGGATATAAAATTAATATCCATAAATCAATTGCTTTCCTATACATCAGTGACGAATCAACTGAAAGAGAAATTAGAAAAACTATCTCATTCACAATAGCCTCAAAGAAAATAAAATATTTGGTAATCTATCTAACAAAAGAGGTGAAAGAACTCTACAAAGCAAACTACAGAAGACTAAAGAAAGAAATTGAGAAAGATTTTAGAAGATGAAAACTCTCCCACGTTCTTGGATAGGCAGAATTAATATTGTCAAAGTGACCATACTACCAAAAGCACTATACAGATTCAATAAAATTCCTATTGAGTTCCTAATGATGTTATTCATAAAAATAGAAAAGGCAGTCATGAAATTTATTTGAAAAAATAAGAGGCCCAGAATAGACAACACAATCCTCAGCAAGAAAGGTGAAGCAGGAGACATCACAATACCTTAAACTATGGACAGAACCATAAATAACAAAAATGGCATAGTATTGGCACCAAAACGGACAAGTAGACCAATGGTACAGAATAAAAGACACAGAGACAAACCCACATAAATACAGTTGTCTCATTACTAGACAAAGGTGCCACAAACATACACTGGGGAAAAGATAGCCTCTTTAACAAATGGTGCTGAGAAACTGAAAATCCATATGAAAAAAAAATGAAATTAGACCTCTGTCTTTCACCATGCACAAAACTCAATTCAAAGTGGGTCAAGGACCTAAATATTAGAACACAGACTCTGCACTAATGAGAAGAAAAAATAGGCCCAAATCTCTATCATGTTGGTTTAGGGATTGAATTCCTCAACAAGAATCCTAAAGTACAAGAAGTAAAATCAAGAATCAATAAATGGGATGGAATCAAACTAAAATGCTTCTTCACAGCAAAGGAAACAACCAATAACATGCAGAGAGACCCTAGAGAATGGGAGGAAATTTTTGCCACCTGTACCTCTGATAGAGCATTAATTTCTAGGATATATAAAGAACTCAAAAATCTTAACACCAAAAAAAAAAAACTACCAAATATCCCAATCAATAAATATGCACAGGAACTGAACAGATACTTCACAGAAGAAGAAATATGGATGGTCAACAAATATTTTTTAAAATGTTCAACATCTTTAGCAATTAGAGAAATGCCAATTAAAACTACACTGCAATTTCATCTCACTCTGGTCAGAATGGCAATTATCAAGAATATAAATAACAATAAATGTTGGTGTGGATGTGGAGTAAAAGGTTCACTCATACATTGCTGGTGGGACTGCAAAATTGGTGCAACCACTCTGGAAAGCAGTTAAGAGATTTCTCAGAAAACTTGGAATGAAACCGCATGTGACTCAGTTATCCCATTCCTCAGCATATACTAAAGGACTTAAAATCAGCATATTATGGTGACATCAATGTTCATAGCAGCTCAATTCACAATAGCTAAGATATGGAACCAACCTAGGTGCCCTTCAACAGATGAATGGTTAAACAAAATGTGGTACAGATAGACAATGAAGTATTAGTCATAAAGAAGATTGAAATTATGGCATTTGCCTGTAAATGGATGGGACTAGAGAATGTCATGCTAATAAAATAAGCCAAACCAAAAAAAAAAAAACAAATGTGAAATGTTCTTTCTGATATGCCCATGCTGGATCACAATAGGGAGTGGGGAGGGAGAAGTGGATGTTCAGTTTTGAATTCAACAGTAGGGAATACAGGGTAGAGAAGAGGGGCAGGAATAGGAAAGACAGTAGAATTATTTGGACATAGCTTTCCGGTGTTCATACATGAATACATGAGCAGTGTAATTCCTCATCATGTACAACCACAAAAATGGGAAGTTACATTTCATGTATGTATGATATATCAAAATACATTCTACAGTCATGTATAAATAAAACCAACGATTAAAAAAATTAAAAAATTAAATCACTTTGTATCAAAAGTATAACTTTATTAAATCATTTAAATATTTATTATTAAGTGGAGATTATTGCAAATATTTTGATAAATTATGAATGGGCACATAGGAATGTGGGTCTTTCCAATATATACTTTGTAGGAGTACCTATCCCTTCAAGATACAAATTATTTGTATTTCGATGTCTTTAATCATTAAATGCTAAAAAACCAACATAAATTTATATTGCTTTCCAGGAAATAATGCTTCCTCATACTTTGGTTGCTTAATATAATGTATTTTTATATTTTCTCCCTTTTGCCATTTATAAAAACTGAATTTCAGAAATTCCAAAATGTGGAACTCACTCTTTTTCTAATATAAGTGGAGACAGTTACCCAGGGGCTGATGGACCTGGCAGTGCTCTCCTGGGTCCTCACTGGCTACCAGGAATGAGAACTCAGGATTGTGGGAACGTCTATGCAGGACTGGGAAAGGAAGGTTTTACAATAAGAGTGACACCAGACACCAGATGCTCTCCCTAAGTATGTGGGAAAGTAAAACTCACTGTTGTCTTTGGCCCATTTTTTTTTAATCTTCCCAGCCTGGGAGGCAGCCACTGAACACCCACTCCAAGGTCACCTTCAGCCTCCTTGGGAGAGACAACCAGCGTGTCAGTGACTTTTGAGCTTCTTAGAGCATTCTGTGGAGATACCTTTAGGAATATACAAACCCAATTTAAAAGTGGCAGCCAAAATGTCAAAGTTATTATAAGAGGCAGAACAATGCATTGTCAAAGGGATTTATTAAACCTCTGTATTAACTTTCTAAAAACTTACGCAAGCTGCTCTGAAAATATGTTAAAGTCCTATGCCTAATAATTCAGTCCAAATAAAATATGACTGATTTGTCCAACATCCTTCTATAGGCTTAAAACAAGAAGCTTGTGTAATATATATAATTTGATGTAATGAAAATATAGTTACTGTGAACCTCTTCATTTTGCTTACTTTTTAAATAATTATCTGCAGGATAAACTGTTATTGCTGTAAAAGATTTGACACACAAAAAAAGAAGCAGAATTGTCAAAGAACTACAAGGAGTTTATTATTACAAATTGTTAAGTAGTTTGGGCTAATATCTATATTATCCAACAAAAGTCATTTCAGGGGAAAGGGAAGAAGCTGGATTTCCAATGAAATTAACTTTTAAAGTTATTCCATAACCACTGGAAACTGAACAAAACCAAAAGCAAAGGCTATTAAGAAGTAAACACAGTATTTTAAAGGAATGCTAAAGAATTATGTAAAATTATAATTATTTTATTTATATATTTTTAGTTAAGGATGAATATTTATTTATTTATTTACATACAGTGCTGAGAATTAAATCCAGTACCTCACACATGCAGGCAAGTGCTCTACCACTGAGCCATAACCCCAAACCAAATTATCATTTTTTATGGTATTAGATTTATTGTGCCACTTCTTCTTTTATCCTTAATAACATACTATGTTCATGGATGATCTCAAGTTCTGATGGTGTGAGAAGTCCCCACACTCAACTTTGTTTTCTTTGTGCTAATATAGATACTACTTTATCAAAACATTTCTTTAATACTCCCACCCATATTAAGCTCTTCCCAGTATATTTTTATTAAATACACATAAAAATAAAATTTAATATTCACTTTGACATATCATTCTAGATGTTTGCAGAACTTTGTATAGTTGACTTATTGACTGCCAATATTATGAGTTTTCCTAGGAAACCTAATTCCATCCATGGAATCAACCTGACATTTTATTCAAAATATTTCATGTATATTTGTGACATTTTATAATGTCAAGTGATATAGTATTTGTGTTTAGTTTTCTTATATCAGGTTATGAAACCAAAACAATTTTTGTTTAATAAAGTATTTATAAATTTTGCTTATTTTGACTTCAGGCAAAAAACAACTTTGCCTGAAAACTGAAAAATTTGTTATTTTAATAACTGGAATCTTAGGATTCAGATATTTATATCTTTGATAACATTTTAATTACTATGTTTTTAATTTGTTAAATAAAGATTGTCTTTCATTCACAATCTTCAACTATTGTATTAGTATCGATTACTGTTTCATGAGAGTATAGTATTAAATAGTCAAGGAAGAAAGAGAAGAGGCTCATGCTTATATCACCTTGAAGAGCACAGGACAGGACCCACAGAGGGAGGAGCTAAGTGACTGCACAGGCATGGAGACGGTATAAGAAATTATCTTTTTATTTTTAAGTTAGCAGAAAGTTTTTAAATTGCTTTAATCATGATGACACAATCAGATTTGTGTTTGGACACCATTGCTCTGGATGCATTGTGGACAATGGATTACTGGTGGAGTTGGGAGTGATGAAAAATTAGCAGATGAAATTTAGGAGACATCTGCAATTGACCAGGTCAGAGATGTCAGCAGCTTCATTAGGATAGTTGTGTTGGAAGGAGAAACCAGAACAATTGGAAGGACAGGTATCAGTGGCACATTAGACATGGGAAGAAGAAAGAGATGCTATAATCCCACCAAGAGAGGCTCCATTCACTGGCATATAGAATATTGGAAGCCAGAGGACTGGGAGTAGGCAATGGACACACTTTGGAATTGTGAACTGATCATTGAACACTACTTTTCCCATGTCTGAAAATTGTGATCCTTCAAAACATAGAGAGACAAGAAATAGTCTCGATTTGACTGTTTCTTTCTTGTTATTTCACTAAAAAGCTACCTTTAAAAATTCCTATTTAAGAAATAGTCCAAAGGAATGTTTACCAATGTTAATTACCTTAAAGCTAAAATTATGTTTTATATTTATAGGTATCTGTTTCATTTTGGCTTTTGTTTTTCATAATTAAATATTGTATTAGCCTGCCATTGGGACATCGACAGAAACAGAACTCTTTGCTGAACAAGACAGCATAGAGTGGTGACACCAAGCCAAGTTAAGGTCTGACTGGTTGACATATCAGTTCTTGTAAAACTCTCTTTGTGAACTCTGGCAAAAGGTTAACCTCTCACGCTTCAAATTCTAATCTGCTAAATGGGGACATGTATTTTTAAAGTCATTCAGAGGAGTAAATTAGGTAGTAAGTATAAAACAATTTGAATAGTGCCTGGCTCGAAGTAAATAATAAATATTCACTAGCTATTAATATCTTCTAAGACAATTATTTGAAATATGATGAAATTAAAAAAAAAACAATAAATGACATAAAATCACTTGCTGAGGCAATGATATGAAAAGATTACAAAACCATATTTTTTTTTCTAGAAAATAAAAGCTGTTCATGCAGAAGACCAAAATATTCAAAAGTTTTCAGCACAGAGGTAAATTAAGGACAAATATATTGATATTAAAATCTCAAGTAAAAGCCTACAAAAACAAATTGTTGGGTTTTTTCCCATTACATTCACTGAGTTGGAACTTCTGCTTTCATGATTAAAAATAAACTCATTTCTTTATACAATACTGTTTTTTTTTAAACACCAGGAATTGAGAAAAATAAATGACTCAGGTTCCAGTTAATCTCATAAGCAAATTTCATAAAGTAACTTCTGAGTGAAAGCCTATTCTTACAAAATAAGCACATGATTGTACTTGGAAGAGGAAACATTGCACACTATTAAAGGGGACGTTGGAAGGGGAAATCAACCATTTCACAGGTGCCTGAAAGTCTTTACTGCATTTGGGGTTTGCATTATATAATGGTAATGCTTAACCAGATTAGATTTCAGTTGATTTTAAAATCCTGAGCAAAATGCCTTCTCAAAATTGTACAGGAGGGACTCAGGCAATCTTATCAGTCACTGATCCACTGACCTTGAGGTGGCGAGAAAGCATGAAGTACTGGCTTCAACTGCAAAGTGTCTGAGCCAAACCACAGGGGAAAACAGAGCTCCCCAGGAGTGGGATTCCTACCCACTCCAAACAGATACGCATGCTCTAGTTATTCTGCTTTGTCATTATCTCCTTTGCAAGCTCTATCATCCGGCAGCTTAAGTGTCTGAGTTATAGATTCTCAGGATTCTGATCTCTGATCCTAAATTTGTCTTGACATCTTCATTTAGTTATCAAAGGTTCCTGATTTGTTTCCTTGGACATATTTGCTATTTTCAAATGCTGACCTCAATAATTCCAATTGCAAGTACCATGACCCTTTTTTCCTCATTTCTTCAATTGCTTGACAAGTTGCTTAGCAAGCAATGTCATAAATATAATTAGCATAGAAATTGTCTAGAGACTTTGAATAATGCTTAAGTTCCTCTGGTCCTATATGATGTTTGTTGTAATAGAAATAAAAGTAAATATTTCAGTGACTTTTTCCCTATATGAGACCCAGATATTCTATGTCATATTTTGTTATGGAAGCATTTTTGTGTTATTTATGCACAAAGGTGTTAAGTCTGAAACTGTAAAGACTCTTATATTTTATCCCATTTGAAAGCTAACAAGTTAACCTGTCACCATTTTTGATTCATACACTGACAGAAGTCACAAAACCCCTGGGTCATAGAAAAAAAAGTTTCATTCTCAGAAAAGAAGCAACAATCTGATCAAGTACATGCATTAATTTGCCACATTTCAATTCCCTGAGGACATCATGCTGAGAGACCAAGGTTCACCTATGAATGCAGGGAAATCAATACCAAGGAGGAACCTCAAAATAGAACACATGAGATTTTTTTTTCAACTGCTGTCACATTTACCTGATTGTTCCTTCAAAGAGAAATTTCTTGTTATCTTGAAATATAAGCCAATCTTCTCCATGGGAGAGCAGGAAGGATCTCTAATTTATTCACCTGGGGAGTCTCTATTAAGAATGTATTTCTTAAATCACTCAGAGGGATTTATGATCTTTAGCTTCTAAGGTAACAAGTCTTTGCTCAAAAGGTGTAAACTGGGCAGGAGTACAAGGTCCATGACAATCCTTTCTCCACATAACAGATCCCAGTTATTGCCTGTGTAAATGTTTTCCCTTGCCATCAGGTAAAAATTACCCCCAATACATAAACAGTCCATCAGAGCTATCATGCATCTCATGTGGAGATCAATGTTTCTGAACCAGGTTGCCACAAAGTGCTGTTGCATGTGGAAACCTCAGAAGGACACCCCCACACTGTCATCAATAGAATAAAGCTTCTTTTTGCTACAATTGATAATGTGTGTTGATGTTAATGTGAATTAGGGAGAAAGGTTAATAGATTTTGTAATGTGCCATATTAAAACAAAGTGTTCACCGAAGCACGCAGGAACTTGACACAAAAAACCAGACAGTTGGAGTACAATAAAGAGTAAATGAATGAATGGAACATCACTAAGAATTTCTTTTAAACATTACATGCTACACTGGTAATTGTATTTATTGATGACCTATTTTGAATTGTACTAAGTCTTCAGAATTAATCTGTTCAAGAGCATAATAAAGCTAAAAATTCAGAAATGTCCTTTGAGGGAAAAATTGACGGAGATGAGGGATAGGTGTGTGGTACAGTCATAACACACATTTCAGCATGACGATTCTGCCACCTCCCACATGAGCATGAAAGCATCAGTGAGATTTAATAAAAAATTATTGTATGTGAGTAGATATTTCTAATTATTTTATAGACTAAACTACACATTTTTAAAGCTTACCTAGTATCCAGTTATGCACTGTGAAATATAGAATGGAATAAGATTGCTCATTACAGAAGGAAAAAGTGCCACAACGATAACAAAAAAAAAGTTTTCAGAAGGAAAAATTACAGTGTCCTTTGAGGGAAAAAATTTTTTGCTTTTATGTCTTTATTTTTCATGGGTTCTTTTTAGTTATACATGACAATAGGATTCATTTTGACATAATAATGAAATCACGGAATATAATTTGTTCTAATTCAGTCCCCAGTACTTCCCTTTCCCTCTCCTCCTCCCTACCCCTGCTCCCTTTGGCTACTCTACTGATCTTTCTGCTATTTATTTATAGATTTTTTTAAAAAAACTAGTGTCTTCTGGATGTATATGATGGCGAGATTCGCTGTGGTATATATATATATATATATATATATATATATATACATACATACACACACACATATGAAAGTTAGGTCAGATTCATTCCACAAAAGCAAGCAATTTAAATATAAAATTTGTATATTTAGCCTTACGTGGTAGTGCATGCCTATAATCCCAATCATTCAGGAGGCTGAGGCAGAAGAATCGCAAATTCAAATCCAGCCTCAGCAAAAGCAAGGTGCTAAGCAACTCAGTGAGACCCTGTGTCTAAATAAAATACAAAATAGGGCTGGGGATGTGGCTCAGTGGTTGAGTGCCCCTGAGTTCAAGTCCTGGTATCAACCCCTGACCCAATTCTGTATCTACATTCTCTAAAAGTAGAGTATAAATTATATAATTTTTTTCACAATTGAATGGAAACAGAAGAAGGAAATATCTGACATATAAAGAACGTAAGTGGATAATCCATGAAAAAGTTGGCCTGAATTTTTTATTTTTATTTTAAGTACAGGATAAGTATATTTTATAAACTGTTTGGCTTTAAGAGAAAATAAAGCAAATTCTTTTTGGACAATATTGTCTATATCTTACACATTACCTTTATAAAAAAATAAGGGTAAGTAATGGAAATTTCTAACTGAAAAACAAAATTTAATACACAAACAAGCATTAGATCTCTTTAAACTATTAATTATTAAATAAAAATGATAAACATTGTTAATATCTTCCCTTGTTGCAAAAAGATCAAGTTCTAGCTGTTTGGAAAAGGCTGTGCCTTTTATTAGAACCTCTAATCTAAGAAAGCCCAGTGGGATATTTTGGGATATATCTGAGTACCCAGGAGTACCCATTGCCATTCATTTCCAAAGACCTGGAAAGTGTCTCATTTCTTCAAGTGTATAAACTGCTCTACATCCCCATAATAGAAAACCAGAGGAGAATTCAATCTCTCTATTTCTCCTTCCCTAATCAGTCAGTTAGTCTAGTGTTCATTGTCCCTTAATTTGTTTCCCTGTTAGATTATCAGTGACTGTTGCTTTCCTTGGACATATTTTACTATTAACAGATGAGCTATTTGTATCCTACTTGAGCCAGAAACATTGAAAAGAGAGCAGAAACATTGATTTTCCTGTTATTGTAGATACGATTCAACACAGTCACTGGCAGACATTTGGAGCCCACTATATGTTTGCTGAATACATAAGCATAACTATAGTTCAGAGACAGCTTCAAGTTCCCACAGAACTCTTCCCTGTTTTGCTTTAGTCAATGGAAAACTGAAAGAGTAAAATAACAACAACATAGTGAAGGGCATTAGACATCATATAACTAAATACACCATGTGATGTCCTTTGAGAAGATAAAATACACCTGGGAGAAAATTCTCCTTTTCAGTCATTTGGATATTCTTGCTTGAATCATCTGAATTGGTCCCAGATTGACTCCAGATTATGTGATTCTCTGATTTGCTCAAACAAAGCCATGTTATAACCTACCCTTGGCCACCCAACGTAGAAGTTGACCTTGTTTGCTTTCCTCTCTGCTCAGAACAGTAGAAGCACAGTTTTTCAAGGTGAATTCTTCAGTTTTAAGTTCTGTTTTTTTCCTTTGTATTTTTATTTGAATTCATCATTCACCTAAATATGCATTGATTTAAGAATGAATTTTGTAGACATTGTGATATAGTGGTTAATTTAGGATGCCACTAATTTTTTTCCTATATTTTGATTATATTCGTAAGAGCATTTGCAAATCGAAGTGCCATTGCAAGAGCTTTTAAAAATTAATTTCAATAACATCATAGCAGTTTAATGATTTAAAACAGCTTAATGTCATCTGCCTCCTTCTACAGACATACCGATTGCATTGCCTTTATTTCTTCTTGGATTAAGCAGTGTCGTAACTAATAAGAGACTATGCTCGTTGTTAACAATCCCATTTATAAAACACAAGTGAGAAATACGATGTTTCACAGTTCTCATTCTCCATTTTTCTTAAATTACCTTTCCTCTACCATTTTCATCATTTCTTCCACAATTTGCAAGAAACATCATTATTACAATGGTTATTTTTAAGAAATAATAACTTAATTTTAGTTGAAAGTGTTTTAAAGAAATCAAGCAGTTTATTATTATTCATCTTTTTGAGACAGATAATAAAATGTGGGAATTATGGCTTTGCTTCAGAACACTCATTGCTAATAAAGAATTTGAGACTGAAAAATTGTTCTTTCTGCTCACACTCCTTGTAGTCATCTATTAAGAAAAGGAAATTTTATGGGCATATTCTGCCATTTAGGATTTCTTTGATACCCTGTCTTTATACACCTCAAATTCAATGAAAGGGGCCGATTTGAGGACCCTTGTCAACTTTTGTGGTAGAACTTTGCTCCATGGCCTTGTGAGTTGGAGGGAACACAGGCCATTCGTCCTCAGCTTTGGATAATACCTCCCTATTCCCTGAAAATGCCCTATCAGGACCTTTGGGAAAATGCCAGTTCTGTTAGGTAGGAGAATTTAAAGGGGTCTTCTATGTCTCTGAAAACTCAGGCATGGTTTTTCTAAGGAAGAGGAGATAGAAATAACTTCTTTGACAACACAAAAGGGAATAACTTTTAGCAGAGCTTAGACAATGTGCCGAACATCCAGCCAAGTTCACCTCGCCAAAGAGGATGTACCTGTGTCAAGTCATGGAATTGCCTGCACTGATGCACGTCTTTCAAATTGCACATCTTCCAAATCACATGTCTTTCAAAGTGCACATCTGTGAAGGAGGCCAATTAGCTCACAAATAGAAGAGGGGGCCTTAGATAGGTCCCATTTGATGTAATGGTTACAATAGGAAATAGCTCTGTCACATGGGCATATGTTTTTGTCTAACAATTCAGTGAAGAACTATTTAGAGTTTTAAAACAACCCTTTGTTCCATAGTAAGAGTATTTATGCTATCGATGCAAATAAAAGGTGAATTAACATTGACCAGAACTTTTAACAATCTCTTAAAGATAGGAGCTCTTTGGAATGTAGATATTGAAAGTGTCCATGGTTTTCAATTCTTTATATCTGAACATGATGGTGGTGGAAGAGAAATTGTTAAGTAAGAGCTGCTGAGAAAAATGATATTTGATCTTTGGCAATATGCTTATTTGGACCTAGATTGTGTGACCTTCAGCCTGTGTGCGATGCAGGAACTGGGAGAGTCCTCATAGTCAAACACACCTTTAGTTCTACAGCAGCTTTTGTGACCCAGAAGCTGAGCATAAATGACACAGAGGTTCACCTTTTGTTCATCTTCCCCAGGTTCTTAAATTGTAGTCTGTGTGTCTTCACTGCTTAGAACCAGCATGTCAGCGTGGGCATCTTCTACACTGATGTACCCCAGGAGAGCTTTCCTACTGTTTCAACAGGGGCAGACTATATTTCTAACATTTCATCATTGGTAATATGGTTTGGCACTCGTAAAGAGTGAAATTGCAAATGTGTTGAGATACTTAGATGTGATTTGTTGGTTGCTTCAGGTCTCTGTCCTAAAAGGTCTGCCATGTACATAATGTATTATTTTGTATTATTGGTACCTAGTTTTTCACTTTCCCTATATTCACCCACCCTTTTCCGTTTTACTTTATGCCTCCTCTCAGAAAAAGGGAAGAGTTGATTTCTGCATCACGTGACTGCACTAGTCATTGACTTGACTTGGTCAGTATAACTGAGCTAGAAATTTAGGGATATAGGTAAAATGGTGAATTTCTAAAGAAAAAAAAATTCCCCTGTTAAAATATAGAACAAACAATTCTTAACTCCTGAGCTGGACAAAGGGCAGGACCAGCATGAAAGGATGCACTCAACAGCCCACAAATCTTTTTGTAACTCTCCAGTTCCCTGTAAGCTTTCTGGAATGTGGCAAACAGGAACAACACCTCAAAAGAGACCACTAACCTCTTGAGGTTAAGAGCTGACATTTGATTGGACCAAATGCACTGACCTGATTACCTATTGGACCATCCCCTTCCATAGAAGTGGATGTGAACTGAAGCCTACATGCCAGCCTCTTGATGGTGAAGCACAATCTCTATATTTCATGATACTGAGGCCAGTCTAGTCCCTTTGGGTCACAACTATTCCATCTAATTATGTACTCTAATAAAACTTGGACTCAAGCCCCAGTAGCGCACCTCACTCTTGAGATTACCCACACTTTGCTGAGAGTACACATCTTTCCATCATAATAAATATCTTGCTCTGATATTCATACCTGATGCATCCTTAGTATTTTCTGTGATGTGGTTGGGAACCTGGCAAATTTGAGTACAGTTCTTCTCTGCCTCTGGAAAGACTTCCTTGGACCCCCACATATTAACGAAGTCAGGCAGGGTTGCTAATTTCCAAGCCTCAAACATTCCTATTGGCACTTCTGCCATAACCATGACAAGAACCTGCCCATAATGCAAGGAAGAGGAGGGGAGTCACTTGGGACTGAGCTTCCCCTCACCCCGGAAACCTCGCCATCTGTTGGATTAACCCACCCAGTTGAACCCAACTAAAGAGTAAGAAAATTGGATGTTTATTTTTGCATACTCCTGAGTTTCTGTGGTATTTTGTTCTACAGCAAGAGCACACTGATGCAAATAACGTAATTTTTAGGTTAGCTCAATTAATTTTCTATCTTTCATCCGATTCCTCACCAATATAGCACATGCTGTACAACCTTCACCTCTAAACAGAGCACTTGTGAAATTTGGCCACAGTGTGTTAACGTCTCTTCTGGATTTCCTGAATACTTGCTGAAATGATGGGATCTCCTCCCCTGTCATAATCATACCTAGACAAACAGCACAGTGAGGGGTAGGGAAGTCTGCTTATGCTAAGTGCTCGATCCTTCACATTCGCTGCTCTTCAAAATACTTTCTGGGGTGAAAACTGCCCCCTGCTTCTTCCCACCCATGTGGCTGTGGAAGTGCCCTTCCTTTGGCTAACTGATTAGCTCTCCAGAGAAGTACTTAGCCATGTTGTAAAGCTAGGAAATTCTATCTTACTCTGGCCCTTCCCACCATTTGTTTTTGTTAGCATGTTTACTATGTCATTGCTCTATAAACTATGGTATAAATAAATGTGTTTCCTCACAGTCTGGGCTAAACGTTTAGTATATTGTAGAATAACAGTTGAGTGATTATTAATAGTCATCTATTTAGAGAGATGATTGAACTCATGCGCATCTTACTTTATTTAGCAATTTTGCAACTTTCCTATAATTTGGGTATCATATGATATTGCCACTAGTGGAATTCTACCTGGTTAGCGTTTTCCTTCAGGACTCAAGATCCCCAGGACCTTAGGCAACTAGATTGACTGTCCTGCACTGGAAAAACCCTCTATCACCATCTATGTTTTGGAAAACTTAATAAAGGAGATATTCCCATGTCTTCTCTAAAAATCCTCTCACTCAGCCATCAGCCCAATCCACACATCTGTGAATTATTAGTCATTTTACAGTTACAAAACTTGCAGTGTTCTCAGTATCATGTTCATATGTTCATCTTTTTTTCTGGTTTTGTTTTTAAGAACCTTGGGGTCTGTACATTATAAATCATGTTTTCCCCATTTTGTTCAACTCAAAATCAGTAAATATTTGATAATTATCCTACAGGCACATGCCTTATTTCCACGTTTTGACTTTTAGATGTTATCTATTATATTTAGATATTATCATAAATTCAATAGTGCTTTTAAATATTTACCATTGAAGAATATTTTTGCAATAGTCACTAGGTAAATTCTTTGAAGGAAAAGAGGGAAATGACTTTTCAAAAATAAATCAATAGGCTGTTTCATTTTTGACTATACCATTCTAAGAAGAAGTTAAGAACCCAGAAACCCATGAAAATTCCACACCTACTCCACAGTTTAGAAATAAAAATACTGTTTTTTGACAAAATCGTAAATATGGTCTTTTCTTGAACATAGGAAAAAGAAGTGCAATTACTCTGGCAGGTGTTAATTTTCTCTTCATGGTTCAGCTAGTTCTATGTTGAAATGGTCCTGCAGGCTGCTGTTCCTTGCCTGGGAATGCCTGGATTCTCACTTAATATTTTTGAAGGCAGAAAAATTATTCCCCAGATCAGCTAATGGTGGCCGAACATATTTGACAAGTAGCCACCTGATGGGATCAGAGGCTGCAAGCATGTTTTCAAGTTAAACTTTAAAAACCTCTCTCAGCTGGAACTATCCCTCCTGCTTAGCGCAGTCTGGCCAACACCACTGGCTGCAGGCATCCCTCTTGACTTGAGTGGATTGAGCTTTTAATTACTGAGGTTGTCCAGCCTCCTGGCTTAATGACCAAGAAAAAGCAAACATAGGGCCCTCAGTGGTAACCACTGAGCCTCCAGAAAAAGGCAAGCTCTCTGAAAGGATAACTCACCAGCGAGTTACTGCCTCTGGCACGTGAAGCATTATGCTCTCTCTGTATATGTAAGTGGTAGTGATGAAAAATAAATAGAAAAAATAAAAACCTGTCATGGTAAGATAGTATCACCCAGGGTAAGGGATAAGCCGGAATGCTTCTTTCTGTTTGGATCTGTTCAACTTACTACTGAAAATGTCCTACTAGTGATTATTTAGTTCTCTTCCCCAAAATAGAGAAAGTGAAATGACAGCAAAATTTTGCCTTCATTGAGAGAGCATGAAAATTCTAATTTATCCATCACCAACTGCTATGAATCATTTTTCTTTTCTTTCACAATGGAGAATAAATATTTCTACTAGTAAAAACTCAGTTTCTTTTAGTGAAAATCAGTAAGCATTTATTCAGGATTCATTATGGTATTAACTTTGTAAGGTTTCAAGTCAAAGGAAGTTACAAAAGAAATAAAATAAAGACCAAATCTTAAGAAACTCAGTAATGGGAGATCTAATAGATGAGTATGTCAATACAAGTTTTCAAAGAATGTATACTTCAGTTAAAAAAATAATGATAATGATTGCCAGAAACTTGAAAAGAGTTAGAAAATTTTCTTGACTTTTTGGAGTCCTGTTGAATCTTCCCACAGCTGATAACTACCCCTGTTCTTTTGGACTTTTTGTATCCATTTTGCCTCAGACTTACTATTATGCTCTTTCAGTGTACAGCCTTGATATTATACTATTTTTGCCATAACAAATTCTCTTCCTACTAAGTTTAATAAAATAGAAATTAAAGAGACAATCAGTATTATTAATAATTACATTGGTGTCATTCCCTAATTTTTATTTGCTCTATTCTCTGAATGCTTTAGGTCTGAGTATTTTGGGGTTTCTAGCACCTCAAGTTTGTTCAAAACTTATGTATCTCTATCTTTTAATATTTTTAGTTATTTACAGTTTATAAATGGCTTACATCCATGTTACCTTATTTGTAGCTCATTCATTAATCCTCCCAAGTTAAGGAGAACAAATAGCATACTTAAAAATAATTAAGTAAATGATTCAGAAAAGTGAATACACTTATCTAGAGTCATAGTTAATAGTCCTGACCTCTGGGGAATTGAACACATCTGTCTCATCTTACCTCACCGATCATTAAATATGCTACATATTCACTCTCAACACAGGGCTGCCAATGGAGAGCATTAGATACCTTAGATTCTCACTTTAGGCAGTGTTATGGTTTAGATATGAGGGATCCCCGAAAACTCATGTGTGAACCAATGCAAGAATGTTCAGAGGAGAATTTAGTAGGAGACCTGTAATCTAGTCAGTGGATTAATCCACTGATATTGTTTAATGAGGTAGTGATACCTATAAGCACTATAAGCAGTGTGACTGGAGGAAGCCGTCCTTGGGGGTGTGCCTTGGGGGTTTAGACTTTGTTCTTGGTAAATAGAGCTCTCTATGCTTCCTGGTTGCCATGTCCTGAGCTGCTTTTCTCCTCCACACCTTTTGTACCATGATGTCTGCTCAGAGCAGACATCTGGTCAACCATAGACTGAATCTCAAACTGTGAACCAAAATAAATTTTTCTTCCCCTAAGTTGTTCTTGTCAGGTCTTTTGGTCACAGAAGGGAAAAGATAATTAAAACAGGCAATGTGCCCTACTATAATCTACAATTAAAAGGATTTGACATCTCATTGATTATTTGTAAATATAACCAGACCAGAATCTGTGATCATATTGATCTCAGTACTTCCTTTGGTTCAAAGCGATGGTCGTTTTCAACAAGGAGAACAGCCACAAACCTGCCGCAGTCCAGCTGCAGCAAAATAACCAGGGGGTGATGAGCAACTTGTGTAGATTGATACAACAGGAGTGGGAGCCGTTTATTGTAGGACCGGAGGGGTATATATACATTCCACACAGCTTATCTTAATTAACATAAACTAGATACAGCAGTCAACCAATAAGGAATCTCCACACTTAATGGCTCGCTGGCGTTACTTCACAAACCACTCCCTCTGCAAAATGCCAGGTGCCATCTTGACTTGTTTACAGACTCGAACAAAACCTAGGGCAAGCATCAAGCAAACTGCAGACAACGTGCCAGATACTATGCATAAATCAGACCATGCATTCTTCCTTATGTTGTTGTAAGGTGATTATTTTCAATCTATGTATAGATTAAAAATAACCCTATCACTGGGTTATACTCAGGGTTTCAGTGGTGCCATTTTTTTTCCTGCAGAGACTGTACAGGGAAATCTTATCTCTGCCTTTTCCAGTTTCTACTGACCTTCTTCACTCTGCTGGTATCACTCCAATCTTCAAGGCCATTATTTTCAAATCCCTCTTTGTTCTCTCTTCATTTCACCATCTCCTCTATGCATGGGATATCTGTTTCCTGCTTCTAAGGATGCTGTCCACTGATTATCTTTTGACAAAAATTGAAGCATGAACCTCCACCCAGGGTAAATATTTCTCCCACTGTTGCATTTGAAGATTACTTGCGGGTTGAGGCACAGTGTAGCTAAAGTTCAATTTGTACCAAATATGAAACTACTTGATCCAATAACTGCATCAGGCATTTTTGCCAGTTTGTCAACCAGTCTTAATGGATCATCTGTGCAGCCACAGATGTGGACTGAGAGAAGCAAGTGTGCCACTTGCCTTGTATTGGACATGGATAACTCATAAGTAGATAGACAGTCTGTTGTGTTTACTGGCTCTAATTTAGGCATGGTTCTAGATGATGTATCACTATCACTTAATGATAGATCAAGGTCCCATCTGGCCTTGCAACATGGTGGGTCTGACAGAGGCAGTTTGTGGCAGGCAGCGCTGACTGGGGGCCTACCTGATCACTCCCAGTTAGGTGTTCTGATATATCACAGTTTACTTGCTGTCCAGGAGCTGTTTTCCAAAATATGCATAGTTTTCAACTGCAGATGTCCTGGCCCTGCTCCAGAACCTCTGGGTCTGTCCTGAGATTACCTTGTTGGAGTTTATTGTAAAAACTACAGAATAAATATATCTCCCAATACTTAGCTCCATAAAATGGAGTTTTCTGGATTGCAGGTCTCTAGGCCAAGAGGAGGCTTAACTGATTTGTAGACTTCATGCACATACCCTGTTCTGGACCCAGTGAAAGCTGATAATCTTTTATTTCACCTGGAATATCAACAAAAGCAGTAACCAAAGAGATCTTCCAGCCTTCCTGGTTGGATGTGCAAGATGAAATAATCTTTCTTTGATTTGGAATTTATACCTTGGCATACCCTGAGCACTGAATGCCTAAAAATTGCACTATCTAGGTCTACCTCCTACCTTCTTGAATTTTATGTGTCTTACTAATCTAGGTCTATCAATATGATATCATGTAGTGGAGAACTGAGATGGTCTTTGCAATGAGGTCTTTTTTAAAATTTTAATTTGTTATATATGACAACAGAATGCATTACAATCCATATTACACATATAGAGCACAATTTTTCCTATCTCTGGTTGTACACAAAGTAGAGTCACATCCTTTGTGTCTTCTTACATGTACTTAGGGTAATGATGACCATCGCATTTCGTCATCTTTCTTACCCCTCTTCTCCCTCCTTTCCTTTCCCTCCCCTTTTCCCCTTTGCCCTGTTTAGAGTTAAGTATACTAAGAAAAAGAAAGTGAAAATTAATCCAGCTCTTGGGGAAGACTATAATAGTACACTATTGGCCATTCCAAGTGAATGGATTTTTCCTAATGCTCACATTAGGTAGAGATGATAAAGAACACATTCCCCAGATTGATCAACAACCAGGCTTGTAAGGTCCAGCTTGAGGAAAAAAATACCATGAAGGATGTGACAGGTACACCCAGGGCTATGATTGTCACTCTCTCTGGTATCCATCTCAATTCTGTAGGAGACAGACTGGTGAAGTACAAGAAGACATGACAGCCACCAAAATCTCTGCTTTCTGTAGTTCTTTAAGGATGCACTGCAATCTTGGCTATTGGAAATTTTTTTCTCTACATTAGGAGAAAGGCTGAGAAGGCAGTTCCAGGGACTTGGCCTGATTCACTATGACACAGGCCAGTACACTTACCCCATGGTCTTATAATTTCAGGGACCAAGGAAATTCTATTTCACAGTATCCATTGACTGATAGATATCCTTTGACTGGCCCTGGGCCAGGCATTTACTTATAACATGATTTGCATATATAAAACTGCATTATGTTGAGATGCTACCTTTCCCTTGCTGTCCTTGAGCCTAGTTCTGTAACAATATCTGCAAATGAAGAGTCATTAACTCTCCTATTGTGTGGCTCCTCTGCCTTCAGTGTGCTCTCCATGGCTTGAGTAAGGGCCATGACTGCAGAGTGCACCTTGGATGGAAAGTTAATTTTTCAGTATTATGTAGTGTGGTGATCTGAATGGTCCTCAGTGATATTTAGGTCCTAATTTCTAGAATCTGTGATGTCACCTTATATAATACAGACTTTTCAGATGTGATTTCAACTCAGGCTCTGGCAATGGGGGTTTATCCTTGGTTATCCAGATGGGCCTTTATCATAAATACAAGGGTTATTATGAGAGAGAGAGAGAGAGAGAGAGAGAGAGAGAGAGAGAGAGAGAGAGAGAGATATTCTGGTATAGAAGATGAAAGGCTATGTGACCATTTATGCAGAGTTAAAAGTGCTTAGCTGCGGGCTCTGGACAAAGGGGCCAAGACCCTAGGAATATGAGAAATGTAGCTCTGGTACACTGAAATAGGTGGAGCTGGGGGTTGGATCCTCCCTTTGAGCCTTCGGAGAGAACACAGCCCAGTGAAACAGAATTTGGACTTCCAGTCTCCAGAACTGCAATGGAATAAATCTGTGTTGTTTTAAACCATCTAATATTTCATAATTTGTTCCAGCATCCCTAGGCAACCACTGTACATTTTATTTGCACTGTAGCCTGTGCATTTCTCTGAATCTTTTTATTCCATCTTATGTTGATGATTCTGGCATTTCTTCCTCTGTTTTGGTAGATTGTCAGTATTTCTACTGTTCTAAGAGCCATGCTAGCAATGTGTTAACATTATTCTCTGAGTCTCTTCTGGATGCTAAAATCTGTATTACAGAATTCTTCTACATCAATAAGCGCTCCCTTGCCTAGTGTTTTAGTTTGCTTTTTTGATGCTATAACAAGAACAATTTTAAAGAAGGAAATGTTTATTTATTTGGGGGTTCACAGATTCTGAGGTCTTAGTCCATAGGCAGCCAGCTCCATTCCTCAGGGCTCAAGGTGAGGCAGAATTTCATGGCAGAAGAGTATGGTGGAGGGAAAGCAGCTCACATGATGATCAGAAAGCAGAGAGAGACTAAGCTCAGCTACCAAATATATACCACAAAGGCACACCCCCAATGACTCACCTCATTCAACCACACCCTACCAGCCTACACTGGTTAATTCCTCTCAGAGGATTGAGTCACTGATTGGGTTAAAACTCACTCACCTAGATTTATACTTGCTTCACCTGGACACTGAGAATGAGAATGCATGCCACACCCTCTCCCCATACTTGCAGACACACATTAGCTAGTTTCAGCGCCACCTTTCTTTGGTCCTGAGAAGGCCTAGTGCTCCTGGGTGGGTTTTTTGTCAGGTTTGACCTTGGTTAAAGGACTATGGGTGGGAGGTAAGTTGGAGGCAGTTCCTGATGGACACATACATTGCCTTATTGTGGAAGGTTCTGGGCTTCTCTTTAAGCAAGGAGAGAACTTTGAGCCCTAGGGTATTATGGGATTCTTAGATCAAAAAGCCTGGACCCCCAAATGAATGACTGTCAAGGTAGAACCCCTAGTATTTCATGAACAGCGAGGTATGTATGAGAAAAAAAAGAACATTATTTTTTAAGCTTGAATTTAAAGTGATTTTGCTGTCATTTTGTTTTGCTTTGTTCCAGCAGCTAGTGTATTCTGCCTTGTGCACTAATAAAATCTCCAACATATGGTAGAAATTAAATTGGAGTTTGCTGAATGTTATAGAAATAAATGAATAGAAGAGAATATATGAGCCTTTTTTTGTACAAAGAAACACATAATTATATATTTGGTCTTCCTTAGAAAATAATCTGCAAGACTTAGATTTACCCTCTGCTCACCTGCTTTTATCCTCATATATCCTAAAAATTACAATTCTTTTAGCAACATATAAATGAGTATTTCTAAATGAAACTAAAACATGGCCAGCTCAGTAGCCTGCTGTTAGGCCATGTTTGCCAAGCACTCAGCTTAAGAACAGTATGCAACTACACAATGCTTTTATTATCTCACGAAAAATATTGTTCATCATAGAGAATCCTGCATTTCCCAATTTCTGAAATTAAAGAAGCTAGAGGCTGGTTTCAATGTGATAAGAAAAATCCATGTTCTTCAATATTCATCTTTATATTTAATTACCTACAAAGCTATAATGTGATCACTTTATCATATTTCTTTTCAATGTTCTACTAAATCTATATTATGTGTGTGTATGTGTGTATGTTCATTGTGATGATTTGGAGTATGAGATCACAGAAAGTCATCATTATTTGGTAGTTTTTTGGTGAAAATATTTCCATCCTAAAAGTTGACCCTACCGGCATAGCTTTCCCCATCAAAGATTTTAGTTGACTTCTCTCTGTTGCATGGAAAATTAGTAAATTGTCAAAGTAACATGCTATTCTACACACTAGTGAATTTATGTTATAATACACTTGCAACTGTGACTGACTTAGATCTTTAACTCAATGACAATATTAAAACTGAGTTGTTATTTAAAGATTAGAGCAATTATATGGCTGATTGAAATGTTTAGAGTAGTTATTTCTCCTTTCTTAGAAAACTATATTTGTTAGGTACACAAGTTTTTTTTTCCAAGTAATGAAGTTTCAAGACACATTAATATATATATATATAAAGAGACAGATTCAGCAAAAGAAAAACCCTAAAAAACAGCCCATTATGAAATTAAAAAAAAATAATTCCTGTCAAGAATAAGCTACACATAACACTTATTTGTTAGCATGTGCTGACAAAAGGCTTTTTTTTTCCTTGCAGTAATGAAATTTAGGAATGTTTGTAAATTAAAATACTAATTTCCAAAATAGGGTGTAGTAATGTTTTTGAAAATTATTGTCATCAGCGCTCACTTCTGACAGCTAATTCTTATCACTGTTTCTCAGACTAATGTTTTCATATTTGTTATTATAGATTCATATCAAGCTGTTATGAATGAGAGAAACATGTCTTTTTTAGGTAAGGGCATATATTTATTTTATGTCTCCTCTGTGTCTCAAAATTTTGATTTCTCTTTTGGTGAGGATCTGTTTTTCATCTTTTAAGGATACACAGACCTTACAACCTCTTCTTAACTGAACCCTCTTTACAATCCCCCCTCCAAAAGTCATCTTCTTTATTACATAATAAGTTCATATTAAAAGACATAATGAAAAAAAATTAACACACTGTTTTGTTGAATGAAAGTAGATGTGCACACTATTACAAAACAGAGTTTTATTCTTTGAGTTGGGGAATAATATTAAATATTATGATTTGATGGATCAGAACTTCAATATTTTCCATAGTTCTAAAACATGCTCCAACTATGAAATTTGAAGACGATGATTACTAAATCACTTATGTTCATTACATTCATATGCCTAAATGCACAGGTCCGAAAGCTCCAGAAGAGCTTCAGGGTAAATGATACCTCTTGTTCCTATTTTTGCTGAGTGAATTAAGACTCTTACTGAGGTAATTAAAACTCTCAGTGAAGTGGGAAATAGCCGCACTATCAAATAATCAGTGACACCCAACTGGCTACTAAATTAGACCACAATCAGACTGGTCTCCAAGACCCCCAGAACATGGCCACACCACAGAGATCCAGTGCCATCTGCTACTGTTCTCTTATCTGCAACTTAGGCTCCAATTGAATTGAATTATATTCAATTATCAAAATAACTTCCTTTGTGAATTGCTGATGCTCTCTCTCTGTTCTGCTGCCTCTTGGTCTAATAATAAGGATGATGATGATGATGATGATGATGATGATGATGATGATAATTCTTTAAGCTCCTTTAATCAAGCCTTGTCTTAATCATATAGATCTTCCCATATAATCTGCTTCTCCCAAAATGCTCACATGGCATCCCAATCTTGAATGAGAATGTGAGATCCAGATCGTACAATAAATGCATGGGAAAACTAAAGAGTAAATACAGAGAAAATGACTTAAATGATAAATGTTGAAGTTGAAAATTTGGCAAAAAAACTGTGTTTTGTACTGGGGGATTAAACTCAGGGCACTTAACCGCTAATCACATACCCATCCCTTTTTGCTATTTTATTTGGAGATGGGATCTTGCTAAGTTGCTTAGGGCCTTTCCAGTTTGCTAAAGCTGGCTTTGGACTTGTGATCATCCTGTCTCAGCCTCTGCTGGGATTACAAGCATGCACCACTATGCCCCACAAACTAATTATTATTATTTATTATGACTGTTATTGCAACAACAGGCTGACTATTTGGGAAAAATAAATGAAGCTGCTTCTCAATTTATCTGTTATACTAAATAAGCTTCAGTGATGGAAATGTCAAAGGAATAGCCAACCAAATAACGAAGGAGAGGAATGAAGTTGAGGACAACCCTACTTGATTTCCAGAGTCAGTATGCAGCTACACCAGTCTGCACTGTGTGGGTGTTGGACAAAGATCAGACAAAGAGAGCATTGGAACAGAATGGAGGACACAGAACAAGAACTACACAAACTGATACTGGACAAAGGAGTAAAGGCAACACAAAGGAGAAAATGTGGATTTTGCAACAATTGGTGGCAGAACAACAAGAAAAATTTAAAAAGAAAGGAATCTAGACACAGACCTTGCACTCTTCACAAATACAAAGCCAAAAGGAATCACTGACCTAAATATAAAACACAAGAGTACAAATTCCTAGAAGATGATACAGGAGAAAATCGAGATGATTTGAGTTTGGTGAATGACTCATCCACCAAATGAATTTGGCTCACGGACTATGAAAGAAAGGGTTGATAAGCTGGACTTTACGAGAGCTAAAATTTCTTCTCTGCAAAAGCTATTATCAAGATAATAAAAAGACAAGCCACCTCTTACTGGGAGTAAATGTTTGTAAAAGATATCTATGATGGAGGACTTCTATCAAAATAAACAGAGAATTCTTAAAATTCAACTATAAGAAAACAATCTGATTTTAAATTTGGGCCCCAAATATGAAGTTATATCTGCAGAAAGAAGATAGGCAAATGGCAAATAAGCATATGAAAAGAAGGTCCATATCATAGAGTGTGAGAAACAGAAAGTTCAGTGGTCCATTTTCTTCAGAATATAGTATTTAGCCTTAATTGGGATGTAAGATCCAATTGTAGCCATTTTAAATATAGCCCTTCCCTTTGCCCACTCCAATTTTATATTTAGCCAGTCAACGTAGATCGTAACTGGGTGCTCCTCCTATCAAAGCAAGAGGCAGTGCTACCTTAGAGTAAAAGCAGGTGAACTGTGTGCCCAGGTGCACCTGCTAGTCAGGTTCAGAAGCACACTCTTCTGGCAGAAATAAAGTCTGTCTTGCTCAGCTACTTTTAAGAGTAGGCACTTGATTCCTTGGTTCCTTGCTGCACAGTATTATCAGAAAAATGAAATTTTTCAACAAGATCCCATTATTCACTTAATCCCATGGTCAAAATCCAGAATACTAAAACCCCCACTACTGGTGAGAATCCGGAGCAACAGAAACTAATTGAATGCTGGTAGGAAATCAAAATGGTACAGCCCCTATCAACATGGCCCCTTCCATAGGCAGTTTGGCTGTTTCCTACAAAAACCTGTAACCCTATTTCCCACAATATACCCTTACCCTGTAATCCAGCAGTCACCTTCCTTGGTATTTATCCAAAGGTTGTCAAAACTGAGGTTCATGTAAAAGCTTGCACACAGAAGTTTATAGCAGCTTAATTCATGAATGCCCAATCTTACAAATTGTAAACAAGATTTCCCTGAGGTGAATGGATTAAAAAAATATCATGGTACTTTCGAACAATGCAAAATTATTCAGTGTTAAACAGAAATGGTCTGTCAAGCTGTAAAAGATAGGAAAAAAAAAACTTAAATGCTTATTAATCAATGAAAGAAGCCAATCTGAAAAGGCCACATATTGTATGATTCCAATGATAATGATATACTTTCTGGAAAAGAAAAAACTGTGACAACAATAAACATTTGATTGGTTAGGTGCTGGAGGGGAGGGTGGGAGAAAGAGGCAGAGCACAGGATTGCCAGGCTATGGAGCTACTCCTTATGGCACTGCTGTGGTGGACACATGTCATTTTACACTTGTCCAAACCCATCAAATTTACAGAATGGAGAGTAAACCCAAATATCAACCATGGATTCTGTGTAATAGTGATGTGTCAATATATGTTCATCAGTTGGAACAAATGCTTCCCTGTGGTCATGGATGCTGATATATAAGAGGCTGTAGTGAGAGGCAGAAGGTATATTGGATATCTTGGTACCTCCTACCCAATATTTATGTGAATCTGAATGCTTTTTAAAAACTGTGTCTAAAAAAAGTTGTAGATGAAATAAAGACTTCAATTTTGAAGAGTATGGAAATAAGATACTAAATAAGTACCAAAATAAGACATGAATAATGACTTCTATAGGTTTTGAAAAAGGATGGAGTTTCTAAATATGGTATATAGCAAAGAACACAGAAAAACAGATCTGAGTATAAAGATTAAAAAGGAGAAAAACTATATAGGTTCAAACATAATTGGCAGACAATGCAACAAGCAACCACAATCAAATGAAATTTTAAATGCAGAAAAATGTCAACTTTTGAGATCATTTTTACATACAATGAGGCAGTAGGAAACATGATAATTCTTCCTTCAATATGGGAGTTGACATGTACATGTTTATGGACTTCAGTGTTTATGTAAGTAGACTGCACTATAGGTGTCTATGCAGATTGTGTGCATTGGGACATTATTTATTACTTACAGCATTGATATTATCTCCACATTGTGGAATTTTAATGTAATTTTGACTCTTTTTATTATTTTATTCTTTCCTCTTCCCTACACTCATATAAAAACCAAATCTCTTTTATGATATATTTTCAAAACAAACAGACAATGTGGATTTAATCACAACCAACCTTCATTAGTGTAGACACAGGATCATTCATGATATTTAACACATTGAGGAAACTTAGGCTGTTATTCTAGGCTAATCTCTACTAACTTTTGCCTACTCTGGTGAACATCATCAAATTGCATTCCACTGGCATAATTGAGATGGAGCCAAGATAAGGCTTCCTAAGCAGGTTAGGAGACTATGTTTCAGACTGAAGGAAAAAGAAACATTAATGAATTTAATCCAGACAATAGCCATCTCCTCACTGAAACAAAAAGAATAGGCATTAGAATGATCTATCAAACTGAATGAGGAAATTACAGTTAGAGCTTGGGTGGAGAGGCAGATTATAACAATGTGAGATATCAAATTACTTCCTTCAGCTTGCAGGTGTGGAGATTTCCTGACATTACTTGATGACTTCTCTTGAAATGAGGAAATAGCATCATTATTGAAAAATTGTATAACTGTGTCAGCTTTTTGTAAAAACCAATTTGCAAACAGAGCTTTGAACTTTTTAAAAACCTATATTAATGTTACCATTTTTTCATCTGCATGAGAATTAGCAGAATGTTGCTTTTGAAATCCTTGACATTAGCTTGACAATTCTTTTCTCCGGAAACAGGAATTTAAAAAGTGGTAGCCTGAGTTGGAGGGAGACAGAAATGCACGTCACATGTGACCAGCAAAACTATCCTCCTCCCCACACGCTGTCCTGTCTTTCTCTTTCTGCCTTAGGATGACCAAGCGACCAAGTGCTGTCTGAGCCATGATCATCCTCCTGCTGTGCCCTTTACTGTCTCATGCTCCAGGCCCTCTCCTCTGTGTTCTGCATTCCCACTTTTCCCTCTCTAGGACCCTGGGCAGCAATTAGGTCCTTCCTGTCAACTTAACAGAAGAGACAACACTCTCTTTATCAACTGAGCAGGATAGTGAAGAAAGGGATTACTTCCGTTAGGCCTAGTAGAGCATCTTAATGACAAAGAATGTGTTGATATTTTTAGACATGCAGACTGAAATACATGTAGGTACAATAGCATAAGATCAGAGTTTGCTTTACAATGTCTCAAACACTAGAAAAACGAAGATAAATGAAAGCAAGTGCAGCAAAATTAGGATAATTGCTGAATCTAAAAGATGGGCATGGAAGAGATAGTCATACTGTTTTCTCTACTTTGTAACAAATGAAAGTAAAAACAAATAAATGCAAAATTGTTTTTCCAGCCCACCAGCTTCTTCTCTCTCAAACTGCAGGGAATTCCTCCTGCAGATCATCCATGAACATTATCTTTAATTACTCTATTCCTGTTCTCCCCAAAACCCACTTCAGCTGAACTCATCACCTCAACACTCCACCAAAACTTCCCCTATGACAGATTCCAGAAATATTCACACTGATACATTCAAGAGACTATTCTTGGTTATTTCCTGTTCTAGAGAAGCATTGACCACACATTCATTTTGAAACATGATTTCCATCTGGGTGTTTTCCTTTCCTACTCTGAGGATCTCATCTGTTCGATCTTTTTTATCCCTGGATCTTGGTTTTTAGCTTGAATTGTTTTCCTTTCTATGGAAATCAACAACCTGAGTGATGTCATTCAGGTTCCTGGTACTAAACTCTCTACATATCGATGGTTCTTAAATAGATATTACAAGTTTTTGTCCTTGTCCTTCACTTCAAATCAATGTATTGAGTTGCCTACTCTGTGCCTCTGATTGCATATCAAATAATTATCAAAACACAAATGTGTCCAAAACAGAATTCCCTATTTTGCTCACCTAACCCCTTCCGTCTGAAATCTCCACCTTTCAAAGCTTAGATCTTTGAATCTTTCACCTCTCCTATCTCCCATACAAACACACAACAAATACTCAAAGCATTTTTAAAACTATATTTAGACATTTTTAAGAACTTCACCCCCTACTCTCTGAGCCCCCACCTCATAATCTCCCACCTGGATGATTAGAATGACCCTTATGTGGCCTTCCCAATTGTGCCTGACCCATTATTCTGTTCCAGGGTATAGCCATCTCAGCCCTGGGCCAAACCCAGCCCACTACATACTTTGACTTGGCGCTTGATTTAATAATATTATGTGTATTTTTAATGTTTGAAAACTATCAAAAGAATAATGTTCTGTGGCATATGGGCAATATTTGAACTTCAAAATTTAGTGTCCAAAAATACAGTTTTGTTGCAACACAGCCACTGTCATTTTTTGACATATGGCCTGTGGCTGCTTTTCCTGCTACAAGACATCGTGTCAGAGAACTTAGGGCTGCTGAACCTAAACTATTCATTACTTGGCTCTTGTAAAGAGCAAAAGGCAAAGTTTGCCAGGCCTGTTCTGTTTTCAACACATCACCCAGAATGTTCCTTCTCTACACACTTTTCTAAATCGTTCATCACTGCCTTCAAAAGAGCATTCTTACAGTGGTGTAGGGGTAAGATGGCTTTATGGTCCAAATGGCTCAGTCTGAGAGCAAAACAGGGAATTAACCACCATGACCTCTGAATGACAGGCAGGAAGGGAGACCTGGGGAAAGTTGATGTCGGAACTCCATGATGACCCTCTTACCCCTTGGATCTTGGTTAAGTGTGGGCTGCCACTATCTTCCCACAGTTCTGGAGGCTGGAATTTCAGCTGCAGCTGAGTCGGTTCCTGGGGCAGAGACAGCTGCCTTCTATACCTTTACTCACATGGAAGACAGAGAGGGTGTTCTCTGGTGTCCCTATGAGTACGTAGATCCACCCTGGGCTCCTAACATCCTTTAATCTTTCTCTTCCCACAGCAAAGACTGTCGCTGTAATACAACTTCCAGGTTGAGTTTTACATGTTTTCTTCACTGATGTTCACCTTGTTCTGAGACTAGTTTCCAGAGCTAATGGCTGCTCCAAATATGTTTATCAAAGAAGAGATCTAACAAATTAATGAATGGGCCATGACCAGGTTACTTTGGCAGAAAGACAATAGCTGTCTACCAGTTGTCCCTGTGACAAGGCATCCACAGTGGAAGCACTGAGAACATGATTCCTTTGTCAATATTCATATGTGAGTGTGGGAAGTGAGTGGGGAGAAGCAGAAAAAGAAAGAGTTGCAAGATGAAAAGGAAATGGATAGTTTATTTCCTCTACAGTTTCAATGAACTTGGAGTTTGGCTGTTACGAACACTTTAAGAAAATTTGATCATTCTGGACATAGTTGTGATCATCTTTTTTTTTTTTTTCTAATTATATACCAGAAAATATACTGTTATGTAAACCATATATTATAAAGCAACAGTTTTAAAGGATCATGGCTGTATTTTAATTCATCTGTGCCCTTTCCCATGTTCAAGTATCATAAACAGTCCTGAGCATATGCAGACAAAAATAAGATTATATTATATATGGGACAATGACAAAAATTTTGAGGCTTTCTCTGCCCCTCATCGCTAATCCACAGTCTCAGTATGCTCCATCAATACCCTTATGAACATTTTATCATTTGAGGTAAAATTATTAGCACATTTTACTTTGGATTATAGATGGGAAATAAAACATCCTATTCACACAGGACTTCTTCCAAGAATTTACGCATGTTTTAACATTAAAAAAAAAACTTAGCAATCATAGTTATTATGTTAAGAGACTAATGGAAAATAGAAGTACATTCTTCTTCATTTATTTTTCCATGAATAGATATGACATTTATTTTACCAAAAAATCCATTAACTGAAAATTGATAATATCACATTTGCAAAGAAACTTGTGGTTGTCCTGATTCCTTTCCTTTAAATTAGTTGCAGAATTAAAACTCTTCAGTGAAATGACGAATTCTTAATACAACTGAGCATAGAATGTTATAACTCTTGATAAATCCCTAACTCCAGAGTTGAAAAATCTAGTAAACTTTTAGTTAAAAGAGGGACATAGTCAGAGGAGACTGCTCATATTTTACATTCAGGCTAAAACATCATTTTACTTTTAAGAAAAGTTTGATTTGTTTTTTCTTAAGAGTTAGAGTTCTGTAACAAAAATGCAGTTTTCCACATTTTTTATAGGTGCATTATAGTTATACATATTGATGGAATTTGTTGTTACATATTTGTACTTTCACACAATATAACAATACAATTCAGTCAATATCACTGCCCACTTTCCCTGCCTCACTACAGACCACTTACCCCTTGGTCTTTTTCCTCTGCTGAGCTCCCTTTGATTTTTAGGAGATCCATCCCACCCATGTTTTCCTTTTTCCTCTTTAACTTCCACATATGACAGAAAGCATTTGATCCTTAATCTTGCGAGTTTGGACTTATTTCACTTAATATGATGGTCTCTAGTTCCATACATTTTCCTGCAAATGCCATAATCTTTTTCTTTATGAATTAATTAAAAAACTCCATTGTGTGTGTGTGTATACCACATTTTCTTTATCTATGTATCCATTAATGGACACCTAGGCTGGTTCCATAGTTTGTATATTTGGAATTGCTATAAACATGAATATGCATGTATCACTGTAGTAAGGTGGCTTTATGGTAAATACCAAGGACTGGCAAAACTTGCCTAGTCTTTTGAGGAACCTGCATACTGATTCCACAGCAGTTATATAAATTTACAGTCTCACCAAGTGTATAAAATGTTCCTTTTTCTCCAAATCCTCTCCAGCATTTATATACTATTCTGACTGGTGAGAGATGAAATCTCAGTGTAGTTTTGATTTGCATTTCCCAAATTGCTAATAATGATGAGAATTTTGTCATGTATTTGTTAGCCATTTGTTTTAGTCAGTTTTTTTTTTTTTTTTTTTTTTTTTTTTTTTTTTTTTTTTTTTTGCGGTGACTAAAGGATCTGACCAGAACAACTGTAGAGGAGGAAAAGTTTATTTGAGGGCTCAGTTTCAGAGGTCTTAGTCCATAGAAGGCTGGCTCCATTCTTCAGGGTTCAAGGTAAGGCTGAACATCATGGTGGGAGAGGGTGGTGAAGGGAAGCATCTCACATCATGGTGATTAGGAAACAGAGAGAGACTCCACTCACTAGATACAAGTATATACCCAAAGCCATCACCCAATTCCCACCTCCTCCAGCCACATTCTATCACTTCAGTTACCACCCAGTTAATCCCTATCAGGGGATCAAATCACTGATTGGATTAAGACTCTTACAGTCCAATCATTTCTCCTCTGAACCTTCTTGCGTTGTCTCATACACGAGCTTTTAGGGAACACCTCAGTTAACCATAACATCATTTGTATTTCCTATTTTGATAAATGTTTTCTGAACGTTTGTATATCATATAAATTAATCTTCTGTCAGAAGAGTAGCTAGCTAAGATTTTTCTCCCATTTTGTGAGTTCTCTCTTTACATTCTTAAATATTTCCTTTGATGTGCAGAAGCTTTTGAATTTGATGTTGTCCCGTTTATTAATCACTGGTACTATTTCCTGAGCTTTAAGGGTCCTACTGACAAAAACACAATTTTGAGGACTAGATCTTTATTGCTATAGACTGGAAATCCAAACAGTACCATATTGGTAATGCACACCTCTGCTCTGACCAGCTCATTATGGCATCCCCAGCAAATGAATATGCATGGAACATGGAATCATGTTAAGAGAGATGTTGACTACATGAGTAAACCAGTGGTCTAATAGTTGAAAGCCTGTGAAGTCTCTGTTCTAACCTGATTTTTATGACTGTGCTCTTGGAACTCATATATTAGGGGTGGAATCACAGTAACTGGGTACAAGTATTTAGAATAGGAATGTCAGGAAAGTGAAGGCTGATTCTTTTAGATACAGGCAGGGTTTAAAGATGATGTTCTTTCCAGCTCAAGTTCTGTGGCCCTGTGTCAAGACAGAATATCATGGCAGGACTGCATGGTGGATGAAAACTGTTTTCTGCACATTGGCCAGGAAACAGGGCACACTCCAATAACCCAAGTTCCTTCCTTTAAGTCTCATCTCTTAAAGGTTCTACCACCTCCCAACAGTGCCACAGCCTGGTATCCAAATCTTGAACACATAAGCCTTCAGAGGACATTTAAGATCCAAACCACAATAAGTTATCACTTTAATAATGGAACTACAACGAATTTGAGGAATTTTTATTAATTAACTAAATTGCTCACTGTTTAATAGACACATGTAACCAGTAATCTTAGAATCTTTAAAAATTAATGTGCAAGCCTGGTACGGTGGCGCATACCTGTAATCCCAGCTACTTGGTAGGGTAAAGAAGGAGGATTGCGAGTTTGAGGTTAGACTCATCAAATTAGTGAGATCCTCCCTCTAAAATAGATAGATAGATAGATAGATAGATAGATAGATAGATAGATAGATAAAAGGTGGGCTGTGGCTCAATGGTATAGTGTCTCTGGGTTCAATCCCTATTACTGTAAAAAAGACATTGAGGTGTGCCATTTCTATAGTCAAACTCAGCTTGCTAACTGGTACAGTTTGTGAGTGTTGATAAATGTATGCAGTGATCAAGATATAGATTACTTCCATCACAGCAAAGCATTCTCTCCCTTCGTTGTTAACCCCTTCCTAAGCCTCAGCCTCTGGCAACTACTGTCCTTTTTGTGTTTCTGCCATTTTGCCTTTTAGAGAGCACACAATACATTTAAGTCCCATTGTTCTTGGTGTGTATATCCATTGTTCATTCATTTTTTATTATTGAGTACATTTCATTGTAAAGAGTCACACTAAGTATGGTAGATTTGAGAGTCTTTGGATTTCAAAGAAGTATCTTAAGCTACCTTGAGCAAAGGAATATTTTTCATAACATATCTGCTTCTCATAAGAGGTTGAGGCTTCCTAGTATTCTCCTTCTGACATCGAAAAATAGTGTCAGTACTCTACCTGTCCTGAAATATCAGGGCAGCATACTATGCGGGAAGTAACTTAATGAATGTGTGCGTCATTGCATCAGGTTGGTTAACTCAAGTACTACAGTCAGGTGGTGCTCAAATATGAACATGAAATCTGTGGACTATGGAGTTATTCAAGCAGGAACAGAGAATATTGTGACCGAAGTTGACAGAATTCACTGACAGATGATTTATATTTTTAAAATTCCAAGGAAAGGAAAATACTGGGAAGGATCAGGAAGACTGTAGTATTCCACATTCTAGATAATCCAGCTTTCTTACTTGAGTTTGGGACAAATATATCAACCTTCAGTTTTTACTTTGCAAACCCATGTAGACAAAAATGATAACTCTCCCCACCTGCCAGTTCTAAGGATCCCCTTACCAGGGCTTGGGGTGACTCTGGGTTGGGATGTTCCCACTGTAGGGTGGACTTTATCAGGACATGATTAATTTGGAGGCTTCAGGGACCATCATAAAAGGCCCTGCACGTGTAGGACTAGCTCAGGGAACTTGCAGAATGGGAGATTTTTAAAACAAATTCTCCTCTTTCAGGATCTCATGATCTTTTCTTCAATCTACTCTATAAAAACCTGCAGACAATAATGAAAGAACTTGCTATTATGTGTCCAAATCGTGTGATAAATGTTCTATGCTACAATGACACTATTCTAATTTCACTTCTAATTCTATGATTAATCAAGAATTTAAGACAAACTTTCAAACTTGATTTCAGAAGAAAGCATGTGGATGTGCCTCTTACATTTACCCCTTCACTGTGTCATCTTCACAATTTCAAAACCTGTGGCATCCACAGGAGCTGCTTATAAAGTGATTAATAATGATGTATTTGTCTGAGGCTGCAAATGCCAAATCAGAAGTCACAGTGGCTTTATCATTGAGCCACATTTTCTCCTGGTTTTTGATAAGCTCCTTATCTGCACTTTGAAGAACCTATTTGAATGTATGGCTCTAAAATTAAAACCAATTATCCCTGATCAGTATATTTATCTTTGTGATTATGATGTATTTCATTAAGACAAGATTTGTGTAAGAAATTAGTCTTCAGAAATAGAAAGAAAAATATTTTTGCATTTACTATATATTCTAAATATAGGCATCAAGATGTTACATAAGCGGTACTTATTTAAAATCTCATAGGGATAATTATAGTATTATTGTGTAATCTTTATTTTTATGTTACCAGTCTTGTGCCTTTATGAAGACTGATGCATGTGTATGTGTGTGTGTGTGTGTGTGTGTGTGTGGTTACAAGCTAGAACATGTTTCAAAGTTGCTTCTTAGTATGTTAACTTATACTCAAAAAATGATCACCATCTATGGAGATAATAAATAATGCTTGGAGAAAAAAAATAATATTTGGCCCATAAGCCAAAATGTTTTTTTTTTTCCTGAGGGGACAAAAAGGGAGTACTTTGTCATACAAGAAAGAAAGCAATTATTTTTTTATAGGGTGGATAATTTTGGAATGAGCATTCTGCTTTTTTGTTTTTTTTTTTTTTTGTTTTGTTTGCTTTTTGTTTTATTTCCCTACAGAGATTCATTCTTTACAATGAATTTTGTCAGAGCATTATCTTTCTCCCTACTAATGTGTCCCTTCTGTGACAGGGGGACTGAGTGGAAATAATGACACACTTATTTAGACTAGTTATTCTCAGATTGTGGCCTGCATTCTACTCACCTGAAGAACTGTTAAAACACAGCCTGTTACAGGGCATGTTCCAGGAGGCCTGGTACTGCTGGCCTGGGACTAGATCTCCTATTGCATCTCTGATGAATTCCTGTGCTACTGGTCCAAGACCATATACTGAGAACACCTGATTCAGGTGTTTGTCAATTCTACAAGATGAACTGTTTTTTATACTGAACGTGTGCTATGGTTGAATGTTTGCACCTTCTCCAAATTTATGTGTTGTAATGAAAAACAGTCTTTACTAGAAAGTAGAAGCAAGCTGTCAAGACTATGTTAAGTAAAATGCTTATGTGCAAACAATGCATAAGAAAGTCAGTGATGTGTTTAAGGTAAACTTGATTAATTTAGAGAGCTAAATTCATAGTAAGATCTGGATTTTTTTTTCTTTTTCTCTTGACAAAGTTATCTGATTGCGTGTGTTCTGAAGGCTTGACAAAAGCATACATTAATATTTAATTCTACTTTATATTAACTTGTTATAAAAAGGAAGCACATCTGTACACTATCACACATTGACTAAAACAATCCATAGCTCATATATATTTATCTCAACACAAGTTACTGTCCAAAAAATGGAGTAGAAAATGTCATTTTGAACGTAGCTGATGACTGAGTTGATGACAGTGGGATTTGGGGAGGCAGGAAGATTGAGCAAAGCCCATGCTCAGATCTGATTAAATTATGCAAAACATTAAATTTAGAAAAAAGAATAATGCTTCTTCCTCCATAAGGCTTTTTGTTAAGTGCATATAAAAGGGATAAAATACAGACTCTGATTTTCCTATGTCTAAGTATCCAGTGTCAGCACACCTCGAAGGACCAGGACCCACTTTGCAGTGGTGATAAATATATATATATATATGTAACAAGGGCGGTTATCTACCTTTGCTGTAGAGCTTTATCTTGGTGAAGAAAGTCAGGAGAGTAAAGCAGCTTGGTTAATTATACTTGATAAAGTTACTGAACCTTTTCATCTAATAGTGTGTCTCCCAACAAGCATCAGTGCCAACCATGGGGAGGTTCTAGCCTCAGGAAAGATACTGGCTGTGCCTCCCAGTGGCTGAGGCCGAGCACACGCCATCTCACCCACACATGCACCAGGGTTTTCTAACATTCCCTTCCACTTTGTTTCTGCTCATCTTTCTTTTTCCAACATGGAATACTGCAGACTATTGTAATAAATATGTCTGTTTTCATTCTCACATCCTTTCTTTATACTGCCAGAACTGGTTTTTCAAAAAGAGTCAGGAATAGTGGCCTAGAATCCCAGCAGCTCAGGAGGCTGAGGCAGGATATTCTCCAGTTCAAGGCCAGCCTCAACAATTTAGGGAAACTCTAAGCAACTCAGTAAGACCTAGTCTCAAAATAAAAAATAAAAAGCATTGTGGATGTGTCTCAGTGGTTAAGTGCCCCTGGATTCAATTCCCAGTCCAAAACCAAATCCAGAGATTTTTCCCTTTTCTTTAAGAAAATTTGTGATCACTCTTGCACTATAGAAGAGCATCCAATCTGTTTAGGATGCAGTAAGATTACTGTACTGACAACACCTCAAAGTCACCCTCAAGTGACTTTCTAGATCTGTTATGGGGGTTAGCTGTCTTGAGTGTTTGTTTACTTCACATGCTCTTTCCTTTAGTCTGGAAGACCTTCCTTATCCATTATTTTTCCTACACTTCAAATGGTATTGGGGAATGGAAATCATTTTCATTCAACTACACGTGAGCCATGAGTTATAGAGAGAGGATTATTAAGTACAAAAGATAATTCTACACAGTAAGAGTTTAATAAAACTCATGTCAATCATTATTCTCTTTACTCTGAACTTTTAAAATGTAATCCCTTCCTGACCTCCCCTTATTATACTTAATACTTAATGCTATGATATTTATCATACAACAATTAATGAATATTATTATTTTATTATTATATTTATCATGAGCATTACTATTGAGTGTGGCTTTCTGTCTTGGGATTCAGAAACCTATTAGTGTCAGAATTAAAAGCAATGTTGAGCTTAATGAAGAGGTGACAGCATAGAGAACATAGAATTTTACTTGTTATTTCAAGAAATATAGAGTTTATCAGGACAGGAGTGGAAGCTGCTAGGGAGATCTATGTGGAAGAAGATTCTGGTATGGGACTTACTGAATCTGGTAGTGTAAAGAGATTTCTTTTCACCCTTCACTTTGGGAAAGTAAATTCCATAGCACTCTGCAAAGAATTGAGCTTATTATCTCCAAATACCATTTGAAAATAAGTGATCAGCACTGTAGAGTCATTAAATATACACAATTGGAATATTGAGCTTATAATCTATGAGAACGACTTGGAATATATTGCCTCATTATTTTATTTTATAGCTAAAGACATAGCTTGCATTATGTTTCAGTGAACAATGAGCATCAAACCCTGACAAAATTACCTCATTTCTTTTTTATGCTTTCTCAATATAGGCAAATGCATTACAAACTCTAATTTATTCCGACCCAGAAATTGCTCTGTGGCATATTTCTGCAGGCCCTTCTGTGCGTGAAACAGGAAGTCATTCAGCATAAGAATTTTTTTCTTATGATTCTGAATCATTGTTTATATTTCCAAAAGTTAAAATAAAGTCAAATTAGCTAGCATAGTCAACTTGCAATGTAACATTTCCCAAAAGATAACACGGTTACCTAAGATTAATGCCATTTTATAATCACTGTGTATAAGAACAGCTAATGCCCCAGATAAACAATCAAGTAAACAATATGAAACACTTTACCTTAGTCACACAAGTTGATCCTCTATATCTAAACTCATCCCGAGGTGCACAGTGAATTAAATTAAAGGTGGTAACAGAGAAGAGAAGAGATTTCATTACCTATCAGGACTGAGGGCAGAGAAAAAAAAATGGAAGGATAATCAGTTGGAGAACATGAGATATGTTTCTTTGTCATCTACCTATGTACATCAGTCTCTGCTCAATAAACACTTAGCTTCCACAGCAGAATGTTGTTTTGGAGTTCTTAATTAAACATTCCTTAATAAGGAAAAGTCCAGACATTGTAATTCCTACATCAAAACACCTTAATAATTAGTCACTTAGTCAAGGAATCCAGCCACAGAGAGGACAGGCATCCCTTGGGAAGTCCGACACAGATAGAAACAATCATTTGTGGCAGAGATCAGAACTGGTCCCGAGGAACAGGGGGGCATGAGAGAGGTTTTAGAAGCTGGAAGGGTCCCAGTGGAGGTTGTAAGCATCAGTCATGGTTACAAAGACATGTGCATTGGTGAAAATTCCTTAGAGGTACACTTAAGATTTGTGGTGTTTACTGCATGTATGTTATGCTTAGGGAAAAAAAAATCAAAAAAGGTTTTAAAGGAAGAAAAAATAAAAAGGGAAGGAAGATTTAAAAATAAATATCTTATAATGCATCCCACACACTTTCTTCAGGCCCAAACAGAACAGAACAAGACAGACAGAAGGCCAACTGCCTCGAAACCTAAAGCAAAGGAGTGTGCAACAGTCTTTCTCTGTTCCTCTTGAATTTCTCTTTTCCTTCCTGGGTCTTCCAAGTAATCCAAACAAAATTGACACATACTTTCCTACTGTGGTGCTCAAATTATACTCTTATGGATCTTGGATATCTGAGAGCTAGACTGCGGGTATTCTGCCACTAAAATTGAATAATGGAAGTCTTTTCCCCATTGTACCGAAAACTGAATGGGTGACATTTTCTTCATTTGATATTTTTCTTCTTGTAAAATTCCCTTAAATCTCTGTCATCTACTATCACCATTTTTCTGTTGAGATTTTTACTCAAAATGAAATTGGTGAGCAAATAGCAAATTTATAGTAGAGAAAAACGTATAAACTGGGGGTCATGTAGACTCTTTTCAAAGTGGGTAAATGTGTAGGTCATGTATTGATGGTTGCCAGGATATGGTGTAGTTCACAACATCAAGAGTCCAAGTTGCTTTGTAAAATGCCTAAAGTTCTAACTGTAACTTGGAGGCTAGTTTGGGAGGTGTCTGAGCATCTCTAGATCATCTAACCCAGGAAACAGCTGCACTCCATAAGGTTGGAAAAAGAGCAAAGTCCGTTTTGTATTATACAACCATAGGAAATTAGAAGTATTTCATTTCCTCAACCAAGAATGATTATAATAATTATTCCCTCAAGAAAACAGGCCAACCCTGACTGCATCTTTGCAGTGGGAACTATCTAGTTCATTTCTGTTGCTAATAGCACAGGACCACAAATTGGGTATGTTATAAATAATATTTAAATATATAAATATTTAAATATATAAATAAAATTTTGTCTCACAGTTCTGATCCGAGATCAAGTCACTATATCTGGTGGCGACATTCTTGTTGGCAAAATCCCAAGAGGTGCAGGCTTTCATGTGGTGAGAGAAATGGAATGTATGTGGATATCTGTATTTTCTGCTTTCTCCCTTTCTTCTTGTGAAACCACCAGGATACATCCTGGGCCCTTCTCCTTGATTAGATTATCTGATCCTAATCACTTCCCAAAAGTCTCACCTGTAAATGCCATTTCCAGGTTGAATTTCAATCTTGTTAATATCTCACCATTGAGTCAATACATGAGTTCTTGACCACATGAGTCCTGGGGCACACACTTAGACTGTATCCAGACTGTGGCAGGGTCTTGCCTTCAATCTTTCTACTGCAGGCTCAGAGAAGGTGAGTAGAAAAAAAGACATACAGAGAGCAAACTGAAGTGGCTGACATGTTTTCACTTTTATTTTTCAATTTCATTTTTTTAAATTAGCCTTTTATTATTCTAGAGCAGTTACTACCAACTTTGTTTTACATATTTTGAGAAATGAATGTTAAGAATAATTAAGCAAATTATCAAAGTATATAGGTCTCTTGATCAAGTGGCCCTTATCCAAGATATTTGGGAAGAGAATTATTGCAGACTTTGGATTTTTTCATATTTTGGAATATTTGCATATGCATAAGATTGCTTGGGAATGGAACCTACGTCTAAACATAAAATTCAGTTATGTTTCATGTTCACCTTATACACAACCCTGAAGCTAGTTTTACATGGCATTTTTAGTGTACCTGTGGCCTGTCACATGAGGTCAGGTATGGTATTTTTTACTTGTGTCCTGGGGTCTGAAACTCAAAACCTCTCAGTTTTTTTTTCTTTTTAAGAGAGAGAGAGAGAGAGAGAGAGAGAGAGAGAGAGAGAGAGAGAGAGAGAATTTTAGTATTTATTTTTTAGTTTTCGGCGGACACAACATCTTTGTTTGTGTGTGGTGCTGAGGATCGAACCCGGGCCGCACGCATGCCAGGAGAGCGAGCTACCGCTTGAGCCACATCCCCAACCCCAAAACCTCTCAGTTTTTGGAGTATTTTAGATTTTGGATTTTCACTTCAGGGATCTTCAGACTTTAGTTTGGAGCCAAAGCTAAATCTCAAAGCTAAAACCTAGAGCCCTGAGATTTGTAGTCCAATCTTTAAATTAAAATGTGTAACATTTGTAGAATGATCCTCCATGCGTTTTTCCTTAGGCTGAGAGGTGCCTCCTGTGATGGATTCTGGGACTTTAAATAGTTACTCAGGACACAACTTAAATAGTTACTCAGGACACAACTTTTAAGTGATTCTACCAAGAGTATAACCCCAGTGTTTGTAGAGACCTGGACACTTTTGTCTTGATCTAAATCTAAGGGACATGAGTTCTATTGGCCTGCCAGCAACACAGGAAAGAGTACATTCAGTGTTCTCCTCATTCTGAAATCATTAGGGTTGAAGTGACTAAGTTGAAAGGAAAGAGACATAAAAACAAAAAGAAGAGGAAGAGCGGGAGCCGCTGTTAAGGGGCTAGCTGGTACCTCTGATCCCATCAGCAAGGTCTGGGGCAACTTCCAGGAATGGGGGGATTCCACTTTGGTGACAGTTTATATTTGTAGATAGTGAGAACAAAAAAAGCAGATAATTAAAAAATCCAAAGGTTGCTGTTCACAAAAGGAGCCCTGACATTTTGAAAACTATTTTTTTTCAATTTGGGGTTTAGGTAAGTGAAAACTTAGATGGATGTTGAGGTGACTTCAAAGTGACTGTCTTCTCTTTTGAGGAGAAAAATGGTTTTCAAATCCTCTTATTGATAGTATCAGCATTGGCTAAGCCTGGCTCTTGGGTGTTATCAGATCCTGTGTCTGCTTTCCCTCCAGGGGAAAGTCAGAGACTTCACTCCCTCTTTCCTGGCTCTCGCCTCTCCCCATCAGTCTCTCATTTTGCTATCTAAGGAAATGAAAAGGGAATTTATGAAGAGACTCTGAAACCACAGCCACTGGAGCCTCCTCGCAGCCCAATGAAGATACAAATTCCATCCTGGGGTCTTAAAGACCCAGTTGTTGCTCTGGGCCAGGTCAGTTTTATTTTCTAGAATCAAATCTTTGCATCGAATAAGGTAAAGGTCACTTAGCCCTAAATTTAAGTCAGATATATAAGTTCTTTCTTTCTTTCTTTTTCCTGTGGAGACTCCCTAAGTAAACTTATTAACATTAGTTTCCATTCTTTAATGCTTTCAAAATTCCAAGTAGTTATATATCCTTGGCAATGCACATGACTTACAAGGAGGGCACATTCTGAAAGAGACAAAAAGCTGAGATTTGCCTTAAACAAATGTGGACATTCAGGAAAACTGCACGGGACATCCTGCCCGGGTAAACAGACTCTCACATCTCCTGCATCAGGCATCCCAGCCCACCCAACACTGCCATGGGAGGAGCAGCCCCTGCCTTGTGGTGCAGAGCTGCAGTTAAGCAGGAATAGTTGGATCAGATTGCCTGGACCAACTCTCTGCTCCAGTATATGCCATAGAAGTGATCTTGGAGGGTTGATTTAACTACTCTGTGTGTTTCCTGAAGGATACAAATGAGTCTAAAAGTAGAATTTCATCTAACTGGCACTACAGCCCATATTAACCCTCAGTCATCTTTATTTAATCCTGTGAAGATCCCCAGAGCTTATGTTTATATCTCTTCCTTAAGAAGAAGAGGAATCTGCTCAACCCTCATCATGTGCCTCTATAAGGCCATTGTAAGATCTGGAGGGATAAGCAAATGACAGTAGACTTCCTACTCTAAGGATGTGACAGCTTGTGGTCGTGTTATACTTTAAACAAATGTCAAGCATACAAACATAAGGCTGCTACTGTGATGATAATTTTTTAAAAAGAGCTCCAGTAAGCTTTAGGGCCTGGGGGCAATCCAGCTGAATGAGATGCTCAGGCCTGTGCCTCCCCTTCCTCTCCCTGCGCATCTCCTGGAATTACTAAGCCAAGAAATAGTAGGTCTGACTCTGGTCTTGTAATGCCAGGCTCAGCAATTCTCTCATTGCACCCGTTCCATGGGTATTTCTCCAGAAAATGGTCCAATTCATGAGTTGCAAAACTGAACTGTGAGCTCTGGAAACCCATTCTGCACAGCAAACAGCATTCTCTTTCTTGTGCTTTATTTCCCAGCACAGTATCTGCTCACCAAGGGCACACGACGGGCCTTCTAAGAATCCCTTCTTTTCAGTAAGCTGAGTCCTTAAGACTTTAATACGTTTATATCATAACAGTTGCCATTTTAAGCACATATTTTACACATTTTTATGTAAGTTTGCAAAGTTTTTCAACCATCATTTCTATCACCCTAAGAAATTCCTAAAACCTCATTTGCATCCAACCCCTGCTCTTGTCCCCAGCCTCAGGCACCCATTGATCTTTTGGGGGATATAAATGTATCCACTTGTCTATTCCTGATCTATTACATAACAGGAATCATGCAATATGTGGTTATTTGTGTCTAGCCTCTTTTCGTATAGAATCGTTTTTTCAGAGTTTATCCACATTATATCTGTGTCAGTATTTCATTAATTTCATTGTTTAACAGTATTCAATTGTAAGAAAATATGACTTTTGTCCATTTATTCAGCAGCTTTAAAATCTTTATGTTTATCTCAAAGCTTTGGTGACTGCAGATACAGGTGTTTGGAACATTTGCACATCTCTTTAGTTGGACAGACTTTTCTTAATTTCTCAGTTGGGTTGATATGTAGACTTTCTGAATTATATATATTGTCTATGTTTGACATGTAAGAGGCTGCCAAACTTGTTTCCAAAGTGGCTCCACTGTTCCCCTCCCCACCATCAATGTAGGAGGGTCCAAATTGCCCCATGTTCTCACTAGAAAGTCATGTCCTTTAATCTTTTGTTATGTCAGCCATTCCACAGTGCCCGTAGCACTCTGCCTGGTATTTTAGGTGACACACAGAATTTTCACATGTAGTGTTTTTTATCTTTTTAAATTTGGTTTAATCTCTCCCTTCAGCATCTAGCCTTCTGGAATGGGTCCCGGTAATGTGAAGAGCTTGCGCTTTAACTTCCCCGTCCTCTGCCTTGGGGACACACTGTCTTAAAGGAAAGGCACCGTGTCTTTGTCATTTGATTGATCATTTTTATTTTAAAGCTATTTTATGCTAAAAGAGGAATAAACTTTGTACAGAAAATTGCATAGATAATTCACATAAATACTTCACCCAATCTCCACTAAGTTTAACATCTTAAACTTAACACAATTCTAAAATTAAAAATTTGACACTGATGAAATACTATCAACTAAGCTTCATTTTTTATTTGAAGTTCATCCATGTTCCCATGAATGGCTATTTTCTATACCATTATCCAGACTGCCTTGAATCAAGTGTCTTTAGTCTTCACATTATGGCTAATATATTATTGTTTTTCAAAATTATTTTAGCTCATCTAGTTCCTCTGGTTTCTTATTTAGACTTTAAATAAACTTGCCAATATATTCCGAAAGGAATGGTGGCATTTCTTTAAATGCATTTTTGTTTCTAATTAACACATAGTGATTACACATATGTTTGGGGTGCAGTGTGACATTGTAGTACAGGCATTCAATGCGTAATGATCAGATCAGGGTAACTGGTGTGTCTAGCACCTCAGACATATCATTTCTTCTTGGCAGAGATATTCAAAATGCTCTTTACAAGCTAATTTGAAATATTCAATTAATTGTTATTGACCATGGTTGCTCTACTGACTTACAGAGAATCAGAAATGGTTCTGGCTCTTCAACTGCACCCCTCACCCATTACCCATTCTCTCCCAGTCCCTACCTCATTCATGTCTTTCCCTGGCTCTGGGAGCCAGTAACCTCTAATCCTCTAAGAGTAATTACTTGCCTTCCACATATAAGTGACCACATGTGGCATTTGTGTCTTTCTGGCTTATTTTACTTTGTATAATGTGCTCCAGTTCCATCCATATTACTGCAAAGGACAGAATTTCATTCTTTTTTTATTATTGAATAGTATTTCACTATTTATACTGTATTTCTTTTTCCATTCACCCATTGATGACATATTTCTTTTTTCATTCATCCATTGGTGAATAGGTTCATTTAATATTTTGTCTATTATAAATAAAGCTGCAATAGACATGTGAATGCCAATGTTTCTTTGACATACTGTTTCCAATTCTTTTAAATAAATACACATTGTACACTAGAGGGATTGCTTAATCATCTGATAGTTTGAGTTCTAGTTTTGTGAGGAATCCCTACAGTGCCTTCCATCATGACTTCACTAACTTAGGCTTCCACCACAGTGCCGGAGCATTTCCCTGTCCTTGCAACCCAGTCAACATTTGTTTTATTTGTCTTTGTAATAATGGTCACTCTAATTAAGATGGCATGATCTCATTGTGCTTTTGATTTGTATTTCCCTGATAGTGATGTTGAACATTTCTTCTTATGCTAGTTCATCATTTGTATACCCTCTTTAGAAATGTCAGGAAATGCATCCCTTATAAAATTGGATTATTTATTATTATTAGTAGTAGTAGTAGTAGTAGTAGTATCATCATTATCATTATATTTGATGTTTGACTTCCTTGTATTTCCTGGAAATCGGTGCTTTATTGAATAAATTATTTGAAAATGATTTCTCCTATTCTGTAGGCTTTCTCTTCATTCTGTTGATTGTTAACTTCGCTGCACAGAAACTTTTTCATTTCATGTAATCCTGCTTGTCAATGTTTGTTTTTCTCATCTGTGCTTTTGGAGTCAAATTCAAATATCTTTGCCTAGACCAATGTCCTGAAGCATTTCTCCTCCTGTATTTTCCTTTAATAGTTGCCTAGTTTGGGGTCACAGGTTAAGTCTTTCTTTCATTTTAAGTTCATTATTTGTACATGGTGGAGGTAGAAGTCTAGTATCTTTCTTCTGGACATACATATCTAGTTGTTCCTGCACCATTTACTGAAGAGACTTTCCATTTCTCCAGTGGATATTCGTACTGTCTTCGTCAGAAATCAGTTGGTTATAGTTGGCTATAAAAACGGGGATTCTTTTCCCTATGTTCTCCTCAGTTGTGTTCTATTTGTCTGAATGTCTGATTTTGTTTTGGGTTTTTGTTACTGCTGTGCTGTCTTGGTTGCTATCACTTGGCAGTATGTTTTGAAACAGGTATTGTAATGCCTCTAGCTTTGTTCTTTTGGACTATTTGGGAATTTTTGTGGTTCCATACAAAGTTTAGGAGTTCATTCTCTGTTTCTGTGAAGAATGTGATTGGTATTTTGATAAGAATTACATTTGAGTCTGGAGATCACTCTGGGTAGCATGGACATTTTAACAGTATTAATTAATTCATCCACCCATGAACATTGGCTCTCTTACTATTGTTTAGTGTTCTTTTCAATTTTTAGTAGTTTTCATTGCAGAGCTCATTAACTTCCTAGGTTAAATTTATTCCTAGATATTTAACTAATTTATTCATTTATGTGGAGCTATTGTGAATGGAGTTGTGTTCTTGATTTTCTTCTCAATACTTTCATTATTGATCTATAGAAAAACCACTGCTTTTTATGTTTTGCTTTTATATTTATATACTGAAACTTTACTGAATTCATTTATCAGTTCTAATAGTATTTTGATAAAGTCTTAAGTTATTTTTGTATATAAAATAATGTCAGAAAACAGGTATAATCTGATCTCCTTTCCTATTCAGATATCCTTTATTTCCTCTCTTGAGTAAGACCTCTGATAATACATTGAATAAAAGCAGAGAAAGCAGACATCCTTGTCTTATTGATAATATTAGATGAAATAATTTCGGCTTTTCCCCATTAGAGTGATGTAGACTGTGGATTCATCATTTAGAGCCCTTATTATGAGGTACATGCTTTCTATACCTAGTTTTTGGTGGTTTATTTTTTTATTATAAAGCCATGTTGAATTTTATCAAATGCATTTTCTGTGTCTATTGAAGTAATCATATGGTTTTTATCTTTCATACAATTGATGTGATGCATTGAATTTATCAATTTGCATAGCCTGAGCCATTCTGCTTCCCTAGGATAAAGCTCACTTGATTCTTTAGATTGCATTTTTTGATGTGCTGTTGGATTTCATTTGCTGATATTTTCTTGAGGATTTTTGCGTCTATGCTCATCCGTATTGGTCAGCTTGCTGGTATTCATAGCCATTTTGTTTAATCTATAGGTTAAAAGGGATAAATTTATATTAATAAATTAGTATAGTATGTATTTCCAATTGTTGAGGTCATCTTTAATTTTTTCTTCATTATTTTGTAGATTTTAGGATATAGAATCTATGCATATAGATTCTGAATATATTGTGTTAAATTTGTACCTAAGCACTTTAGTTTTTTGGGTGTATAAAATTTTGGCGCTAATTATTCATTTCTAACAAGTGTAAAATAGAGTTGATTTTCTTTTTTTTAATGTTTTTCTTATTTTTTTAGATGTTGATGGAACTTTATTTTATTCATTTATTTATACATGGTGCCAAGAATCGAACCCAGTGCCTCACACATGCTAGGCAAGCGCTTACCACTGAGCCCCAGCCCCAGCCCCAAGTTAATTTTCTTAGATAGACTTGTATTACCTTTATTTCTGCAATAACTTAAAATTCATCACCTATTTCTAGAAGAGTTTTTTGACATTTTTAGGTAGATGATTATTGTTTATATAGAGAATTTTAACTTATAGTACCAGGTTGAATAGTAGTGATGAGAGGACACCCTTGACCATAATTCATGTTCAGCTTTCATCTTTAATTTAATGCAGTTTAATGTTTTCTATAGATGGTATTTAGTATATTAAAATATTCCCTTTTATTCCCAATTTGATGAGAATTTTTTATCATGAATGAAGCTTGTATTTTTTATGAAATACTTTTCCTGGATCTATTTTTATGTATTCCCTTCATATGGTGAATTGTTTTATTTGCTATCCTGATATTGAGCCAACCTTAAATTTCTGGGGTGAGTGCTACTTCCAACTAAGGTGCTATCCTTTTACTATTTTCCTGGGTTTTGTCAATGGTTGGTTTAGGATAGTCATGTTAATATTCATGAGTGATATTAGTCTGTACTGGCTGATCTTTGACTAGTTTGGGTACAAGGATTATTTTGTTCTTGTTTACTATACTCCACACTTTTTCTATCTTCTTTAAAAGACCAAGAGCTCCTCTTTCTTGCCAGGGCACCCTCAGCCTCCTACATTTTCCATGTGCCTTCTTGGAACTTCTCTTCTTGTGTCCAGATACATCTTTTCCAGATAAGCCAGTGTCCTCACATTGTCTCATTTCTTCCTACAGATTCCTGTCTCTTCTTGGATATAAGACCATGAAATTATTTCTTGACATTCTTTCATTGAAAGCATGAGAATGATGCTCCTCCTACCTCTTTATGTACCCAAGCAGACACTGGGAGCCAGTGGTTACTTTTTGTGTCTCAAACATCTTAGCTCCTTCATTATAAGTAGCTCTTGAAAGGGTTTCGCATAAGTAATAATAAAAAATACCGGTAGCTATAGTGTGAATTTCAGTATTAACAATGATACTTTAGTAGAATGTCAAATATTTATTTCACATTTGATTTGACTAGACACTGTGTTTTGTACTTCACATAACACCTAGCTTTCAAACAGAATAACAAGATAGGTGACATTATTATTACTTTATATTTTCCCAATTCATATAATTAAGGTTCAGAGTCATAGTTTCATCAAGTCACAAAACCAAAATAAGCGAAGCATGTGGTACTAAAAAGTCGTTATATATTATTTCCATTCATTTAGGGCATAATCAGTATGTTTGTAGAGCATGAGGATAGCATGCATGTGTGCATACAAAATAATCTTAATGTACACTATAATATCCATATATGTAGACCGCAATTCAGAGTCTTATGGGTGAACCAAAGGGAACTTCTACTATTAGGGTACCAAATGCTTAAATGTACCAGTTTCCTAGATAAAAGTTTGCAAGGAATAATAACCAAGAATACCATTATTTTGAGAGGCCAACATAATTCATTATTATTCAAATAAAGAATATGCAATTTCCCCAAGATAATAACTTAATAACAATTAGCTATTAATTAAAACAGCATGATGACACCCTGAACACAAATTTCTAATAATCACACTAAGTTACTAATGAGATCTATGTTTTCATTAGAAGAAAAACACTAAATAATTGTAACAACCTAATTCTTGGTACTGTATTACCATATTTATAGTATTGGGAGAGTTTAAGTCTTGAGTGCTCCAGTCACAATTGCATTTTCCATAATTCAAACATGCAACTAATTTATTAGAAAAGCCTAGAGACCAAACCCATCTTACTCAACACAAACAACTTAATTAGGGGCTAGAAATATTTTATTATAATTGGCATATAAACACCCCCTGACAAATGTTGACTTTTATCAGTTTGACCTCAAGAAAAAATTAAGTAGCTAACACTCATGATTAATTGGGTTAGTTACTTCCTTGCATAATTGAAAGAAAGGAATTGTACTGCTTACTTTTAAGAAGAAAATTGAATTTATTCAGTAATGCAGGATAGGCATGTAAGCAAGCCAACAAATCATTTCCTGATTTGCATTTCAGCTGTTTGCTCCAATCACAAAGAGGGAATCTTCAGAAAGTGGGATGCCCTTAAATGCAGTTTGGAAACAGTGCTGCCACACCCAGGTGCCTACCAACTTCACACACTGCACACTGCTTCCTGGCTAATACAACCCAGTTGGTCCATGGTTCATGTACTTCCTCAGTGTGTGTGTGTTTCCTTGAAATTTTCTCTTTTGGGATGAGAACTCTATTTCTCAGATCCTCTTGCTTCCTTAGGTCTGTTTGTGGTTCACTCAAGCTGAAAAGTGGAAGCAGATGCTCCAGGAAGGAACTGTTAACCTAAGCTTTGCTTGCTCAAATATAGGACAGACATTTGTGGCTTCGTTGTCTCATTCTGTCCAGCTGAAGTCTTTGAAAGAAGCATCCTTTTGGTTTTGTCAATTTCTCTCCATTGTTTTTCTATACTCTCTGTTTTATTATTTCTGATCCAATCTTTTTTTTTAATTATCGTACTTCTTTTTTTGTTGTTGTTGTTCTTAGTTTGCTTTACATTTTTCCTAGCTTAAAATGAAAAGTTGATTTCAAATCTACGATTTTATAGCTATTATTTTGATTTTATTATTTACAGGTCTCAATTTCCTTCTGAGAACTCATTTTGCAGCCACCAGTAAGTTTTGGTATATTGTGCTTTCATTCATCGCAAAGAATTGTCTTTGTGGTATCCTCTGTGTACCATTGATTATTTAGGAACATGTAAAGAATGTTAGCGTATTTGAATTTGGAAAATTTTCCTGTTAGTGGTAATCAATTTCATTTCCCTTTGATCAGAGAACACACTTTTAAGTATGATACATTTTTAATAATGTTATAGCAACATTAAATTCAATCATAAAAAAATCCTGAAAGTTTCCTCCTTAATATCAGGAGTAAGACAAGGAAGTAACAGCTTGGTACTCTTAAGCAACATTTAGTTACCAACACCAGATAGTGCTTTATGAAAAGAAAATTAAATGACAATTACACTAATGGGAAAGAATGAACTGAAATTGTCTCAGTTCACAGATGAAAAATGTCATGAAAAAAATTAACAAATCATCCAAAATATCCTGCAATTAATAAACAGAGCAATATTTTGGAGTGCTTGGAACAATTAAAATTTAAAATTTTGAAAGTCAATACCATTTAAAGAGTACCAAATTAAATGAAAAAATATACATATAACTTTAACAAGAACTACATGAGGAAACACAGAATATGATATAAGAAAGCAAAGAACTAAATAGATGGAAAGTTGTTCCACATGCATAAGATGGAAACTAAACTACATTGGGATCAGTTTGTCCCTACCTGATGGATGAGTTTAATGAAACCATACTGAAATTTCTCTGAAGTATTTTGAAAATATCAACTCACCAATTTTGAGATCTAAGTGGCAAGAAGAAAGACCTAGAATAGATACCACAATAACATAGAACAAAGTTGTAGAACTCATATTACCTGATTTTGAGATTTAATATGAAGCTACAGTGATGAAGACCTTTGGCAATTTTCAAAGAATAGACAAACCAACCAAGGAAGCAGAATAGAGAGCCCAGGAGTAGACCTGCAGAAATAGTTGATTATATTTACAAAACAAGCAAAAAACAATGCAATAGAGGAAAAAAACTAATCTTTTCAATAAACAGTGCTGAAACAATTACACATCTACATGTTAAAAAAAGATTCTAGACAGATACCATTAATATTATGGATCAAATACCAAACTATAAATTGCAAAAATTGTTAAACTTATCAAAGAAAAACTAGAAAAAATGGCTAGCTGAGTTAGGAATTAGTGACATTTTTTTTAAAGATACAACACTAGTAGTTAAATCCATGAAAAAAGTCTGACTTATTATATTGTGTTAAAATTAAAAGCTTCTGTTCTGTGGAAGACATGGTTAGAAGATGAAAAGACAACTACCACTGGGAAGAAATACTTGAAAAGCATACCTGTTAAAAATTTTGCATTCAAATTATACAAACAATTATTTAATTTGAACAATAAGGAAACAAACAGTCCTTGTGAAAATACACAGAATATAGGAACAGAGCCCTTACTAAAGACATACAATACAAATAAAAACCATATTATAATGTTTATCATTATTTCCCATCTGGAAATACCAAGTTAATCCAAGAGAAACATACCTATTGGAAATGTACATGTGATTCAGAAAGGCTAAAAGGCAACATTTGGCAATACCAGCTATTGGTCAAGATGTGGAGTAATGAGAGCTTCCATTCATTGGGGGTGGCCCTAAAATGTAATGCAATAACTTTGGAGATGATCTTGGAAATTTCACACGAGATGCCACTTAGTGTTGTGTGATCCTGTATTCATTCCTGTAGACATTTGTCAGACTTACTTGAATCCTCATGCATATACAGACCTCATGTGTTAAAATATAAGTAGTTTTTTATTTGTAATAGCCCAAAAGATGAAGTTACATGCATGGAGACCACAGTTCTGGATCCCTTAATAAAATTTTCATTTATTCTTGTTGCCCTAGCATACCGTTTAGTGTTATCTTTAGGACAGATATTTCAGGTGTAATTACTTTTCATATTAGTAGTTGTGTTATGATAAATCAGAATGGAGCTGAAGGACTTCCCATTTGTTCTTTCCAAATCTACCACTGAAATCCATATGCAGAGAAGTTTTCTCATTTGTTATAGACTAAATATCTATGTCTCCCCAAATCCATATTTTGAAACCCTAATCACCTGTGGGTCCTTTGTGGGGTGGTGATCAGGTTGTAAATGAAGTCCAGAGAGTGTGATTCCCTATAAAAAGAAGAAGAGACTCCCTCTCTCCAACATGAAGTACGCAGGAAGAAGGCACCTTTTGGGAACCTCACGGTGAGCTGAATCTACCAGAAAGAACTTTGATCTTGGAATTTTCAGGCTCCAGAACTGTTAGAAACATGTCAAATGTTTTTGCCTCCCAGTCTCTGGTGTTTTATTATAGCAAAGCAAACTGACAGAGGCATCATGCTAACATACAGTAAAGTCAAATGACAAGCATCAAAAACCACTTACTCATTTGTACTTCATTTGCTGGTGCCATATTAATAATACCATATTTTGAGAAGGATAAGCAGAATCTTTACAGTTAAAACAAAATATTCCCCTACATAAGAAGTTTGACCTCTTGTGAGGAAGTATTCCTTCTCAACAACTCTGCTGGATGGACACTTGAGCCACACAGGGTACACAATCTTTCAGGCCATTGCAGTAATGAACAGCATCACTGAAAGTTGAGGAATTATGAGTTGGTTAAATATGACCTACAGGTAGGAAATAGTGTGTAAATATGCATAAAGGAATACTAAAACTTTCTAAGTTTCCTTCATGGTAATTTTCTTCTTTGTCTCTTTCTCCCCTTCCTCCCCTTCCTCCTCCTCCTCCTCTTCCTCCTCCTCCTCCACTTTCTCTTCCCCTTTCTTCTCCCCTTTCTCCTCCTCCTCCTCCCCTTCTTCCTCCTCCTCCTCCTCCCCTTTCTCCTCCCCTTTCTCTTCCTCCTCCTCCTCCTCCTCCTCCTCCTCCTCTTCTTCTTCTTCTTCTTCTTCTTCTTCTTCTTCTTCTTATTATTATTATTTGAAACAAGAAACCTAATTTCTTATCACATTTTGGTTTAAAAAATCAATTCTTTTATCAAAATATTCAGTGAAATAACTCCAAAGACTTTGGTGTTCGAAGCTTTCAGCCAATTGCAATGAAATTCAAAAATCAAACCTTGCAAAAAGAAAAAGTATTTTCTGTATACAAAAGCAAAGTGTGAGTTATATAAACTAAATATGAAAGTTTAAATATGTACAGTATTTAATTTTGAAATTGCATTTTATTTTATGATTTTCTAGTTATGGATAGAATTGGTAGAAGGTAATTCCATTTTTAATTAAACACATTTATATTTTGATCACTGTGTATTCTGTGCTGGAATTGAATAATATTGAGAAGGCCTATGAAGGCCTGTGAACATCTGAATTGTCTGAAGCATTCAAAATAATCATACACAGAATATATCACTTAAAGAGTTTTCTCTTATTAAAATAGTCTATTAAAGAAAGTTGCTCTAATAGAAAACAAAAACAGAATACTTTTGAAAAATTTGTTCTGATATATAAAAATTTTTCAGTAAAAATAATTTAGCATTGAAATTCTCACTTTCACCATAGAAGTTCTTTGAGCTCACCTGGTGCCCTAGAATTTTGAGAATATTTTCTCAGTAAAAATTACAATCTACTAAGAAGGCTAAATGGAATGTATAAACCATTTCAAATGACATTTTGAAAATAATTGCAGGCAATTTCATAAAAACATAAAAATAATAAGGCTATATTAAAAATGAAATCTTTAGACTACTCTCATGACACTATTAGACACAGATATGACTAAGAAAGTAATTAACTTAGTATGAAAATTTTGGTTTTCCTCATTACTTTAATATCTAGTTTAAATATAGAAAATTTATGTATCTTTTAATTTTACAGGGATATATTTTTGTAAGAATGTTAATTGTGAAAATTGCTTTTTATGGGCCTACCAATCTAAAACAACAGTTTATTTGTCATTGTGTATGTTTTGAAATGTAGTTGTATTGGGTTTTCTGAATTCTTGCTGTGTCATGCCTTGAATAATTGGTTTTGTGACCACTCCACAAACCCTGACCTCTATGGGCACCACTGAAGAGTGGATGTGGGGGCAATATTTCATGGAAGTGTTGTGCCACAGCACACAAGTCAATTCCCTGAGATAAACTTTTGAGATAGTGTGTCTTATATCACACCTTTAAGTAGAAATTCAGTTCAGTAAATATATATTGGCAGTCTTTAAGCAAAATTCTGTTTATTCTGTGTGAGGAAAAAAGAGAAATATTTCACGTAAAAAGTGAATATGCTACTTTAGGGATGGCTCTTTACTTTGGCAGGAGAATGAACTTGAGGAGAATTGAAATGAAAAAAGAAATACTGTGATTTGGGGTATTCACACATGTAATAAAAATAACAGGACTTGCATTGTGGTTATATGCTTTAAATATTATGCAAACTGAGGAAACATGATAGTAAAGGATCTTTTAAAAATATGATAAAGGTTTTGAATAGGTTTGATAAATTTGTGTGTGTGTGTTTGTGTGTGTGTGTGTGTGTGTGTGTGAGAGAGAGAGAGAGAGAGAGAGAGAGAGAGAGAGATGTTCTATGATGTTCTTTGTGTATACATGTGTGTCTATGTGTATGCATATGCTTGAAGGACTTGGTGCATATCTCTGTGTGTCTATATGTTTGTGTGTGTTCCCCACTAGAGTTTTGGGTGGATAAAGGTCCTGATGGCAGGAATTGTCATTGTATTTTGATTTTCTTACTTATGCATTAATTTCTGCTGTTAAACACAGTGCCTAGAACTGCTCCTAGAACAAGAGTAAAGAGTCAACTTTCCTTATGTATCTGTTTAATGAATGAATGGATTTGATTTAATATCTTTGTCTAATACTCTGAGGTCAGTAATGCTCAAACCTTTTACGTGTATGTAAAAAAGTCTATAGGTACTAATTTGTTTTACTTAATAAAGGCATGAGTTGATTTCATGGACTTGGAAAGTCCCACAGCATAATGGAAAAAAGAATTTAAAAAGTCAATATTGATACCTACCCATAACTCTTCAAGGTTTCCAGATGCTATAAATCATAATGTCAGGCAAGTGGGAAAGAAAGAATGGTACTTGCATTAAATATCCATTTTTAAATATATAAAATATTGTTGGATAACACACATATACACACACAATTTCAGCAAAATTCTACCAAGTGTCTTTGATTTTAAAGGCAGATCAAGTGATGAAAAATGTCATGATATTTTTTTCTGATTAAGTTTTTGATCACTATATCACATCACATCATTTTTTTTTTAAATGTGGTGCTGAGGATCGAACCCAGGGGCTCACACATGCTAGGGGAGCACTCTACCTCTGAGCCACAACCCCAGTTCAGTGTATTCCACTTTTTAAATCTTTTTTAAAAATATTTATTTTTAAGTTTTAGGTTGACACAATACCATTATATTTATGTGGTGCTGAGGATCGAACCCAGTGCCTCATGCGTGCTAGGCACTCTACCACTGAATCACAACCCTAGCCCCAACATTTTATATCTTATATATTCTATAGTATAGATCTGGCTTTAAAAATACTTGTGAAATACTTAACTGCATAAGGATAAATTATGTATTGATAGACTTCAATTTAAGTATCAAAGTCTCGTAACTAGGCACATTGGGTAAAACATATTCACAAACTGATTTGTACAATGTGTCAAATCAGAATTTAAGGCAGACGTTGAGGGCATTTTGGGGTTATATGTACATGGCAGAGAAAATGTGAAAGTTCTATGCCTCTGACTTTCTTTTTTTTTTTTTTTTTTAATTTTTCTTACATACATGACAATAGTGGAATACATTACAATCATAATTATCCATTCACAGCACAATTTTTCATAACTCTGTATATAAAGTATGTTCATGCCAATTTATGCCATTATACATGAGCTCTCTTTTTTTTATTGCATTACAATTCTTAATACACCTTTATACCACAATTTATCATATCTTTGTTTGTATATAAGGTATGTTGACACCAAATTCACATCTCCATACATATATTTTGTACAGTGATGAGGGTCTTGAGTTGAGTCTGTCCCACAAAGGAAAGGCCATCTCCTGAAGAGCCATCCATGGCCTGGGGTGTTGTACACTGAAGTGTGTTGACTTGCAAAGCCCTGCGAGGAGTTATAATCTCCTGCTGTGACTTCCTGTAGCATACTGTCCCTGATTAGATTTTGTGTAGCAGGCCATGTGTAACTGGATGTGCCTTTAAGCTGTTTGGACAACAATTTCCTGGCCATTCTATGCCTAGTACTGTTTGAGCTAACAATGGATTCCCTCCTCTTGGTTAAAGAGCAAGTTATACCTCTTTGTTTGGGCTAGAGCAATTCGTGCCTGGGAATCCTCTGGGAGATTTCTAACTACAGTGCAGCTCTTGCCTATAGCTGTACAACACACTCTCCTTTCCGTTCTTTTCAGGCTTACATGTGTATGAGCCTCATTTTCACAGTGAGAGCAACACAGACCCTCTCCTGAGGCTCCATGGGAACCCATTGATCCTGGGTTCAGAGCTACAGGCTAGTCATTTGTGTCTGGCTTTTGACTCTGGCTGTAGGCTGTTCAGACCTATGTTGGTTTCTGTAAGCACTATTAAATTCCCAGTTAGTGGTACTTGGCCTAACTATTATACAAATGATTATAAGAATGATACAAAGCATGCCAAAGTCAGATGAAGTTGATTAAGGAAAATCAACCCTCCAAATGGACAAATGATTTTGCATCCAAACACCTTTCTCTAATAAATAGACTCACAGGAACAGAAACATAAATGTGCATGCAGATGTGCATTTTTATAGACTTAAACACACTCACAGTTTGCTGTATTCTGTGAAGAGTAACTCACTGGTAAAAAATGGAAAGCTATAGCAAAACTGGCAAATTTAGCGGAATGTGCTTAAGTAGAAAGTGAGGGAAAATAGAAAGGGAACTGATAGCAGCAGCAGTGACCATGGCCTTCAGGATGTGGCAGAGGTAGAAGGATGGGTGGAATGGCCAGGGATCCCTTCTACTGAGCATGGCCCATCTTCCTCCCTCACTAACACATTCCTCATTCTGCTCCTTTCTCTTCCTGTCCTTCACTGTGCAGGTTTGGCTTCTGAGATTCTAACTTGATACTCTAAGGGGCAGCCTCATGGTCAGTGTGGCATCTGGTGATGGAGTTGGTGTAGTTTATACAGCAAACCTGGGTCCTTTTCCCTCTGAATAGACACAGCCCAGGTTTACCAGTTGTCTCTGGGTTAAGTTTAGGCTATGTGACATGATTATTGCTGATAGAATGTAAATGGAGGTAAAAGTGATGCAAGTCAGTTTTAGGTTTTTCTCCTATGAATTCTGAGATATATTATATGCCTATTCATTTCTTTTTGTCACCCCTAAAACCATCTTAAACCTGTATATAAGCCTCATTCATGGCTCCATACATCTACATCCTTCCAAATGAGGCATAATTCATCTGTAACATGTATATCATTTTTTTTACTTATTTCCCTCCTTTTGTGGTAAAACATAATCATGCCATTCACTTCTTCTAACAAAATAATAGCCAAATTACATGAACCCACAGGTAATATATACTCGTAGAGAATAGAGAAAGTCATTCAATTTGCTAGGTACATTATTATTGAAGGGCAGCAGAGAGAGCATAGCTTTAAAACACAGATTAGAAATCAATCATTCTTTATGATTTAAAAATATATAGATAAGCTTAAAACTTTTTCTACAGAAGAATAAGATTTTATTAATATTTTAAATGTTGTTATTTCACATTTTTATGTTTAAAAAATCCATCTAAAAGGCAAAAACATTGTTTTCCTTCTTTTTTGATTTAATATCTATGTTAATCTGGATCAATCATCTATATTCTTAGAGTACATGAATACACAAAGAAAGATAAACTTTATGCAGATATTTTCATTTCTTTAATTCATCTAACTATTCCATTATTTTGAATGTTTTATAAATATTTGAATCACAGATAGACACAGTCAGACACAGTCAGAGGTCTTTTGCTCTTGAATGTTGACATTCTCTCACAATTTCAAATTTTGATAATTTCTTCTTCATGATGGAGGAATTAATTTTATGGGGGGTGAATTTCAAACATGGAAAATTTCATGAAAAAAAAATGCATTAAACAAAATATGAATACACACACAAGATAGACTGACCAGAAAAATCTTATAATAGAACAAGTTTGGATAGTACAACACAGAGGAAAGCCATTTTATTTTATTAAATCATACTTTTTCTTAAAGAGTGATCTTAATAATGAGTGTAACTTTGGGAATTGTTCAATTAAAATACAAGAATGTTCTCAAAGGTTTGTTTGAAGCAACCTCCATTCTATATGTTTAGCAAGGAGTGATATATTCATAATATCTGCTCCCCTTCAGCCCCTTCTCTATTGTAATCTCATTACCAACATGACATGTCCAGTAGCAGATTAGCAACTGGTAAACCCGACTGATTTCAGTATATTTACCTAAAATAACTGTGAGATTTCCTTAAAAGAGCATTAGAAAAAAAAATCTCCACCTAAATTACGGCACAGTGAAATTCACATGATTTTTAATATAAAAATATATGCCTGTGTTAGTCCATGTTTTGTCACTATGACCAGATTACCTGACAAGAACAATTTAGGAGAGGAAAAGTTTTGGACTCAGAGCTTCAGAGGTTCAGTCCATGTTTGGCTGACTCCATTGCTCTGGGCAGGTGAGGTTGAATATCATGGTGGAAGAGACTAGTAATAGAAATCTGCTGAGCTCAGGTCAGCCAGGAAGTAGATAGAGCCAAGAAGTAACTGTAATCCCCAAGGGCATGCCCCCAGTGACATACTGTCTCCCACTTACACTTACCACCCAGTAGCCCATTCAAATAAATTAACAATTCATCAAACAGACAAATCCAAGGATAAGATTAGAGCCCTAACCCCTAGAAGCTGCACCTCTCAACATTATTTGGGATCATGAGCTTCTCAGAAGACATTTCTAGCTCTAACCCAAAACAATAACTATGAAAATCATTACAATGTAGTTTAACATCAGCAAGGTAAGTTTAACCTTAGGTCTAGAATTTAAAAGTAGTATTGCTTTGATACTTTACAAAGAGTTTTCAGATCTTTTTTACATTACATGGTTTTACGCTTCTCAGTGGTTCCTTACCGTGTATATTAAGCAACATGGAATAATGCAGCTGTGTTGGAAAATGCTACCATTATCAAAACTAAGCATCTTCTAATAAAGATTACCAAAAGCTTCCTGATGTACATAGAATTGCTGTTTACATCACTGCCGTGTGAACACACTGCTTCAATGTAAAGATTGCGAGCTCCATGCTATTGGCAGGAAGACTCTCGTGATTCCTTACAACCCGTTCCTCCTGGGACTCTGCTTTCTGTCTTCTTAAGATCCCACTGGCAAGTTTTGATATTTCCATGAGATCAAATATTGCCTTCACCAACTATTTGAGATGCCATCTATAATGTGCGCTGTGCATACACCATGGAGAACCCTGTTCTTCTGCTACCTCAGGGTGATTGGGTCTTTATGAATCCTAACATGGATAGACAAGAGTAAGCTATAAGTGCTGTACCTGTTTTTCAAAAGTGAAACCTGATGGCAGCCAACAGTCTCCAGGGAAAGGCATGCTCCTGAGGTAGCTGACATGTTTCCCCACCTGTATGGCTCCTGCCTGCCCTCATCTCCTCAGAAACAGCTCCGCCTTGTTCTTGTGAAATCAGTTCTCCTCTTCATCTTCTATTTCTTGTGAGATCACCAATCTCCACTATTGGCTTTGACTGAGGATTCATTTTAAAGTAATACCCACTTGGAGTTCTTTCTTTTTCAGAAACCTTGGACTGGTTTGCATGACTGTCATCTAGAAGATGTGTCAAAACACAGAGTGGTGATCTCTTCCCCAGAGTGTCTGATTCTGCAGGTCTGGGATGGGGCTCACCAAAATCCAAATTCTAATGCTGGTGGTTCCAGCACCATCCTCCAAGAAAAGACACTCCAGACCAGTATCCAATGTCTACTGTGTTTTGTACAAGGTATTTTGATGACAGATATTTAAAATAATACTCTAAAACAGCTATTGGGCATCAATGCAATTGTAGAAATACCTTTTTCTTCCAAATGTCAGTGAAGAAAACACTGATTTTAAAAGGATGCCCACTTTCAACAGTATACCTACCAAATTCAAAAGCATGAAATTTTAGGATTAAGTTCTACTGTTTTCACTGGCCTTCTTCAAAGGGTAAGACGCTCCAGAGCCCTAAACAGTGCTACCAGCACCAACACTGAATACACAGAGGAAGTTGTCAGGCCTTTGCCATGAGTACATCATCAGTGTGTAGGCTTCTCTTAGTCCTCAGTGTTCTTCATCTTCTCCATGGTGATGGCTTTGAGATGAAGTAGGCATACAGAGGGATCTATCACGGGGGATAGAACTATTGCTTTATTCAAAACATTTAAAAAGTAAATACAATAAATCAGTTCTTTCTCCATTCTGAGTATTAACTACAGATGTACTGAATGCATATGAAATTTTTGATTAAAATGTTTTTCAGCAGTCTGTCTCTTTAATTAAATAAAGCCTGTTTGGTATTAATCAAGGCACAAAGAATTTATACCCCAAATCCAGATTAATTAAAAGCCTGGGAGCTTGAAGAACAGACTGTGTACAAAGACAAAAATAAATCAATCCAAACATGATATTTATGAATATGGACTGTTTGTGAACAAAATATAAATAATTTAGAGTGAGTAATATATGTCAGATATAGGATGGGATTATTTTATATTATAGAATGTATTTAAATGCAAATTTGAACCCACACTTTGAATTAAGGCTTCTATTTTTAACTTTTATTGTTCATTACAGAGTGATGATAGCTCTCAGTGGTTAATCCCTCACAAATCCCGAAGCTTTCAACTACCTGCTCAATTGCATCAGGAAAGTGCCTCTAACATGGAACCTCTTTTGGTGGAGTTTGTTTTGATCTTATTTAAAATTACCATTAGATCTCCATTTGGAGCATGGTTCAGGTTCTCTGTCCAGAGTCACGGGAGGCCACCTGCTATACAGAATGTAAAATTGATTATGGTTGACTCATCAGAACTCTTCACCAAATTGAAAAAATAATTAATCTCTAGCTAGTCTTAAAGGGCAATGAGATCATTATATTTGATTATCATTAAAACTGAAAAACAATTTACTGCTAATTTACATGTAGAAATTTTCTATTTATATATATTTATAAGAATTATAAGCACATTTTATATGTTATAAATGGGGTATTATACATATTTATTCTATCACATCATATAGGAGAAGAAAAGTGATTTATTTGGTTGCTGTTCTCAATTATCATAGAGGAAGAGCTTTAAATATTTGAAATTCCTTCACAATTAGCAAATATCTCTGCATTTTCTTTACTATCTTCTCCTTCTCTTCTTCCTCCTTTTCCTAATGCCACCACTCATCTTCCTTCTAATTTTTATTTTTCTTTCATATTTCAAGAGGAGAATAAGGACAAAAATCTGTCATATGAAATGGAATGAGCGCTGGATCAAGCAATGTTTTTAATCAGTTGGGGATGAGATGGGTCATTTGCCAAAGATTATGGGTATCCATTTAGGCAAGAATGAGAGAGACTTGCCAAATACAATTTGCAAAAGTAAATATCAAGAACAGTAATGAATGCCATAAGTGTTGCAAAGGAAAACATAAAGAATATTCTAAAATGCTGTTTCTTATAAGACCTTCTTAAGCCAGGGAGCATAGAATGAATTACAGTGTTGACCTTAGTCACTAATAACAAACCACTCCATATGCACATGTATAAACACACACACACACACACACACACACACACACACACGCATGCACCAAACTTCTGTATTAAAACAATAGCAACATTTAGCATTTGGAAGAAATTTTGACACATATTAATGTCAGTTGTTAGCAGAAGCACTTTTATTATTATTGCAAAGCAGGTCAAAAAGTATTTAATAGTGACATAAAAGTCAGCTTAATATTTGCCTATTTTTTACTATGAGTTACAGATGCTACCAGTGATCTTAATTTTAAAGAGTTTAAGGTTGTTTAAGCCAAATGTTATTTTTAGCCAAATGTATAAAATAGTCCTACTTTTTTTACCAAGTGTAAAATACCAATATTATAAATTTTTGCAAAAATTATGTGTAAATGTAATTTTTATTATGGTATCCTAATTATAACTACTTGTTGGCTTAAAAAATGATGGATTTGTCAGAATAAATAATTCTCTATGTTTTACATGATGCAAATGGTAATAATTGCATGTCCACATTTAAGTAAAAAGCAATAGGCAAAAACGCTAAAGGGCACCCAAGTTCCCCTTCCAAATCTCTCACCAAAATGTTGAAATAGTTTTTCTTCTAAAAATAATGGGAATCACTGGTGGATCCACACTCTCAATATAACCCTTGATCAATGGCAAATACTGTGAATAATTGGCATCAGTGTGTAGTGTTTGTAAATGAAAGATGCATTTTCAACAGAAACAGTTTCTGTGCTTTCTTTTGCTTGTTAATATAGAGAAGAGGAGTTCCATGCATTGGTGGAAAAGAACTTGTAGTGGTATTTTATGTTGTACACAGTTTCCCACACCTAACTTTGAAGCACTGATGCAGCTGGTCGTTTAGCCCCTAGGGATGTGAAGAGGGGAAGGAGATCTCCACCATATTTAGCTTCTAGTGAAGCACTCAGCATCAGCCTGCTGAGTACAATACAACCAAACAACACAACCATCCATCTCAGAAAACTAGGAGGGTGAGGAAGTTCAGCAGGCAAGGGAAATGGTGAAGATAGAGGGTGCTCTTCAAATAGGCAACCTGGGAAAGTTTCACAGATAAGATGGAAATTCACAAGTTCCCAAACAAAAAGGCAATCTGTTCAGTTTCTCTTAGTTCTTATGCCTTTAACCCTTTTGATTTTACCTATGAACATTCCAATTAATAGCTTTCTTTATTTTGTAATCATTAAACATTGTTTCTTTTTATTTTCTGTAAATTATGGGTAAAAAATTAATTACTGTCAGATGTTAACTACATAGTCACCATAACCTATTTTCAGCATTTTATGGTTTTAAGAATTTTTGCAGCAATGTTTTAGTCTTGTTTTACACTGACTAAAATCTATGCAGTTAAGGGTGTGTGCATATATATGTTACGTATGTGCATGTGGAGGCTTCTGACATAGCCAATCCCTCATTTCTGGAGAAGTAGGGGGTAGGGATGAAAGTACTTCTTCCATTAAAAATAGTGCATGATATATCAGAAGTATGTTGAAAAGTTTTCTACCGTGGCTCTCAACAACTTTGTAGATAGATTTCCATTCGTAAGGAATCAATTGTGATTGACCTCACTTTATCCTCTGATTTCTTTGCCAAGGCTCCCACCCGTCATTTTTTTCCCATAAAAGACTCTGTGATATTACTTAACACCTTGCTCTATTGAGCAGAGAGACTCCTTTCAAGGAATGTGCAAGAAACTCAATTTGTGAGCTGCAAAAGAAGACTGTTTGATACCATGTCTTCCTGTCTCTCTCTCTCTCTTTTTTTTTTTTTGAAGGCCATTCTCAGTGGAGAAAATATTGAGCTGTGAGTGATAGATATATTTGTGAGTATTTTTAACACTACTCTAACTCCCACAACGCCATTGTTTTCTCAGATAAAGAGTGAGTGCCGGTCCACACAGCTGGGGAGACAATGGGTGCTTGTCACTGTTCCTACATACCAAATGTGCTTGTTCCTTACCAAAGATGAGACACTAAACATTGTTTATCTCTAGAGACTGGATCAAGGATACAAAAAGTTTCCTAAAATACAAAAGGTTCTTAATATCACAGTTCAACTTAATAAATTTTCCTAATCTCATTTCAGCAACCAGGGCAGATGATGGCATGTTGAAAATAAAATCAGTTTGTCCCCAGTAGAATTGTCCCAGGAAAGATCTGAACTCCCACTCCACACATTTGCAGGTTCTAGGAAACCCAGGTCTCCTACCTCAATGACATTTGTTTTGACATCTGCATGTACCAGCTGGTAATGGTTAGTTTGCATCCTATCACTTGTGATTTTGAATTAGGCTCGTTAATAAGGATGGATGGAAAGCAGGTGTGGTAGTCTCTGAGCTGCTATTGGCATGTAATTGCTTTAGGCTATTGTTTTAAGCACTTTCCATTTGTACATTGTTCCAATTGCAGCTGTCAATAGCAGCTAAGCTAGCAATACACAACCATTCCATTTAGGCTAGATTTAAAAATTTATGTTATTCACGGAAAACCTCCAGATCTCAATTTTTAAGCAAACATTTTAAAAATAAAACCAGAGTTCATAATAGCTGACCTTGTGAAAAGAAAAAGAACATTTTAATCTTTTTAGGAATTTTAAGGATATAACTTTATATACATAGCTACAACTAACTTATATCTTTAAAGATCTGAAAATTCCAATACTATTTGTAGTAGTAAAATGCAACTGAGATAAAAATTCATTTTAGAAACTCTCTCCTAATAGTTTATATTTTGCTACATAAATCTCAACTTATTAATGAAGAACTTCCAATGATCACCAAAGCAATGGACTTGTTAAAGTCATCATAAATTAGTAAATTGTGTGGAAACTTGCCAAGCAAAATTCCCAGCATAAATTTCATGTCTGCCCTATATTATTGGGGAAAATACTGGGGAGATAAATAGTTTGGGCTTTGTGAATATTTTGAGTATTCAGGTTTTTATCTGATACTTTCAAATATCACAATGGATATAATATAGGTTAAGGTATGAAAAGGGGTATGGTTTGAGGTCTCTGTGCTATTACAGTGCTTTTTCAAAGACATGTTTTACTCAGCTTTTTATCACTGTGACCAAAATACCTGTAGAGAACAATTTAGAGGAGGAAAAGTTTATTTTGGTTCATGGTTTCAGAAGTTCAGTCCATGGTTGGCTGACTCCATAGCTCTGGGCCCAAAGTGATGCAGAACATCATGGCAGGAGTGTGTGGTGGAGGAAAGCAGCTTAGGACAAAGAACCAGAAATCAGAGAGTGAACTCTGCTCACCAAAGTACAAGACCCAAATGTGAACTGCTTCCTTCAGCCAAAGGTACTTGCCAACAGTTACTACCCAGTTCATCTATATCAGAGGATTAACCCATGGATCAAGTTATAACTCATAATCTAATCATTTCACCTCTGAAAATTCTGGCATTTTCTCACACACGAGTTTTTGGGGAACACCTCATTTGTAAACCATAACAATATTAAAAAGGGAGTTAGGATTAGGCCATTTTTCAAAATCATGTCATGGCTTAGTTGAGCTTAGAAGTTAGAGATGGCCTGCTTCTTTCGGTCCTGCCCAGACACTATCATAGCTCTCTGTTTCTGCCTAGTTGCTACCAGTCTTTCCCCTAAGGATTCTTGATTTGCCAGAATGACTTAAAGGACATGGGCTTTACTCTTTCACGAGGGTGAATTTTACAAAGTTCCTTGACCAAAAGATTTTGTTTTATTAAAGCCTGAAATAGCTGTTTAACAGATATTAGGAGACACCAAATTTGCAACTCTCACAATGGCAAGGCCAAGCCCTCCTAATGTGTCATAGGTTGGTATTTATGGAAACCAGACACCCACAGTGGAGTCAATAGAGGCTCTCTGAGTGTGGGTGCAATCCATCTGCTATTTGGATTTTTGTACTTCCCTAGAAGGGGTAGTTTTCTCTACAGGCTGTGCACAGGGCAATTTCCAATGCTCAAAAAACAATGTCAGGAAGATATACTTGCTTTCAATATTAATCTAATATTTAAGAATACCTAAGAATACTGCATATGCAATTACTATATTTGAATTTCTTGATGCTAATTTTTTAAGGAAATGCATACTACATTTAATTTGGGGTAATAAATGGATTTGACAACAACTGTCCACTTACATTATTTTGATAGCAAACTCATGAAGATCAAATCTAATTCATGTGAGTAAATATGCGTTCACCTGATTACCAAACTTACATGAATATTATCAGATTCTATTTTTTTAAAAAAAAATGTTCTATTTAGTTGTACATGACAATAGAGTATATTTTGACATATTTATACAAACAAGATGGAGTACATCTTACTGCTACATCGATGTTCATAGCAGCACAATTCACAATTGCTAGACTGTGGAACCAACCCAGATGCCCTTCAATAGATGAATGGATAAAAAAAAATGTGGCATTTATACACCATGGAGTATTACGCAGCACTAAAAAATGACAAAATCATAGAATTTGCAGGGAAATGGATGGCACTAGAGCAGATTATGCTTAGTGAAGCTAGCCAATCCCTAAAAAACAAATACCAAATGTCTTCTTTGTTATAATGAGAGCAACTAAAAACAGAGCAGGGAGGAAGAGCAGGAAGAAAAGATTAACATTAAACAGATACATGAGGTGGGATGGAAAGGGAGAGAAAAGGGAAATTGCATGGTAATGGAGGGAGACCCTCATTGTTATACAAAATTACATATAAGAGGTTGTGAGGGGAATGGGAAAATAAACAAGGAGAGATATGAATTACAGTGGATGGGGTAGAGAGAGAAGATGGGAGGGGAGGGAGGGGGGATGGTAGAGGATAGGAAAGGTAGCAGAGTACAACAGTTACTAATAGGGCATTATGTAAAAATGTGGATGTGTAACCGATGTGATTCTGCAATCTGTATTTGGGGTAAAATTGGGAGTTCATAACCAACTTGAATCTAATGTATGAAATATGATATGTCAAGAGCTTTATAATGTTTTGAACAACCAATAAAAAAAATTAAAAAAAAAAATAAATAAAAATAAAATGTGATTTTAGTCCTATACCCTAAAAGCCAAAAGCTTTAATCCTTTCAAACACTGCTTTGACTTTTACTTTCCCACTGATGTTAATACCCTCATGATGTAGCAGTGGGCACCATCTGCTATGATGTAAAAGGATTTAGCTTAAATTCCCTTTCCAAAGACTAATCATTTAATTGTTGTTTTAAGAATATGCTTTTACTTTGTGACTTTGTACGATTGAAATCCATTGTTTCATGAAACTCCAGTACCTTCTGTTGACTCTGACAGTATCTGTTGACATGTAATATAAGATTATCATCTTTAGCCCTTCTTCTACCTATTTTATGTAACAGAATTTGTCAACTATAACTTTATTTTTATGTTGTCAAGATAAAATACATATTAATCTACTGACAGCAGGAAATGACACATAAGAAGCCTCAATAAATGTCATCTATTACTATACAGTATTGTTTAGAGGGAAAGAAATGTGGCTGACACTAGGAAATACTTGATTATAAACTGTCTTGAATTTTAAGAAAGGAAGTTAGGCAGTGTGACATTTAGAAGTGTTTATCTTAGTTTGAACAGGTAATAGAAGTGCCATCTGATACTGTCAAGAGTAAAAGGGTTAGGAAAGCAGAGGATGGGTTGGGAGCAGAGAAATCAACATGAGCAAATGTCCAGGGGCAGAAAGGACCATGAGGTATTTGAGTAACTGATAAAGTGAACATGGTGAAGCATGGTGACAAACTAATGAGACCGTATGAAGTGAACTTGAAGGTGCAGACCTGGAGGAAACCACCCAAATCACTGGAGCCATCTGCTGTCTCCATGAAGATCAAGAGTAGATACTGACCAGGGTTACCATGGATAACCATTATGCTTTTCTGCAGAAGAGAACTCTAGCTTCAGTGGGGTATGCTGCTCCTAGAAGCATGAATTTGGAAACCAGTGACCAGGCAGTTACAGAGGGGAATGAATGAGGTGAAATAAGAGTAAGAAATATGTACATAGGAAAAAGTTAAATTATATTTATACCATCCAGATTGAGGGAACTCTATTTTGTTTTCTAATTTTATCTTCCTTCTTTTGACTGAATATTGTTTTCCTCTTAATATGTGTTTATTTACATGCATAATGGCAGCATAGTAGAAATGAGAGCTTTCTCCTTTTACATTTTTTATTGGTTTTATTTTTTAAATACATGACAGTGGAATGTCTCACAATTCTTATTACATAATAGAACAAGTTTTCATACTTCTGTTTGTACATAAAATATGTTCATACCAATTCATGTTCATACATGTACTTTGGATAATGATGTCCATCACATTCTACCATCCTTGCTAATCCCCTGCCCCATCTCCTTCCCTCCCATCCCTCTTCTCTACCTAGAATTCATCTATTCCTCCCATGCTCTCCCTCCCTACCCCATTACGAGTCAGCCTCCTTATATCAGAGAAAACATTCGAATTTGTTCTTTGGAGATTGGCTAACTTCACTTAGCATTATCTTCTCCAACTCCATCCATTTACCTGCAAATGCCATGATTTTATTATCTTTTATTGCTGAGTAAAATTCCATTGTGTATATATGACACATTTTTTTATCCATTCATCCAATGAAGAGCATCTAGGTTGGCTCCACAGTTTAGCTATTGTGAATTGTGCTGATATAAACATTGATGTGGCTGTGTCCCTATAATATGCTGTTTTTAAGTCTTTTGGGTATAGTCTGAGGAGAGGGATAGCTGGGTCAAATGGTGGTTCCATTCCCAGATTTCCAAGAAATCTCCATACTGCTTTCCATATTGTCTGTACCAATTTGCAGTCCCACCAGCAATGTGAGTGTGCCTTTTCCCCCACATCCTTGCCAACACTTATTGTTGTTTGTCTTCATAATAGCTGCCATTCTGACTGGAGTGAGATGGTACCTTAGTTTTTATTTGCATTTCTGTAATTGCTAGAGATGATGAACATTTTTTCATATATTTGTTGATTGATGAATATCCTCTTCTGAGAAGTGTCTGTTCATGTCTTTGGCCCATTTATTGATTGGGCTATTTGTTTTCTTGGTGCTTAGCTTTTTGAGTTCTTTATATACCCTAGAGATTAGTGCTCTGATGTGTGAGGGGCAAGAAAATTGTTCCCAAACTGTAGGCTCTCTATTAACCTCACAGATTGTTTCTTTTGCTGAGAAGAAACTTTTTAGTTTGAGTCCATCCCATTTATTGATTCTTGGTTTTAATTCTTACACTATAGGAGTCCTGTTAAGGAACTTGAGGCCTAATCCCACATGATGGAGATTAGGGCCTACTTTTTCTTCTATTAGATGCAGGGTCTCTGGTTGTATTCCTAAATCTTTGATCCATTTTGAGTTGAGTTTTGTGTATGGTGAGAGATAGGGGTTTAATTTCATTTTGTTGCATATGGATTTCCAGTTTTTCCAGCATCATTTGTTTAAGAGGCTATCTTTGCTCTAATGCATGTTTTGGCACCTTTGTCTAATATAAGATAATTGTAATTTTGTCAGTTAGTTTCTGTGTCCTCTATTCTGTACCATTGGTCTACCCGTCTGTTTGGGTGCCAATACCCTGCTGTTAATGTTAATATTACTCTGTAGTATAGTTTAAGGTCAGGTATAGCGATGCCACCTGCTTCACTCTTCCTGCTAAGGATTGCTTTTGCTATTCTGGGTCTCTTATTTTTCCAGATGAATTTCATGATTGTTTTTCTATTTCTGTGAGGTATTTTCATCGGAATTGCATTAAATCTATATAGTGCTTTTGGATGTATGGTCATTTTGATAAGATTAATTCTGCCTATCCAAGAGCAAGGCAGATCTTTCCATATTCTAAGGTCTTCTTTGATTTCTTTCTTTAGGGTTCTGTAGTTTTCATTGTATAGATCTTTTACCTCTTTTGTTAAGTTGATTCCCAAGTATTTATTGATTTTTTTTGAGGCTATTGTAAATGGGGTAGTTTTCCTCATTTCTGTCTCAGAGGATTGTTACTGATATACAGAAATGCCTTTGATTTATTGGTGTTGATTTTATAACCTGCTACTTTGCTGAATTTGTTTACTAGTCCTAGAAGTTTTCTGGTGGAGCTTATTGGGTATTCTAGGAATAGAATCTTATCATCAGCAAATAGTGTTAATTTAAGTTCTTCTTTTTCTATATGTATCCCTTTAATTTCTTTCGTCTGTTTAATTGCTCTGGCCAGTATTTCAAGGACTATGTTAAATAGAAATGGTGAAAGAGGGCATCCCTGTCTTGTTCCAGTTTTTATAAGGAATGCCTTCAATTTTTCTCCATTTAGAATGATGTTGGCCTGGGGCTTAGTGTAGATAGCCTTTAGGATGTTGAGATATATTCCTGTTATCCCTAGTTTTTCTAGTGTTTTGAATTTGAAGAGGTGCTTCATTTTGTCAAATGCTTTTTCTACATCTATTGAGATGATCATATGATTCTTATCTTTGAGTCTATTGATGTGATAAATTATATTTATTGATTTCCATATGTTGAAGCAACCTTGCATACCTGGCATGAATCCCACTTGATCATGGTGCATGATCTTTTTGATATGTTTTGTATTCAATTTGCCAGAATTTTATTGAGAATTTTTTACATCTATGTTCATTAGAGATATTGGTCTAAAGTTTTCTTTTTTTGATGTATCTTTGCCCAGTTTTGGAATCAGGGTGATATTGACCTCATAGAATGAGTTTGTAAATGCTGCCTCTTTTTCTATTTCTTGAAATAAATTGAAGAGTATTGATATTAGTTCTTCTTTAAAGGTCTTGTAGAACTCGGCTGTGTATCCATCTGGACCTGGGCTTTTCTTGATTGGTAGGCTTCTGATGGTGTCTTCTATTTCATCACTTAATATTGGTCTGTTTAAATTGTGTTTATCTTCCTGATTCAGTCTGGGCAAGTTGTATGAATTAAGAAATTCGTATAAATTTTCAAAATAATTTCTAATTATCCTCTGTATTTCCGTAGTGTCTATTGTGATATTACCTTTTCATCACATATGCTGGTAATTTGAGTTTACTCTCTCTTTCTCTTTGTTAGCGTAGCTAAGGGTCTGGCAATTTTATTTATTTTTTCAAAGAACCAACTTTTTGTTTTGTCAATTTTTCAATTGTTTCTTTTGTTTTGATTTCATTGATTTCAGCTCTAATTTTGATCATTTCTTGTCTTCTACTGATTTTGCTACTGATTTGTTCTTCTTTTTCTAGGGCTTTTAGACTTATGGTTCTGCAGGTTCAGATGTGGTAGATATTCCTGGCTGTTCACCACACTCACCAACTTGTCTCCCTGTGCAGAAGGCTGGACTCTTTCCTGAAGTTTCCCTCCTAGATTCTATTAATTAAAATTGTATTTGATTTCCTTTTTGCATCATGAATTGGCCTTGTTGGAGTCTAGCTAATGCTGTGCTCAAGGAATGATTAATACCTTCCTCTTTTGTTTTCTGAAATAAATTTCATAGGACGGTATTATTTAACCATTTTTCATTTGATTAAATTTATCAGCACAGTATATGAAGTTGAAATTTTACATTTGAGAAAAATGTAAGTTATGAATTAGACTTCTGCAGTTGAATTAGGACTGATTGTTATTAACTCTTCTATTTTTTCTTGTGGTATCTTTCTTCATTGAAATCAACCAAGAAATTTTTCTGCTTCACCTAAACTAAAGCTTTCAGTTTACTGATACAAAGATGTTTTCAATATTCCTTAATCATATTTTCCAGTGTTTCAAATCCTTGGTTGTAGTCCCTCTTTCATTCTTGGTTTGGCAATTTGTGTCTCATAATATTCAATACACAATTAATTCAATGTAGCTTTACAATATTTATCAATTTTATGGAGTTTCTAAGAGCTCCAACTTTAGGTTTCCCTGAAGTTATTGTTTCTATATTTTCTATTTCAATCATTTTATTTTATTACTATTTTGTTTCTGAGTTTAATACTCAATTTTGCAATTTTTTAGGTGGAAGAAGGTAATATAAAACCTGGTTATTTTCTTTTTGAATATCATCAATATGTATATCAGAATTTCTCAAAGTACAGTTCCTGGGGTGTATCCTGAGACAATTTTCTAGGTTCTGAAAATCATTCATAATAATAAGAATATACCATTGGCACCATCTTAGACTTATTAATATGTGCATCTTTGATGCAAAACACTGTGATGTTAATAGCTTCCTCCTTAACTCAAGTAAGGCAGCAGCTCTGAACACTACCAGCCAACTCAGTATTACTCAGTATAATGCACCCACATTCAAGATAATAATAGTGAAGTCATTTAGGAATGTCCTGTGAAGGTGTTAAAATTATTTAAATGATTGAATGTTGACCCTGATGCACACCTTTTAAATATATTTTTGGAAAGAAATGGAACCTATGCATGAAATTTCTGTTGCTGCATACTAAAATACAATGATTCTCTTTTTTTAAAAAAAAAAAAGCATTTGTTTATTTACTTTATTGAACTTTGAACCAAATAAGCAGGATTTTTATCCCTTAAAAGTCCCATTTTACTGAAAGCCTGACAAGTGATTGTGGTTATTTGGACTTTGGTATTTGGCAGACATGTTCTCAAAAATGAGCGCATTGTATCTGTCACTTAGGAGGGAAAAAAAAATGAAGCTATTTGTGGCTAATTATGACATTTAAATGTCTTGATAGGTTCTCAACATTTTTCCAGTGTGTATAGAAAAGACATCAGTGATGTGTGATTTTCTGATATTATTAATAAATGTGTCAACATTTGGAAGATCTTAGCTTAGTGACATGATATACTGTAAGGACCAATGCATGAAGTCACAAAATCAAGTGTTAGGAAGAGAAACACTTATCAAATACGGTTTCCTTCAGGAAACGAGAGCATTAAACATCTGGATTCACAGATTATAAGTGACTTGCCTAAATGGACATATTTGATTGGTGGCTAAGTCAAGGTTTATTTTCTGTACTCACTGGAAAGACTTTCTCCATCTACCCCATCCACCTGTCCCTGCATTCTCTATGCTCTGTATACTGGAACATGATGTAGGAAGACTCCCCTGGACTTAGTCTGAGATGAACTTTCAACACATATGGTGCAGATGAGCAGACTTACAAATCTGGCATGTGTACTTTGAATTTTCCTATGACTGAAAGACAAAAATACTTATTGGTTTCTGGAAAAAAGCTAAGATTTTTACAAGTCAATAATAAAAACAACATATTAATAAAATCTTCTAAATTTGTGTGCTATATCCATTATATGCATATTTTTACCTTAATTTAGTAAAGAGTAGTTTAATTATTTGGGGGACCAACAAGATTATAAATAGCAAACAAGGCACTAGCAATAACAATTTGATTTATTATTCTGAATTGGGTTATCAGATTTTTCTCATTTTTTTTAAATTTTCAAATTTCATATTTCTTCATTGTGATAACTGTTGATGCTCAATCTGTCAGTGCTTCGTTTTTAAATCCCCATGCCACTAAAAGTCACTCCCCATCCCGGTTTCACTTCCAAAGAAGAATGCTTTTCACATTTTAACAATGGAAAACCAAAGAAAAAATTTCAAAAATGGGAATTTGGCAGTTATATGGGATGAATGTTTTATCTGTTTGCACATAATAATTATTATTTTTTTGTTTAAACAAGAACACAGAGAAGTAAAACAATTAAAACCTAATAAACATTGCTTATTTATTATTCATGACTTGACAATCTTTTACTGAAATTTGACAATTAAATACTTGCAAGTTGAAATATAATATGTATTTCATAATTCATACACATGAATTATAAATGTTTACCCATGTAGGATGCTTAATATGACTTCACATCTTGCTTTTATTTCAGAGGATTGCTCATAGGATTCCTGTTCATTATGACAAACACCTCACTTCTTCCAAGTCTGTCTGCTCACCTCTCCCCCTCAGTTCTTGAACTCACATCCCTTTTCTTTTTAAGATAAAGCCTAGTCATGTTTGTGCAGTTTATTCCACATTTCTTAAGAGTTAAACTTGAAAAAGCAAAAAAACAATAAAGCTAGAAGATTTAAAGTGGGGATATTAAATGAAAAGAGGTCTAGATGTGTATTTCCAGATTTTTATATAGAATAAAAAACATATTTAAGTGAAATTTTGCAAATGTAATATAGTGGGGTCTCAGGATCCTGGAAGTGCATCTATGGGAATCTATTGGCTGCTTTTGTGTGTTTCAAGGAAGATATAAAGAGACATTTGAAGGAATTAGTTAAAATACTTAAATATGTAAATATTCTACTATCTATAAAACTCCATAGATTATTATATTTCTGTGTCCTTCATGGAAAGACCAAGTTCCCTTCTGTGGTCTGCTGAAGTCCATGTCATCATGTGGGCAACATAAGCAAAGCTAGAAGACTTAAGGCACAGCCCACTATCTGCACCTCCTCTTCCCTCTTTGAGGGTGACTAGTAATGCTGTAGACAGCTTCTGTGAAGGACACATGGAATAAGAAAAATTTGTGCTGCAGTCCTTCCAAGGCTATCTTGATGGTTGCAGGATCTGCAGAAGATTTATGATTCTACACACTCATGGTAGCTCTCACTTACCCCAAGACTCTACGTGAATGAATCATGGAATGATTAAATGATTTTCTCCAATTCCAATTTGATTTTTGACATTTAGGATTATGATCTGATTCTTCTTATTTCAAGTTGCTTACTTCTCCTTGGTGATGTTTGTTTTTGATCATTTTTAGACTCCTGGTAGGAAGTTACTACCAACTGCTCGACCAGGCTGGTCACCTAACATTTCCTCACCTTCTTCATATCTTCAAGCTTTCCTGGGATTATAAGGGACCATTTGACTAGGTTTAGTCAGTGGATGGGGAATAGAAGAGTGTGTGTTTTTCTGGACCTTTTGGTTATGTCTTTCCTTGTTCTGATGACAGCCATAACGACTGGAGCATCTACTAGCCTGTCCCTGAAAGACTGTGGAACAGACTGTACTATGCACAACTGTTGGCACATCTGTGAGCGAAATCTACACCTTTATTTTGTCCAGTCATGACAGTGGGTGTTATCACTGCAACCTAAACTTTTCTGACACTATATTATGCCAGTGACTCTGGTGTGTATCTCTGTGTGCCTAGGTGTGGTGTATTGTGTATATTCAGAATGGGGATCAAGGCAAAAATTCCAAAGTTAGAAAGAAAACTGAAGGAAAATTTCATGCCAAAATTAAACTTTCTACAAGCCTCTGAACAAACTGATATCATATCGACAAGCCAGGTCAGTGGAATGGTTTTCTTAGGGATCTGGACTTTTGTTGCTATGGCTTATTAAGTTTAAAAGTTAAGATATTTAATACAACGTAGATTAAAAAAGCTCTTTCCATTGGTAATGGAATCACCATTTGACCCAGCTATCCCACTCCTCAGTCTATACCCAAAGGACTTAAAAACAGCATACTACAGGGACACAGCCACATCAACATTTACAGCAGCACAGTTCACAATAGCTAAACTGTGGAGCCAACCTAGATACCCTTCAGTAGATGAATGGATAAAGAAAATGTGGCATATATACACAATAGAATTTTACTCATCAATAAAAGAGAATAAAATCATGGCATTTGCAGGAAAATGGATGGAGTTAGAGAAGATAATGCTAAGTGAAATTAGCCAATCCCAAAACACCAAACACCAAAAGTTTTCTCTGATATAAGGAGGCTGATTCATAGTGGGGCAGGAAGTGGGGGCATTGGAGGTACATAGGTAGTAGAGGGATGAGAGGGGAAGGAATGGGACATGGGGTTAGAAATGATGGTGGAATGTGATAATTGGTTTACAGATATCCCATATCTGTGACAATTTAGTCGAAGTGTTGCAGGCTGCCATTTTTTCAGTAAGTACTTAAAAATAACAGCAAATCTAGTGAACATTATGCTCTTCATGAAGTTCATCATAGTTTGTGGGAGTACTAGGTATGGAGGACTAGAAATACCTTTCTTGAGTAATCATTGATGAATTACTATGTTTCATGAGTTTCACCACTTTCTTGTTGGGGGAAAAAAAAAACTTTTATTTTTTTCCATTCTGTTTGCATTGAGCCTATCTTCACTATCTTCACATAGTTTATGCCCAAGCATTTTATTTATTTACACTTGTATTAACAACTATAATTACAAATGACTATATCAATTCAAAAATAGTAGAAGTTATATAATAGTGTTTCTATATTTGCTGGCCATGCAATTTGTTCTAGTTTCAGAAATCATTATTTACCTTCTGTTGTATTTGTAGATATACATTTTGTCATAAATGTTAATTGGAAATGTCAGGGTTTTTCAATCTAATTAGTATAATTGCTTAGACATGAAGAGAAGAAGTATTTTTTTAATATAAATTCATTTCCATGATTGCCAAAAAGGCTATTGTTGATTATGTTTCCTAGGTTACCATGAACTTAATAGTTGTCAAGACTTTGAATCACTTGACATAGGAACTGTTCTGTGAAAAAGAAACCATGAGAAAAATGCCAGGCACTTGTCAAAGAACGCCCCCCCCCCCGCCCTTTTTCCTCTATTTTTCTCTATATATAGCACTTTTTTCTTTCTTTTTTGTTATTTTCTGATTTTTTTGTTGAGCTTAGATTTAAGATTTTTCTCTTCTACTTTTAAATCTTGTCATGCATGAGTCAACTCTTGTTTAAACTATGTTTTCTGATAAAAAGCAGGACTGTCAGTAATGTGAGTGTCAGAAGACCACAGCTCAGTGGCCAGTGCCCTCTATGCAGCATGCCATGGCAGAGATGGTGGACTTTGTAAGTATATTTTATTCTTAAAAAGGGGTATAGAATAAGTAAATAGACAGTATTAAAATTAAGCTGTATTTTATGAAAATCATTCCAAAATTTCCAGGAGTGTAAGAGAAATTCACTAGTAACTTTTTTTCTGCAAAAATAAGTTAGATTTAGTAACATATTCATAGAAAAATGTTCAACTATGTGTTCTTATCTCTCTCTGTAGCTTGGACTTTCAGATGGACTACATGTACACAATAAATATTAGTAATTTTAAATTGTTATTTTATTAGTAAATTCAGAGCTTGCATTAACTAAAACTAAAATAGAAAAGTAGGTATTTTGATCTTTTTGAGCTAGACTGACTGGTTGATTGTAACCATTTGCTCCACCCTTATAAGGGTTTTCATCTCTCACCCATTATTTTGGGATGTGCAGCAGAGACCCCCCCCCCCAAAACACACACACACACACACACACACAAACACACACACTGGCAGATCTGTGCCTGACTTCACCAATAGGATTGAGTCACTATGGCATTTGCCATAGCTGAGCATAAACTCCAAATGTGCTGGTCTGGTATGGCTTTGTCTTTGCCCTTTGCCAAGAGAATAGCACATGCCACCTAAAATGTGCTTTTTCAAATGAAAAGACTCCTGGGGAAGAATGGCAGCCAGGGCAGAATTGCAAGACCTCCACTGATATGAGCCCACGTGTGATTGGAGTCAGATGTACAAATCCATCTGTGGACATTGAAATTAGGGGGTTTGTCCATTGCCTTTAGAAAGACATCCTTCTTTCCACTGCTGCCCTGCATGCAAGACCAGTGGCCATCACTACTTACTCTAAAGGGCTTGCTTTTTGAGGACTTTCTAAGATCTTACATTTCAAACCTTCCCATGATCAAATATCAGCTCAAGCCTCATATTTCCAAGCAGTTCACTGCCCATTTACAGTTTAGAAGTGAAGGAATGCAATTAAGACAAGAGGACCTATTTTTCATCCTCTCTTGTGATTTTTTTCACAAGTCTTTGCAGTTTTTATCTCCAAATTGTGCAAAGTTAAATTGATCCTCTGTTTGATTCTACACATGAGATTCTCCAACTCTCATTAATCTTCCTTCCCTTCATATTTAGTGATTCTCATATTTAACATTAGTAATTAGAGAAATGCAAACAGAATTCCATTTTCTGCTAGCATTTCAATTGCACTGGGTTATTGCTGTAGGAAACATGCAAACTCTTTAACCAAGGAGATGTTTCCTCTAATTATTTTTCCACTTTGCAATTATGATACACCTAGTGAAAGTATCATTGTTGAACGTATCAATATATCAGTTCGTTATCATTAACTAACTGGTATACAAGAGGCATAAGGAAATGGAAGTGCCAACAGTATGTGGTGATATTAGCTGGAGTAGGTCTCTCTCATTGGATTTGACCTTTCCTTGCTACATAGCTGAGAAGAGAACCATAAGCAAATTGTTTTCAAAAACTGTGAGTTTTAACTAGAAGCTAACAGGACATGGAATGGGAATGCTGATCAAGAGCAAATGGTACCTCCAAAAAACAAAAGCACACTTATTGTATAAAAGAAAGGAAGACAAAGTAAAGAAGTCTCACTTTACATTGGGTGGCAGGATTGGAACAGACTTCACAGTTTGGCTAAAGTCCTGCCACAAGCTTGTAATTGCAATGTATTCATTAAGATCTGTTCACATATTCCTTAAGCTGTCATTAAGCCAACTCAACAATTGATATGAGCTCTTTAATGACTACTAATATTAAGATTAGCAATCATTATGTAGCTAAGCTTATCATTAGATAAATCTTGCTCCTCTAGGTTTTATATAAATATAAAAAATTCATGGTTAAATATCTATTGCCATTTTCTACTGTAAGTTCATCATTTATGGAAAGTAACATTTGGGTAGATTTGGGTGATTACTGCTCTTTCCACTGTTTGATAATCGTACTTGCAATTTTTTCATGTAGTGTAACGTTTAGCAATAGTTAGCATGAATCAAATCCATGCAATAATATCTTTTAGATGAAAAGCCAACAGTCTAAAATCTTAATGACTAAATGGTAAACCAAAAAGAAGCCTGCAGGTAGACATTATTTGTTCCCTACTCTAAATGAAGCGTTTAGTGAAATTTGGAATAATAGCTCTTCAAATATCCACTTGCATTTAATAAGGACCTAAGCAACTTAACAAGGCCCTGTCTCTCAATTAAATACAAAAAAGGGGGTGGGGATGTAGCTTAGTGGGTAAGCACTCCTAGGTTTAATCCCCAGTTCCAAATATTATATATATACATATACATACATACATACATACTTTTTCTAAAGAATTGAGGAATTTGACAGGAAAAAAAATGAAATTACTAATTACTGCTGGAAGGACATATTTGAAAAACAATGGTCCTCTTCCCTTAAAATAGATCTTTGGTCTGACCTTTTGAGACAATGCAAATGAACTTGTAGTATGTATACCCATCAATTGCCATTTGACAATAACTTTCTTTTTATTAAAAACACCATTGCTTTAAAAAGTAAGGGCTGCATCATCTTGTAAATGGTACACGGTTAGGCCATATTCTGGGCAGGAGTTTTGGCACATTCATGCCTGGAAACACAATCTGTCTCCCTTGCATTTCTGCAGAACAATGGAATGGCCTCTGACAGTGTTAAAAGACCCGCGCTGGAGAACGTTTCTCTACCTGCCTCTGTAAAGAGCGTTTTGGCAGGTGTGAGTTTCTGGCTGAGTGGTTCTGCTATTGTGGTTCCCATTCAGTATTTGTTATCAGGTTCTGCTGTCTTGCTCATCAGAACCAGGATATTTTATAAGACTCATATTTGTCACTTTATGTTTTAGAAGTTCAGAAATGGTAGCAGGTGAATAAATCTTTTCTAAAAGGAAAGGCGTATTAGGGTGATTTTTTTTTTTTTTTTGGTCTCTCCTGCTGATAAGAGAAACTACTTCCATATTTTTTCCCTTTCTTTAAAGAAAAAAAAAAGAAGTTGAAAATCAATTTCTCATGCTGTTACCTGAGATACCATTCAGGGTTATATGATAACATAGTGTTTAGTAAAATGCAGTGTATATGTAAATAATATGAGGAAATCTGTATTGAGAAGTGTCCGCTTAAATTTCTTCAAAATTTCCAGCATGGTGCTGTGCAGATAGCTTCAGGCATACCTCTTTATTTCAGTGGAGCCAAGTTCAAAGTCACTGCTTTCCCCAACTCCTTGCATTGCTGAGAAATACGATTTCATTACACGTTTACAGCATCCATCATTCCATCAAGTAAAGCAAATACCGTGGCCTTTGTAACAACTTAATGCACAGACGTTTACAAAAGCTGGGTCGCTTGACATTTCTTACTCTTCTGATCAGTGACCTCCCTCCAGGGATTGGGCTGTGCTGTGTACTTAGCCCTGCCCAGCATCAGCACCACAAAGAAGATTCCCTGCAGTGTTTTAGCTTTCCCAAGAAGAATGCACCAACCAGAACAACAAGGGGTGGAATTTCAATTATTTAGAAAAAAAAAAAAAGATGCTTCAGGGTTTCAAAACTCACATCTCAGAATTGTATTACTATTAAAAATCTAATAAACATTCCAGACGTACTGCAATGGCTGAGTGTGCAGTTCACTGGCAGAGCCATTGCCTAGCATGTGTAAGGCCCTGAGCTCAATCCCCAGAACTGTTAAAAAAAAAAAAAGAAAAAAAGAAAAAACGACTTGCTATAAAATGACAGTAATAAAGAAAATATGGTAGGGTGGGGTTGACTAAAGAATAGGCAAATAGACTAATGGAACATAATACAGAGATCATGAATAGATTCACCCAAAAAAACAATCAGCTGATCTTTAATAAAGGACTAGAAGTAATAAAACGGAAGAAAGAAAATCTTTTCAGCAAATTGTGCTGACACTCCTAGAAATTTACATGCAAAAATATGAATCTAAACAGAGATCGTGTGCACCTATTGCAAAAGATTAATTCAAATTATCTACATGTAAAATGAAAATAAATAAATAAAAGCATTAGAAGATAGGAGAAAATCAACATGAACTTGGATATAAAGTTGACTTCATTAGATATGAGACTAAAGCCATGATCCATGAAAGAAATAACTGATAAGTTGGACTGTTGCCCAACACCTCTACAAATGATATTTAAATTGTACAATAATGAAACCAATAACTGATGGAAAATTGGCCAAAGATCTGAACAGATCCCTCTACGAAGAAGACACACAGTTAGCAATGAAGCCTATGAAAAAGTTGCTACAGATCACATCATCAGGAAAACTAAAATTAAAACAGCAATGAAATATCATTACATTTCCAATAAAATGGCAAAACTTCAGAACATTAACAATGACAAATGCTGTCACGAATGTGGTAAAACAGCAATGCTCATTCATCCTGATGGAAACACAAGGTGGCACAGCCTTTCTAGGAGACAGTTTAGAAGTTTCTTACACAACTAAACACATTCTTACACTAGAATCAAGAAATTGAGCTCCTTGCTACTTACCAGTGTACTTAAAATATGTGGGCACAACAAACTCAGCCTCAATGTTTACAGCAGCTCTATTTATAATTGCTCAAATTTAGAAGCAACCAAGATGTCCTTCAGAGGGTGAGTGAATAAACTTTGGTGCATTGAAATGAAGGAATATTCTTAACACTGAGAATAAATGGGCTGTCAAGCCATGGAAAGGTACAGAGGAAACTTAAATGCATGCTCTGAATGAAAGAGCCAGTCTGAAAAGACTTCCCACTCCAAGACTCTACGGCCATCTAGAGAAGACAAAACTGTAGAAACAGTATCAAAATCATTGGTTTCTAAGCACCAAAGGGAGGTAAGTTATGAATGGGAGAAAAACAATAAATTTTTATGGCAGTCAAACTATTCTGGTCTGATTTTATGATGATGGGTCCATGCTACCCACTTCTCCAAACCCATAGAAAGTCCAACATCAAACATGAACCCTAATGCAAACTATGGTCTCTGGGTGATGGTGTGTGAATGTGGGTTCATCACTTGTTACAAATGTGTGACTATGTGGGGTGTGTATATCACAGGGAAGGCTGCCTGTGAACATAAAATGGCTCTAAAAATAAAGCATTTTTAAGCAATAAATCTCACATTAATTATTTTCTAACTGCCCACTGCTAATTTCCTGGCCCATTGCTAATCTAGTCTTTTACTGGACTTTGCATCTGGAGACCAACTTAGGTGGAGTTTCTCCTGAGCAAATGTTAACAGAAATTCTCCCCCCATCCCAAGACAACTCTTTTTACTTTCTGGTAAGCCTACTTATAATTACAAAACCAAATTTAGAACTGTATCCCATGTGAGTATTAATGGAACAAAACCTGGAGAAATACCTTGAGCTACCAAAACATACCTTTAAAAAACTGTCACTTGCAGTTTCTAAAATCCGCAGGCTGCCTTGAGACTCTCCTGGGAAGACCTGCACCCTTTCCTTTCTTCAGTTTCTCTGAAGCATTCTTGCTTGAGGTTAAACAAGGACAGACAGCTAGGTGTGAGTGGCTCCTTGGAGCTGCATTGCCAAGTCTTTTTTCAATCAGCTCTAACGCTAAAGTGATAAAATGCAAGAATTATCACCTGTGGGACCTATGTATACATTAGCATATGACCAAAAAGAGCAGGAAGATGTATTTTTCTAACTTGATAGCTGGTTTCCAACAAAGACACTGAGAAGGAAGAAGTGGGTGAAGACTTAGGTGTGGGTGTGAGATTCTCACATGAGAAAAATGAGATTTTTTTTAATCTGATAATTTGTGACTAGGAAAAATGCAGAGTTGGTGATATTATTTGCTAATAAGAATAAAGCTTTGAAACAGACATACAGAAATAGAAGTGATTTTTCACCTTACTATTATGTCTTATATTTACATATTTTGTTATTTTAATGATTTCCAAAAATTACTGTAATATTTATAATTGAAGAACAACTAAATTTTTTTCCACATATGTATATTTTGTATTATAACAAATAGGTATAAAAACCTGTTATTGTGATAGATTTGTATTTTATATTAAATATAGAAATAATTGATATAGAATGAACAATGAATGCTACCAGTGCACAATCATTTTTATGTGGATATAATCATTATAAAATTCACACAATTTCAGGATAATTTAATTTATTAGAATTTTAATAAGCTACATTAATAAACTGTCAAAATAGTATTACATGTAAAAATATTATACATTTCTTCCTTTGGTTTTTATATTAATATTTTTCACTAGAAATGCTTTAAAAAGTGCTTTTTACATTAGACATTTTATAATTTTGGGACTCTGGGTATAAAATAGTAACTTGGGATTATAAGCTTCTGTATACTTAATTAGTACATGCCTGCATTTTATTATTGGAATGTGACTCTATATCTCTAAAAAATAATCATTCCCATCTTAGAGATACTTATTGGAAATATCAAGATTAAATAAAATCAAAATGACTTTTTTACCTATAACATTCATTAAAAAATAAAATCTTTGGTTAAATAATATACAACCTCCCAGAATTTATGATTTTTTAAAAATCATGGATACACAAGGTAGTAAGAGCACAAGGCAGGGAAATTCAGAGAGAGGCTTACTCTGAGACTGAAGCATGAAACCCTCACATCAGCCTGGAGAGCTCTGGATGAGCCCCATGTAGACCCTGTAGAAAATACATTTCACACTATGACTTAGAGTTCAGTGAGCATAGAACAATGTTAGCATCATTCACTGGGAAATAACTGACTTAACATAAAAATTATAAACCACACCATTTTCATTCCAAATAATTGTCTTTAAATATTGCAATTCATATGTTGAAGAAATGGCTTATTGTCCATAGAAATTTTGTCCTCCTGTTCTCTACTGAGAATCCTTGCTGGGATGTGTCTGGTTGGGAGGAGCAACAGCCCCAGCCCTTTTCATTAGGAGTGGCTGTAGGAATGTCCCTGGGGTTTATGGGGGAAAGAGTTCAATGGCCGGGCCCCCATCTTCTCCTTTCCTCCTCTGCTGGCTGAATGTTTTGACTGGGGTCAGCCTGAATGCTGAGTTCAGCTGACAGAACTGCCATTGGCCTGGACATCAGAATCAAAGCCATCAACAGGACTTTATTAACTACTTTAATACTAAAGCACTTATATTTCAGGGTTTATTTATTAGAGCAGCTAGAATTATTTCAATTCATATAAAATACGTACTTGAAGTAAGGTGCTGCCATCAAAAAATCTGGAAATATATGGCATTTGCTAATGCCAAGGGGACTAAATTTTTCAGAAGATGATAACTTATCTATATTGCTCAGTGAAAACTCATTTGCTGGAACTGCAGAGCTGGCAGAACTCTGCAGGCAATCCAGAGGCCTGCCAGGTCTCAAACTCTCAGGGAAGAGGCTCAAAGACCAAATTCTCCTGATGCATGCAGGCTGGTGGTTGCCGAATTGAGCATGTTTTTAGGAAAAGAAAGTGAATGTAGATACGATTACAAGTGAAGGGAACGAGCAGACCAAAACTGTCAGGTATGGAAAGGTTAGAAAACATCATAGTATGGGGATCCCAAGAAGCAAAAGTTCAAATTGAGAAAAATTTTAAGTAACAGTTAAGGTGTAAGCCAGGCATCTAAGATCCAATAGAGGATGGGGCTGCCACACCTGCAAGACTGCATCTCAGCCCTCTTTACAGTGAGACAATGGCCCTTTGACTCAGTTCTGGCTAATGAAAGGTAGGCAGAAGGGCAGCGCTTCCACACCTGGGCCGAAGAACCCCCTATGCTTTGATCCCTCCCTCTGTTGCTGCAGTGCTAACACACCTGCATGCTGGAGGGGGCTGCTAAAGGTGGGAGGACCTCTCCCAGCCTGGATCCATGAGTATCTGTGTGGATCAGAGCATCCTTATCACATCTACTCCATAATAGGACTTTCCTAAGCTTAAAATTAAGGTTGTGATAAACCACTAATTCCTCCTTTGAATAGCAATATTATTTATTAACAAGTAGGAATTTTTAAAACACTATTTAATGATGTGAATTATTTTACAAATATTTTATGTTACAAAAATGGGTCATAATATATAACGTATAGTTAATCCACATGTTGTTTATATACACTCATATCCGAAAGAGTTCATTGGTAGCACGGTGATATAATTTATTTATAAATATCGGGACTAATGATTTTTGTGCTTTTCTATATTTTAAAATTACAATAAAAAGACATGCTTTAGAATAAATTCCACGATGAGTTTTGATTCAGAAAAAAAAAAAAAATATATATATATATATATATATATTATTTAAAATAAAGTTTTTAAAGAATCCCCGCAGGGTGAAAAAATAAAACCCCATACATAGGTATCTCTTTCTTTAAACTTTGTGTAAATATTGCTCCAAAAAAACCCATGTCCTGTAATCAGTCACAAATGGTCTTAAGGAATCTCTTGTGCACACGGGCGTGTACACACACACACACACACAGAAAGACTTTGGTGAGACCACTACAAATAATTTCCAAATGAGATAACATATCAGCTCAGACCTTGTTCTTTATGTATGTTGGAAGCCAAGTCACAGCTGTGCAGAGTGAGATATGCAAGGCAGGGGACTAGAGGGACAAGCTGTATCTGGATGTTCACCTACACTTTTACATGAAAGCTCTTCTTTAAGTTTTCAACAAGCAATTATTCCGTGGCATTACAGTTCCCATAGAAGAAATAATGAAAGAACCTGGAAATCAGTGTGTGGATATTTTACTGGTGTATTCTCATTAGATGTTATATGGATTCCTGGACATGAGTGACATTAGGCCAGTGCTGTAGAGGAGAGAAGAGTACTGTAATTAAATGAGCAAAGACTTGGATAAGCAGGATGTGCAGAACAGGCTGGCCCTTCCAATGAGGCTACAGGTCTGGCAGGATGGTGACTTGCAATACAAGTCTTCATCTGTGATTAACGAAACTACATCTTTGACATATTTGCTTTGAGAGAAGCCTGTGGCTCAGCGAGGTTTCTGTTCCTTCTCTTGCTTGTTTCTCCTCCAAATTGTCTGGGCCCTGAGGCCCTAAGAAACAAGCTCTTTGCAGGAAACGTCCGCACAGCAGATTATAAAAGTGCTTTGAAGGACTTGGAAAACCTGAGCCCCGAATATTGAATCCCAGGCTAGGATTCATAAGGTCAGATTGAAACTTCTAAAAGAATAATTTTCTGATGGTCAAATGAGCAATGTAAAAACCAGTAACTGAGTGAAAAGCCAAGCCTTTTGCTTTTTCCTACTGGCTCTTATTTTTCATAAATTTGTTTACCACCATGATTTCCTCCAATCCTCATGCTGAGTCTCAACATGTCTCAGTAGCTGTCTTAGGGACGTACTCCATGGAAGGTGAAGAATGAATGATAGGAAGATGGACAAGCTCATGCTGCCAAGACACATCCATGAAAAGAAAAATGGAGGCCTGTTGACAATTCATCAACCATAATCACTAAGTCCTGCCACGCTGATGACAGTCAGGAAGTCTGAGTCTAAATAAATCTCCCTCCTTCTCACAGGTAGGGGCACAGTCTAGCTGCTAAGCACACTTGGTGGCCTCAGTGTCTTTCTGGCCCTGCATGAGATGCTTTGGGGATCTGGGTGGGAGCCTGCAGGTTCAGCTTCCTACGACTGTTGCTCTCATGTTTTGTCCAACATTCAGGAAGCTGCTGTAGAGCAAGCCACATTGTTTTGCTTCTCTGAGGACACAACCACTTCTGTTTGGAACCTCCTGACTCTGATTGTCACATTCTAATATAGTCTGCCATCTTGCCTGTCACAGACAGTGTTAAAACATCACATTTTATTTTCAAAAACTTTTTGCCACTTGTTCAAGTAAATCAGAAGCACAGCTGAAGGCCTCCCACCAAGGGGACCATTCAACACCTTGATAAGATGACAAAGGCTCCATACCTGCTCTCCAAGGTGGTCGGATTGTGCTTCATTTTTCGTTATAGTATTGTATACACACAGGAGTCTATTTGTTGGTTATCCAATTCTACTCAACTAAGATACAATTCCTGTGAGCAAAGACAAATTATCTTTTCTTTTTAAACTACTGCATTTCCAGCACCTAAAACAATGTCTAGCAAGTGGTATTAATAAGCACTGGTAAAAGAATTATGAAGAAGTGAATATTAAGAACTTCCAAAGATTTAGACATGGCACTGAAATTTTTATGAAGTATTTAAATGCTTAACTGGCCAATAGAATGTTAAGTCACCCTCATGAACTGTGATAACAGGTGCAGGACTTATATTTTATTCCTTAATGGTGTCTAGTCTTCAAGATATCTAGGAGGCCAGCACCTATCTCTCACATTATTCAGTGATTCAAATATGATATGTAGCACTATTGACCTTCACCTACCTTATTGATAGCGTATGTTTTCTGGCCTAACTGAAGACAATGAGCTTTGATTTGAAGTTATTAAAAAGCAGCTTATCAATGCTATAACACAGAGAGGTTCTGGATGCTATTAGTTAGTGATAAAATGACTAATTCAATATTTAAATTATTAGTGAAGGCTAATTCTTTTCACATGCATCATAAAAAATCAACAGAAAAGGTATAATGCATTATTCTGATCATATTTTTAATGAATACCAAAAATAATTGGGGCATCCCATGCAGATCATAGTAACAAAGTCTTTAGTTCAGAGCTCAGAGATAAGAAATGCATGCAGTGTCCAAGTTTTAAAGTGTCTATTTCTTGAACATTGTACCAGTGTGCCTGTAACTTGAGTGTTACAGAGGAATGGAGGAAAGCATAAATTAATATACCTAGAAAAATAAGGAGCAATCAGCTTATGAAGGTTCAGTCAGCCCATGCGGCCATCAAAAAAATCACACACTGGATGGCTTCAACAACAGATATTTACTTTCCACAGTTATGGAGGTTGGACATCCTAGATCAAGGAGGTGCTGATTGAGTTTCAGCTGGGACCTTTTCTCATGGTTGACCTTCTCACTGTGTCCTCACATGACCTGCCCCCCATCAGTGCATGGAGTAGAAGGAGATCTGACATCTTCTTCTTTGTTTAAGAATACTAATCCTGTCCAATCAGTGTGTTGCCCCATGACACAGTCAACCTCATCTATTCTCTCCTTGGGAGGCCCCATCTCCAAATGCAATCACATTGAGGGTTTGCACATCACTTATGAACTTGGGAGGGGGGACGTGGACTTCAATTCATAACAGATGTACAGTGTCAACAAGACTAAAAATGTGTTCTACAAAACAAATAGAGGAAGTTGAAATCTCAGAATCTAGAGTAAAGAAGATTATTGATCTTTGGCTTTAAGATTCTTCTTTCAATTCTAATGGCAACAATGTCACCAGTGCATCTGGAGTTTGTGTAAACTCATCAGTAACCTCTGCCAGACCTTCCCTGTCCCTTCACTGTGACAATGCCAACCAAGCACAAGTCATTCATTCTCCAGCCACCCATCGTCCATCCTGTTCCCTTTAGCTTTGTTTCTTCTTGATGTTATTGTATGCACTTTCCTCACATGCATTTTGTATTCTCTCTATTCTTTTTTCTCTCTGTTCTCTCTGAGATGAACCTCACTTCATTCTCATCTCCAGATCTGAGTCCTTGAGAGGTAAGAGATAAGTGATTCATAAATCTGGTTTTGTAGATGCTCGCTAAATGTGAAATATGCTTCTCCTCTTTACACTAGCCCTGCAGTGCTGATGCATCAATTCCAAGAATCACAGAGAGAAAAGATAAAGTTTTGGCTATTTGTGATATTAAAGCAAGCACCAAACAAAATAAAACACATATTATTAGAATTATTGATTTGTTTTCTGAATTTTTCCCTCCATTCTCTCTTCTGAATTACCCAAATGCAGAATTCAAATAAATTCCAAATTTAGTGAGAGCAGTTCAATTTTATAAAGTACCATAAAGTAAATCATATCACATCATCATGCAGTGACCATCGTGTCACTCATAACATTAGCTAAGATAATAGTAATAAATAAAAGTGGTTATGTGTTTCTTGTGATAAATGATAAAATTTCTGTCTATCGTTTACATTCTTAGCTATATTTTATTTTATTTGGTAAGAATAGTGTTAATAGTATCAAATTTACTCTGTGTTCTCTACCTTCCATCTATAAACTAATGTCACATTTAATAGATCTTAAAATCTGGAGAAAACTTAGTATACATATATATGTGTGTATATAAATATATATCTACATATGCATGAGCCAGCACACAGCAAAATATATATTTTTATAGTATAACAGGTTTACATAAATTAATAAACACATTTAACTTTCATTTAGAAAAAGGAGAAAATGAATGAAAGAAGATTTAAGACAGTGGAAATCTATTGGTTAAAAAAAAATAATACAGAAAATTCCCTCCATCAAGTAAGTGCATGCAAATTTGAAATCAAAACACCTATTAGATTGTAAAATTTATTTAAAGATTAATACTTAGTACTGGTGATGATAGAATTAAATGAGCTGAATTTGGCAGGAAAGATTAATTGAAAATTATTTTAGAAAAAAAAAAGATTTTTAAAAATATCAATAGCCCTAAATATTAATGTATTAAAGCCAGTTTAATCAATAATTCAATTGCAGAAATCTAGTCTTAGAAAAATAACAAATAGGTAAGAAAGTTTAGCATAAATATGTTATTAGTATTATCATTTATATTGGTGGATTTTTTTAAAAGAAGTTGACTTAAACATGGTATCAATTAAACTCTGATGCAACCACATTAGGAGAATAGAATCTAATTAGCAAGAAAGATGATAGTGAAAATAAGTCAAAGCATACTCAATATCAGATACTTGTAGAAAGTGGCTGTGGCTATATTCACAGGGAGTAACAGAGAAAGCAAGAGAAAGATAGAGTGGCAGAGCTGAAGTCCCAGAAACTTGTAGCTGCAGGGCTCTGAAAGAGACAATAAGTCATTAAAAAGACTCAACACTACCCTGTGATCCAGGAGTCTCTGATCCTGGCAGTCTGGTCCTAGTGTCTTGGAGTAGAGATGCAAAGCCCTTCTTGACTACACTTCAGAGGCCTAGAAAGCAGCAATGGTTTTAGCAAAGAATTCTCCAAGATGCACTACTATTTTCTATCTATTTGGGGCAACAACTTACCAGCTATATTTATCCACAGCTGAAAAACTCTTACTGGGAAACAGACAAACAAAAACCCCAAGAAGCATTGAAGGAGATGGACCTCAAAGTTTGAAAATGCACATTTCTCAAATGGTTTCAATGATGTTGCAGTGTCTTAGTCCGTTTGGGTTGCTGCAATGAAGTACCTTAGACTGGGTAGCTTAGAAATAACAACAATATATTTCTTATAGTTTGGGAAGCTGCAAGGCTGAGGTCAGGTATCAACATAGTCGATTTCCAGCTAGGGTCCTCTTCTGAGAGGCAAACGATTACCTTTACCTGTGCCCTCACATGGTGGAAAGGGTGCAGGATTTCTCTGGGATCTCTTTTATAAATTCACTAATACCATTCTCGAGGGCTTTGCCCTCATAACCTGATCATCTTTCAAAGGCCTCACCTGTCTTTTAAGACTATCACTTTGGGGCTCTTATTTTAACATAGATTTTGAGAGGACACTAGGCTTCAAGTCATAGTGAAATCTGAGCCCATTATGTTAGCCTCTCTTGGGTGTGTGGGGGTATGCCAAAGGTGAAGTCACCTCTGGCTGTTGGACTCTTCATTTCTAAATTGAAGCTTATAATGTACCTCCCATTTCATTCTACTCTGACATTTTCTGTGAAATGCCAAACAATATTTCCTAGGTGTCTGATTAATTAAGTGATGTCAACAGAGAATAGAAAAATTACTTCGAAAAAAAAAGATGTCAACAGGTTAACTGTGACTGTTGGGTTGTAAATATTTAATTGTTATTTTCTTAAATTATGCATTCTCCAGATTATTCTTACAGTCTTACTTAATATATGATTTTTAAAATAACCACACTTTGTTGCTTGGGTGGCAGATGTGTCTTACAATTATTAATATAGAAAATACCCTGTTTTATTAATAACCACACTGTGTTTTGGTTAGCATATATTGTCATAACTGGATGACTTTCCCCACTAACTGCTATCCTTCTGACAGTAACAGACATAGGAGAGAGGAAGGATGTTTGTGCACATTTGGAAATACAAGTATAGACATGGATCATGTGCTCACCTCCACCCACTGAGCTTTACCCCAACCCCCCACCTGGATTCTGCAGCAGAAGATGAAACTTGATCTCTCCTATCCACTCACTCACCCTTTCACACAGGTGTGCATATGGCATGCATAATCTAGGGCCTGCCAAAACTATGGCCATCTAGGAATAGGTCTTCTCTCTTCTGGCTGATGACAACTTCCTAAGAGATGAAGACTCTGATATATCTCCCCATTAGGCATCTGTCAGAGACCCTGTTGAATAAATAATTATTAAATGATGTTTAAAATGGAAATTAAACTACCAAGAGCCTTTTAGTTTATGTGTATGCTGTCCAATCAAATGTCTACAATGGCTGTTTGTATATGCAGAATACTTTCTCCCAAACAAAACTGACCACCTATCATTTTTATCATTCAGGGTTTTCTTTTTTTTTTTTTAAAGTTACTCAGCAGGTACTTGAAGATAACAAATCCTGTCAAATAACTAGAACACACTTTTGTCTGTTTTTGGTGTCTATTATCTTATTCTCATTGGAATTGTGGTATTCTGGTTCTTGGTATACAAGTTATTTTCCTACATATCCTGAATATATTAGGCATTGTTATGACACTTGGTTCCTATTTAAATCTTCTGCTTTAGCAGGTGGTCATGCTGTTAGGTCCATTCACCCACACATCCTAGCCACCTCATGCCCTGGGGAGCACATGCTGGTTTTCTAAGCCTTGGCAGGGCTATCTGGTCTCCCTGCTAGCAGACTGCCCAAACACTCATGTTCATTTCTCAGGACTTTTGCCGTGTTGGTTCTTACCAGTTCCACACAGGAATGATTCAGAGGGTAGCGACTTCAGACTTCGTGTACTGCTTTGCATGAGTTCCTCTGCATAACCCTCCTCCTATGTCCAGCCTCACCCCTGCTAGGCAGTTCCCCAGCTAGACACAGTGCCCATTGTCATGGTGTTCAGCTGGAGCAGGACAAATACTGTGGAAGGATTCTGACCTGCTGGGCCAGCTATTTAGTTTCCTCTGAATACGCAGAGGACTTCTCTTGGGCCCTCATGTTCATTTCTATGTGATACATTTGTACATTAAGTGCTTCTCCAGACTGGACACACTTGTAGGGGAAAAACCAAACTCACTTCTGTGCCCTAGCTCATGTCTCTTTAGTTTCCCTTTTTCCCCCTCCATCTGTAAGAGTTTTCTGATATTTGTTTTTATACTTTGTTCAGGGTTTTTTAACTGTAATCACCTGAATGACTAGAGGGGAATGCATGCCTTGGGTAGAACTGAAAGTAGAACTGGAAGCCCAGCCATGGTCCTAACACTATTATTATCTTGCATATAGAGAGACATCACAAAACAAAAGGTAATGTGAATTTCAAAGCAAAAAACTAAGAGGAGAGATCATTAATTACACAAAATTTCATAATTTAATAACTTTATTTCAGGTTTTAAAATTTATTTATTTATTAAGTTATTTATTTATTTCCTCAGTGCTAGGGATTAAACCCAGGACCTCCCACAGGGTAGACAAGTGCTCTACTACCTAGAGGTACCTCAGCCCTTCTATTTCAGTTTTACATCTCATAAACTGTTAAAAGAAGCTGTCAAGAAAGAAAGGCAAGTAGACAAAAGAAACAGTTCTTGAATTTTAATTCATTTAAAGGAGATCATTAAATTAAGGGAGATCAGTGATAAGAAATAAAGAAAAGTGCCAAAACCTAAAACCGGAGCAGAAGGTTTTGACTCAAAAGTCGTACTTCATCTTTACAGGGAAGAAGGGGGAGTAAAGTGCAGAATGCAAGACTGTAGGCCCCCTTGGGAGCTGGTGAGGAAACAGTGGCTTCCAGATTCTCTGTATGTCTTCTAATATTTCCACCAAGTGTGGAACATTGGAAAAGAAGACTCTGCCAAGCATATTCAAAGTGGAACTAGAATATGTTGGCATGTGGGAAGGGCCAGAGTATGACTTTGCCTGTTGAGACCCACATCTCACCCCTCCTACTCCACAAGTGAGACACAGAATCGTGGGCATTTGTCATTTTACACTATACGTTAATATTATCTCCATGATATCCTTCCTGATTTTTCACTTATTTTTGAATAATCAAAATTCTGTAATATTTTTATTTCTGTAAAATAATCATTTTGATATACTTACTTGCTTAGGTCCATTACTAATGAACAGGCTGTGTTTGCCTACAGATGCTTTTATTTGGCCTTCATCTTTTAAAGTCTATTTTCACTGGGTATAAAATTCCAGTTTCATAGTTTTATCATTATCATTATCAACACTGTAAAATGTCGTTCTATTTTGTGAAAATTCCCAACTTTTCTATTTAAGCTACTTTAAAAATAATATTTGACAATATATCTGGATGACTTTAAAGCATTTTTCAACTCTACCTTTGTTTTATAGAATTATTAATTTTATTTCAAGGTATTATTATTCTGTTTATTCATCTTGAAGTGAAAGAGTTTCTTGAATATTTGATTTCATCAGACTTAAGAAATGCTGAGCTGCTTTTCCTTAAACATGGCTTCTGTCTCATTCTCTCTCTACCTCTCTCTCTCATCATCTTTCTCATTCTATAAATCAAAATATGTGAACATTATGTTTATACAGATCTTTTAAATACTTTTTTTGGTTTTCCCATCCTTTTTCTGTTTTTGTGAGTGCTTTGTTCTATATATTTTTTCATGATTTATATTCCAGTTTACTGATACTGTCTTCTAACTGTCTCTGTTATTAAGCAGCTCTGTTGGATTATTAAATTTAATACTGGCATATTTAATACCTATAAATTTCATTTGGTTCTCTTTAATAAATTCATCCTTGTCATCTAATTTTTAAAATACAGTAATCATACATAACAATCTGAGGCTAGTGACAATAATCTGATTTAATTGTAGTTCTGCTTCTGAGATGTAAAATGAGTTTTATTGAAAGTTGAACAACAGGCTTTAAAAATAGAAAATGCTTTATTATAGAGTTGTTTTTCCCCAGTTAGACTTAATTTTCTCCTAGTCCACAGTTTCAATGGCAGAAGCTCATTTTGATGAAATTACAGATAGATGTGAATTTGTGACAGTTTGTCATTTTTTAGTGTCACCATTCACTTATGAAATGAAGCCCTTAAAGAATTTCTTTTGGAAAACTATGGTTCTTACCAGACTGTCTTTTATTCTTTGCTTAGGTTTTAGCTTTCAAGAAACTATTTATTTTTCAAGTTTTGGTTACTCACCTTTTAGCTGTTAGGGGTTTGGTTAAGTGCTCAGAGAAGGAATTCCATGCAGAACTTCTAGTGTATGACCTTGTAGGTTCTTTTCTCCAGGACTACACCTGCTCCAGTTCTCACTCATTCATTGCTTCCAAAGACTTCAGGTGTTTGAAAGTTTTGTACATCTTATTCAGCTATTTCATAGTTGCTTTTAGTGAGAAATGAGTCTAATAAAAGCCAAAACAATATGGATGAAGGCAAACATGCTGGGTTTTTTCCATAAACATTAATTTCTACAGGATCAGGAACCGATTGCATTGTTTACAATTATGTCCTAAGGTACCCATTTTGACCCTGCACTCCATCCTTCTTTCATATGCCCAAACTTGCTTGATTTAAATACTTTGTAAGTGGAGCAGATTTTTGTGTTACTTTTTTGCTTGCTGTTACTTTATTACATTTCATTAATTTGTCTACATAGTGCCTATGATATATATAGAGAGATATCTATATCTATCTATCTATCTATCTATCTATCTATCTATCTGTGTGTGTGTGTGTGTGTGTGTGTGTTTTAACAGTTTCAAAGTCAGTCATATGATGAAAAAGGGAAGTTGTTCATTCCACTCACTCATATGCCACACTATCCTCCCCTCATTCACATTAATTTTCTTATAGAGAAAAGTATCTTCACTTCTGGGTAATTTCTATTTTGACCACCCTTTCCCCATGTTTTCAAATATTACTTGGACAAAATTATAAAATTATCTGGCAGAGAGCCATGACTATAAATGTAAGTCAATATGTGTGTGTTTGTATATCGTTATATGTTACCCTCCTGCTGTAACATCCTTTGGGAAAGTCTAATCCTTCCATGAATCTGAGATTAATACAAAGAAGCCCAGTGTGACTGCATCATGAAGTCATTATGCCCAAGGAAGTAAATCTCAGCACAGAAAATCTTCTGATGTCTGCAGCTGATCTTTTTAAAAGTGGTTGAATCCATGGGGATAGTATACAAAATAGGCCCTCTAATCTATCACCTCTAGTGTTCTAATCTCCAAACCCAAGCTCCTTCCATCCTGCCTGTTCCTCCCTCCCCTGCCACCATCCTGTGACCCTTCTGAATACCTGAATATTGGTGCCATTCATTCATTCACACCTTATGTACTCAGGAACTGAAAGCACAGTTGGAATGGCCCAGGATGGAATCACTTTACTAACACATTAATATTTCTCTACTACCTTGGAAAAACAAAGATACTGCAAGCAAACATATTTCAGGCTTCCTTCATTCTTTAGGACACTCGCTCATTTGTGAAATTGTCCCTGGGGAACCAAATATCTTTGTGTCTATCCCCATTGATCTACAATATGTTTTCTTCTTTCAGTTTTTAGATACATGCAAACTTGAGACAGATCTAGTCCTTGTCTTTACCACCACTGTATCCACATTGCTGTATGTGGTATCCAGAGAAGCATAGGACTAGATAAACATTGCTGTTTATAAATGAATTGAGCACCAACCCATTCTGCAGCATCAGCTTAGTGCTCAAGGGTGTCCCTGTCCTTACATAATCTGACTTCACACAGCCTTTTCTCTCCCATCCTTTCTTACTCAAATTTCCACATATTTTATTAGATTCCCTGCCATTTTTATAACATTATTCCCTCTTACTCCTTTAATTTCTCTCTGTGTCCATCTGTAAATAACTCTTTTGGCATGAAAATATAATGACATTATCATGAAAGTCAAAGCTAAATAACATAGCTGGACTTCAGAGTCCTCCTCGAATCCTAGCTGCTCCTCTACTGCTCTCTTCTCCCCCTACTTGCTGACATAACTTGGGGGATAGAGCTGTGTTTTCCAAACCTCTCCAATGTTTTGAATTTATTTACATACATTCCTAAAGAATGTATATAGTAATAGATACTAGGAGTGTGCACTACTAGGAGGAAAGAAGACAGTTAAGATGTAGCTTAAATTGCTCACAGAGATGGAGTTTTGGAAGATTCCAGATTAAATCTGATAACATAAATTGCCATGTGTGCTGCAATTTTGGGTCAGTTGATTCACTGGAATCTGTACTGAGTGGTACCCTTGGCTAAATTAACCTGAGATGTTGGAGATTATTTGCTGTAAGTGCAGAATGTGGCCAAAAATGAAAACAGGAATGTTTTATCATATAGAAGGTGTATATTTATCTCTTTTCTCCAAAAGACCCTACAACTTACTTCTCTCAGGAAACCCTGAGAGAACCTGAGAACCCTGAGAAGTAAACCCTGAGAAGTAAATATTTGTTCACTGGGGTCCATTATCCTTGAGAAATGCTTTTACTTACTTTTTAAGGAAGATAGAGGATGCAGGCAGGAAACACTCAAGTTAAATGTGTTTTTTTGACATAAAAGCGGACACCAGAGATCATGGGTGATATGTACTTAACAGAGAATAGGTGGGTTTTCAACGGAAAGAATGGCTATCAGTGATTTGACAAGCAGCAATATTCCATAGCAAATGGGTGTTTTATTAAAGTCCTACTTGATGTTCATATTTCAAAATATCAATCTATAGAGGCTTGGCTGGAGCCATTTGCTAAATGACTCACAGACTCAAATCCCAAACCTACATCATATCAGAGGTCAAAGAAGGATAGTGCATATGGGGGTCAAGGGGCATAAGATCATGTACATGCAGATTGTCATGCCTGTGTTCATTCATCTGGGTCACTGATTAAGACAACCTATCAAATACACAAAATATATCATTGTTAAATAGAAATACTTGGCATTTCAGAAATTATTACAAAGGAACTTTAAAATCAACAATGCTAAATAAAAACATAACTGTGTCCCATCTAATCAGAATATCTGCTTATGGACTGCAGAAAATGAGTGGAAATTTGTTTTAGATCTTTCTCATTGTAGACCCAGTAGATTCTTAACCTGTCATGTGGCTATTTCTCAATTTACATAATTTTTTCATTGGAACTCAGAGAATTCCCAGTTTTATCCTCCTGAACTTAAAAAAGACTCATTTATTATTGAAGTAAAAACTCCTTTCTTTCTAATAAATAAATAAATAAATAACCATACAGAATATTTAACACTGTCCCAGATAAGGATAAAGATCACTGTCACCAAAAAAGTCTTAAGCATACCTGATTATTCCTATTAGCTTTTTTTTAAAACTGCACTCACATTTCCATAATCCACTTTTCATATATGGAATGAAGGAGTATTTTATAAAATACATAGTAAATATGTTACCTTGTGATTAATCCAATTATTACTTCAATAGTGTCCAGTGGTCCAGTTTATTTAGTAGAATCCCTGTCATGCAGTGATTATTTATCCTTCTTATGTTTGAGTTTTGTTGTTGTTTTGTTTACTTTCTGATTCCAACAGCACAGAACTCAAGGGTGTGATATCATATCTCTATCTCTCTTTTATATAAATCCCAAAGGATTGTCAGTGACTTCAAAATTCTCCAGGGGATATTGGCAATCTACTGTATTGATAAGATGCTGATAGTACCTAGAAAGTGGAAATACCTAGTTTCCTAAGAGCATTGGTAATATACATGGTGTGATGGAGAATGAGAGATAATCTTTATTGAAATAAGAGAAGAAGTGTTAAAGAGGATGTTGAGAAAAGGGAACTTTTGAATGTTGTTGGGATGAATGTAAATCAGTAGAGCCATAATGGAAAACAGAATGGATGTTCTTTAAAATTTTTTAAATAGAACTACCATATGATCCAGCAATCCTACTACTGGCACATGATCAAAGAATAATATGGAATCAGTATACTGAAAAATTATTGACACTCTCACATTCATGGAAGCATTTTTCATAATAGCCAAGTTAAGGCATCAAATTAAGTGTCCCATCAACAGATGAATGGATAAAGAAGACATGACAATTTTTCTTTATACTACTCAGCTTTGAAAAAGAATATTGTCATTTGTGATAATATAGATGAACATGGAGTGAAATAAGTCAAGTGCAGAAAGACTGAAACCTGCAGGACCTTGGGTATTTGTGGAATTCAAAACCATCAACCCATAGACTAGAAAGTAGAATCTAGGCTGGAAATTTGGTATATTGGTCAAAGGATGCAAAATTCAATTGGACAAATAAGTTTAAGATATCTATTATATGTCCTGGTGTCTATAGTTAAAAACAATGTATTGTACATCTGACAATTGTTAAGAGTACATGTTAAGTGTTCTTACCATGCACAAGAAAATGATATGTGAGACAATACATATGGTAAACAGCTTGATTTAGGCATTACACATGCATACATATTGCAAAAGATTATAATATGCACAATAAATACGTGCAATGTTACCTATCAATTAAAATAAAAACCTACATAATAAGTTAAACATATAATGAACAAACAAAGACCCTCATTATTTCTTTAATAAATTTTGAGGTCTACTTACATGGGACAAATTATTACAACTCTTATTTCCAACCACTAAGTAAATAAGGCTCAATACATAATGGGTCTCTCTTGGTTGAGAAGAAATTTTGAGAAGCAATATGTATTTATTCAGCAACCCAAAACTTTCAGTTAGCAGAACTCATTGTGGGATAAGATCTACATCTGGTATTGTCTGCAGAGAATCAAGCTTTGCCAACTGACTTCAAGCTTCTGTGACAGATTGGGATCATTTGTGAACCTTCTGGGAAGCCCCAGTAGGATCATATGGAGACCTCAGGCATTTGCTGCACTATTTATTTCATTAAGAACCAGGCTTATGTTAGTAGGCGAGCCTTGGCTTGCTAGTGTATACTAAGAGGGAGTGATGTATGACTGGCAGGCCATCAGTGACCATGAATCTGATGGCCCCTCATTTATTTAGTGTTTTGTTCATCAAATAGGTCATGACTGGATCTAAACCAATCCTGAAAGCACAAGCAAGGTGCACAAGCAGGCATCTTGCATGGCCAATGTGGTTGGATTTGCCTCATTGCCACCTCTTTCTCTATAGCCATCTGTGACTTCATACAGAATTTTGAGCTGACTGAGGAGGCAAACAATGGGAGGTTGGTCTTCCAGTGAATCAAACTTGAAATCAGATGATCAGACTGCATGGAGAATGCTCTAAAGAGACACTAAAGGAAAATGGAGAAGGAAATACCTTTTAATGGGAGAATATGGATAATTTGTTCTTAATATTTTTAATAATAACAATTACTATCATTAATGCTTCATCTCTGAGCCACATCCCCAGCCTTTTGTTTGTATTTTATTTAAGAAGCAGGGTCTCATTAAATTGCTGAGGCTGGCTGTGAACTTACAATCCTCCTGCTTGAGAAGAAATTTTGAGAAGCAGTATGTATTTATTCAGCAACCCAAAACTTTCAGTTAGCAGAACTCATTGTGGGATAAGCCACTGGCATTATAAGCATGCACCACCACACCCAGCCAAGTTGTGTTTTAAATTTTGACTGAAAATAGTGGTTCGTGATAAATATTGATAGTTTTGTTAGGTGCCAAGAACCTTAGAAGAAATTATGGTTAAGGACAGGTTTGGTAATGTCATAGGAAGATGGAGAATAAATGAACTAAGGTTCTGTAAATATCTGTGCCCATGTGGGTATACAGAAAGACATCCTCTTTGTTAAAAGTTCTTAAAGACCTATTGATGTCCTGATCCATATTTGGCTACTGGTCAGTGCTCTTCTGTCCCAATACTGTTCAATGGGCCCATGATTGAAGACCATGGTAGTAATTGTAAAGAATACGAATTCGAAAAGCAACAGTGATCTCCACTTGTCATGTGTCAATGGCTTCCTGCACTGGGGTGGAGGGTGGATTTTGAGCACTTCCCAGCTACTGATAGTGTCATTTATATTTCATTGTCTTTATTCCTTGTTTGTAGACTATAATAGTGAAAATCACAAATAAGAGGAGTAGTGGTGGTGTCATTAAAATATTTCCTGAAATCAAATTTTTTGGGTGCTTACTGTCATAAAAAGATAAAAAGTAGAATGTGGCATAAAACCAAAAAAAAAAAAAAAAAAAAACTTACCATGTAGGAAGATGAGGGCCTTTGTTTGGCCTCTAATTACAGCTTTTGCCACTGATTTTATCAAACAATCTGGAGCTGTCACTAGCATTGCTATTAAACCAGTGTTCCTAACCACAACAGTGCACCAAAGATCCATGGGAAACTTAAGAAAATCCCCATTGTCTATGGTTTCTGAGCTCCCAAACCACAAAAGGACTTGTCTTTCAAACTCTTCACTTGCATGTGCCTTGACCACTTGAACCTAAATGTATATTTATGGATCAAGTTGCCATCTTCCACTTGAAATTATGTTCACACTGCACCTTCTTACATCTCTTTCATGCCTCCTGCATTCGACTACTTCATTCTAAGCCGATACTCACATAAATTCTCCATCTGCCTGAATTCACCTGAATTCAAATCCACCTTTCTAATGGAACAAAGCAGTCAAGTTATTCTAATCCACAAGAACTGAGTTATTACAGCCTTTTGCATAAAGTCCTGTAATAGATTCCTGATGCCTCTAGAGGTAAGACCAAAGTCCTCACCATCATTTATCCCAAAGAAGTTTTCCTAATTGACCTTCAGCAGTTTCATACTAGATTAAGGTTGCCCATTATACATTCTGATAGCATTCTGCATTACTCCTAATTATCACTCAATTATTTGCTTTTATGCTTATTATTATTGCACAGTGTTCATGCCTTCTATTAGACTGTAAATGATGTGATGACTGAACCGAATTTCAAATTTGGCTTAGTTATTGCTATATTCTTTGCATCTAAGCACAGTGCAGAATAGAGCTTCATGATTTAATGAATGAATGAATGAATGAATAAATGAGGGTGAATATTTTCAAGCAAAGAGCAGTCCAAGAGGATGTTCAAAGGTAAAACATATTAATTTGTGTTAATTTTGTTCAATGTAATTTTCTAAGCAAATAATTAATCCAGTAAAATTTATTATACAAATAGAAAGTTAAGAAAGAAATTAAAATACAGTAGTAGGAAATGATAACTTTATTTTCTGATTTAAATATCAATATTTATCTAAGGTTAAGGACAAACAAAAAGATTAATCAGTACCTGATAATTAGAATGCATGATTATATTGTATTTGACCACATTATTTAGTTATTTGAAATATTTTTGATGCCTACTCTAATCACACAGTCCTATAGAGTTTGTAGACCTGATTACACATCTCCACCTGATACAAGTTAACATTGACACATTTTAATAACCTTACTGAAGGTTGCCTTCTTGTTATTAAATTTGCAGTTATTTTTCCTACTATGCCCGGCTTGCTAAAATGTGTGAATTTGTTCCTCCATGAAACGTTTTTTAAAACTAAATTAACATTTTCTCCAAATCAATGAATTTATCAATTCCAATAAATTGTTGGAAGGTCTGGAAAAAGTGAAGTTTGGCAGGTACATAGATTAGTAACCGGCCCTTAAGATAGTATACACCTAAGCATGGAAACCAAGACTAATAACCTTCACATGGCTTGTTCGGATTTTCACACTTAATAAGTGGCAAAGTCTCTGCCTGAGGCCATGTCTGGGGACCTCTGTAGCCACCATTCTCTAAGTAATGTAATGCCGTTTACGTTTAGCTTTATCTGGAGGAAATACTTGGCTAATGCTGCAAAATAATTTCAAGGTGCATTGCTTCATAATCTGTCAAGAATTTCCCTGATTTCATTTTAAATAGTTCAGTGCTGGTATATTCTCTTTGGTTAAGAAATTATACCCTTAAGGGATATGACTGAAATTCATTAAGTGACATCAGAAGTCGGGGATATACTAATGCTCTTTGGAGTGGGCAATTTTTTGCCTTAAGCAATATACGTGCCTGGATGAAGTAAAGGCAACATGTGAGTCACACAAAGCAGAATCCTTGCTATAAGATGGGACACGTATCTAAATAGGATAAACGCTACCAAAGTACAGAACTTCTCACCTGTACCACTTACCCTGGCCACCCAATTGTTTTCTTCATCTTCCACTAGAAACTCTGCCCACATTTCTGTAGTCTCTTTTACATATACCTCACATGATCTGACATCCTCTATGGAGAAGCCCTACACAGAGTCCTTCAATGGCAGATGCTTAGTTGTGGTCAGTTTTTGGAAGTGTCAGGTGTGCCCTTGGCACTCAGAGAAATTGCCAGGAGCACCTGCATACAGGGATGTCTGGGCAACATTTCAGCATACCGAGCATCATAGGATGCTTTAAAAGGCAATGCCTGTCATTTATATTCACCACCAGAAAATACACGCTATCAAATGTAACACACTTTCATTACAAAGGAGAGAATTGACTGATTTTTCTCACCAGGTTTCGAGGATGCCTTCTTATCAGTTCCAGCAGTCTCAGCATGGTTGCCTGGATACTCAGTCTCCCTGAGTATTATTCTGATTAAAGGGCAATTTAGAGATTTTTTTTTTTTTTTACAACCGATCCATCATCTAGAAATATTATCAGCCCTCCTGTAACTGATTTGTCAAGTGGCAGATTGAGCATTATTATTTAAAGATGGTTTTTCAATAGGGTAAAATAAGAATGTGATTTGCCATTTTATCAGCCTCCCTTTGAATATATATGTATAAAATACAGTGCATCTTCCTTGGGATAAAATGAGCTCAATGGATTTGGGGTTTGTGTGGGGTGGGGATGAGGACAGCTTGGACTGACAGAACCAACCTTTATTTTGAATCAGTGGCTATCAAAATGGTTATTTGGGGGAAATTAAAAGAACTGATGCCTCAAAATCAACATTTTTGAAGGACTTTCTACATACCCATCTCTATTATTGTTATTAATAGATACAAAAATCAAGCCATTTTCTGATCCACAGTAAATACGTGTATGTGTAATCACACTGTTAACAAGATTGTCTCTCACTGAGATATAACTTGCACATGCTCAACTGCTTGTATTTAATGTGTACAGGTTAGTAACCTGTGATAGTTGTGTACACTTGTAAAAAAATCATCAAAACTCAGAAAGGGGGTTGCAGAAGTACCAGGAGATTACCTGATATCCCCTTGAGGTTCCTCCTCCCTCTTCCTATCACCTCACCCCACCCCACCCCTTCCCCCTCCCACTCCTGCTGATGAGGATCTACTTTTTGTCTTCATGGATCAGTTTCTATTTTCAGTGATTTTTTATAATTTGAAACAGCAAGTATATACTTGTTTTTTCATTCAACATAATTGATTCGTGATCATTTATGTCATCTCATGCCTCAATAGTTCATTCATTCTAACTTCTAGAAGCATTTTGTTGTAGAAATATATCAAATTTTGTTTGTTCCCTTCACCCATTGGTGGATCTTTGAGTTGTTTATTTTTTTCTGCTATTTGCAGAGACATATGATAAGTGAAAGTTTTAATTTTTAGAGAAATTGCCAAATTGTTCCCCATCTTACTGTACAATATTATATTACCAGGGGGAGTGTAGGAGTGCCAGTCGCTCAACCTCCATGAGGACTTTTGTTCTGGTCAATCTTTTTTAAATTCCGACCATTCTAAGAGGACAATGTGCATTGCATTGTGGCTTTGGTATATATTTCCTGAATTGCTAATAATTTTGCAATTTTTTTTGAAATAGATCAGCCATGCTACCTTCAGTGGAGTTTCTTTTTAATACTTCCACAAACTTATCAACTGTATTTTCTGTTATTATTATTATTATTGTTAAGGCTTGAGAGTCCTCTATATATTTTCCTATATCCTGATTTCGAGCTCTCTATCCATCCCATCCTTTGCAAATGTATTTCCAGGTCTTGTTCTTGTTCTTGTGATTTCATTCCTCCTATCAGTTTTTTTTTTTTTTTCCAAAGAGCAGTGCTTAGTTTTTATGATGTCTGAGTTATCAAGTTTATTTTTCTTTTATGGACCATGTTTATGGTATCTTGGTAAGAAGCCGTCAATTAGTTCAAAATTTAAAAATATTTTCTTTGTCTTCTGAAAATGTTCTAGCTTTAGGTTTTATAATGAGATCTTTAATCTCTTTTTTTGTTTAATTTTTATACATTTTGAGGCCTTTCATTCCTGTCTTCCATGTCTTTGCTTAACTGCGAAATACTGTTAAAATAAGTGCTTCAATGAATTTGTCTGCTAATTTTAACTTTTGTGTCTGATCTACTTCAATTTTGATTGATTTTTACTAAATGTGGGCCTGTTTTCCTACTTTTTAGTATGTCTGCTTATCTTTAATTGGCTCCCAGACATTGTGAATTTTTCTTTTACTGGGTGCTGAATAATTTTATTTTATATAAATGTTCTTGTACTTTAGAACACAGTTAAGTTTCTTGGCAACAGTTTTACTCTTTAGTACTAGGAAAAGTTTGAGCACTTAATCATATTCCAGTCTGATCACCCCCCACAGTGGATGTTCTTCACTCTGCCTACCCAATGCCCAGGAATGTTAAGAGTATCTAGTCTGTCTGGTAGAACACCTGCCATTTTCTTTTCTGAGTGAGTGTTGGGAACCTCTCAGATGATTATTTCTGAAGTCCTGGACAGTCTCCTTAAATATGTGTAATAATTAAGACTCTGCTGAATGCTCCTAACGGAACTTATGAGCTGTTGAGAGTCCTCCCAGTGCTTCTCGGGTGCCCTGATTCCTCCCACATCTCAGCTTTGTCTTCTCCATATTGAGAGTCTGTTGACTTTCTCCTGGTTTTTATCTCCCACACTCTGGCCAGAAAATTCTAAGGAAGTGGCTGGGATGCTTTATTTGCTATCTTTGACAACACATCCTTATTGCCTCCTAGGCTGCTTCTTTAAAACATTAATTTTCTGTTGTTTTTTTTTTTTCCTGGTTTCACATATTCATTGTCTCTGCCATGAGATAAAATCCAGTCCCTGCTACTCTGTTTTGGCCACCAGTGAGTATCCTCTACATTTTGCATTTTGCTAAAGGAAAATTGCTATAATTAAATACTAATTGTTAACTCTTCACATTATAATCAGTGAAACCACCATCAATGTTGGCTTTGACAAATCACCACTCCTTTTATGCCAAATCTCTCTATTGGTCACCTCACATTGAATGTGGTGAGATCCAAAGTAGGTTGGTTGGGAAAGAGACATGCTGCTGGGTTACCTTCAGAACAAATGCAGCCGTATCAAGAAAACATCTGGGAGAAGATGGCTAGGGCCAAGACAGCTTTGGGGCAAGGCCAAGGGTGTGAGAAGGAAGAGCATTGAGAGAGAGAATAGAAACAGAAGATAGAGGACAAAAATTGAGAGAAAAAGAGAGATAAGAAGAAGGAGTGGGAGGGAGAGAGGGAGAATCTTTTCATTTTACTACTCTTTACAGACATCTTTAATTCAGACCATGAACCATACAACTAATGAATATAAAATGACATTTTATATTTCCAGTATTTTAAGTTTGCATATTGCTTCCCAATTTCAACTACTTCTTAAAATTAATGCAGAAGTAGAAGTCAATAAACAAAATTAGATGGGAAGTTATTATGGATTTTGTATAATTGAAAATAAATAGTATTTTTTTAACATCCATATGTTGGTAACAGGTTCCTATGTGCAGGTTTCTAACAGGTTCCTATGTCCAGGAAAGTCATGGGTATTTTACATTCAACTGATTCAGACACAGTGTCTATTTGCTGTGCTAACTCATGCTGTTTGAAAAGTGAATTCAATTTATTCTCAGTTGGTGTTCAAGAACTGGCTCTAATCAAATACTTTTTTGTTTTGTTTTGCTGTTTGTTTGTTTCTCAGTTTTTATTTACTTTTCCACATTTTTATTGGTGCATTATAGTTGTATATATTGATGGAATTTTTTATTACACATTCAAATGTTTCTTATTTATTTATTTTACAAAACAGCCAAAATAATAAACATCATCAGAGGAAGTTCTAGGAGGATTCATAACCTAATAAATCTTTAAGGTTCATGCATATAATAGTAATTTTCTTCAGGATCCCATCTCCTATAAAAATAAAGAGTTAAAATGTTTCCAGAGTCATTAAGCTTTATGTGAATTATTTTATGCAATGATCCTTCATCAGAGGCTTTAAGATAGTATTCACTTGACCTCAAAATTCAATTATTATAAGTTGGAGTATCATTGTCAAAATAATTATAATTTTGAAACAAGCCATATTTAATTAAGCAATCATAGGACTGGAGAGTTCCATTCATAATAGATAGTTGGTAGATGGTGGTAAAGACAGTAAAAAAGGTGAATTCAGGTTCCTCTCTTGGCTTCTATTGTACCTGACTTAAGATAGGGTTCCTGTTATCAAAGAAGTTTAAGGAACGGATTCAGACAGAAGTACCTATAATTCTGTAAAATTCCACATCAAGTTCCCACAGTTCTGCCTCTGGAGAAAAATCAATTTCCATTCCAAGTGATGTAACTAACTCATCATCAAATTTTATCATTAAATAAAGACAGTATAGATAAAGAGAACATTGGTGGACTTCAGGTTTTTAATTTGGTCAGAGGCTCTGTAAGTCTTTCCAGATCTTGGGATCACAGTGTGGCAGAGCAAACCTGTGACACTGAGAGTGATAAAGTATATGGACACTAAGATACAGTGAGAAGAACCACGTGAGCACACGCCTGTAATTCCAGTGTCTTGGGAGGCTGAGGTAGGAGGATCGAAAGTTCAAAGGCAGCCTCAACAAAAGCAAGGTGCTAAGCAACTCAGTGAGATCCTGTCTATAAATAAAATACAAAATAGGCTGGGGATGTGGCTCAGTGGTCAAGTGCCCCTGAGTTCAATCCCTGGTACCTCCCCAAAAAAGATGCAATAAGCAAGGTTGATGATTCCTATCTTCTGGAGACTATGTTAAAAACCTTCTTCTGTATTATAGATTGCTTATATTTGGCACATACACCCTTTAAGGTAAAATAGAAAAAAACCCTTCAACATCACATCCTGGAGTGAAAACAGAAGGAGCTGTTCAAAAGACTCAGAACATCTATGTAAAAAGGGCAGAAAGTTTCAGACCATCAAAATAAGTCAACCTGGGGGAAAAATCAACCACCCCTCTTCAGCTATTAGAAGGAAATAATTCTAATTTTGAATAGCACTTATAAAAACATTTACTTGAAATTTGACCCTAATCATTACATAACTTAAAATATCACTCGGAAACAACGTAGTGGATCAATATGGTCCACAGGAGGAGTAGCACAGCTCACAGAGAAATGAGCTTCATTTTTTGAGCAACTAAAAATAAATAAACAAGCCGAGAATTAGAAGCAAAACAAGCAAGATGAACTAAATGAATGCACCTGGTAGCAGGCAGCCTTCATATTTTGTACAGGAGTGATAACAGAAAAACAAAATAAAACACACAGCTCCACTGCGGCTGTCTCCAATCCTCACCCTATTCTGGTCCATTCTCCAGGCAGCACCTACCTGGTGGGTGTGTATTTCCATAGAGCAACATTGGAACCACCTCCATCGCAAGCCAAGACCCGGTGGCCTGGGATTGCAAGCCAGGTAAACATCCCCAGGGAGCAGGGCTGTGTCAGGGTTCACTCCATCCAAGTATGTTTTAAATTAAATTCTCAAAAAAGTTTGAGTCCAGAGACATAAAGTTTTAACTACAATTCATGTGTTATTTAATTTGGAATATTTGAGTTTGCCTCATCCACAAAACAAAATGTACAAATTTTATTGAACTATAAGAATGTGTGTAGTTTTTAATTTCTGTGCTTACTGTATTGACTAGATACATGAAAAGCAAAGGATGACAGTGGCGTGTTTCGCTATCAACAGAAGAAGTGCTTGGGAATGATAAAAGAGAAGTTTGGTGTGAATGTTCTGCCTGTGTCCTCCTGTCCCCTGCTATTAACTGCAGATTCTCTTCTCTCAGGCTTGGCACTGCTGACATCCTGGGCTGGGTAATTTCTGTTATGGAAGTTGTCTTGTCACCGTAGGATGGTTACCAGCATCTCTCAACTCTACCCTCTAGATGCCAGGAACATTCCCAAGGGTGTCAATCACACTGTCATCAGATATAGTCAGATGTCCCTTGAGAGGAAATCACCTTCAGCTGAGAACCACTGGTTCATGTGTGAATGAGTAAGAATATTCACTTGTGCATTATTGGATCTTCTGCACCTGCTCACTATATGAACAATGTACCTGGGAAAATTCTCATCATAGAACAATTTCTGGCTTTAAATCGAATTTAGAACCAAAAATGAGGACAAGTGCATTGTGTCAGCTAATGAGTCATTACATGAGCTGATTCCTTGATGCTTGAGAGAGTTTTTACTGAGGACAGTGTCTGCACCCACACGTCTTTCTTTAGGGCGTAATGTCAGTGCTCCTTGGGGTCATTGCAGTTGAGAAAATGAGAGATTTTGTCAACACAGTCACCCTCTACCTGTGGCGGAGTGGAGGATACTAATGGGAGGTGGACATTATCCTACATTCCTTTGACAATTTGTGATGGGTTTCAAAGCTACTCTCGAGTAGTTGTGTGTGTGTGTGTGTGTCCTCTCCTACAGAATGGGAAGACAGTGAAAATGGGAACAGACCATATGCAACTTTACAATCTTACTGACATAGTATAAAATCACAGCACACAGTTGATGCTTAGTAGTATATGTTTGTTTGTTGACTAAGATCATAAACTTTAGATGTTATTATTGAATAAAAGCATATCATAGAGAAAGTGTCCAGAAACTATATCTTATATTTATGACTAGCTATTGGTACATGAATCAAAAATAAAAGATTAGTAAATAGAGTCTTGCTGTCTAGCAAGATATAAAATTATAGGTATGGTTAGACTTCAACATAATTTTAGTTGTAATATATAGAGCATACCACTTATTTAAATTTATAGAAAAACAAAAAATTATAAAAATATATATGTATTTACTTATGCAAATTTGCATATCCCTCTGGGAAGTAATAGATATGTCTTTCTTCTGAGTAAGAAAGAAAGACAAAAGAATCCAAAGGCAAGTGTACCCCTAGGGCTCCATTTAAGATATAGCACATTAATTATAAATATGTCATTGATAATTAAAGATATGATGTACACTTGTAGGAGTGTAAAGGGAAGACAATAAATAGCAGTTTAGAGTAGGTGAGGCACTTGGTTGTGCCTTAGGTCAGTAAATTCTCAAATCCCTTCTAAAAACAATGATATCCTCCCTCTTCAGGAAGTTGATGATCTAACTGCTGGTGATCATGGAGTCCATTCACAGCAAATCACAAGTCCAACCCTGAAACCGCACCTCAAAATCCTCTGCCCCTTTTATGTGGAAAGTCACATTTTATCCTAGCTGCCATGGCACTACATGGGATCTTGATCCAACAGGGAGGGAATACATTTCACCATTGAACCATGATTTGGGGAGTGTAAACCATTTTCCAGACCCACTGTACTAAGAAATCTCTTGGGGGTGTGAATTTGAAGAGGTTTCTCTCTTAAACCATTCAGAAACCCACAGTGACATCTCTGTTCTTAGCATGTCATCCACAGCATAGTCAATCCTGAGCAGAGCAAGAAGTACAATTTAACATGATTTCAGTAAACCTTTGTAAAAACTTAAGTTTATTAATATCGCTTATATTACTTGACTGATTTCTGTTGTCACAAATTCATTTGAAAGTCCTTTCACATACGCACAGTACATATACAAGATAATTTGCTATAGCATAAAAATCCATCTTTTCTTTAAATATTGCAACAGAGGTTTTATAATTTTACTAGCTTAAATTTCAAAAACCAAATAGCATGGACTAGAAATAATTGGTGTTGTGAAAAGAGAAGTTCTGCTCTTAAGATCTAGCACCAGGGAGGAGGAAATGGCCTAACAAGAGAACATAAGGGCTGTGAGTAAGAAACTGGTACAAAATGTGGGACTCATGATAGATTAATAGATTATATTTGCTCTTACCACAAATAATAAAAATAAAAACAATGTATCACATATAACATGATGGATATGTTAATGTACACCTCTATATTAACCATTTTACTATCTCTGTATATCCCACATTATGCTGCATACATTAAATATATGCAATAAAATTTATTTTTTAAAAAATACAGCATCAATGATAGTAACTGATCTTTATGTATTGGCAAAGTAAACAAAATTGTTGTTAAGGATGTCTAATGAGATTGTGCACAAACCTGATGTTTAATCATTTCAGTGGGTGAAAAATGTGTTAAGGGGTTAATTAAAGAATCTACTTAAGGAAATTACAATTTAAATACATATACATTACACATGTTAACTATCAAATGGCTGAATTATATTAAAAAATTCTGTCCCATTATCTTCTATATACATTTAGACATCATCTTTTGTTTTTGACAATGGTTAAATCAAGTGGAATAGTATATTTTGTGTACAACATTTACAGCAGTTACATAGATACATAAATCACCTTTTTCATCTACATGTAATAAAGAAGATTGAGATATGGGCTCTGTATCTTTACTGAGAAATGCCACATACGCTGCTCTGATAAGAGGGATTGAGTTGATTGTCCAGAGTCATACAAACACCAGAGGAAAAGGGCCAGTATCTGATCCATTTGCTTTTCCTACAAAGCTCATGCTTAAATACTTCTCTACTATCTAAAATTCTATCAAGATTTAGAAGTGTTCCAGTGAATGCAATTTCTCCTTCTATAAGATGACTTACAAAGAATTTTCTAGCAGGTTTATAATTTCTAGAGATGAGAAATATTTCCCAGATGGCAAAGAATGAGGAAGCAGTCTAAGATAAAGCATTATTCTGAACGTGGAAGCGTACAGATGAGACCATAGGTTACCCAGGTGTCACTAGTGCATGGCTTCCTGGGAAGCTCCAGGTAGATATCTGAGCAGTCTTCCACTTCCTAGTGAGAGGAAGGCTGACTCCCTTGGAGGAGTTCAACAAGGTTTGGCTACTTACCAGCTTTGACATAAACACATTCAAGGCATAGACACATGACATCCAATCCACATTTTTCCCTGTATGCTTAGGGGCCACACAGCCTGCCTGATCATAGAGTTTGTGAACATGCGCTTGTTTTATCTTTTCTTTCTGACAAGGTGAGGTTGGTCTTTGACATGCCATCGCACAATTGTCACTCTGTGGTGCTTTTCTCCGTGATACCTTCCATCCCTTCCTTCTCATAATTGACCTCCTCTTATCTTAAGGATAAACCCTTTAGAGTTGGGCAAGTTTTTTCTTCTTGCCTATTTTGTGTTTAACCATATTAAATTAACCTACAAACTTTAGTCAGAAGGAACAAATCTAAGACCAAATATTGAACTGCACAGGCTTTACGCTTGAAATATCTCTTCTCTCATTCCGTATTGATCATGTTAGTAAGTCCAGATTTTTCCAACATAGTTCATTTGTTACCAGAAAGATCAGTTCATTTATTGCAAAATTATTTTATTTGCTTGTAACAAATACTACAGCACAAATAATTCCATGAGTCTGGTGTGTGTTTGGACTAAACTGGTGTCACTCACAGCCCAATTCCAATATGTACCTATTTGTGTAATGCCAAATATAATTAATTGTGATACAATGCAGGTATTTTGGAATCAACACACAAGAGGGACATATAGTTGAGGAAAGTCAATTGTGTCAAATGTTTGGATACAGAATATAAATTCATCGTATACATCCAAATTACTTAAAATAATTTTGAATCAAAGGTAAATATGCAAGTTGAGTTTTATGTGCAATATGGGATATAAGTTATAAGCTGGAATTGTACAGTGCACATCCAGTGGGAACAGATGTAATGATAATGTTTTATGTGCTGTGAATATTAGCATAAGCAAACTTAATTTGCTTTTTTTACTTTTTTTTTTCCCAAGTGTAGGCAAACCTTTAGGAACCACTTAGGAAAATATTTGCTTGTTTAAGTAAGAATCAATCTGGGGCATTTATAAGGCAAAAATGTTAATATTGAAATATTTTCTTCCAATATTGAAGCAAGAAAAATGGTAAGTGTTAGCAATTGAGAATTTTCCTTATTTTAAAACATACACAAATAAAGTATGTAGATAATCACATGAAAAAAATAATAAAGCTTCATCAGGAGATTATCTAGACAGGAGAGCCCACAAGCCATTGACAGGCCTTATGGAGGACTGTTGGAAAATACCTGGGCATCCTGTGCCCCTGACTGAGGCTGCTCTGCAGCCCCAATGGTTCTCTGAGGAAGCAGGTGGTCTCAGATATTCAGTGGGAACAACCGTGTGTGGATGAGCTACTTCATTAATTCACTAAATCTTTCCCTTGTCCACTCTGACCTTCCAACACCACGTTCACTTTGGAAAACCTTTGGATAGTGAACAAAAGTACCGAGGACAAATCCTTTTTCTCATGTCCTGCTTCCCATAAGTGCATGTACAATGACCCTACACCCAGCAGAGCATCGTAAAAGCACTACTGACTCAAACAGGCTCTGAACATAATAGCACATGTCAGGAAAGTTCATCATCAATCACCACACCAGATCTGCACACACAAGTGGAAGATCAATCAGGCTTTAGATACCAGTGACATTTATTTAAATATCTGTTTTATACTTACCATCAAATGAAAAAGGTGAAATTATTTATTTGGTGGCAATAGTTTTGGTGGTTTTTGTAAATATTGTTTAAAACTATAAGATCATGATCTTTCTCTTTATGTTAAAGGTCTTTCTATAACACAATTTGTGCACAGTTCTCAGAAGATGATTTTAGAGTTGCAGCTCTGATTTATATTGTAGGCAAACAAAGCAGCTAATAAGGTGTCCTCTCTAACTACTATCACTCTTGTCACAAGTAAATGTCGTGCTCTGTGATTACCTGTGAGCTCCTTCTAAATGCCACTAAGTAGTTGATATTTTATGTAGGCAACTAGGTCCTGGGAGAAAGTGGAAGTTGTATGTTGTTTACACAAATGTGTGTGAATAGATATATAATTGTAAGCTAAAAGCTGTGAGTGTTTGAAAAATCTTGCAGTTCATGGGAGTGCCACCAGATCCCCAGAAAGAATAGCCTTGGAGCCGGGCATGGTGGTGCACAACTGTAATCCCAGCAGCTTGGGAGGCTGAGATAGGAGAATCCAGAGTTCAAAGCCAGCTTCAGCAACTGCGAGGCACTAAGCAACTCAGTGAGACTCTGTCTCTAAATAAAATACGAAATAGGGCTAGGGATGTGGCTCAGTGGTCAAGTGAGTACCCTTGAGTTCAATCCCCAGTACCAAAAAAAAAATAAGAAAGAAAGAAAGAAAGAAAGAAAGAAAGAAAGAAAGAAAGAAAGAAAGAAAGAAAGAAAGAAAGAAAGAAAGAAAGAAAGAATAACCTTGGTGAAGCTGTGGTGAGTAAATCCACACAAAATGATTTTTATCATGCTTCATTTTTTTAAAGAAAATTATAAGCCTCTACATATGTAGACAAATACATTAAATTATTAGAAATTTCAGAAACAAAACAGAGCAAACAGAATTAAATGTCATAAAAGTGACTTATGCTTTCAGTTAAATAATTATAACAGATACACATTTGAAATTTTATGATTTTTTTTCCAAACGCTTTTTGGAAATCTATCAAGATAATTATGTTTGTTTTTACTTAATTGGTAAAATACTAAGATTATTTATAAAATTCTAGTGTGTAGAATCTTCATATTTCATAGTCAGGTATCATTTTTTTTAAACACTACAAAATTGAAATTCTAATAATTTAGCTAGGAATTCTGTGTCCACATTAGTAGGAAGATGTTTACTTTTATTTTTGGGGGGTTCAAATATGTTTATTAGTGGTTATACATAATAGTGAATTTCCTTTTGACATACTCATACATGCATATAATGTAATTTTCTCCATTTTAGTCCCCAGTAGTTACCCTTTTCCTCCTTTCCCCATCCCCCTTTTTTTACTCACTTGGTCTAGTTTCCTTCAGCAAACATAATGAACCTTCTTCCATGTTATTAATTATATAATCTTTATAATAAAAGCTATTTGTCTAAAAGCTATTTGTCTAAGTATATATACACACATAGACCGTGTATGCATATACTCCCAAACATATATACATTTATAGTTATAGAAACACACACACACACACACATACATCTATACTCTAATATCTAGTTTTTTATACCCTAGGAAGAGCTTAAATGCTTTGCTAAAATAATCAGCTGTCATTAAGATTCAAGAGCACTTTTGGTAAAATACCTTGGTTCATATGCTTGGGTGAGTTTCTTTAAATCAGTTGTTTCCAACAATTTTATTCATCAATTTAACAATTTCACTTACTGATTGGTAAGCTTTTTAAATCAAATTTAAAATTAGAATTGTCATTATCTCACCAATGTATGCAATTTTTCTGGATTAAATAACAGACGGTATTAATTTACAATTGCATCACCTATATTAATATCAGGAATTCTTTCTTGAAATATTAGTGTTATATATATTTGTAGCCTTTCACTTATCCATTTACATGTGTGTGTGTGTCAATGCATGTTTGTTTTTATTTGCTATTATAAATTTTGACAGATGTTTTAATTGTCCTAACTCTTGAATAGTCCTTTATTTCTTTTTGACTCCAGTTTCTTTCTTTAAAGTTTATGCTGATGCTGACTACTTTAATTTTTATATTTTAACAGCATGTTCTCATATTTGGTATATCAAATCATTTTATTACTTTTTTTGATATTTTATGGACTAATTTCTTTATTTTCTTCCATCTAATATTTATAATTCACTTATTATGCTCAATTATGAAGTTTTATTTAGATTTTTGTACTTCAGATCTTGGAAAAGGATGAATTAAAGTATTTATAGAAGTAGGTATTCTCAATGAAGAAAATAATTTGTCTCTGCAGTCACCCAGCTCTTATTTTATATGTTCGACTTTCTCCCAGATTTTAAGTTTCAAGAAGCCAGTTAAATGCTGCAGACTTGCTTACAGTCATATCTTCATTGCCTAGGCACATAGTGGGTATTGAATCTTTTGGCTGCTTGAACAAAGAAATGAGATGAAGGGAGGTAAAAACAGGTGATAGATATCAGAAAGAAGCACACTCTAGTGAATAAGTTTGCCAGGATCACAGGGCTGGCAATTGGTGGAGTTTAGATACATTTGTCTCCTGATTCTCAATTTAGTGTTTACTACCTTTTTAAATGTACAGGGAAAAATAATGTATTTGTCTCATCCAAAACTAAGACCTTCTCAACATCAAATGTTCCCCATTACACTTTAATAGTATTAATTTTCTGACTGATTTGAGAAATTGTCATGACAAAGGTTAATAAATCACAAATAATTAAGCCTTAGTACAATGTGCATGTAATATGTTTTTCCATGCAAGATTTTTGAGCTATACAGAGCATTTGGCATTATTTAAAAGCACGAATCCAATCAGGATGCAGTTGAGGATACCCGATAGCTGCTGCAGACATTGAACAGAAAGCCTTACAGATAGAGGGTGGTCCTGAGAGGACAGTGGGAAATGACCCCACTATCTCGGGTTCCTCCTTGGAGCCACTCTCAAGCTGTCTATCACAGTCCTTTACCTTTGGGCTGGCCTGATGGTGCTGGAGGAGATGGTGCAGGATTGCTTACCCCAAGACACAGCACAGCAATGGGGCAGGACAGTGTTTCCTATAGCAGGACACCACCTAGAGCACTGCTGTTTCAGCACAAGCCCCAGAATAATGTACTATGTTTTCATTCCTAAATATTTCCAAAGGATTCAAACCCAACACATGGAAGTATTGTCACCAGAATTCCATGTGCAGGAAATGAACTAAAATGAACTCTTGAGTTACTCTTCATCATACTAAAAATGACAAAAAGTAATTCACAATTTTTTCTACAGAATATGTCATCTTTCACACACATGCATAAATAGTAAGCAGATCAATTCCCATAGTGACCATACATTTATCACAGTAAATAATACTATGTATATATGTAATTTTAAGCATTTTGTCACTAAAATAGAGACATGTCATTTAAAATCAAGAGGTATAAATGCTGTCTCTCTCTCTCTCTGAAGCATCTTCATACCCCCTCTGAGCCCCCATTTAAGAATCTATTTAAGAAACATAGATTCTTTTTTTTTAATTTTTTTATTGTTGGTTGTTCAAAACATTACAAATTTCTTGATATATCATATTTCACACTTTGATTCAAGTGGGTTATGAACTCCCATTTTTACCCCATATACAGATTGCAGAATTACATCAGTTAAGAAACATAGATTCTTAAATCATTCAATTATTTCTAGTTTTAAATTTCCATGTCCTTAAATAAAAGAGATAAACAGTTTTAGACTGTTTAATCTCAGACATTATAAATAACATACTTCTATACTGACCACCTGGCTACTCTTCATTTTCCCTAATTCCTCACCAAAATAGAAATAGCTTGCTCTTTTTTGGTATTTGCAACTTTCACTTTTAATAATACATTTATTTTGTCTTCTGTTATGCATAGTTACTATCTATTGGCATCTACTTTGTGTGATGATAGCATTAATACCCTTTTGTTACTGGAAAAGCTTATGAAAAAATAATGACAATGTGGTAAAATCACAGAGCTTGGCCTAATTTAATGTCTATATGTCTATATATAGTATATATATCTATACAATATATTACATATCTATATTGGTATCTCCACATATATTTATTTATGTGTATGTGTGCATATGTGTATATATGTGTGTGTATATATGTAAAGGTAAATATAAGAAGGTAAATATAAGAGGAAATAACAGTATATTAACAGATGGTAATGAAAGGAACACTTTTAATTGGGGTAAGGTTTTAGATTTTTCCATATTCAAATCTTAAAATGTTTGAATATTTTCTGAAACTTATTTGCAAAACAATCATGGTCTCATCATTATTGCCATGGTGAAACATCTTCAGCTAACACAGTCTATCAGAACAATAAATGGGATTTAAATTGAGAGCTGTTTCCAAAGACTCCTATTTTCTGCCTCCATTTCCATGTTTCCAACCAGTTCTGCTGAACAGTTCTTTGTATATTAAAAACTAGGCTATCAAAATATAATGCCAATTTAAGGTACAACAATTATTTACATTAGTGTTACTGGGAGGAAAAAAATATGATGTGGTAAATTAATCTTTGTGCAGCAAAGTACTCTTTAAAATAGGTTTTCAGCATGCATGGTAATGAACTATTGCTATCTCTACTGAACAGACATCTTGAAATAACTATGTCTAAAGTTGTTTAAAATCCTTCCTGAAAATTTCAGTTTCAGCAAAGCAAGGAAGACTGATTTCTCCCTTATAATACTGAACAACACAAGCTTGTTTTTTCTCTCCCTCAAAGCCTCTCTGCTCAATGTAGGGAGCCCCTGAACCAGCTGTGACTTTAACATGCTTCCCTTTGACCTTCCCCATGGTAATCATAACAATGTCTGGCTGTGGAGGGTCAATCAGCAACCCTCACTTGAATCTCACATTCTTAATTTTACCAGTTAAAAAGACAAGCAGGACACACGTAATGGCTTCTGGTGCAATTTGCTCCCCTAAAAATATTTCCTGTGGACAATAAACAACAAATTTCCAATTTGTTGAAGCTATAAATGTGCAGGCTTCATAAAAATTAATTTAAATGGATGTGATTGTGAGTTTGGGATTGTGGAGATTAGGGGAGACGCCTGTCGTTATAATTGCCTGCTCCATTCCTCTGTCACTCAAGACTGCCACAGCTGCATTAGCAACTCTCATCAGAATCTAATTCTCAGATCAAATTCCCATCTTCAATATATCCTTTAATAAGGCTTCCATTCTCCATCTTTTAGCCTTAATTATTGCTCCCTGTCTCCCTTGACAACCAAATTAAAAGGTACATGCTACAACTCCATAATGATGATGATCATCATAATAATACTTTAAAAATCACAAACTGCTCTATGGCAAATCCAGGCTAACCTTGTCAAGGTTGGATGTCTTCTGATAACAAGATTTTCTATGGATAGCTTCAACACTGGAAGATAAGAAATACAATTATATAATCTTTTATTGATTTCTTTTTCTTCTTTCCCCCTTCATATTATGTACAATTACCTGGGCAGTTCTCAGATTGTTGAGGTTGGAAATGGAAAATTTACACTCACCCAAAGCAGATTGTTTTAACTCTTTGTTCCATGCAGATAGCTTCCTTAAAAAATAAACCCATGGCAGTTTGGGTGGTGGAAAGCACTTTTGGATTTAGCAGAGTTATCTGGGTCAATGCACTGATTTTAGCACACTTTGTGACTTTGTGAAGGTCACATGGTTTGTTGAGCCTATCTGTACAAAGGAGGTTCAAGTAAATTGCCTCTGCAATTATTTTTTGAGTCTACTGGCTTGGAATTGCATCATAGTAAAAACAGAAATTATATATATATATAACTATTTATATATATTTATATATTATATATTTATATATATATATATATATAAATTATATATATATATTATATATATATAACTATATATATATATAACACCAGACAGGCTCTCATTTAGCATCTCGCCTTTGCAGAGGCTGGCTTTGAACTTGTGATCCTCCTGTCTCAGCCCCCTGAGGCACTGGGATTGCAGGTGTTCGCCACTGTGCCCAGCTAATATCTTCTAAATTTAATGGATCACTTCCCACAATGGTTATACTGTTTTTCATTATGTTGTTTCTGGAATTAGTTTGTTTTCAAGACATAAAACAACAACTTTTATGTATTCCCTAATGGATTCTTACATGTGAACTTTCCAGTTTTTTTTTTTTTCTCCTTGATAGCACTGATGGATTTCTGCACATTATTTGGAATTCCATCACCTGCCTGACTTTCTGTCTTCTGACTTCCTCTCTGACTTCTGCAGGACTCCTTTCCAACCAGAACAATCCTGGAGAAGTCAGAAACAGGAAGTCAGAACCAATTCTTTTCTGCTTTCTTAACAGAAATGCACCTGCATTTGGTGGTGGAGGAGGGTAGTGGAAAGAGTTAGTAGGTGATGGTGTTTGGTAGTGGTTAATTGGTGGTGGTGGTGATGATTGTTGATGGTGGTGGATGGTCATTTTGGTAGTAGTGAATGGTGATAGTTGGCATGGGTGGTGATCACTGACCATATAACTATAGAGCCACGTTTGAAATCTTTTTTTAGTTACCTTCCCCTTGACTACTTGGATTTTCTGCTTTTTTGTTTTTTTTTATTTTTCTTATTGTTTTCTCTTTCCCTCCTCTTGCCCTGCCCATGGTTCTTAAGCAAGACTCCAGAAAGGTTCTATGGAAAGAGCACCTGGGCCTCTGCAAAGTTCAATCAGATTTCACTGCCATCTTGCACATTTATAAGAAGCTTCCAGTCTCTGTGAGTGTTGAGGTCTGAGTAAATATGTCTTAAGAATTCTTCCGCTTCTTACAAGGCCTCATAAATCAAAGATCTTCTCATTATCTTCACATAACTCCAGAGTTACTGTTAGCCACCAAACGTAAAGTAAGGCAGCTTGTTTCCATAACACTGGGGTACATGTAATATCATGTTGTCATGTGTTTGCAGTCATTTGATTGCGTTTTTCATTCCTGGTGCAGATGCTGATCTCCGTGATGGACAAGAGCAGAACCTGGGAAGATGTTTTCCTGACTGCTTTGTCAGAAAGTGAAGAAATAGTAAGCATAATTTGATGAGAATGTATTTATTTATCAAGAAGAAATGTAAAAGGAGTTGAGAGGAATTCAGTTTAGTACTCAGATAAGAAAGACAAATCAAATGGCACTGTCAAACATTGTTAGGGTGGGTCACAACAATGATTGCATGAGCAAAGATCATTTAAATGGGGCATTTGACAAAGCAGTGGATTTAGAATAAAAAACAGCAATGGAATTGTGCATCGCAGTCAAGGACAGTTGAAGCAAATGTAGAAGGCAGTGTTTTTGCAGATAAGGAGGGCCTGCGAGAAGGCCAAAACTCAACCTGGAAGCCTTTAATTACTCAGATACCAGTATCGATTGGGATAACAACTGTGCAGAAATGAAGGCCAGAGATCGGCTTGTAAGAGAAGGGCAGGATTGTTTTTTTAAGCAGTTTATTGAACTATCTACATGGTCTCAGGCGATATTAGCTCTAATCCTAGGAAATAGGAGGAACCTTGGGGGAGTAAAAAAATGCAGTGAGGCCTTGACTGATGAGTGGCTTCATGCAGATAGAGATGATTTATGGTGAGAAAACACAAACACAGGCAGGGTCAAAAAAATGTCAAAAAAGATTAAAAGTTAAAGGAGTGTTCCGAAGTCTGATTGGGAAACAATTTGAAAGTGATGAGGCATTTAAAAATAGCCCTGTAATGACTTGAGACCTCACAGACATAATTCCATGATAAGTGAAGGGAAAACTCCCAATGAATACTAAGAATAGCTCTTATTTACTGCCATTCACTGGAAAGCAGGGACCTTTCTAGAGACAGTTCATTTTACCTTAGGTCATTTTATCTCCTTGACAGTTTATAAAATATATTCTGTTTTCCATGTACTTTAGACATAACTGATGTTTGAGAGGAAGAGAAAATTTCCCCCAAAGCATAGTTGGTAGCCAAGATGGACAAGACCTATGTTGATTTTGACAATATTCAAAAAGCTGACTTGGTAGAATACATGAGAAGGCCTTGCCTGAGCATTTTAGATCTTGAGATATTGCAGCTCTTGGGTAGCATAAGCAATCGAGGATCAAATAAACCTTATTCATCTATGCAATTCATACTCTGGGCTTTTCATCTTCCATGAGCCTGGGTCTGTGTGTGAAGATATGATTGACATGGTAGGTGAGAAACAGCATAAAACCTGGAGCCAGACACCCTGTAGAGAAACTCCAGTCTCACTATTTCTAGTTGAGTGGGCTTAGAAAGTGGTCCAACCTCACCGAGTTTCCATTTCCTCATGCGATAGCAAGAGGGTTTACCATACATCATTATAATGAGTAAGTCCCTATGTGTAAAGGGCTTAGGAGATTGCTTTGAATATATGACATGGAGTACAATAAGTCTTTGATAACTAAAAAAAAATAAAATAAGATGTTGAATTTGCATTCATGCCTTTGAAACCTGACATAGAAACTCCTTGTTCAAATGACTAAGAAGAAGGGGACTAGTAACAGGTCACTAGAAGTAGGGCCCAGAGATCTGGGGAGCAGATCAAATTTGGTGGTGTAATTTTGGCATCAAAATTGGTTAAGTTCCTTTCATGCTGAACCCATTTCACTTATAAGTATAGGTATTAACAATACAGTAACCTCAAAGATATTTTTCTGTTCACATAATTTAATTCATGTAATTAATTTATTCATTTATTAAACAATATTTATCACAAGGCATAACATATGAAGCATTATAGGAGGTGATGCTGAAATCTCTCTCTCTACATAATTAAATATGTTATATATATATATATATATATATATATATATATATATATATACATACATACATATGCAAAAAGAAAAAAAAACACTCCTTATGAACCCATTACTCATAAGTATCCAATAGATATTAAATATTTTTGAAAAAATAACTTTTATATAAATGAATAACGGTTACTTAAATGCCAACATAAGCTTAAAAGTATAAGCAATCACTTAGCATCTATTATGAAACTCACTGATAAAATTCAAGGTTGTACCACTCATATCCAAATTTAATAATTTATTCTGATTCAAATCAGGAATAATTTTTCTATAATAACAGTTCTTGAACAATAATCTAGAATGCAATACACCCTCAATTTTTCAAAAAAAAATTATTGACCCAGAATACCAGAAGAGGGTCAGAGCTCTTGGAGAGGGTTAGCAGGAAAATGTTGCTCTGATAATTAGATAGTGCTTTCAGACCATATTGGAAGGGTTGGCTTGTTAACAGTTCACATCCTAAAGCCAAGTAATTCATAGTCAATAGATTCGGGTTAAGGATTGAGGCCTCCATTATTAAGGAAATCTGAAAGTGAATACACTATGAGGTTATAGTGTTTCGAGGCCTTCTTTATTTTTCTTTTTTTGCTTTGAAAAATAATATTTTTGACTTTTGACTTTTTTAATTGATTTTTCTCAGTTATATAAAACTTTAGGATACATTTGGATGTAATCACAGATACATGGAATATAATTTGCTGTAATTCAGTTCCTGGTATGTCCATCGTCCCCCTCTACCATTTCCCTCCCTTCACTCTACTGATCTTTCTGCAATTTATTTATTTATTTATTTTAAATTAGTGTTTTGTAGATAAATTTGATGTTGAGAATCTTTTTTTTACAATGACTTTCAAGATCTCTTAGTAATATTACTAAGAAGCCTTAGTAATATTGTTACAGTTTAGGTGTGGTGTCCTCCAAAAGCTCACATGTAAGAAAATGGAGAAGATTTGGAAGAGAAATGATTGGGTTATAGCCTCAACTTAATCACTGAATTAATCCCTAGGGTTAGCTGAGTGGTGACTGGAGGCAGGTGGGGTGTGGCTGGAGTATACATGTTGAGTGCATGTGGCTATGGTGTATATATGTTGTATTTGGAGTGTGGAGTTTCTCTCTCTGCTTCCTGATGATTACCTGAGCGGCTACTCTCAGCCACACTCTCTGCCATGATGTTCTGCCTCACCCTACTGATTGCAAAATGTCATAGTATTCGGTATATTATTTCTACTCCTAAATACTCACTTTCCTAAATAATTTATACTCACGATTTTATTCTTTCTTTAAAAAAGTTAAAAAATAAAAGTAACCCCCTCCCTGATCTATAATGCTTATTCACCAAAAAAACGATCACCCCCCCCCAAATTCATATTATTTCAAATCACATGCCACATGACTATTTTAAACACATGCTGTAGAACCAGAAGCAGCAAACTGTGACCCTAACAACAAATCTGGCCCTCTGATTATTTTTATAAATAAAGCTTTATTGGAATATAGTCATACCCATTCATTTTCATATTATTTAAAGTTGATTCAAATATAGAGACAAGTGATTGGCAAGCTTATAGTCTCTACACCCTAAAATATTTTCCATTTCTTCTTTATAGAGAAAGATTTAGCTGATCTCTGTCATATAATGTGATTGGGTCAACAGTTTCATATGGTGTCTTAGTTCTATGAAAGTCACATTTTGAGAATTGCTGTTAATTAACCTTTTAAAATAACAAATATTTTATATTAAATATCTATTCCTATTTATACATTAGTAGATATTTAGGGATAAAAAAGAAACAAGCAAATACAGAAGCACAAAATTAGAATTCCTTTTTTTAATAGTAAAATATACTATTTTTTCTTCATATACTTACATTTTCATATTCTTGCCATATTGAAAGCACCTAATTCATCCCCTGCTTCCTTATCATTCTGAAATTCTTTCTCATGATTTCCAGTACATACAGAATTTTCATCACATATGATAAAAATTATTCTATTTTATAATTTGAATTTCATTTGTATTTTTAATTTAAGGGAATTGATAGCTCTATATTATATCTATTTCTTGGGTCTTCCTATCATGTTTTCTAAGACATCAAAACAAGAAAAAGATTATATGTATATATATATATATATATATATATATATATATATACATACATACACATACACACACACATACATAAAACATAAGTGCTAAATTTTAATAATTTAAATATTCGTCACTCTTAGGATTCCCAAGCACAGCTCTCAATGATTTGTTTAGATGAAATAATTTTCAGAGTAGAATTTGAAATGGAGAAAGAACTCTGCAAACATCTGATAAACACCTCAGTCTCAGCACCAACCCTCACAGACACAAGGGGAGTCTCCCTGACAGTAGCTTTCCATCTTTATTGTCATTGAAAATAGAGGAAAACTACAATGAAGTGCCTTCTCCTAACTGCTCTAACTTAGCTTGCTTTGCCTCAAAATGTTTTCATTAGTAAAGATTCTTTCCTTCCTGACAGAGACAGCTTTTATCCTCAATACATATTACAGTGAAGTCATGATCAGAGCCTTCCCATGAAAGGAAAAATGGCAGAGGAAAGAGCAAGATTGCTTTTCTGTACACTTTGAGTTTTGTGAAGTGAAAGGCAGCATTGTGGTGGCCGCTGTCTTCTGCCAGGCACAGACAAAGGGCATTCTTGCTCATGGACAAACCAGGTGACACCAGAGCTTACTCTCAGGGACATTGGTGGAGCAGGGTTCCCAGAAGCTCTCATCACAACCTATTGTATTTGTGAAAGGAAAGGCGTTCTTGGTGTCTCTAACACTCAAGGAATTCCCAAAGTGGGAAGAAGCATCTAATGGCAAAGAAGCTGTCCTCTGCAAAGGAATGCAGGTCACCAGGAGAGGCCTCTGTGCTCTGAGCTCCAACCACAGTCCTTCAGTGAGACTAGTGTCACACGCTTCTTACTCTTTGTAAGTCCACAAAAATCAATTCCTTATTTGGGGGACATGGCAATTGCAAGTATTGGGGGAATTTTGAAACTAGGTTAAAATGTAAATAAGTTAGGCCTTTTTATAATAAATGATACAAAAGGGTTTGACAATGATAATATAATGAGAAAACATATAGAGGGTATTTTAGATATTGTTATGTACTTATAAAATCAAAGATTCATAAAGAAATGTAGAAGGCACAAAGCACCACATTAGTGGTAGTTAAAATTTTTCCTTTGTGCTTTTTTCCTACAAGTTTATATATTTTTTTCTTTTTATTGACATGAAATGCTGTTTTGCTTATCTCTAAGAGCAGCCTTGGACCCTGAAGCAACTAAAATATTGATTAGCCATTGCAGAAGTTTCAGTATTGCTAACTTAATTGTTTCTACATAAAGCTCCAATTGTACTTTACCAAGCATTGCTTTTCATGTCTTTGAACAAGATATGGAGCCTATTTATATATATTTGTAAAAGATAATATAAAAGTATGACCGGAAACAAAAATTGAATGTCATTTACTAAATGTCTTAGTAATTATGAATTACTTTACCTATCATTGGTAAGATGCCATCTCTGCCTGAATTTTTAGTAGAAGAACAAATCTACATCATTCTGTGAAAGGGATAACACTAAAATTAGGTTAGGTAACAAGAGCTATCATTGTTTTTTGTGCCTTTGTGTCAGGAGCAATTATAAGCACCTTTCCTATATCAACCTATTTTAAACAAACTCACCAAATGCTTTCTGAAATAGGAATTATTTTATTCCAATTTATAAGTAAAGTGAAGCCCAGCAAGGGTAACTCACAAAGTCATGTGAAAAAATGAAATATCTTTCAGATATTAGCTTTTGAAAATGTGATTATCATCTAACTTTTAATTCTCTTAGAACTAGAACCTTATGCTAAATCTTCAGGACGGGCTAAAATCTGATCACATGTCGTCAGAGCAATTTCCTCAAGTCCAGCTGGTCTTCTTTTTGATATTAAATATTTTTCTCCTTTTACTACCTTTTAAGATGTCATACATTATTCAGTGGGTGCTCTTTATATCATTCTTATATTTCAACACATTTTTAAAATTTAATTCTTTTCTGCATTCTTTCTTCTCTTTTCTCAAATATTCTGATTTCTTAGTAATTTCACTTTGAAGTTTCTCTAATTTTGACTTGAGTTATTATTTCATGACTTTTGTCTTTTTCTTCTTTTTTGGGGAGGGAAACAAAACTTTTTTAGTTATTGTAGTGAACCATTTCCTCTCCTATTTTATAGCAACAGTGTATGGGGTCTGACCAGAGTCTTTTCTATTCTTCATTTTTAAATAAAATTAATTTCCCAAACTTTTAGGATGAATGGCAAGAACTTTTTTCCTTTCTTTGGAACTTTTATTTTCCTGTCTTGTTCATTTTGGTTTCTGCTCTAGCAATTTCTCCTAGTGAGGGATTTTACATGAAGAGGCACTTCAGCTATTTCATTGGGAGGTTCTAGAAAATTCCACAGTGTTAGACACCCCAGCTGTCCATCTAATTGATGGGAGCCTCTACCACTCACATACTGTTGCTATTGTGGGATGACCCTCTGGCCTCCCTGTTCCTGTGGTGTTCTGGGTATTTCTGGCTGAACACCTTCTTCAGCCCCTGGGCAAACCTCACTCCCTCCTGCCTAGTTCCCCTGCCACATAGGCCTTCCAGATCTTGCATTGTCCTCCACAACCACAATTGAGATTTGGGGCAGACCCTGTCCCCTAAGCTTGTAGGTCTAGTCAGTGTGCCTGTTTCCAGGAGGGCTTAAAAAGACAAATACTTACCATGACCCTTTCCGGAGACCTTCTTCCTTTTTAGATTCCCTTGGATAAAGAGAGCATATTAATTGTCCCAAGGGGGACAAATGAATGTCAGTAGAGGGGGCAGAGAGAGAAGAGGGGAGGGGAGGGGAGGGGAGGGGGGATAGTAGAGGATAGGAAAGGCAGCAGAACACAACAGACACTAGTATGGCAATATGTAAATCAATGGATGTGTAACTGATGTGATTCTGCAATCTGTATATGGGGTAAAAATGGGAGCTCATAACCCACTTGAATCAAAGTGTGAAATATGATATATCAAGATCTATGTAATGTTTTGAACAGCCAACAATAAAAAATTTAAAAAAAGAGAGCATATTAATACAGAGAAATTGTATCTAATTTTTAAACAAATTTATAACCACTTTCTGAGTCTTGAAAGATTGTTGCAAATCCATGAACAAGACAATCCTTTATTAATCTCTAAATGTTTCATAAATTTCATTTTAACCTTGCCTTCAATTAGCCTCTCCTCTCCCCTTGGTCTCTGCCTGATATCTCTCTGTGTCCCCCACTCTCTGTGTATACCTCTGTCCTGCACTTCCCACCCCCATTTCTCTTTCTACCAGTCTCTCTTTTTCCATAAGGAAATCATTATACCAAATTCTCATTTTTTAAATTGTTCGTTATTTCTCAGCTTCTTTGTAATACTAACTTTATCCCTCTGTCAATTTCCATCTCTATAGGGATCTGGTTTCCAGTCATATATTCTGTTTTATTGATCTATTTTTGTCTCCTCCTGAGTACAAAGCTTAGTTTATTAATGTTTTTGTTTTCCTAACTGATGTTAGTGTATGGGATTTAAATAATTTTGCATATTGATATTACAGTCAGATATATTACTAATATCTCTTATTGCTGTAAATATTATTTTCTAAGGACACTGTTGAGGTACCTTTATAAGGTGCTATTATATGGCTTTTAGTTGCTTTTGCCTTACTGTTCTTGTTACTATCTTCAGTAAATATTATGCATCATTTTTTTCTTTCAGGTAACACATGATTTGCTATTTGTATTTAACTATTAAATAAATGTGTACATGATTTGGGGTATTTGCTAAACATACTTTATAAAACTAAGGGAAGTCCCCTTCTATTTTTAATGTGCTAATTTAAAAAAAATAGAGATGAGTTTTATGACGTAATTTATTTTATTTTATTTTATTAACCTATTTGATAAATTACAACACACATACAGAAAGGCATGTCAGAACAGAATGCAGAGCTGGGGGATAAAGGTGTTGGAGATGGTGTTGAAAGTACACAAAACGTAGTTACACAGAAGAAATGTAGTCACGAGACCTATAGTATGTCAAGGTGTGTGGTGTATAACAGTGTATTGTATACATGAAAATGGCTCAAAGAAGGCTGGGGTGTAGCTCAGAGGGGGAGCATTTTCCTACCACATGCAAAACCTTGGGTTCTTGCCCCAGCACAGAAAACAAAGGAAATGGCTGAGAGGGTAAATTTTAAGAGTTCTCCCCACACCAAAAAAAAAAAAAAAAGAGAGAGAGAGAGAAAGAAAGGAAAGGATAGAATGTGCTGTGACTTACATGTTATTTGGCTCAATTTAACCATTCCACAATGTGTGTGCGTGTGTGTGTGTGTTCGCACATGCACGTGTATGTGAAAACATCAGGCTATATACAATAAATATTCATAATTTTTACTTGTGAATTGTAACATATTAAAAAAAAACAGATTACAACTCAACTCATCATCCCAAGTCAGCACAGCCCATACAGCCATACAGTCCTGTGCCTGGGCCCTGGGGGCTGCTCTTCTCTTGGCTGCCCCCTTCCCTCCCTGAAAGTTCTCTTCTCCCCTGAGAAGGTGGAAGTTCCTCTCCTTCCTGGGCTTGCTTCCCACCCAGTGCTGCAACACAAGCATGGAATTTCCCCCCCCCTTTTTTTTTCTTTTATAAAAGTGTGATTCTACATGCTGTTTTAGTTTGCCTTATTTCACTTTTGTGAGACTCTTACATTTTGTTATATGAACTGTTATTTTCTCATTATTATTGCTCTATGACATGAATAAAAGTACACATATATATGTGTGTGTGTGTGTGTGTGCATATATATTTATCTGCTATGCTTTAGATGTGATGTTTTCTAGTGTACAGCAAATACTGTTTTAATCATTCTCATACATATATCTTGATGTATATGTGCATATATTTCTATTAAAAATTTATGAGAAATAGTATTTCTGAGTCATAGAAGATGAATTTATTCAAGTTCATCAGATTATACAAAATTGTTTTCAAAAGTGCTTATAAATTGTCTACAGTCCATATTTTCTGTAGATAAACCTATTTATGGGTATATATTGTGTGAATATATTTTCCTCCCTACAGTGCACATTTTCATTCTCTCACTGATGTCCTTTGATGAACAAAAGTTCTTAATTATAATCTCGTTACATTTATCAGTCTTTTTTTGCAACTAATGCTCTTTAAGTGCTATTTAATGTATTTTTGTCTAACAAAAATTTATGAAAATACTACAGAATCTAGGTTTATTTTTTCTTATTTATATCTCATAACACTTCTTGTATTTTGTGTATGATGTGAAGAAAGAGGCTATTTTATCATATGTATATAATATATGTGTGTGTATGTATGCATACATATACACATTTAATATGAACTTACCAAACAGGTCCTGTTAATTGAAAACAACAGGACCTGTTTGGTAAGTTCATATTAAATGACTGTAATAACAATATATTTTAAGTCTAATGTTTTTATATGTTTGGGCATAGTTCAGGGTTCTCTATTCTATTTCATATTAACGTTTTCCTATCATTGAGTAAATAACTTACAATCTTAATCATCAGAACTAAAAATCTTGGTATCTGACAACACAAGTTTTCCCACAATTTTCTCATTTGTTAAAGTTTTGGCTAACCTTGTTGAAGTCAAGGAATGTATATTTTCTCTCATATGTGGAAGTTAAGGAAAAAGAAATAAAGAAAAAGGTGTGTGAGGGTCTCCTGAAAATACAAGGGAAATTAGTAGATTAGAGGAAAGGTCAAGGAGAAGTGAGGGGGAAAGGGAAAGAGGAGGCACTCTATGACAAAAGTGACCAAATTATATTGTTACATTGTGTGCATGTATGAATGTATCATAACCAATCCAAATACTATTTATAATTATAATGCACTGACAAAAATTTAAAAATATAAATAAATATCTTCATTATTTTTGACCTTTGTATCTTCACATAAATGTAAGAAACTGCTTGTCAAGTTTCACATTGTCAAGATTCTCATTAACATTGTTAACAGAATCTGTTTTGTAAGGATAATTAGCATTTTTATAGTTCCCTTTCTTTACCTGGTTTATATAAGGAGATAATGTTGGCCTCATATGGTAAGGTAGGTGGTGATCTTTTCTTTTAATTATAGGAAGAGTTTTATAAACTTAGAATTATTCGATGTTTAATATTTTGTGAACTGTGTTAAAGTAAAACCCTGGGAAATTCTTCACTGGAATATTTTTAATGAAAGTTTAAATGGCATTATTAATTTAACTCTGAAAGGCCTAGAAAATCTGAAATGATTTTCTATTTCTTTGTGAGTTTCACTAAACATTTTTCCTAGGTATTTGTACACTTCATCTAAATTTAAGTAACAGAAAATTAACATATCTCCATATTTTTTTATTTTTACATATCTCTTTTTTTGTAGTTAGTTTTGAGAAAATGACATATGAGACCTCCAACATTATTCTTATTTTTCACTGCAGTTTTGTTATTTTGATCCTAGAAGATCCTAAAAATATCTACTCGTTTTCTACAAAAACAAAAGCTGGAATTTTGATAGGTATTATGTTGAATCTATAGATCAATTTAGGAAATCTTGTCATTTCAACAATATAACATATTCTAATCAATGAGCAAAGCTTATATGTCTTTCATTTAGGCCTTTAATTTCTTTCAATAATGCTTTCTAGCTTTTCTTATACAAATCTCCACTCTTTTGTTAAATTTATTTCTAAGTGTTTTATTTTGATGCTATTGTAAGTGGAGGATTTTTTCTTCATTTTTGGATTTATTCATCCCAAGTATCTAGAATTATTGATCTTTATTCTCAACCATAATGAAAGCATTTTTAAAAGCCTTTAACGGTTTTGTGGCTTCATTATAATGTTTTAAATCATGTCAACTGCAAATGGAGATAGACTTATTTATTTTTTTAAAATGTGGATGCTTTACTTTCTTGTTATCATCTAACTGTCCTTGCTAGAAATCAAATGCAATTTATAGGAAAGTTTTAAGACATTGCTGGGTTCAGCAGGGTGGGCAGGGGGTGGCTTTCTGTCTTTCATTCCATCCTTAAGAAAGACTTTAGATGTGGATGTCTTGAGATATCCTGTGTCAGGTTTGGGGGTTTCCTTCTATTCCTGGTTATTGAGTGTTTTCACCAGGAAGAGGTGTGCTGGATTTTTAACAAGTGATTTTTCTGTGACATTTGAGATGATAATATATTAGTATTTCTATTGACTTAATGTATTGATTTAATTTTTCCAATGTGAAACCAACCTTGCATTCCTGAGAAGGATCACACACTTGGCCATGGTTTACATGCCTTTAAATGTGCTGCTGGTTCTATTTTCAAATGTTTTGCTGAGATTATTTGGTATTTCATTAGGCTCTTTTCTGTCATCTTCCTTTTTTTTGATTGGTTCAGCAAAATAAACACTTTCACATTTTGTACACATTGATACAGATTTATAATTATTGCTTCATCTTGTTATTTTTAAATCAAATAAGAAAACAATTTTTACTAACAAAAAGTTTTGTGTCCTCTGTATTTCACTCTGTGGTTACCTGTATCTGTGCCCTTTAACTCTTCATGTAGATTTTAGTTATCACCTGGAGTTATTTTATTTCCACCACTTTCACTATTCCTTACAGGACACATAGAGTGACTAATTCTTTCAGTTTTTTTTTCCTTTTTAAATCTTGAAATGTTATTTTCTGCTTCATTATTAAGTGGTTTTCAATGTTTTTAACTGACACAGGAAAGCATAAAAATTGTATACATTTATATGAAGAAAATGTGGTGAACATATGCAATAGAAAATTATTCAGTAAAAAAAAAATGAAATCCAGCTATTTGTGACAATGTGAATGAAACTGGAGATCATTGCATTCAGTGAAATAAGCCAAGTTCCACATCATCTCCTTAGATTTTGAGGACAGTTAGGCTTCAAATAGAATTATTTATTTATTTGTTTGTTTGTTTGTTTATTTATTTATTTTCTCTTTTGCTATTTTCTATTTCTTTGCTCGGGGTTTTGATGCATAGACCATGTGTCTTGGTGCACATGTCTTTACAGCTCTGCCTCCGTGTCCATGGCACACTTCTGCAGGGCCTCAGGAGAGAGTTTGCATCTTTCTCAGTTCTTTCCTGAGCTCACATACAGCCCCAGGTATGTGCAGGCCCCATGCATATGTAGGATCTTCTAGGTTTCCGGGAAAAGTTCCCTATACCGTCTTATCCCTTGTATTTTAGTTTTAGAACTTTTACATAGCTCGCTTTTATTTCAAGTGATCTTCCAATCTCAGGCAACTACAATATTAAACAATTACCACTGTGGTGTTTTTTTTTTGTTTGTTTGTTTTGTTTTGTTTTCTGTTTTCACAAATACTCACTGAGAAAAGATTGCTCACCCTGAGCAACACCTGAGCCAGGTATAAGAAAGACAAACCTTACAAATGGGATTTCCCAAGGCACTTCCAGAGGGGCCAAATGATTACTCTCTCTGAGAATGCCACTCTGAAAGAGTTCCAGCCCTATTGTAGCTATTCAATGGCTGCTGGGCTTAGGCTGCACTATAGTGCTTGGTTGATAAGACTATCATAGAGCTGGGAGAGTTACGGACAAGCTAAAGTATTAGCTTGCTGTTTTACCAGGGTTTAGCTGGTTTTGTTTATTTGTTTGTTTGTATTGTTTTATTTTCAGTAAGTTTTTGCAAGTTGTTGTAAGCCTTTTGGTATTTTTGAGAGTTCCTAAAAGGTTTATTTTGACAATTTTTGAAAATTTTCTCATTTTTTTATGAAAAGGATGATTTTTGGAGATTCCTACTTTACTATTCCTGATGATCTCTACTGTAACTGAATCAAAGTCCAAGTTCTGCATTTCAAGTAGCTTTTTGTTGGTGGTGTTTGTGTGCATATTCCAATTCCATTTATTTCTTAGAGTTTCCAATTCTCCATTGAGTTTCTCAATTAGACCTTTCATTTCCATGAGGGCATAGGAGAAGTAGAGCAAACATTTCTTCATACATATGAAGAGTTACTTTATCTCTGTAGCAGATGACCACACATAGTATCAAAAAACTCATACAAGATAAAAACAACAAAATCTAAATGATATAATGTAATAAAAGTAAAAAGGAACAAAGGAAAGATGTACAAAATCCAGGATAGTGCTATTTCCTCCAGGCAAGGTAAGAGAATGGGATTTGGAAGGAGCTCATGAGTAGCTTAAAGAAACCACTAATATTTTATTTATAAATTTTTATGGTGAGTTAATGAGTATGTGTTCTATCATTATGTTTCTTAAGTTACATATAGTTTGTATTACTACTTTTAGTAATTACTTTACATTTTACTTTTACAAACTCAGTCCTGAAAAATCAATAAGAAGACTGTAAAAACTTGCATTATTTATCTTTTACCATCTGCTTGTAAAAATTAATTGGAGGAAAATAAGTTACTAAAATTGGCTTGTTTGAGAATCTAAATAGGAGATGGAAAGTGATGTCAACTGTATATTCATTAAAACATAAATTCTGGTATATTAATTTTGATGTACATGATCTGAAAGGTCAAGATGCTAAGAAATGCTCTCATTATAAAAAGAAAATCTTCAAAGTGAACTAATCAAGGCTTCTCAGATGATGACAGGGATTGAAACCTTGACACAAATGTATTTTGACAGTAGTCAAGTGATTCAGAATAAGAGTCTATAATTTAATCAGCTAATTCCAAAAAGGGATCCACACCATAAATAGTTTTTCATGAGAAAGTACCAATAAGGTGGCCAGTACAAATAAGTTAGATTAAAGCAACGAGCTAATTTCAAGACATCTGAATTTCATTGTGTAAAGGACATCATAAGAAGTTAGTGGTACATTAGGATACCTCTCTAGAAGTACAGAGAATTCTATATGTGCTTATGTAGGATTTTTAATCTTATAAGCAGCAGCCCACTATAGAATTCTAACCACAGAAACAAGTGGGATTTTAATTAGTTCACATTGATGTACAACACAATGTGCAAAATGTTTACCAAAGAACACCAGGGCCAGCCACAATCACATATAAAAAACAAGCTATAAATTTAAAATTTCAGAGGAAATGTTACCTACCATTATCCTCAGTCCTCAGGACACAGTATTTGTTTTTCTTTTTTCTTTTCTTTTTTTGGTACTGGGAATTGAATTTGGGATCACTCGACCACTGAGCCACATTCCCAGACCTATTTCATATTTTATTTAGAGATAGGGTGTCACTGAGTAGCTTAGCACCTCTCTTTTGCTGAGGCTGGCTTTGAACTCACAGTCCTCCTGCCTCAGCCTCCCAAGCTGCTGGGATTACAGCAGCTTGTTATTTTATAGTTCCAGTTTATAGTCTGCCCAGTTTATAGTCTTTTTTTAAAAAAAATCAAAATATTTTACTAATTTGACTCAGTTAAATTAGGTATAAAATCAGACATTTCAATAAAACTGCAATAATTCATGCAAGAATCAAAGAACTTTGATATATTCTGAGATTTTGTAATCCTAATACAAAAATACCCTTTAATATTCCTTATTAACATATTTTGTTTATAACTATTCAAACATATTTCATTTTATCAAAGAATCTCAGTGGTTTTAAAAAAGTTTTTAATTAATTTTATTATAAATAACATGTAGGAACATAAAAATTGGACATTTTAGGGGATTAAAGGTGATGTTTCCTTATATGAATACACCATGTAATGTTTCAGTATTGTCACATATATCTATTTCATCAAGTGTTCCCATTTATGAAAACTTAAAACATTTTTCCTGCTTTATGAAATACACAGTCATCTATAGCTGCCCTACGGAGCCAAAGCTCCCGGAACTCCTTTCTCTCTCTGAGCACAACTTCATACCCACTGACCTTCCCTATTCCACCTTCCCCACTATACTTAGCCTTCAACCTCTAAAGGGCATGATGGCTAGAATACTTACCAACTCGTATAGACAAATGTGATCACATACCAAACATGTACTAGTATCTATACATGCTTCAGTACACCTACTTGATGTGCATCTGAATTGCTAAATGTATGCACATACACACAAAATGCCATTCATCAAATATCTATTGAGCACAGGCAGCATAGATAATATAACAAAATGATACTTAGTTCTTTGAATAAGAGACTTACTACTTAAGCAATGGACCCTTCTAAATAAAGAAAACACAGAAAAGATCCTTTTTCCAAATCCTCAGGACTATAAAAAGACATTTAAAATAAAAATTTAGACCCTGAGATCAACAGGAGAGCAGAAATCTGTAAACCAATCCAAAATTTGGTTTCAATTTTTAAAGCAATTTTTTCCAATACTGTTAATTGGAAAGAAAACAGATGAGTGGAAACTCAACATCAAAATGAAAGGTTGCAGAAATAAGATCTGATCTTAGTTAATGGAATAGAAATCAGAATACCTTTAGGTTTCTCAATAGCTACATGGGAAGTCAGAAAACATTAAAGCCACGATCCCATAACACTGGAGAAAACCTGTTTCTAACAAAATTTCACACCTAAACTATTTGCAAAGTTAAGTAAAATAAACTAGTATTACTTATGATTAAAAATATCCTTTTTTATGCATCTTTTATAGAAGCTAATTGAGGTTCTGCTTCATAAAAACAAGGGCATAAATCAAGAAAGAAATATATAAGGAACACAGAAAACAGGAGATCCTCAAGGAAGGAGGTAAGAGAAACCCTACATGAAGGCAATTCTGAAGATGATAACGCTGAGAAAATGTAGAGGGAAACTGTCAGCCCACACTGGAATGACTACAAGTAACTGGCTGGGGAAAGCTCAGGGGCTTGCACCATGACTGTGTTTTACCCAATGACAACTGAGAGTCAGAGTGAAAATAGATAGGTCATTACTTGAATTTCACAGATCTTCTATTGACTAGTGCCTGACTGATGTGAATTTCAGTGCTTTATTCCAAAATTTGTTTTCAATTTTTAAAGCAATTTCTTTCCAAGAACATTCTGCTCTCCATGGAATGTAGAAGAAAACACGAACTTGCTCCAAGGAAATAAATTCTCCTATACATTCTTATGTGCCCACATATGCATATAATCCAAAAAGATATGATACTATGGTATTGGTTGTTTCTAGAAAGATAAATTAGGTAGCTGAAGGGATAGGCTTGAAGTAGATTTATGTTTTCATATTTTTATCTAATTCCTTTGCATTTTTTTTTACCATGTACCTTCTTTGCTTTTCAAATTTAGCAAAGTAAGGTAAATTTACTAAAAACATTAATGACAAGTGAAAATACAATTTGGGTCAGTAATTTTATTTACAGGAATCTGCCTTCAATATGTTCACATATTTCATGACATATGTAGAATATTTTTTTTTTAATACAAGGATTTTCATTGTGACATTGTATGGGAAAAATACTGCAAACAATGACATTGCTGACAATCAGGATACTAGAAAGAAATAAATAGATGAAAGACAGACAGACAAGCAAATGATAGGGAGAAAGATAGATAAACAAACATACTTACAGCCAGGCAAGAGTACAAAGAAAAAAGTTAGGTATTAATATAGAACCTTTCCCCAGGTATGTTGTTAAGTAGGAGAAAAACAAAGTTAAGGAGGTGTGAGTACTAAGATAACATTTGTGTGAAAAGACAAGAAAACAGCAAACTTTACACATGTTCTTAGATATATATAAAATGCATATGGATGAATACAAATTCATTGAAAACATCAATTACATCTAGAGGAGAGAAATTTTGACAGGGTATTTTAGTCAGCGTTTCCACTGCTGTGACTCAAAGACCCGACCAGAACAATTGTAGAGGAGGAAAAGCTTATTTAAGAGTTTCAGAGGTCTCAATCCTTAGACAGCAGGCTCCATTCCTCAAGGATCCAGGAACAACATGGTGAAATAATATGGCAGAGAGAAGCAGCTCACATGGTGATCAGGAAGCAGAGACAGACTCCATTCTCCAGATATAAAATGTATACCCCCAGCCCCCCCCCCGCCCCGCCCAATGAATCACTTCCTTCAGCCACACCATACCAGCCTCAAGACACAACTCAAGTTAATTCAATCAGGGATTAACTCACTGATTAGGTTAAAGATATAACCTAACCAACTCTGCTCCAAACCTTCTCTCATCGTCTCACATGTGAGATTTTGGGGGACACCACATCTATACCATAACACAGGATGATATGAATCCTTATTGAGATTTTCATTACATTCTTTAAGTTTGTTTTTTTTTTTTAACAATTTAAACATATAGAAATGTAACCCATTCAAAAATAAATGCTTTATAAGAAGGAGACAAATAAAATAATTGGCAAATGAATGGGAAATCATATGAAAATGAACCAGAATAGATTTTGCACAGAAATTTACAAGATAGTGTTCAAAGAAAAAGTGTTACAGTATTATTAAATGAAATTGAGAGAAATGTTATTATAGAAGAGAAAAATGGGTTATGATTAAAGGTTTAAGGCACAGAAAAAAACAACTTTGAGTGAATACATACAGAATCATAAATCATGTTCACTGTGGATATTTACAGAAAATTGGAACTGAAAGGATATGTAAGGAGATAATTAGAAATAAGACTGAACATTCATATCCTAAAGATGATGTTCAGTGTATGTATGACTGTATGCATGGCCTATACATAAACAAGTCTTCGACTAAAAGCTACCATAACCACAATTTCAATTTGCAATAATTCACCATTTTGCTTAATATTATCAAAAGAAGTTAATTATACATAAAATTTTTCAGGGTATCCTGGATGCCTTCCTATTGATTAATTTTTCCTATAGCCATTTTACCTTGTTATTTCATTGCAAATTTTTTGTAAACTAGAGTTGGTTGACTTTGAGCATGGGTTGTCACATATGCATTGTGTGTGTGTGTGTGTGTGTGTGTGTGTGTGTGAGAGAGAGAGAGAGAGAGAGAGAGAGAGAGAGATAAATTAGGCAAAATTAAATAGATTTGTCAAAAAAAAAAACTTTGAAAATCAGTGTGGTGGAAATGGTATGCACTATGTTTACCTTTGACTCCCTGAGAGCTTCCACTGCTCTTAGTTTTAAAATATACAACTAGTCCTTGTTTGTGGACTGTTGAAAATGTTCACCAAATTACATACATAATATTTTTAATTATGAAAACCTTTTGAAAATTTAGGGACTGAGTTATATAGGTATTCAAATAATGTTAAACCTTTAAAAACTCATGTCTACAATCAAAACAATGCATTAAGTAGAATATATGCATTCATTTATGATGTGAAATAAGCAAAGTATGTGGCCCACTCCAGATTGCTTTCTAAGATAATCTTTAACTGAGTGTGGTTATTATTATTATAATGCATTTATTATCAGCTATTTTGCAAGGTACTGGCCATAAGAATAAAGAAAGAAGATGATCCTGCCTTTAAGGATGTCAATATAATAGGAAAGATCTATTTACAGACAAATAATTATAATGCATTTGAAAGTCTGCTATTGGAGATAGATACAAAATAGATGGAATCATGTGCTTAGGCTAAAATGACAAAGTATTTTTGGTCTACTTCAAAAGATGCCAAAGAATATACAGAGAAGCTAGGACCAAAATAAAAAATGTGGAGATGATTTGAAGACATTTATTTCCCCTTTCTCCCTACAAAGCCATACCAACTTCTGTGTGCATTATATTTTGTTAAAGGATTCCTCCTTCCAGCATATCAATATGCAGCAACATCACACATGCACTGGAGAAACAAAATCAACACTCCTACTTGGAAAGACACAAAAGGAAAACAAATTCCTTCTAAAGTGTGAGAAACTTGAGAAAATAGAGACAGATGAGAAAATAGAAAAAGAGCCTAATAAGAAATTAACAAGGTGATTTTAAAACCATGACCATTTATGACCCAGAGGAATATCACCCAGATCGCAGCCCAGTAAGGGAGTGAAATCCACACCATGCCAGTGACCCACTTTTTAACACTTTGTTGTATATTATTTTTCTACATTTAGCTTATTTTATCACAAAGCCTGAACTCTCAATGCCAGGAAAATGAGCCAGCAATAAGAGGATTATTCTTTTATAAAACGGATCACCGTCAGCTCAATTGTTAGCAGCAGTTCAGATAAATCATCTTCCTTAAAGTGCACAATTAACTCCAAAGTGTAATAAATATTTACTCAAAGTAAGATGCTAGTAATTTGAAATTTTCAAACTAAATATAATTTAAATGAATGGAATATCATATTAAAGATCAATTTTTTAAAGCCAGCCCTTTCGAGATGTATTAGAGAAAAATTCAAGGGGAAAGAAACCTGCAGTTAAATATTATTGAGACCAACAGAGATGGTTCGTAAGTAATCGTGATGCCATGAAAATCTAAAAACTGTGGGAAAACAAAACTGTAAATAGAACAAAAAGTCCCAGATATGATAAAAGGAAATGTCATGTTATACTCCACAAGAAAAAGTGAATGCAAATTATGTTTTTATTTCAGAATGAACACTTCTGCCTATTTCTACCAGTTTAGCAAATAAGACCCTCAGGATTTTTAAATTATTGGCCATGGCCTGTAACACATAACATCATCTGAATAGTATTTGATTCTACTGCAGTAGATCAACTCTCATCAGTGATATGCTTATTCTCCTCAAATCTTCATCATAACACTGAGCAAGTGGAAATCTTGTCAGCATGTGGTTTTTCTGCCCTTTCCTGGCAGCTGTCAGATTTGTACTTATGTAGAAGCCAGCAGCACATTATTGTTCCCAAGGAAAGGAAACAGTACATCTCTTTGACATTGCAAGATCTGACCCACTGCTTTAATTAGCATTTTTTTACAGAAAGAAATCTGAAATGACAGCGAACCTTCCCTGTTTTCTTTCTGCATTCCGGTTTTCAAGCAGCATTCAGAATCAGTTGTGGATCCAGTCAAAATGAACTCTGAAATATTACCTTATATTCTCCTGTATGATTTTGGAGATATCTGTACATAAGAAGTATTCATTTTGACTGATATTCCAACTGAAAGGACAAAATTAAATTTCTTCAAATGCAATATGTAAGCTAAAAGAATCACATCTTTTATATCTTAATGACCTTCTGCTAGAACTATATGCTCAAAATTCACTGAAATTTAAATAGCTTATGAAATGGTCCATCATTTCATGTCATTAATTCTGTTGTGCATGAAGCCAGTAAAACCAAGATGGTGGAGCCCGGTAGGTGTATATATTTGCCATTAGGTTGGAGTCCTATGTCTACAGAATGTGACATATGCATTTTGAATCCCACTCTTCAATAAAGGAGAGGTCAAATTGCTTTGACTTTGCGAGAGTTGACCCTTTGAGTTCAAGAGTCTTTTAGAAAAGCAGTGATCTGACATGGCAGTGAGATTTCTCAATTTCATAAAAGCAAAATTCAAACCACCAGATTTCCTCCCTTTGGATTGATTGCAAATTGACAAAAGTGAACCACAGAGGCCTAAATTTAGGGGAATCTTTTATTTATCTCATTATCAAGATCCTTTTAATTTGCAAATAGTTTCTTATAGCAAACAAATACCTCTTACCCCCCACTTCAGAAGAAGGAAGAACAGATGAAAGAAAAGTGTAATGGTTTTGATCTCCTTAGGACATCAACATTAGTGGGGGAGCAATTATAAAAGTAATTGACTATACTTTACCAGGCATCAGGAGGGGGTCATTCTGCAGGCCCATGGTGCTCTGAGGTTTGTGTTGTTATCATTCATCTTCTGCTGTGTGCCCATGTGTTAGACTCGCATCCCTCAAAGGCATTTAGCATTTTCCTGGGATTCAAGATGCAACATAAGAAATATCTTGGAGTGTTGGTTGCTGCTATCTGCGATTTACTGTTCAGACCCCTTCTCCCTCGGGGAAAACAAATATGCTGTTCCCACCTTGACACTTTCATGTTATTCTATATCTGAGACTCTTCATAAGACAGGATTTTTTTCCTCTGGTCATCTGTACCTTAATTAATAAGCCCAGTGTGTCCAGTAAAGTTGTTATTGCATGGTATAGATAAATTCATAAAGCAGAGCCCGATTCAGATTTGCTTACTGCATCTACTCTGAGGGCTATGAATCTATATAACCCATATTTTTAATAAATTTGATTTTAGAATAGTTTTAGGTAATTAATTGAAGGCATTACAGCTAGTTCCCATGCATGCCATATCTAAATTTTTCTTATTGATAATATATTATGATATTATCTTTGTCACAAGTAGGGAATATTCATATATTACTGTGTACTAAAGTCCATATTCCATTTATATTTTGTCATTCTCTCTTCTAATGATCCTTTTCTGTCCCAGAATCCTAGGAGACCACATTACATTTTGTTGTCATGTCTTTTTAGGTTGCTCTTGGCTGTGACAGTTTTTCAGATTTTATTTTTTTTTTTAATTTTTGACGACCTTGACAGTTTAGAGGAGGACTGGTCAGGTACTTGGTAGACTGTCACTCAAATTCAGTTTTTCTGATGTCTTTTTTCATGAGGAGATTGGAGTTAAACATTTGGGAGGAAGATCACAAAGGTAAAGTGACATTCTTATCATATCAAGCATACGAAATGCCAACATGACTTATCATTGTTGATGTTGACCTTGATAATCTGTTGTTTTTTTTTTTTAAATAGGGTTTCTTCACTTAAGGTTATTTTGATGTTGTTATTCTCCTTTACCATACTTTACTTTTTAAAAGAAAGCTAATATTAGCAGCCGACAGTTATAGAGTGGAGTGGAATACATATATAATTATTTGAATTCTTCATGAGGCATCTATTTTCCCTACTCATTTATATATTTAATCATTTATTTATATTGGTATGCACTTGTGATGTTATTCTTTTGACTGTACTCTACTACTAGTTTATTTTGTTCCGCAAATAAATTAGTCCAGATTATTCTGAGAGTTTTCACAGTTGACTCAGAAGTCCCTTTGACATTCTTTCCTGGTTATTTTGTGGTGTTATTGTGTTTTCTTTTTCACTTTGATTTATTTAAAAATAAATATAGAACATAATTTTTGAATACTTTCAATTTGTCTTCTTTCAGGATGGAGCCATTGTCTTCTTCCTCTTGGCCCAAGATGGTTACTTAGATGTTATTTCATTGCTGCTGTCTTTAGGAGTAAAGGTCAACCAGCCAAGGCAAGTAATGTCCATTGATAAAGTTTGCTCAAGTGCATGAGGTTGCCAGATGTCCTCTAGCAGGACATACCTAAGAAACCCAGGCAGCTTTAGGCATTCTTTTGGCAACTCTTTTGCCTCTGTGATCTCTTAATCTTTTTTATTAAATATATAATTGATTTTATTTTTTAAATACATAACAATGGAATGCATTACAATTCTCATTACACATATAGAGCACAATTTTTCATATCTCTGGTTGTATACAAAGTATATTCACACCAATTGATGTGTTTATACACGTACTTTGGATAATGATGTCTATCACATTCCACCATCCTTGCTAAACCCCTGCCCCCTCCCTTCCCCTCCCACCCCTCTGCCCTATCTAGAGTTCGTCTATTCCTCCCATGCTCCCTCTCCCTACCCAACTATAAGTCAGTCTCCTTATATCAGAGAAAACATTCGGCATTTGTTTTTGGGGGGATTGGCTAACTTTACTTGGCATTATTTTTTTCTAATCTGATTGTTCAACAATGCTACCTTCCAGCCCTACAACATGTTCATTTTGTCTATTCCCTACCCTAGTTCTGGGATCAGCCATTTCTACAAGAACCCCTGGTTCCTTTACTAGAACATGATATCAAAATTCATGATCTGGGCTTAGTCCATGCTCCTTCCTTCTAGGATCTTCCTGATTATTAAAGAAAGGAAATGCATGTGTAGATTCCAATACATGTAGGTACAAATATCTATAAGTATCTAATAGGTACCAATTTGTATCTATCTAAGTAAATTTGAGTTCATTCCATTGTCCCCAATTCTATTCCATCACCACATGGATCACACAGGTGCTGTGCCTTTGTCTGAACATTCTCACTAGCATCTGCCATTCATTTCTATACATAGGTATTATAGTAGCTTCAGAGGCGGTAACTGGCAGCCCAATGGAACACAACTTTATCTACTGGAGTACAGTGCAATTTCTATTGCCTTCAGTCTTATAGACTCCACTCATTTCCAAATTACTTCCATACTGGCCTGTTTTTAACCTCGGAGTGAGATGGCTTGTAACATGAATATGCAGTTGGTTTTGTTCTAGTTTTTTTTTATCATGTTCTGGAATTCCCCAACCTCCTACAGCATTATAATTTTCACCCACAAAGGTCCGATCTTTGCAGTGCGAATTCTTCAAGCTTTGACAAAGCCACAGAGTCACGTATTCACCATCTCAGAACCTAAAGAATAACATCTCAGGCCACAATTTGAAATTTTTATTTCTTTTGCCTTATTATTTATAAGTTAAATTTGTTTGGAGAGGCCAAGTTTGAAGTAAGTGATAATTCTGAAAATCTCTCACCATCATGGTGATTCAGAGTTTGATAAAAAAAAAAAAAACCTTTGTTTTACTTTGAGATTCTTGCTAAAGAAAACAACTAAACAAAAGTAATAAATTCTGGGAATCTTCTCAAAGATCTGAATGGGCAAAATGGCAATGAAATGGTCCTCTGTAGCATCTCCTGGCATAACCTAAGTGACTCCATTAGCTCTAGAGAAGGAGTAACTCCAGAGAGAGGTTTGCCACAGCAGAGAAGCAGGGAGCTACTACATGTGCCCAGGACACACTTTCCAGCACTGAGGGTTGTTTTTAATATGTAACTAACATCAAGGAATCTGTGTTTAAGAGCACTTAGAAACATACCATATAACATATTATTACTGGGAATTTAAAGTACGTTATAATGTCTGACTAAAGTATTCCTTATAAAAGTGAGCAGACTTCCGTCTGTCTATATAGTTCTAGACTATTTCAGATTAAACGTCACTATGTGATGGGGAAGTCAGCTCATCAAATCTAGCCAACATGGAAAACACCAGTGCAGGGGCACCTACCCACAGGCAGTGCTTTCCGCAGAGAGTGCTGTGACTCCAGGAGGCCACAGCTGTTCAGGAAGTAACTCCAGAATCAAAAGGAGAGGCAGTAACGTTGGCTTCTCTAGGAAAGAGCACAGGAATGACTTGGTTTCCCAGCCTTTCACTAATAGACTCATGGATTTGGCACAGGCGTGTCACCTACCTTTGGTTAAAAACAAAACAAAAGAAAATAAACAAACAAACACCTCAGAGCATGCCAATTATTATTTTATAATCCACTCCTAAAATTATCTCCATGATTTGAGATATGCATACTTGGGACATAGACTCTGCCTGCAGGGATGCTTCAGAGTATGCACAGCATCAGGTACCTTTGTTCTGGGATCTGAGGCCATCCTTGATTCCCAGACCCAGAAAATTCCACTTAGGCTGTTGGTACCTATGTATCTGAAAAGATAGCTTTAAAATTCTTTCTGTTAACCTGGATCTCCTTACAGACATTAGGATTTCTGCTATGTCATGTTCATTGCCATAAATAGAAGTCCATCTATTTTTGTTTTTACTGCCAAACACATTTCTTTTATTATATCTATCAGTCACATTTGGTTTATTTTCAACAGTCTAATTTTTATTTTAATACTATCATATTATTTCCAATATTTTGAGTTCCCTTATGTTTTCTTTTCTTTTTTAAAATTTGACCTTTAAAACATATCCTGATAATTCAGTTATCTGAATTTTCCAGAGTTGTATTTGCATCTGCTAATTTGATTATTTTTTATTTTTTATTTTTAGTATGGTGACTTGTTTCCTTGAGTAGGAAGGCTAAGTGGCGTGTGATAAAGGTTTATTTTCCCAGGTAGAACATGAAGCGATTCTGAGTTCAGGGATCTCATGGACCCAGATTCAATATGTATGTCTCAAAGTGAGGTTTTCTGAACAGGTACATCAGTAAAAATTTGAATCCAAAGCCCATGAGACAGTTTTTCTTTGTTTACAATGTCTTGAGAGAATATTTTTTTTCTTTTTGTTTTGAACATGCAGAACCCAGAGACATTTCTTTTCTGTCTGGTTAGAAAAAGTCCTGCTTGCTTTTTTTTCCTGGGGTGATTTTCTTTTGAGATCCCAGCTATGGTATGGGTCTCACTTTTATCCCCAACTTACATGTCTCAGTGTGGTTTTCCATGTGCTTTGTGTGGTCTATTAAAAGCTAGACCTCTAAGTCACCCAGGGCAGCAGATGCCTGGGAGCTAGCTTAAAGCTATGAGGAAAAATCAGATCTGATCTTTGTTTCCTGTTGAATTTTTACCCTTAGGAATTTCCCTGTTTATTCCAAGTTGAGTTTTGTATTTGAAAGACTTTTGTTATATTTTATCTGACAGTTCTAGGTGTTTTGCAGTAGGGGCACTTTCAGCGTATTTTCTCAGCTACATTGTTTTGGACATGATGGATTTTATTTTAAAACTAATAACACAAATTATTGCCCAGCAATTCTTTGACAGATGCAAAAGGAAGAGAAACAAAGAAGTAAAGTAGATGGCTTCCGTTTCTGCATTAACTAGTTTCCAACATAAAACTCAGTTTCTTGACTGCAGCTGCAAGTGTCACCTGCGGTAGACACATGGAACCTTTTCAGCATGCCTTCACCTGCCCAGGTGAGGTCTGTGTAGAATAGGAGTGGCACTTGGCCTGCTAAGGGAGGCCCCCGATTCTGCGGGAGTGCAGTGATCAGAACTTTTGCACTCTCACAGGATCTTCACAAAAATCGTTCAGTGATTTCAACATAGGAGAAGAGTCATTTTACAGTGGAGATACTTGGCAGGCAACCACCGGACTGGATGCTCAAATTTAAGGTCAGCAATGAGAGGAGGGCTCAGCATCAAGCAATGTGATAGACTAAGAAGGGGTCACACCCTTTCATCAGCCCAAAAGCAATCCAGACAAACTCAAATGGAGGAGTGTCTTGTTAACTGATAGACCTTAAGAACATGTCATGGTCTAGAAAGAGAAAGAAAAGAAGAGGAGATAGAGGGACAGGAAAGAACAATACCCACCTGGATTGTCCTGTGAATCAGGAAAAAATTTTTTTTCTATAAATTATAACATTGGGACAATGGGTGACATTTGAATAGTAACTGTGCATTATGAGTGTGAGAGAGAGAGAGAGAGAGAGAGAGAGAGAGGTGCATATATCAGAGATGAAGAGAGAGGACAAGTGAGAGAAATTATAAAAATTGGTGAATTGGTGTAGAATATATTTTGTATTTCCTTTTCTTATTCTCATACTTTGGCTCTAAGTTTGAAACTATAAAAATGTAAACAGAAGATACTAATAAATAATAAGAAAGAAGAGCAAAATTTTTTTTAAAAAAAATGAATAGAACACATAACCAACACCTCTCCTCTTTGTCTCCTTAAAATTGTACCCTTTCCTAATTTGCACAAAAGCTTTCAGAGGCTACAGATTGTTCTGTGTTCTGCTCTGAGGCTCGTGTTACTAATCCATTCATTAAACAAATGATCATGAGCTCCTCTAACATGCCAGGCCTTTTGTGAAGCTTCAGGCACAGAACAGTGGACACAACTGACAATGTTTCTGCTTGTTTTGGAACTCCCACTTCAGCTGAGGGTGACAGAAATCAATCAAATAAGGAAATATTGGTAGAGTTTCTGATAGTAACAATTCCTAGGAAGAAAAATGGCAAGGAGACCAAGGAAAGTGTGGAAAAAAATGTAATTTATGTTTTATTTTATGTATTTATTTATTTATTTATTTGGTGGACACAGGAGACCTCTGTGAAACAGTGGTAGGAATGCAGATGGTAAGAAAACTTTGAAGATTTCAGGGACAACAGTGTCCCAGGCAGAGAAAAGATGTGGAGAGGAAGCATGTTTACATAGGTTAAGGAAAAGAAAGGAATAGAAGGGATGGGAAGCAGGGTGGGGGATGGGCAGGAGAGAACGCTGGGAATTGTTAGAAAGTCAGCTTTGCCAGGGAGCTCTGGGTGGTCATCAGATTCCCTTTTAATCTCCCAAGGAATACTTAAAAATATTTTTAAATAGTTTAAACAGTTTTATGTTTTAAACAGTTTCCAGTCCCCACGGCTCAACATTCAGATTTAATTCAATTGTAATTTTTGCTTAGCATCAATACATTTTTAAAACATCCCCCAGACTAATCTTACTAGAGTAAGAATCAGAGGGCCCGGTTTTTTATTTGGGCTATGATAAGTATTTCAATTTTATTCTAAGAGTGATGGAAACCTTTTTTCTATATTGAGTGAAGGGATGGCATCCTCTGATTTGCTTTGAAAGGTTCCTTAGGGAAAAAAGCCCTGGGGAAAAGAAGGTGATGAGTTAGGAGATTATTGCAACAGCCTGGGACAGGTGCAGATGTGGCTGGATTGTGTAGTAAAAGAAGTGAGAAGTGGGTGGATTACCACAGACTCACTGAATGTTTGGGCTGTACAAAGTTCATATGTTGAAACGTAATCCCTAATGTGATGGCATTTAGAGGTTGGGCCTTGGAGAGACAATTAAGGTGAAAGGGGGTCATGTGTTTGGATCCCTCATAAGTGGAAGTAGTACCCTTTCAAGTGAGGCCCCAGAGAGCTTCCTTACTTCTTAAAGGTCATAGTAAAAAGTCTTCATCTACAAACCAGGGAAGGAATCATTACCAGACACCAAACCTATTGGTACCTTGGTCTTGCGCTTCCAGAATCATGAGAAATAAAGGGTTGTTTAAGCCCCTAAGTTTGTAGTATTCTGTTCCAACAGAATGGACTTGGATGTACTCCAGTCAACAAATGTTTAAAACGGTTGGTGTGACAGAAGAGTCACCTATGTAGATGTTTATGTATACCTACCAAGAATGGATTTGTCATTTCCTAAGATACAGATCAAGGGGAAAGAAACTTGGTGAGTGCAATCAGTAACTTAGCTTTCAACATATTAAATTTGAAAAATGCAAGTCAAAGTTGACTCTCTAATCAAAGATAAACACAACTGGCCCTTAACCTAGAAAGTTGATATTTACACATGGTTCCTTCAAAGAAATAAGAATATTTATACTGATTCTTACCTGTCCTAAAATTACATTTTACTTATAGATAAAGGAAGTTTATGAAATATGACATCCTTATATACTTTGATTTTTTGATGCATCATAAACTTCTATTTTAGTATGAAAATGCACTTCTGCATGATTTTCTTTGAATAGCCACACAAATACAAGTTGCCAATATAATTACTCAGAAACAGATGCATTGCAAAGGCTCTATTATGGAGAAGAAGAAAGCCAGCTCTTGAGTTATCTCCTATGCAGAAGAACATTACAGCCTTAAGACTGCCTAAAAAGGTTTGGTTTGAAAGCTTTCTGACTTCTGGCAAGCCCTCTACAATCTATACATGGTACGGAATTCTAACATCTTCTAATTCTGATATTTGAAGAGCCTGCAATGGAATGGAATCCTTACAGAGCAGAGATCTGTTACACTCCCTAACCATTTAAAAGCCAGTGCGCAGTAGAGGCAGTTGGTGAGATGAAGTATATGGCTGTGACAGCGATGGTGGCTACCAAGGCCATAATTTCAGAGATGATGATAAGGCTAATTGCATGCCTTGTCTGGTGTAGGATCTCATTAAGAAGATTCTTCATCTTTGGGTCACATGGATTCCTCAACTCTCTGGACAGATTCACTGGAATTTTAGGTTTCACAGCAGGGGTAAGACAATTTGTGAGCCAGCAGGATGTATTGACTGCACAAGGGATCTCTATGAGTGATATTTATGCTATAAGTATCATTGATTATTAGCACTGCAAAAGGTGACATAACACAAGCTTGTGCATAGTGGATATGTATATAATTTGGCATAAAAGCAAATCCATGTTCAGGGTCTGGACTCAATATCAACCCATTCATTCCAGCCGGCTGTTGCCCATTTGATGGGTCTAGCAGCTACCAATATGGTATGATGTCCATTATGCCATACTGTTTTCCTGCATAACAGTTGGTAATGGCTTGTCCCATGTAGCAGCCCATATGGTTTGGGGGCACATCAGCTACATTCCAGGGAGCTTCACCCAACCAGGTACATGGACGTTATTCTTTCCCAGAGATATTTCTCTTATCAAGGAGATAAGGTGGGGCAGTGACACATTGATTCCATGGGATGCTATCATTATCCAGGGTGGGCTTTCCAAAAAGCATTCTTGGGCATGTTAGCAGCAAAAGTTTCTTGCATTTGCCATGTAGGAGTCTATGGCTATCGGTAGCATTAACAATAACTCAAGCTCAGTGAGAGACAGACCGACATATGACTTATTATAGTTACCTACAATATTTTCATTGGCAAGAGCAAAACAGAGGAGACTGGATTGTAGGTTCCATTATCTACTATGGAGAAACAAATGGGCAGAGTAGATATGGAAATGCTGGTATATCAGGATATGGTTACCTCCTGGATAGATTAGTCAGGATCAATAAGGTTGGAATTATTAGAGAAGAGCTTGGGTAAAGCCCCTTCCCAATTAGCAATAGCCAGAAGGTACCCTCATGAAAGCATTAATACCCAATTCCCATCAAACTCCGAGACAAGCTTGAACTCATTATAATAGCCGAATATTAAAGTCAGTCAAAACCCTACATCTGAATCTGATCTAACTTTCCAATGTACATATATAAAGATACTAGAGTGAATCTCATCATTATATATATTCACAAGATGCTAATTTTTAAAAATGTAAATAAAGAGATCAGTAGAGGGAAGAGAACAGAGTAAGGGAGGAAGGATTGGGGCAGGGTAAGTACTGGGGACCTGATTATCCTCCATGCTTTCATAATTATGTCATAATAAATCATAGTGTTACATATAACTACTATGAACCAATAAAAAATTTTAAAACCCTATGTCAAGTCAACTGTTTAATGTTGATGTATTTTTCAGAAGAGTAGCACATATTAAAGTTTTTAAATTAAGAATCAAGAAAAGCATGGTGTGTTCTGAGTTAGAACAGGTTTAAGCCTCCCTCTTGCACCAGGAACACAGACATGAGGGATTCAGCAACCTCTTCAGAAGGTTGAGTCACTCAGAATCACTGGCAGTCATGACATTTTGCCTAACATTGACGTATTGGCATGTTTAATGTCACCTCATGAACTAAGAAGAATTTAATTACTTGAGAATATGAGTAAATAATGTTCAAATGATATCAAATTACAACCACAGGTCCACGCTCCTTGCTTAAATGTGTTCATCTGTTCCTAAGATTTTTGGTTAAGCCTAGTTTATTCCATCATCTGTTGATTCTCTCTACCATTTTTAGAAGGTACCACATGTTAAAAATATGTGTGAAAATGTAGAATGCAGACAAAATTATTTAATAGTTATTAGTTCAGCTATGTTTACAAATTGATTTGAAGGTGACATTATTCTATTGATTGAAAAACACTTCAATCTAGTTTATTGAACACTAGTGTCCTTCAGAAATATAGAATAGGAATAGTCATTTTTTTTATTTTTTTTATTTTTATTTATTTTTTTTTATTGGTTGTTCAAAACATTATAAAGCTATTGACATATCATATTTCATACATTAGATTCAAGTTGGTTATGAACTCCCAATTTTACCCCAAATACAGATTGCAGAATCACATCAGTTACACATCCACATTTTTACATAATGCCCTATTAGTAACTGTTGTATTCTGCTACCTTTCCTATCCTCTACTATCCCCCCTCCCTCCCCTCCCATCTTCTCTCTCTACCCCATCCACTGTAATTCATTTCTCTCCTTGTTTATTTTCCCATTCCCCTCACAACCTCTTATATGTAATTTTGTATAACAATGAGGGACTCCCTCCATTACCATGCAATTTCCCTTTTCTCTCCCTTTCCATCCCACGTCATGTATCTGTTTAATGTTAATCTTTTCTTCCTGCTCTTCCTCCCTGCTCTGTTCTTAGTTGCTCTCATTATATCAAAGAAGACATTTGGTATTTGTTTTTTAGGGATTGGCTAGCTTCACTAAGCATAATCTGCTCTAGTGCCATCCATTTCCCTGCAAATTCTATGATTTTGTCATTTTTTAGTGCTGCGTAATACTCCATGGTGTATAAATGCCACATTTTTTTTATCCATTCATCTATTGAAGGGCAAGACTGGTTCCACAGTCTAGCAATTGTGAATTGTGCTGCTATGAACATCGATGGAGCAGTATCCCTGTAGTACGCTCTTTTAAGGTCTTCAGGGAATAGTCCAAGAAGGGCAATAGCTGGGTCAAATGGTGGTTCCATTCCCAGCTTTCCCAGGAATCTCCATACTGCTTTCCAGATTGGCCGCACCAGTTTGCAGTCCCACCAGCAATGTACAAGAGTACCCTTTTCCCCACATCCTCTCCGGCACTTGTTGTTGTTTGACTTCATAATGGCTGCCAATCTTACTGGAGTGAGATGGTATCTTAGGGTGGTTTTGATTTGCATTTCTCTGACTGCTAGAGATGGTGAGCATTTTTTCATGTACTTGTTGATTGATTGTATGTCCTCCTCTGAGAAGTGTCTGTTCAGGTCTTTGGCCCATTTGTTGATTGGGTTATTTGTTTTCTTATTGTTTAATTTTTTGAGTTCTTTGTATACTCTGGATATTAGGGCTCTATCTGAAGTGTGAGGAGTAAAAATTTGTTCCCATGATGTAGGCTCCCTATTTACCTCTTTTATTGTTTCTCTTGCTGAGAGAAAACTTTTCAGTTTAAGTAAGTCCCATTTGTTGATTCTTGTTATCAACTTTTGTGCTATGGGTGTCCTATTAAGGAATTTGGAGCCCGACCGTACAATATGTAGATCGGCGCCAACTTTTTCTTCTATCAGACACAGAGTCTCTGATTTGATATCTAGCTCCTTGATCCACTTTGAGTTAACTTTTGTGCATGGCGAGAGGAGGGGATTCAGTTTCATTTTGTTGCATATGGATTTCCAGTTTTCCCAGCACCATTTGTTGAAGATGCTATCCTCCCTCCATTGCATGCTTTTAGCTCCTTTATCAAATATAAGATAGTTGTAGCTTTGTGGATTAGTCTCTGTGTCCTCTATTCTGTACCATTGGTCCACCCTCCTGTTTTGGTACCAGTACCATGCTGTTTTTGTTACTATTGCTCTGTAATATAGTTTTAAGTCTGGTATCGCTATACCGCCTGATTCGCACTTCCTGCTTAGAATTGCTTTTGCTATTCTGGGTCTTTTATTTTTCCATATGAATTTCATGATTGCTTTATCCATTTCTACAAGAAATGCCGTTGGGATTTTGATTGGCATTGCATTAAACCTATAGAGAACTTTTGGTAATATCGCCATTTTGATGATGTTAGTTCTGCCTATCCATGAACAGGGTATATTTTTCCATCTTCTAAGATCTTCTTCTACTTCTCTTTTTAGGGTTTTGTAGTTTTCATTATATAAATCTTTCACCTCTTTTGTTAGGTTGATTCCCAAGTATTTTATTTTTTTTGAGGATATTGCGAATGGAGTGTTTTTCCTCATTTCCGTTTCAGAAGTTTTGTCGCTGATATACAGAAATGCCTTTGATTTATGCGTGTTGATTTTATATCCTGCCACTTTGCTGAATTCATTTATTAGTTCTAGTAGTTTTTTTGTAGACCCTTTTGGGTCTTCTAGGTATAGAATCATGTCATCTGCAAATAGTGATAATTTAAGTTCTTCCTTTCCTATTTTTATGCCTTTAATTTCTTTCGTCTGTCTAATTGCTCTGGCCAGTGTTTCGAGAACTATATTGAATAGAAGTGGTGATAGAGGGCATCCCTGTCTTGTTCCAGATTTTAGGGGGAATGCCTTCAATTTTTCGCCATTGAGAATGATGCTAGCCTGAGGCTTAGCATAGATAGCTTTTACAATGTCGAGGTAAGTTCCTGTTATCCCTAGTTTTTCTAATGTTTTGAACATAAAGGGATGCTGTACTTTGTCGAATGCTTTTTCTGTGTCTATTGAGATGATCATATGGTTCTTATTTTTAAGTCTATTGATGTGGTGAATAACATTTTTTGATTTCCGTATATTGAACCATCCTTGCATCGCAGGGATGAATCCTACTTGATCATGGTGCACAATTTTTTTGATGTGCCTTTGTATCCGATTCGCCAGAATTTTATTGAGGATTTTTGCATCTAGGTTCATCAGAGATATTGGTCTGTAGTTTTCTTTCTTTGAGGTGTCTTTGTCTGGTTCCGGAATCAGGGTGATGTTGGCCTCATAGAATGAATTTGGCAGAGCTCCTTCTTTTTCTATTACCTGAAATAACTTGAAAAGTATTGGTATTAATTCTTCCTTAAAGGTTTTGTAAAACTCCGCTGTATACCCATCCGGTCCTGGGCTTTTCTTGGTTGGAAGTCTTTTGATTGCTTCTTCTATTTCATCTATTGTTATTGGTCTGTTTAAGTTGTGAGTATCCTCCTGACTCAGTCTGGGCAAATCACATGACTTAAGGAATTTATCAATGTCTTCACTATCTTCTATTTTATTGGAATATAGGTTTTCAAAATAATTTCTAATTGTCTTCTGTATTTCTGTAGTGTCTGTTGTGATATTGCCTTTTTCATCCCGTATGTTAGTGATTTGAGTTCTCTCTCTTCTCTTCGTTAGCATGGCTAAGGGTCTGTCGATCTTATTTATTTTTTCAAAGAACCAACTTTTAGTTTTGTTAATTTTTTCAATAGTTTCTTTTGTTTCAATTTCATTGATTTCCGCTCTGATTTTAATTATTTCTTGCCTTCTGCTACATTTGCTGTTGTTTTGCTCTTCCTTTTCTAGGGCTTTGAGATGAAGTGTGAGCTCATTTATTTGTTGGTTTTTCCTTTTTTTGAGGAATGACCTCCAAGCGATGAATTTCCCTCTTAAAACTGCTTTCATTGTGTCCCATAGATTCCGATATGTTGTGTCTGTATTTTCATTTATCTCTAAGAATTTTTTGATTTCCTCCTTTATGTCTTCTGTAACCCATTGATCATTCAGTAACATATTGTTCATTTTCCATGTGATGTAGGATTTTTCCTTCCGTCTTTTATCATTGATTTCCAGTTTCATTCCATTATGATCAGATAAAATGCATGGTATTATCTCCACCCCTGTATATTTACTGAGGGTTGCCCTATGGCATAATATATGGTCTATTTTTGAGGAGGATCCATGTGCTGCTGAGAAAAAAGTATATCCACTTGATGATGGTTGATATATTCTATATATGTCAGTTAAGTCTAGGTTGTTGATTGTGATATTGAGTTCTATAGTTTCTTTATTCAGCTTTTGTTTGGAGGATCTGTCCAATTGTGAGAGAGGTGTGTTGAAGTCACCCATAATTATTGTGTTGTGGTCTATTTGATTCTTGAACTTGAGGAGAATTTGTTTTATGAACGTCGCAGCACCATTATTTGGTGCATAAATATTGATAATTGTTATGTCTTGTTGGTGAATGGTTCCTTTTAACAGTATATAATGTCCTTCCTTATCCCTTTTGATTAATTTAGTCTTGAAGTCAATTTTATTCGATATGAGGATGGCCACCCCTGCTTGCTTACGAGGACCGTGTGCATGGTATATTTTTTCCCAACCTTTCACCTTCAGCCTGTGTATGTCTTTTCCAATCAGATGTGTCTCCTGGAGGCAGCATATTGTTGGATTTGTTTTTTTAATCCATGTTACCAGCCTATGTCGCTTTATTGGAGAGTTTAAGCCATTAATGTTTAGAGTTACTATTGATATATGGTTTGTACTTCCAGCCATGTTTGATTATTTATCTTCTTCTTTTTTTTTTTTAATTTAGTTTGTTTCTCCATGGTTAGCTTTCCCCCCGCCCTCTGTCTTTATAGATGCACTTCCCACTGATGGTTTTGGTTATTGTTTTTCATTTCTTCCTCGTGTAGTGTTTTGCTCAAGATGCTTTGCAATGCTGGTTTTCTGGCTGCAAATTCTTTTAGCTTTTGTTTATCATGAAAGATTTTTATTTCGTTATCGTACCTGAAGCTTAATTTTGCTGGATACAGAATTCTTGGTTGGCATCCATTGTCTTTCAGTGTTTGAAATACGTTGTTCCATGATCTTCTCGCTTTCAGCGTCTGTGATGAAAAATCCGTTGTTAACCTTATTGGTTTACCCCTGAATGTAATCTGCCTCCTTTCTCTTGTAGCTTTTAGTATTTTCTCTTTGTTCTGTATATTGGATATCTTCATAACAATGTGTCTTGGCGTTGGTCTACTGTGATTTTGTGTGCTCGGTGTCCTGTATGCATCTACAATTTGTATATCCGTTTCCTTTTTTATTTCTGGAAAGTTTTCTGTAATTATTTCTTTCAGCAGGTTACTCATTCCCTTGGTTTGAATCTCTGTACCTTCTTCTATCCCGATGACTCGTAGGTTTGGTTTCTTTATGTTATCCCATATCTCTTGGATGTTTTTCTCGTGGTTTTTAACCAGCCTTTCTGAGTTGGCTAGGCTCTTTTCAAGATGATATATTTTGTCTTCATTATCTGATGTTCTGGCTTCTACTTGCTCCACTCTGTTAGTGATACTCTCAATTGAGTTTTTAATTTGGTTTATCGTTTCCTTCATTTCTAGAATTATTGTTTGGGTTTTTTTTATAATCTCAATCTCCTGATAAAGATGCTTAACTTCTTCTTTTATTTGTCTATGTAATTCATTTTCAAAGTGTTCTTTCACTGTTTGGATTTGCTGTCTCGTATCTTCTTTAAGGTTCCATTCCATCTGTCTAAGGTATTCCTTGAGTTCTTTATATGACCATTTTTCTGCTGACTCTAGGTCCTCCTGAATATTTAGGCTGTCCTTCATTGTTTGTACTCCTTTTCTTCCTTGCTTTTTTATGCTGCTCATGTTACTTCTTGTTCTGTTTGACTGCTGAGTTACTGTTTACTCTTATAGATTTATTTGATGCTTGAGAGGAAAGATATTAGAAGGGAAGGGAAGAAGTCACTAAAGAGAATGAGAGTAGGCAGGTAGAATTCAAGGAAGGGGGAATAAGAAAATTGAAAAGAAATGAAAAGACAAAAGAAACAAGAATAACAAAGATTAGATAATAAAGAAAGAAAGAAAAGATGAAAAAAAAATTTTAACAAAAATAATAGTGCTTCCTCTTTCGCTTCGCTCCGAGCGGAGAAGCTGAATGTGTAATCAGCAGTGGATTGTAAGTACCCGAGGCAAAGAAAGCTCAGTGCGCCCTGCCTTTTTTTTTTTTTCTTTTTTTTTTTTTTGAATATTTTTTATACAGGGAGAGTTTGTGGATTGGGATTGCTGGCAGGGCTGTGGTTTCTGTGCCGAAAATCCACTCCGCGGGAGCCGCCATTTGCTTTCTGCTTGCTGTCTTGATGGCTCTGTATACACTGTCCGGCAGCCTCACCTAGAGGTTGGAGCTGGGCTGCGTGCGGAGCCCTGTCCTCCGAAGGCTGGACTGCAGCCTCGAGCGTCTCTGTGGCCTGTTCGCCGCTGCACCTTCGGGCAGAGCCTGCTCTGGGGTCGTTCTGCACCCCCGTGCCAGGGGACCCGTGCTCCGGAGGAGGGGGACGGAGAGCCGCGGCGGCAGCCGCTTGGGCCCCTGGGGCCTGGCACCGGGCTGAAGAGCTGCGGAGACCAGGGCGGCTCTGCTACGGTCGCAGACAAGCGCGGACGCTCGTCAGCGCGGCCCAGAGTTTCATTTCTAGAAATCTGTACTGGAAACAGAAGCAGCAGTTTGTATAATCCCAAGAACTTGCTTATACCAGGAAGCTGTAAGGGCAACATGAATATTACTGAGGAGATGTAACATGGTGGCAGGCACAGAGAGATCAAGTCTCTGGCATCTTCAACTGCGCGGGCATAGGGAGCCGTAAACTGTCTAAATGCTGTTTGCTCAGGATCACTAGGCAATGCTGAGCTGACATGGATCTGGGGTGTACAGGCTGGGCCCCTCAGAACACACACACAGAGCCCGAATCGGAGGCAATTCAGCTCCGGTTCGCCTGCTTCGTGTGACTCAGCACTAACGATCCCGCTGAAATAATTGGCCGGCCCTTAGGAACTTACAGAGGTAAAAGCCAACCGAGCCTTCATAGGCAGTGGCCACAGGACTGAAACGGGGATTGGGAGAGACAGTCAGGACCCACCCGTTGCATTGGTCATCCGGCAAAGGGAACAAACGGTCACCATTTGCATGGGATATCACCATGGCAGAGAAATGGCGTCACGGGCGGAGGAGATAACTGCATTGAAACCAGCGCGACAGGTGTGTAATCCCCTAGCCATCTCTCTCCACACAGCGGGGAAACCTTAAGGGCCACTCCCAGCTCTCCTGTGAACGCAATAACCAGACCGAGGGAATCAGGAGTGGCGCGGGACTCGCGGCGCGGAACTCCCGGCTACCGCTCCCACCAGTGCTGACAACTGAGGTCTCTTGCACCAGCTACCGGGGGCGTGGCTACAGGAGGGCAAGCAAATTCACTGGGGGATCTCAGCCCCAAGCTCTACAAACTTAGGGTCTGAGGGAGGCAAACAGGGAGAGTGAGCCCAGGTGTTCATGAAAACAGGGCTCCCAGGAGCAGCAGACCTGGCGTGTAGCCAGTATTGTGGTGAGCGCCACAGGTGAGCACGGCCTGGCTTGAGGAAACACAAGACAAGGCCCTAGACACTCAGGATTGGAGACCCGCCCAGTCTAGGAGAAAGAGCTGCTGCACAGTGAATGGTTCCCACCTATTGAGAGGAGAAGCTTGGCCCAGTGGGCACAGCTCCACCTACTGGAAGAGAAGTTAATAGAACTCTAGGACTGCATTTATTATTATTATTATTATTATCATTTTTTTTCTTTTCTTTTTCTTTTTTTTTTCTTTTTTTTTCTTCTTTTTCTTTCATTTTCAATTTTTATTTGTTGTTGTTCTTTAATTTTTTTTCAATGTTTCTATTTTTTTTAATTTTATTATTATTATTTTTTTTTAATTTTCATTTTCATTTTTTATTATCACTAAAATCACATTTTATAATAAAATTTTTAAGTATTAATAATCATTTTGAACACGCTCATACCTTCTCAATGTTAAATTTAAGAAATTATCTAAATGATATTTTATTGTACATATATGCTTTTATTTTATCAAAACAAATGTATTGGCTGGGAAAAAAAAACTAAAAATTTTAAATCATTGCATCATACTATCAAGGGAAACAATATTTTTCCGTTTATTTGTCTTCAGTCCAGTTACACAAATTTATTCCTATATTTTTATAGAAATCATGAATTTTATTCCCTAGATATCTCAAATGTTAATTCTATATGGGTATGTTTCTAATATGCTTATTTTTAAAGTGTATATTGGTATTTTGTTCATATATGTAATGCAAGTTATTGTTTTGATGCTACTTATTTCTTAAGAAAAGCCAGTGATTTTCATATATTTATCTTAATTATATTGAATACTATTATTACTGATTATATTTTTCTAGTTGATTTTTATAGATTTTTTAATAAATAAATATATACACTACACATATAGAGTGTAAATGTACACTACCTGTAGTATAGATAGTGTATATATGGGCCACATTCTCATCTATGGATTTTCTAAAAAAAATATTTTGTGAGCAGGTGCTGTAATTGGCTCCACGTCAACTATGATTAAGACACAGTACAGAGCTCAAGGCTAGTCAGACTAACAGGGAGCACAAATTAAAATCAACTATGATAACTCAATGTCCTACCTGTAGCCTGACCAGCTCCCACAGTAGCAGTTTGGTGGAGCTTCTCCCAGAAAGTTGTTCCAGTTTGAAGCACAGATTGATGGTGGGAGGGGTTGGGTGCAGGACAGTCCACCCGCCCTTATAAATTACACACTATCCAGAAGTTCACAAGCACATAGGCAGAATCGAAGGATGGAAGCAAGACAAGCAGACACTCTCAAAAATAACTTTTGCAAAACTCAGAAGCATAGTCACAGATTTTGAGCAGCCAGGTGAATCCTGAATTGAGATGAAAGAGAAGGGGCATTTGATGACTTTTTTTTCCTTCTCCTACCATTTTCTTTTTGGCTCAGCAACAGTCTGGAAGATGACATCTCAAGTTCCCATTGTGGGGGCGGGGGGCAGGGTTCCAGTCTTCTGGTTCCTGAGGAAGCACAGCACAACCTTGTCACAAAATACTGTGTGTCTCACTCCAACCTGCCAGGAGCCACCTGAGTACACATGCAGACTCTTTATTTATTTATTTATTTATTTAGTTTTGGTACCAGGGATTGAACCCAGGGGCACTTTACCACTAAGCATATCCCCAGTCCTTTTTTATATTTTATTTAAAGACAGGGTCTCACTGAGCTGCTTCCACCTGGCTTTGAACTCATGATCCTCCTGCCTCAGCCTCCTGAGCTGCTGGGATTACAGGGCTGCACCAGGGCACAGGGCTGGATACAGACACTTATCTCTGTTTTGCCTGACATAGAAACCACTCAGGGAAGAGCAGGAGTGCTGCTCAAAATCATTGTAAGTCAGATGAAAAATTCACAAAGAACAAAATCTAGACTAGAGACAAATCATAGATGCCATAGAATGGCAGAAAATCCAGACAGAAAGGACAGGGACCTTCAAAACTGTGGCCATGCAGGACCATGGCAAATAAGGGAAAGCCATCATTCTAGTTTCTGTCTACTGCCACCTGACAGTCCTCATCACATGTCAAGAAACCTGAAATGAACAGAATTCCAGGCCTTGTGTACTCCGAAGAGACAAAACTATCAGATGAGGTATTCATCTGGTTCATGTTGACATTATTATGAGTATTTTATTAAAAAAAAAACGCAATAGCAAACTGTGTTTCTTTGGGAGAATATGAGAATTTCAAGTATTATTTTATCTTTTAGGATTTAAGTAGATTTTAAGCATTAGGAGTTGCTATATAATTTTCACTGTGAGGATTTGTAAATGTTTGCTTTTAGTCATATATTAAAGATTTTGACAATACCTACGTCTTTTTTATTTTCCTGAAGGACTAGGTAGCATAAATGTTTGGATTCTTATAATAACATAAGATGTGTTGATTACATGTTTTGCTGTTCTTGTAATCTAAGTCCGTTCAATTTAGGACTGAAATGTGATATGTCTCAGAAGCCTAACTCATTGATAAGTCCAACTTCTGAATGGAGTGAATGGTATGTAAGATTTTTAGTAAAATATCTCATTTTAAAGAAGACTCAGTTCAGTTACCTTTCTTATCTATTAAAATAAAATGCAGTTTAACTTAATGTATTCAAGTAATTCACAGGCATTGTATAAAGAAATTAGTATTTAAAGTGCATTCAGATTCATAGTGAACCTAAAACAAAAAAGTAACAAACATAAAAGTAGCAACAGATTATCTAAAACAATAAAGTAAAAATGTTTATAATAGTATGAAAAGGAAAACACCTTGCCTGGAAAAAGCTAGGAACCATACATTTTAAAACAAGTTTTCCATTCACTGGTTATGGAAAGTCAGTGCTAACCAAATCCAAACAAATGAGGATTTTACTTTACTTTTATTTGTTTTATTTTGTTTCACTGCACTAAGAATTGAACCCAGGGATGCTCTATCACTGAGCTGTATCCACAGACTTTTTTATTTTCATTTTTTTTTTTATTTTGAGAAGGTATTGCACTGAGTTACCCACATTGGCCTCGAACTTGTGCTCCTCCTTCCTGAACCTCCTCAGGATGACAGGAATGCTACACCTTGTTCAGCTCCTAAATTTTATATTATATTATGAATTAAGGATTAACTGGCTTAGCTTTCCTTTTATTGCCTGATTTAATGATTCTCAAAAATTTCCTCAGTCCAAGTGGCTTGGGAGGCTGAAGCAGACTAGATTGCAGGTCTGAGGCCAGCTTCAGCAACAAGCAATGTAGTGAGACTCTGTATGAAAATAAAAATGAAATATAAGGGGCTGGGGATGTGGCTCAGTGTTCAATCTCCAGTACCAAAAAGGAAAAAAAATACAAAAAAAAGCCTTTCCCAGTACTCCAACTTGATATTAATAATTTTACCAATGCCTGTTATGGGGAACAGAACATATGGCCTTCCAGCTTCTCCTTGTCCACGCAGTGTAAAGAAGAAAGCAGGAAGATTTCATTTAGCATAGTGAGAGGTTACAAAGAATAAGGGACATGAGAGGGAAAACAAGGTGGGTGCCAGGATTTGCATGCAATCAGTGACGTAACTTGGCACTTCTCTGTGCTTCTGTGTTTCAAAAGTCAACAAAGGAAGATTATTAGAAAACCTATATGAGCATATAATAAGCACATACAGAAGTAGGTAGGTATTTATGATGACTATTTATTTTGCATTATGAATTCCAAGACATCAGACATTGGGATATTGGAGAATATGATTTAGGAAAAGGTCAAGATCAGCCATGGACTTAGCAATCAAGGTAGTGTGTAGGTCACCTCTTAAAGAGGAGCATTAAGGGAAAAAAGGAAGCAGGGTTTGGGGACAGGTATTTAATAATGAATGAATTTTAATATTAAAGATCAGTGATCTTTAATAATCAGTGAGGGAGAGTATTTCAGCACCTATACACAGTTGGCCCTCTCTCTCAGTGTGCTGCAAATATGCAGGCAACTAACCATGCATGGAAAAATACTTGAAACAAATGTCTGTATTGGACATGCACTGAAGGTCTTTGCCTGTCATTATCCCCTAGCTGATACAGTGTAACAACTGTTTACCTAGAACTTCCCTTGCATTAGTTAATAGGAGCAATCTTGAGATGATTTAAAGTAGATGAAGATGTACATATGCTATATGCAATACCGTGCCATTTTATATGAGGCTTTGACATCTGAGGTTTTTGATATCTGCAAGTGATCTTGACACCAATCCCCACAGATACTAAGACATTTATAGTTGCCTATTAATGTGCTTATTTGATAGCATGAAGATATAAACATATTTCACTTAATTTAGGTAATACTTTAAAAGTTGCCTTGGTATGACCTGTGTCATCTTAAGTGCTGGAGGGTGGCATGGAAGCCTGAGAGTGTTGCATGTGATACTCTGCTGCATACCCTCACATGGTGCGTCATGCATACCTGACTCAGGATCTGTCTATAATTGTCACAGTTCAAAATTTATATAAAATGAAAAATAAATTAATTTTATTTTTAAAAAGACTAAAGAACAATACTTTATATGGCATGGAGTGGTGTGGATTTCAAACAAGGTACATTTAAGAATGTTTTATTACAAACTTCAAGAACATGACTGCCTTACATTAGATCCCTGGAGAGGAAGATTGTGCATTTATAGCTGCAAGCATGAGCAGGACCTTCAGTTACCAATCTTTCTACCTCTAGCTCACGGTAATCAAAAGTCCTGGCTCTGCCTGTTAGGAAGCAAGGGGTACTTTGAAGGTAGGACAGTCTGGTAGCTCTTTTCTTTGTCTGAAAATGTCAATTCGGCGCTGTGTTCTCTGCTTCAGCCTTCATAACCACCAGCACTGCCATCTTGTTTTCTCCATGACTGAAGTTCTTCTGAGTTTCACATTTTTTAATCAAATGCTACATGTTTCTGAAAACACAGGTCATCACATTTAAAGGGATTGTAGACACACATGTCATTTGTACTTGTGAACACAGAAGATATCTGTCTATAATTGTTGTTCATATTGTGCTATGTAAGGCTCCACTTGCAAAAATTAGTATAAAAGAGGAAGGAGTTTGATTAGCAATGAAAATACATAGTCTAGGAAAATGGCTTCATTGAAGCATAGTTACACATCAGAAAAGTGACCTGTACAGGCCATGTAGTGCAGTTCTACTGTGGTCCACGTGTAAAACAATCCTCCCTCCTCAAGAGTTCCTGCCCGCCACTTGGCACCATGCTCCCAGCTTTCTTACGATGAGCTTAAGCATGGGATTTTTCTCCATCACTTTTACTTGGAAACTGAGCGCTTACTGGAAACGAAGTTTCTTACAGAAAATTCAGAATTGGTTGTTATGTTTTTATTCACTCTTGTCAATCTCTCAGATAATGTCTAATTCATTTAAAGTGATTATTGATATATGTGGGTGATATCTACATCTGTATGATGGTTTTATATTGTTAGATTATTTTTTTTTCTTGCCCTCATCCCTATTCTGACTGATCTAGTTTAATTAAGTTTTTTGTTTTGGTTTTTACAATCCTAAGGATCAAACCCAGGGCCCTTACACATGCTTCCCCATATTTTCAAAAGTATATTTTATCATAGTGATGTTCACCATCATAAAGTGCTACTGTTTCCCATTCTGCAGGTATTCTTAATTCTTCCATTGTTGCTTTCATTTATTTGACTTATCTGCAACCTATAATCACCCAGTATTCTCTTATAATTACTTGTCTTAGGCCATTTGCACCACTATAACAAAATAACATACACTGGGTGACTTAGAAACAATAGAAATTTATTTCTCATTTTTGGAGCCTGAAAGTCTGGGATCAAATTATGTGTTGGTTTGGGCTCCTGTAAGGGGCTGCAGACTTCAGCATGTCCACACACTGTGGAAAGAGGGCTGGTGGGCTCTGGTGAGGGCACCAGTTCCATTAATGAGTGTCCCACTCTCATGCCCGAATCACTTCCCACAGGCCACACATCCCAGCACCATAAATATAGGAATTGAGATTTTAAAATGTGAATCTTGGCGCTCACAAGCATTTAGTTCATAACACTGATTTAAACAACTTCTTTAGATCAATCAAGATTAAGAAAAATAAAAGACTGTATTTGAACATTATTTGTTCCTTTTCAATGCTATTCCAGGTTTCTGACTTCCATTGTCTTCCTTCTGCCTGAGGAACTTCTAAGAGTTCTTGTAGGGCAGATATGGTGGCATGAATTCTTTCAGATTTTATTTTTCTGAGAAAAATCTTTCGTTCTCCCTTACTTCTGAAAAATAATTTCACTCATTCTAGATTTCTACTCTGACATTTCTTTTTATTATTATTATTATTATTATTATTATTATTATTATTATTATTATTTTATTTTCAACATGGTATCTATTTCACTCTGCTCTCTCCTTGCTTGCATGGATGCTAAAGACAAGTCTACTGTAATTCTTATTATTGTTTCCCTGTAGTTACAATGTATTTTATCCCTATAGCTTCTTTCAAGATTTTCTGTTTGCTATCATGTTCTGTAGTTTGACTATGACTTTGCTCAAGTGTTGTGTTCTCTTGTTTTAATTGTGTGTGGGATTTTTTTTTCAACCTGTGTGGTTAAACATTCAGACTTGGAATGAATGTCAGGAAGGAAGAACTTTACTATGCTCACAGATTCCCATAGGGGCAGCTCAGCATGCCACACAGGGTGATGGAATAGCACACCAAGCTGGTCAGGTGGCAGAGATGGGGACAACATGGACAAGAGATTTTATTGTTTTTGTTTTTTTGTTTTGTTTTTTGAGGAAAGGATTGTTAAGTTAGAGTGAACAGTTTTGGGACTAACTAGTTTCTCTAAATTCAGCATGCTCTGGGGCATGGGAGCTGCCCTTAAGAGTCCAGTGCCCGTCCCTGGGTGATAAGGCAGGGAGTAGTGGCCTTGAATGTGAGACACCAGAGAAGGGGTGATTGAAGGTGTGGGCTCTGCATCAGTCATTGTCCACCTGGCTGGAAGGCCAGGTAGGAATTAACTAGCCTGGGAAGGGGCTCTCCCTTGAGGGTTGGTGAAGCCCCAAATGTCCTACTGATCTCTGTTGAATTTGAACCTCTGACGTTCCAAGTGATTATTGACATGATTAGAATACAATCTGCTACTGTTAACTGTTTTGTTTGATAATCTCATACTATTTTCTAAAAAAATTTGTCTTCCACTCTGTTTCTGCCGTCTCTGATTTAAATTGGGCCTTTGATATGATTACATTGTCTTTCTCTCACTACTCCAATTTTCTTTCTTGCTGTTCCAGTTTTTGGTGGTTGCCCTTGGCCATGCAGTATACATTTACAGCTTATAACCAATCGGAATTCACTTTCAACTAACACTGTGGTACTTCAAGCGTTGTACATGAACCCTAGAGCAGAAAATTTGTATGTCTTCTATCTCATCCTTTGTGACAGTGCTATTTTTATTTGAAATAATTTTATCTGTTAGACTATTAAAGACTAAGAAACATAAAAGTTTTTAATTTACTTTCATTGATGCCTTTTCTTATCTCTTTCCTTGTTTATACAGACTTGAATTTCTGACCTATTTCATCGTTTCTCAAAAATATCATATATATATATATATATATTTTTTTTTTTTTCCCCTGCTAGGCACGTCTAGCGACAATTTCAGTTGATTTTTGTTTGTCCAGATTTAGGAATTCAGATTATTTAGCCTGCAAGGTCAGCTTAAGTTCTGATATTCTAGGTTTTAACATTTATTTTTACTTACATCAATTTCCAGTGCCTCGTCCATACACATTGTGCCCTTTACCACTCAATTATATGCTACATTAGATGTGACATTTAAAAAATAAACGTTTATCTTGTCCTCTTAGGACTCCCTTGTAATCTCGTCTGTGGTAGGAAAGACATTGTTTTCTGTTTCCCCCATCACACCTAGGAAATGCAGGATGTTTCATAGATTACCATTCCACAAACCTTTCAGTGATTAATTACTGGAATGCTCTAGAGCTAGTGAACTCTTCTTCAATAAAGTTATTAGATTTAAAAAATCTTCTTTTTAAAAAAAAACTGTTCTTTTCTTCAATTCCATAGTCATTCTGTTCCAGTGGTGCCTTACACCTGGGAGATGCTTAAAAATAATTATTAACTGAAAGATGAAGGGAAAAAAGTGGAGTTTCAACAAGAGCCTAAAATTCTTGAGGGGCTGGGACCATGAGGGCAACCCTTCCTAGAAATTCAGAAAATATTTTTTTAAAAAATACACCAATCAAGCAGCCAAATAGACCAACCTAGTGCATCCTGAACATCTTGCTGCGGTCCCAGGAATGAGAGCTCAGTGTGTCGAATGTGCAAAAGAAGAGGATCCTTGCCGGTACCTTGATTTGTTCAGTGACTCTCTTACTGTCGTTTTGCCTTCCTGTTTCCATGCATAACTTGCTTTTATACAAGCAGAAATGACCTTGTTCAATTCTTGTGGTGTTCTTGTACTATAAGAATCCTGTCAGAAATTTACTCGGGGATGATTTTGAAAATTTAAAGTGAAAATTGTGACTCTGCTATGAACTTTGCAGAAGCAGTAGCCACGGTATTTTTGCCTTCCCATCATAAGCTGTCACCTAATCTGTAAAATATCCCACGCATTGGGAGCACTGGGAGAGTGAGATGTCCTTACTTCTGACAATATCCCTGCCATGTGTCCTGCACACAGGACTGAACGCCTCTCAGTACTTGCTAGGGCCCTGAGCATTCCAGTCCACATTGACCCAAATCTACACATCTAAAGACAAAAAGTCTCAAATCCAGCTCTCCCTTTTATCAACCATTCCTCTCTCTCCTGGGAAGTCTCTCTGCTACTAATCCAAATCCCAAATGACTTTGAAGTCAGCCCAATTTCTCTCAAAGAGTACTTATATCATTATCATCCTTTGGCAAACTCCTTTGTCCTTAGAGACTCCCAGTAATGTCTGAGAATCAACATACTATTCTGGTAATTTATGTATTTTAACCTTGTCAGATAAAGCAGCATTTTGCACAAGGTGATTGATTCTTAATTCTCATCTGTGTTTCATATAACTAAGTTGCTTTCAAGAAGACATCAAATAGAGTGCATTGGTATCCCAACAAATACTTCCCAACAGCATAATTAATAATGATCCAGCCTCTATTTGGTGCCAGGCACTGGGATAATGACTTGAGAACAGTCTCCTTGTTGTCAGCATTTTACAGTAGAGCAAGTGGAAATTCACAGAGGTTATAGAATGACAGGGTGCCGTTTCTCAGCCCATAGCCTAACCCTGGAGATCCCATGCTTAACCACAGTGCTATTGACATTCTGCCCCCGCTGCAGTGTATCACTCTGACCACAATGAGAACATTTTATTTAGTGATCCTGAGGCAAGATCAATCACTATGTCAACAATGGCAATGTTTATCCCAAATATAGTTTAGGCTCTCTTACCTATACCACCATACAAGAGCGCTGACATTTCCGTGTTTATAAATAGTTTGAGAATTGCACATTCATCATGATGCAGACTAACCTCTTTCGTCTTACATCAAAAGGTGTCTATGACTGAGTCTAGTAAATATGTCAAGCCAGTGCTTTAGGAGCCCTCCTGCACAGCGGGTACCACAAATAGCACTTTTCTACTGGGACTGTGGGAAGGTTAACAGGTACGATATGAAAAACAGTGCTATGTTCAGGAAATGAAAAAAATCATTTTTAAACATATCTTTTAGGTTGAAAAAAGTTATATTTATAATTAGCCAGATGGACTCAGTTTAAATGATCCCAGTTTAGTTGGTAACATGCAAAGCACCCCAATCAGGAGACAGTGAACTTAGTCCTCCTTCTTTCCACCAGGTGTACTCAGGTGTGGCCCTTGGCCACATCACTGTCAGAGCTCCAGCACACTGGGGCTAGTGCTTCTTGGGCTTCCCATCCACAGGGAACACAGCAAGTTGCTGTCTTTATCTTCTACATGACAGGCTCAGCATTCAAGGGGTAGTGATGGTAGTGTCATGGCCCAGCTTGCTTCTCCTGGGGGATTCTCTGTGGATACCTGGGCTGACTCAGAACCTAGTGTCTGGAACACTGAAAGATGGGGACATGCAGGTCTTTTCTGTGGCTTTGGACATGTGTCAGCAATGCTTGCCCCTTAAAGTGTTTGCTTTGACTTCTGCTCTTTGAGGGGAGGGAGCTTCATTCTTCAATTTCAGTGTGATTTTGGTGAAAAGGATAAAAATACATCTCAGTGAATACATAATATAATAGAAAACCCATGATACACAGAGCTTAATGGACAGTAATATACAAATACCTGGACTTACTCTCTAACTTAAGGACACATGTCTTCCCTTTCAAAGATGGGTTAAGAAAAGCAGAGCAAATAAGCAACACAAAACATGTTAAACTCTTCTTTAGTCCCAGTCCTAAAGAGTTAGGCCTTCAAGCTGTCACCAGCAAGGATAAGAGCATTAAGGGATTGCACACCATGATTTTACTCCTAGAAACAATCTCGGTACTTATTCACAACCACCTACAACCCCATAGTTTAATTAGACTTGAGAGCTGATTTCTCCATTTTCAGGGAGAAACAGGACATTCTGAAAGAATGAGTTATTTTCAGGGGACTACAGTAATATTTTTATTAGAGGAAGCAATCATATCTTTTATTTTCTATGGAGTGAAACATAATCTTTATAATAAATTACATAAGTAGACGAGCCTACCTAGAGTTTTGTACAGAGTCAACTAGGAAGACTGAAAGTTTGGTCCTCATATACTAAACATTTCCCCTCACGTGAATGACAGAGGCACTTAATAATGTTCTATTTAACATAACATCCTCAGGGAATGACCCTTAGCTTCAGAAACCAAGAAAGCTTCTTCTAAACATGTCAAAAGTTATTTTGTTTTTTAGTTAGATTCTAACATCAACCAATTTCATAATTCTAGGGTATAAGCCCAGTATGCCAAATTACTAACTGATAACCTTCCATGTAACTGTTCATATAGATAAGGACATTCACTTATGGTACCACTTTCATAATTTTTATAATATTTTTGAGTAATGATTTGTATAAGAGCTAGTTAAAACTGCAATGATGGATTAATTTTCAAAGAAAATTTCACATCATCATGTTCATCTTTGATGATATGGGATGTTTCATTTCATTCTTATTTAGTGCATAACACAATGTTTTATTCAATAAATATTTACAGTTTACTTAAAAGTAATATGTTCACTTTTTTATCCATAAGATAGGCAAACTCAGATTCAAGGGTTGCACATATTATACATTGTACCTCCTTAGTCATGTATCAAGTTGAGAGCTCAGAAATATCTCCCAATTCAGTTATAAGCGAAAAACAACAACAAAAATAACAAATATTAAGTGACTTAAGTGACAAAAGAAAATATGCATGGTATCTAAGAGAAATGCTATAAACATACCAAATTAAATGTTCCGATACTTAATATTAATGAATTACCACTTCAACATAGGGACGGTTATACCAAGTATATAGCAGTCATAACTTACATAGTGATTCAAAGAGAGAGCACTGGTTTTCTTTTATATTACTGTTAAATCCTTAAATTGGGATAAAATCTAGAAAATAAAAGGTTATCTTTGCATCTTTCTATTTTACTTAAAAGCATAAAATAGCAGCAACTGAACTAAAAATATACTCAGAAAAATCGGCTGGTGTTAACTGGGAAGTCCTGGAGATAGGAGCTTCAGCTGAGCTCATGTTAACTTCTTGAACCTGGGCTTCTCCCTTTCCTCATGCTTCTTCCCTCCATGGCAATGCAGTTCAGCCTGGGAAGGCACTATACAGGGGACAGTGGCAAACAGGACAGAAGACAGACATTATATTCTAGTGGGTAGTGATGATCTCTCTTTAAATCTGTTCCAATTAATCAGCAGATTTTCCCTCTGTTTCTCCTCTCCTTCTTGCTTTAATCCCATCATTTCTTTCTTTGAATTAATCTTTTTTTTTCACTCTTTGCCCACCAAAACATAATCCAGACATAAAACAAGGACCACCGCAACGCTCCCCTTCCCTCAGAAGAAGCACTTCCTTCCCGTGGAAAGATCCAGGGAAGTGGAGACGCCTCCTGCCCTTGGGGATCAAGTTCTGTGACTGCCTTCCCTTCCCTGAAGCTGATGGAGATCCCTCTGCTGAGCCTGCATCGGGCCTGACATTTCACCACCATTAGGCAAACATTATTCTTTCTGTTGGTATTTGTTTAGTGAGCAATATACTCAGTGGTATATGATTTATGTGAGTCGCCATCTCTTCCTGGTGGCTTAGGCTAAATTATGATCCAGGCGTTTCAATTTAGACACACAATGGGGACAGATTACTAAACTCTCCATATTGTGCCACCACCAAACAAAGTCTTATTCCTTATTCATTGTGTCACAAAGAGTGTTCACACTTCTAAAGAAAATGTGGGCTAATCTGCAGCTGAAACAGTTCTGGACTTTTTAATATTTTCAGAGAATGTATATATATATATATAAATTATAATAGGATTATTATAATTATTGTATATTATCATATATAACAGTCTCATTCATATAAAGAAATTCATCTCTTCATCTATCCTTTCCTTATTGTTTTTTTTCTCTCCATCCTTTCTTTCTTTAAATTCGTCTAGTTTTACTCTTTCACCACCAAATGATAAACTAGACATAAAACAACAAGAATAATGCTTCATTTTCATATATGTACCTATATATGGACTGATGTGAATAGGGATATTTTAATATTGCAATTTAAAGATAAATTTATTGCTGTTTTCGATTATCTTAAATTAATGAACATACATGAATAGTTTCTTGGGTAGACTTGATTTCCTCTCTTTTGTCCAACATAATTAGCAATTGCATTTCTTCTCACTCTGAAGCGCGTTTTTGGTTTAGAAAACGAGTTTCATGTTCACCCTGATTGTGAAGGGTAGAAGAGTGAGCTCCCACCTGCCATCCTTTCGAAAGCTATAGAAGACCCCAGGTCTTCTTCATCACTATTACAAAGAAGAGTTCAGAGGTAAAATACAGTTTTAAAAGGCAGAATCAAAAACACTTTTAAAATTGGAAGACTATGGACATAATTCTCATAGTTTTTATTATGCTTATGTTTGGTGTATGGGTTTCTGGGATGAGTTTCTTCAAGAAAAAAATTTCTTTTAGGTCATTTCCAAGAACCAGGGTTCAAAGAAACATACTTTAAGCAATGTTGTAAGGCAAAATTAAAGCTTCCTTATACTGAGTTTAGACTCTGTGGCCATATAATTCTGTGGCCAGTAACTTTAGATACCCAGAAAGGGACATGCATAGTAGCAAATAATTAGCCAGTAGCACCTTCCCAGGCCTGCAGGAGAAATGTATTACCTGCAGACCACAAGCCCAACACAGAACAGAATGGAGAACAAAAATGTGGCATGCTACTTTGGAGAACCAGATGGAGAGAGAATAGATAGGGAGAAATGTACTTGGAAACTGTGATCAGTATATATATTTCTGAAGAAATCCTAGAATGAAGAAAAGAGACGAGGAATGGGATCTAAGAGTTATATTTTCACCTCCTATCCAGAGATCAAGGGAAAGAGAATGGGAAGCAGACACTTGGTAGGAGGCTTGCTGAGGGATGAGTGTATGGGATGGAGGGGGCTGTGTAGGTGTCTGACATCCAAAGCCCAGGCTGAGTAAGGGCAGGACAGAGTTCTCAGGCTGTCCACCAAAGCACTGCTGTCTCCAGCGGCAAGCTCAGTTCCCTCTTACAGCTTCATCTCATGAAGTCAGCCCACCCTGGATATCCATGACCATCTTCCTACTTTAGTCAATGACTGTGAACCTTAACCAATCTGTAAATTCTCATTTAAAACAAACCTAGTGAGGTATGGTGGCATACTCCCATAATTCCAGAGGCTCTGGAGGCTGAAGCAGAAGGATTGAACGTTCAAGGCCAGCCTCAGCAACTTCAGGAAACTGTAAGCAACCTAGTAAAACCATGTCTCAAAATAGAAAATAGAAAGGGCTAGGAATGTGGTTCAGTGGTTAAGTGCCCAAATAAATGAAATAAAATAAACTATCTGATAATTCATAAATTATCCTATATAACCACATTCAATGGAGGCCTAATTCAGTCCATGAAGGGTAGATATGTTGTGACCCTGGTGAGATCATGTTCTAAGATAAGAGCTTCCCATCCAGAATTTTTTACTCTGCCTGGCCCTCACTTAACCTGGATTCACACTGCTCATTTCATCTTCACTGGTGCTGTGAATCTCTTCATGTCATCTAATGTCACTTCTCATTTCCCAAGAAAGAATTAAAACTTTAAGATGGGTGTGGAGGTGCACACCTGTAATCACAGTGGCTCAGGAAGTGGAGGCAGGAGGATCACGAGTTCAAAGCCAGCCTCAGCAAAAGGAAAGCAACTCAGTGAGACCCTGTCCTAAATAAAATACAAAATAGTGCTGGGGATATGGCTCAGTGGTCAAGTGCCCCTGAGTTCAATCTCTGGTACTTATAAAAAAAAAGTAGGATAACCCAGTTAAATCCTGGCCTTTCATTAATTATTTCAAGGTCGGGGAAGGATTCCAAAAGAACATTACAGCAGAAGGAAGGGCCAGTCTCAAAGGAAAAATGAAGTTCCTTGGCCGATGTACACAATAAAAATAAAGCAGTTGTTCTTTGTGTTGCTGAGGCAAAAAAAAAAAATGAATTAGCAGCAAAAGTCCTCACAGATTGCAGACCCGGAGTTTGTGTGGATTCTCCCCTTAGATTTCTGCTGGGACTGATTAGAAAGGAGAAGACTTCTTTAAGTGTGTAAAAATGTAACACCAGGATAAACGTCCAAATGGATGCAAATGACCAAGAGGCTTCATTCACAAAAATCGAGTGCAGTTCACCTCCCAGTGATAGTGGAATCTAATGTGTAAATATCCAGAGCAAATTAATAAAATCACACAGACAGAAGGGGGTTTTAGACTGGCACACTCTGGCAGCTCAATCCAGGTCCTGGGCAGCTCCTCACTCCTGGAGAGTGCATCTGGTAGAAGACCAGCTGAGCAAGCAAACAGAGAAAATAAAACACCAGGAATACTTATAAAATTAATCTAGAATTTGGTTTCATTTTCTCTGTTAAAAATATTTATTTTCATTCGAGTGGAGTACAGGGACCTTCAGATAACAGATATTACATCCAAGAAGCAAAATGTCTACTTTACTCCAAAGATGAAATAGAAATATGTAATTTCTACTAGCTGTAAGTAATTTAGATATGAGACAAATTTCATTTCATCTCCTAAGTTGATGCATTTTTCATATTTTTGACAATATAAATATCTAGGTTCAGATAAAAGCCTAAATATAAAAATATATCTCAAGCCTTTGTATTATTTATAGAAATGTTTTCAAATATTGAAAAAGAAGATATTTCTGAGGTTATTGAGAACGTTAAGAGGAAAAAATTCCACGATAGCCTTTAAGGATTTACAGAAGGAAAAATACTAACATTTAAAAACCATATTCTATAAAAATGCTGACTTGGATCCAAGATCATTTTCTGTACTTATCTACTCAGTCTCCTCTTGCTGTGCCAGAAATTGTACAGTGAGCTTTAGATGAACTGTGAAAACGAATTTGAGGATTTTCAAGGTAAACGAGTCTTTGCCACAAAAGCAATTTCTACTTAACAAAAACAGCAGAAAAAGAAATAGCTGCGCTGACACTTTGTCCTAGAAAATTAGCACATGAAAATGAATGTCATTATTAGACACATATTTTAAGCAATTCACAGCTAACTTAAATTTTGAAGGGCTTCTTCATACAGCGATCAGATTAGTGTTTGATTTACATATTAACGATATATTTAGTGTAATTAGTGTTTATCTTGCACTGAACAATATATTCCCATTTTTATTCAATATGTAAATCCTGCAAATGTACCAATTGCTGCACATCTTTGCAAAGATGCACGGGCTCCCTGTCTTCTAACCCAGGAACCATTTAGGAGCAATATCCTGCTATATGTTCAGGTACATATATGAGCAAACAGGCATCACAAAGTAAGGATATATAGTAAGAATCTGGATTTTCCTTTTACTCTTTCATAAGAGATTACAAGACTCTATGAGAGTATACATATTTAAATATATAATTTATAAACAATATGCATTATTTATATAGAACATTTGCAAGCAGTATTAGTCTTTATAATGTATTTGAAAGTGGTAAGACCTGTACATTTGGGAATAAAAAGCTGTCTATGAAATTATTTTGGTTTTTGGTTATTTAGACTGGTGATTCCCATGTTTGCAGATGAGCAAGATTTTAAGCCAAAAATTGTCTTAAGTTGTTTCATTTTGTTATGTAATGCTGATAAAAAGAATGATTACTGTTAAACATTGTTATCATTCCATCTCAAGATATAATAAGGACATAACATATAATACTTTAAATAAAATACTTTTGTTTAGTGAAAGCTCTCCACAGCTTTCTTTCTTAATGGCTTCTAAATATGTCTAATCTTTAATTTAATCCAGGGATCTATTGCTTTTGAAAATCAATTCCATTCATATTAAGTGAGATTGAAAATGCTCTTTATTTTTTTAAGAATTCAAATAACTAAAAAGAGTTATGAAAATAATCTAGAAATGTTTTCTGGGTCAGTCCAGAATTTAAATTGTATGTATTTTCCATCACTTTTCTGAAAACCAGCTTTCTTAAAGGAATTTAATGTTGTTTTTCACTTTATTTTTACAACATATTGGCCTGGCCTTGTGTTTCCTTTTCATGTTTGTATATGCAAAAGTTCAGCCACATTGAACATACTATAATTACTCTTGTCCTTAAGTAGCCATATTTCTTTATTATCTGATAGCAGCTTGCTACGTCCCTCTCTTGTCTAATGATACAATTCCAATGAATGTTATCAGACTCTGAGAAAATTAACAGCCAATGCTCATTCACTTACAGCAGCTATATAAAGCTATATAATTAGCTTTAATTAAAGTCTCTATCACTTTTGCTGCATTTAAAATTGGGGAACTTTTTTTTACTACATTTACCAGACCAAGTTAAAACCATCTTAATGAAATAAATAGCATTTATTTTGGATTATTCATATTTACAAATATTGTTTCTTTATAATTTGATACTATTGTCTAAACATTGTTATTTTTTGTGAAATACTACAGCTACATCAGAATTTACTGAAACTTTCCTGGAACCAGTCCTCGGATGTATTGAACTACCTAATCTTTACCTTATTACAGACTCATTAGGGACTCTGTGGCTCGTCAAAGACTCTAGTGCTCATTCTTTCATGTTTGTAGCAAGGCCCTGTGCTTAATCACCAAACTCTTTCTCTGTAGCTAATTTGCTCTTCCTTATGATCTCCCTTCCACAGGTCATGGGCATAGGATGCACATTAATAGAATCCAATAGAATAAATCTAATTTGATTCAACATTTTAGATAGCTGTTTTAAGTAAAATGTTTATCCCATAGATTTTCTTTTAGTCTAACCCTTTTGAAAAGTTTGCCCATATTATGTTAAGAAGGAACTTGGAAGGGTGAAAGCTGAGCCTTGACCTTGCTATTGAGGCTTCCTGCTGCCTGCCAGAGCTCCTTTGTGCCCCCGTGTCTTGATTTCTATTCACCTTGGACCCTCCTCACCTGCATGAAATGCCCAGTCAATTTCTAGTGCTCATAAAAACATCATCTATTCACTTTCCTACATTGTTCAGACTCTGGATTCTTCTAAATGGGCACAGAGTATGTTCTGGAAATCAACTGTGACTCTACCATCCATCTGCCTCATAAGACGTGGCTGAAAACTCACTTCAGCTTTGGTTCAGCAGCCGCTCTGGCAGAGCACCTAGCTGCCTCATCAGAGGAATTTGGTGCAAAAGCGCATCTCTGACCCCCTTTTTCCCCACACAAAGTGGGGATCTGCTCCTCTCAAGAATGCTTTCTGCCTGCAGATGACATGGTTGAATCCCAAAGGGTAAAGGTTGGACTACCTGAGTGATCTCAGAGTCTAATTTGGAAAAGGGGCAAATGACCACAAGTTGAATATTGCAAAACTTGCAAATTTGTCTTCAGAATTTAAAAACAAGAGAGGAGAGCTGGGCTTGGTGGAAATGCCTGTCATCCAAGATACTCAGGAGGCTGAGGCAGGAGAATTTTTTTTTTTTTTTTGAGAGAGAGAGAAAATTTTTTAATATTTATTTTTCAGTTTTTTTGGTGGACACACTTCTTTATTTTTATTTTTATGTGGTGCTGAGGATCGAACCCAGCGCCCTGCACATGCCAGGTGAGTGCGCTACTGCTTGAGCCATATCCCCAGCCCCAAGAATTTTAAGTTCAAAATCAGCTTGAGCAGTTTGGGGAAACACCATTTCAAAATAAACTTAGAAAAGGGTTGGGGATGTGGTTCAGGGGAATAGTGTTTGCCTGGTGTGAGTAAGGCCTGGGGTTCAATCCCTAGTACCTCAAATTAAACAAACAAATGAATACCCTGAGAGAAGAGATAAAGGGCATACATACAGTGGCCATCTGGATTTCCATCTCCTCTTGCTCCCACCAATGATCCCACTTTTTTACTCTTCCCCTTTAAGGTGCCCAAAGACAGAGCTCTTCTGGGGAACCTTGCTTGTGCTTGCCGGATATGGGCATCAACTTTCTTTGTTTCTTCTTCTTGTGCATAATATGAATATGATGTTGGGGATAGAACATTTTCAACTTCATGGACAGAGTTTTGCGGCAATAGACATGAAGACAGTAGCCACATTGTTAAGATGGTAGAAAGGGAAGAGAGAAGGAAATGGGATGTGGATGTTGTTTTGGTGTGGAAATTATGGTCAGGCAAATCTGGGAATCGCAAATGTCAGGGATGTTCCTCACTGTGACCCCCAATCTAGTATGCAAAAAGAGCTGGAGGAATGTTTGAAGAATAATTAAACAGACAATTCAAAAAGAATAATTGGTTGATTTGTTTTTCTTTATTTTAACATAATTTTTTTTAGCCTGGAATTTTTATTAACTAATCTCAATAAAAAATTAATACATGCATAGATTCTCAAAATTTATTTTACTTCTATTTATTTACTGTTTTCTTTATATCGTGGTACTTGTGATCAAACTCAGGGCCCATGCATACGAAGTACTCACTCTACAAGGAGCTATAACCATAGTCTGTCATCTCAAATTTTAAATTAGGTTAATCAGGTTGTTTTTATACGGATTTCTTTTGTTTCCAAAACATATCATGCTACTCAAATCCACTGAAAAATTGATTTTGATAACCAGATTTTGATAGCATTTTTTAATTTTAATTAAAACTAAATAGAAATCAATTTTAAGCCTTCTTACATCTTTATCCAAAATTTAAACAAAAGTTCTAATTTAAATATCCTCAAAGTACATAATTTTAAAAAATTAAAATAAAATTTATGCCCCTAAAAAGTTAGCCCATCAATTAGAATTATGTTAAAATATTCATGTCTGTGCAAAAACAAAAATGTTGAAAATACATGGAGAATTAGAAGCATTTCTAATCACAGTTAAAGCAGGTGCCCATTCAAGTGAAAGATGATAAATCATACAATAAAAATAGTAAGAATTTATTTAGAAAAGCATGGTCTAATATTTTCAGCTTGGTTATCAAGTTATCAGGACTTCAATATTTGTTTCTGATTTTGTTCATGATCACCTTTACATTATCTCCAAATATTCTCCTATTAGTACAACTCTATGTTGAACTTGCTGAACTGCAGTAATTATTTTGAACAATATTAGAATCATCATAATTATATTCTCTCTATGTGTAATCAGTGGGATAGGTGAAGATTATTCTAGGTGATGCAAACTTAAAATTAATTCGGAAAATTGTCGTTTGAAGATTTCTGAAGAAATTTGTCATTTCATGTGAGTGTATGCTTTTGAACATTCTAATCATCTCTAATTACTCTTTTATTTTATTCTGCACAATTGTTATGAATTGCTATCATGAATAGGAGTATCAATGAATATTTATCAAGCTCTTATTTATTCCAAAGAACATCGTTTTCTATCCCTATCAAATTTCCTGTCTTCCTCCCACCTTCTCGTCCTCTCTTAGAGAAATCTTAGCATGATTGCTTAAATTTTGGTTCACTAATGAGGCTACAGTTGCTAATGGTAGCATTAAAGGTTACGTTGATTGAAACAGCTTCGTACCTGTATCTATGGCCCCAGAACCTGTGTTTTACAGAAATTAGAAAAATAGTCCACAGTTCATCTTGGGAACAATTCAATTTGTTTCATATCTAACTTTACTGTTTTCATAAAATCTAATAAAACATATCACATGACATTTTGATATTAACACCTCCTTTTCTTCATTTAACACTATTAAAATACCTACTGAGACAGATGGGTGGAGTTTAGGGTACGACTGGGTATTTAAGAGTCATCTGTCCCTATACTCTGTTTTATCATTTCATATTCCATGTCAATAAAAATGTTCTATTCTAAGTTCACAGTATGAAAAAAAATATTATTTTTGTGTATGTTACATTCATCTATTTTTACACTTATTATTTCTTGGAATATGGAACATGTCACTGCTATGGAAAACAAAGGGTGGTGTGGAATCAAAAGCAGGGGCTGGAAGTTTTGATTTTATCATTTTAAATGGTTTTGAGCATTATATTTCAAATATTAATAAGGCCTTGGCCATACTTCTGCTCAGTCATAAATATGTGGTATGGTCCTGATCAAGTAGCATTTATACTGAATCTCCACAAGCTAAAAAGTTTGGCGGGAACATTCTCCAAAACTTTTAGCAACTCTTAGCACAGCTTTATTATGCATATTTGGTCTGACATGGTTCCTTAACAAGATGGATACATCATATGGAATAAACACTGAATGTGGGAATTCAGGCAAACTGTGGAACTACTAACATGAAACAATATAGTGTTGGTTCTTTAAATTAAGAATAATCTGCAATGGGATTTTTCTTTGTTTCCCTACTGAAATTTGCAGCTCCCTTTCTTAAGGGTTCATTTTCATGTTGCAGTTGATTTTTGTAAAATTAGTATAGTTTTTGAAGTACAATTTTTTGCTTTATGATTTCCTGCCCCCACTCCCTCTCCATTTAATTTGCTAATACCTAAGGGTTTCAGATAAAAATCCTCAAGTCAAACAAGGAAATGAATTATTATAACCAAATTTTTTAGGTTTTATTGAATAGTATCTTTTATGTTGATATTCTGAAAATAATTTTTAACATGATAGTAGCCTAATATAATCTGAAGTTAATAAAAGTTTCTAGATTTCAACGATATTTAATCTGGGGCTTAAGAAATGAATAGAAGTGGGAGATAAAAGCTTTATAATGTTTTGAACAACCAATAAAAAAAAATTAAAAAAAAAAAAAAGAGAATGTTGGATGGAAAGAGGACCTATCCTGTTGGGCATACTCAGCTAGGCTGCGGAGCTGGTAAGACTTAAGGACAGAGGTAAGATAAACCGTCACACTCAGGACACAAAAGTACATGCACTGCAGGACAAAATGACGCTAGAGATAATTTAAAATTCTGTTCTAAAATATATATTATATCGTAAAATAAAGTCTGGTTATGCACTTTGCCATTCCAAAACGCCAAGCACCACCTTCACAAAACTATGTACCTCCCCAGACAAACATAGCCAAAATAACATTTGTTCCTCCTACTTAAACAGTAGGGGAAAACAGAATTAAGAGAAGGCTAGGACTGGGGCTGGGGCTCAAGGGCAAAGCACTTGCCTAGCATGTGTGAGGCACTGGGTTCCATCCTCAGCACCACATAAAATAAAGGTATTGTGTCCATCTACAACTAAAAATAATATGGAAAAAAGTGATTTTTGTTTGCTATTGTTCCTGTGTCTCTGGGTAGACTGGAGAAACTTTCCTAGGTGAGCTCTTGATCTGGATTCAGGTACTGGAGCCTGGTGTGGGTAGCAGTGAAGTGCTGCTAGCTCCTTCTTCTCACTTCTTGCGTTTGTCGATGTTTTGTTTTCTTTCCAATGCAAGCCAGGATGAGTACATGAGAAGTAAACCAGCACAGAGCTGACATTCTAGGATGAGAGGGTCAGGTATCATTTATTTTTGTTTATTTGTTTGCTTTTAGCCAGGATATGTATATGCTAGAGAATAGAGAATTCAGTGACCACACATGACAGAGAATATTGTTTTGCAAAAAAAAAAAAAAAAGGCAGAAAAAAACATAGAGAAATGCATTACTGCAACTTCAACGATCAAAAAACAAAACTGCAAATTTTTAGGGATAGGGAAATTCTGTTTTTCATTTACTTAGTTATGACAGCCAAGTGTCCCATTTTCAACAAATAATCAGGAAGCTTACAAAGGGATAGAAAGGTTTGGAAAATTCAAAGGAACAAAATACAGTGAGACTGAGATAGGATTAGGATAAAAAGAGAGACATACTGAGCTTTAATGGAAATGTTCATGAGTCATTGAGATGCAGAAGGCACAGCTGCAAATCTTGGACAACCGACCCTTGGCTCTTGCCTGTTTAAAATGAGGGAAATAGGCAAGTTCAGGGAAAACTGGTATGAAATTGCAGCAGCTCCACCCAGCTTCACCTCCAGTTAGCTCCTAATATAAACCCTCTAAATATTGGACCCTGAGCCCCAGGCAGGGCTTCTCATTCTGCAGATAGCCCGCATTCTCCCTTGAATGTGTATCTACTTCCTAAATAAAACACTGTCTATGTCTTTGTTTGGGTCAAGATGGAATTCTTTTCTTTCGCATATGCCAAGAACCCCACTGATCCTGAGTGAAATTCCTCTTTCCCTCAGGATTAAATTGATAAGAAGGTCAATTCACTAAGAAGATATAAAAATTATAAATACCCATTCATCATCTGCAAGGAGCCCAAAACATATAAAAACAATATTGGTAGGATTTAGAGGGGAAATAAACAATTTTCCACTAATTTCTGGAGATTTTAATGCCCCTCTGTGAGTGATGTATAGAACAACCAGACAGAAGATCAATACTGAAATAGAGGTCTTCAACACTGCAGGCAATCAGAGCAGAATACATACAAACACGTACAACACCTCTCACAATGGCAGAGCCCAGATGGTAAAGTGCATGGGATCACTCAAAAATACACACAGATCATGGTCCAGGGTAAGCTGTAAGTTAGTCAACAGAAGTCCATGAAGTTAAAGTGATTGAGATAAATGGTTTATTTTCTTATCACAATTAAGTGAAACTGAAAATTACAGCAAATGGAAAATTGGAAAATTCACAAATACTTGAAAATTAAATATAGGAATGGCATCTTCCAAATCTTGAATTTGGACATGCTTCTTATATAAGACTCTCAAAGAATGGGCAGCAACAAAAACATTTATGTAATCTTAGTTTATATTAGAGTTGATAAAATTTTAAGCATTTTTGCATCTCTTTCAGTGTCAATTGCTGTGTTACCTTTTGAGGATGTTTACCTTTGGAGAGTCATTTGGGCCAGTAGCTGATATTTTATGTGAGAAATAAATAAGCAAATGATGGTTCAAACCACTGTTATTTGGGATTATTTGTTAACACAGTGTGTTATCTCATGGACTTCTCCAACTTCATAATGGCATTGATATACTTTTCTACAAATCTTTAAATTCTACCAATTACATTTATTTAGATATTTAAAATATTGAGATTTAAAATTTTAATTAATTTTCCTAAGTAGAAAACTGGTTGTCTCTGTTTCTTTACTAAATAGTTCCTCCATTTCTCAGTAATCTGCAGTGTCCTGTCATAGTTTAAATTGTTCTTCCAAATCTGAAGTATCTTCATTATATCTAAATTGTGCTCTACCCATATAAAATTTGTGAATTTTACCATATAAAATTTATGAATAGTCTCAGGTGAACTGAAAGAATAACCCCTATTTGGAGTTTGATATTTTGTTGAATATGGAACCATTTACAACAAGGTAATTACAGTATTTAGCATTGCATCCTTGATTTATTTTTGCAGTCTTATAGTAGTACTAAGAAATCTAGTATAATGTGAAGAGAAGTGGTACTAGCTTTTGACAATTTCTGGTGTTTAAACATCTTAATTGTATCATTTCATTTTTGCATGCAATACTAACATTTTGTATGTATTTTTTATAAGGTAAAAAAATGTTCATTTTATTAATTTTGAAAATAGATTTTTAAATACTTGAATTGGTATTAAATTGTGTGTGTTGTGTGTGTGTGTGTTTTCTGTGCCTATTGAGATGAAAATACTTTTTTCACTTAACTAATCAAGATAACAACTTGTGGTATACATTTTCTAGTGTTGAACTAACCTTACGTTCCTTGAATAAATCTGAGTGGTCATATCCTACATTCTAGAGGACAAGTGCAAATCTGAAGAGCATGGTCTCTGATGTTTTCTCCAGGGCATATGATGTTTCAGACAGGTTCTCTCCATGTTAAATGATGTTGCAGGCCAAGTTTCAAGTTGCTGGGGAGAAAATACTTCAGCCAGTACTTCCTACCACCTTCTGTACACCACTGTTTGGGGAATTTCCTGCATTCTAAGGAGGACTTTTCCACCTAAATAGCTTCATTCCTTCAACATCTGATTGTTCTAGCATGCTGTGTCAGCCTCTGTAAAGAACTTCAACTCCACTTTTCAGCTACACTGCTGACCTTTATGTTCAGAACTTTAGCCTTTTTGATGTCCTGTCATGTCTCCTGCCCACCTCACCCCAACAATTTAAAGCACTTCTTGCTGACATCCATTCTTGAGTGCCTACCTGCCAATCATGCCAAAAAAGGGGTATCCCAGAAATTGGGGTTTCCCTGAGATCAATGATTGACACAGGCAGGAAATGAGCTCAGGATACTGGGTGAATAGTCTGCATTGAGAGATTCCAGGATTCCCCCTATAGTGAGGAAAGATCTCAAGTACTGGGGTGGTGGAGAAGATTGAGGCCCCCTACAGACCAGAGCTGACTGCATTAACCCTTACTATGAAATTGAGGACTTTCAGTCTTTACCTAAAGGAAGACAGAAGAAAATGAAAAAGTTATCAGTGAGAATAATCTGTATACACAGAAACTAGTATTGAAAACACACTAAACAAACATGGCTATAGCTTTAGCTGCATTTGGGATGTAGTCTTGTCAGGAACCCCACTCCACCAAACCTGTCCCTAGTGCCTTTGAAGTGGTGAATCAAATATATATGATGATAAACTTTTCAGTTTATTACATTTTCATATTATTAAAAGCACATCTATAAAATGGAACTTTGTTTCAGTATCTGGAGATAATGTTTAATAATAATAAAGTCAAATAGGGCATATTCTCAATTCAATATTATTCTAGTTATAATGATTTATGAAAGTCGTTATTTTGAGCAAAACTGCTTATTAAGCGACACATTTTTATTTCCAAATGGACTGACTCGTATCTGTTTAACTAGCGCCGTGGCCCCATGGCTGGTGCTGTGTCAGGGTTCCTGTGTAAAACAGTTTGTCTAATTAAAATGTGATTTCAAAGCCTATTTGTTATTACTTCTATTATCTTCTTGTAGGGCTCCAGAATAACATGTTTATGGCTTCTGCAAACTCATCTAATTTAATATTTGCCTAGTAACCCAAATGTCCTCATTTAACAACAGCTGCCCTTGGAATGATTTTTTTTTTTCCACAAGGCCAGTTAAATTTTAACTCATTGTCACTGCGATAGCCTACTCTGCCTTGGTATGTGAGCCTTTCCGATGGTGAAATTGGAATTGCTAAATGCAAGTGGTTATTAATTTGTTCTCAGTACAAAGGATGCAATTATTCATCTAAAAATAAAGCTCTTAGAGTTGGGAGAAAAGCAATGAATGGAACAAGTCCTCATAATTTAATATTCTTCATTTTGATTTTCTGAGCAGATCTTCCGAATGACATTTAGAGGCCAGAACTGAAATTATTAGCCAGCATGACCAAGTAATTCAAAGAGCCTTAATGATTTTTTTAGAAAAATGTAAAATGAAACAATGAGGGTGTCTTCAGAATACTTGTCCTTTCTTTGTGGGGGTGGAACTTGTTGAACCCAGCTCTGAGGTTAATGCACACACACCTGTGCCCTAGGTATGGCAGACCATGACTCAGGAGATAGGAGAAAGACCTGGAGACCTACATGTCTATAAAGTCCAGAGGATGCCATTGCTGCAGTCCAGAGTTCCACACATGGAGTAAAAAGGATGTAAAATTATGCTCAAGTTTTTATTTGTAGGATTTGAATATATTGTGAACTGAAATAATTAGGGGGATCCAAGCTATTTCTTCATATAGGTGTAAGGAAACTATTTCCTTGTATAGGTGTATTTCCCCCTCTACATGGGCAGAGGGGAACTGAGACACTATTAGACCTCAAAGTATATAATTCAAACACTTATGCTTTTAAAAATTACTGAAAATGGTCATTGAAACTCAACTTTCAGTACTTGGCTTTGAATCCTTTTGATAAGTTACTTACTTCCTCCATATCTGGAGAATTGTGTAGCTAGTGAACAAGAAGCATAGTTTGTAAAGGGCTATTTTTAAATGAAATATTTAATGTCTGTGATAATATTTTATATTGATACACAGAATACCTTATCATGCATTCCCTCAAAAGGTTTGCTAGAGAATATTTGGCAAGCCATTATATTCTGGGATACTGAAATTTACTCGTGCCCTTGAAATTAGAGAAAGGGGGAGAATAGAGAGAGGGCTGTACTGTTAGTCTCATGGAAAATAGGAGTCACTGTTATTTGAAGTAGCTATGGGGATAAAAATCCACAGACCAACTTTGCCTAGGTATGGGCTCTTCTGCTGTCTAGCCTCACTTAGCTAAAGAATTACACTCAACCTGACTGGCTGGTCTCCTTTGTTGGAATATTACATTATAACCTCCAGAGCCATGTGATGTCTCCAATAATCAGACTCTATTCCATCTTTCGATTGTCCTGTGTGAAGGATAAAATTATGTCTTACAATCAAATCTAGAACATTGACTTCTGAAAATAAAATCTGACTGGAACACAGTCATCTTGTTTGTGTGTGTGTGTGTGTGTGTGTGTGTGTGTGTGTCTATGTACATCATCTGTAGCTGATGTCCCACTACAATGGGACAGTTGAGTATTCTAGCAATAGGGAGTGAATGACCTGAAATGTCTAAAACATTTGCTCTCTAGATCTTTCAATAAAAAAACTTTGCAACTCTGTTCTAATGGACCCTTCCTTGCCTTGTCTTTTTTTCAAAAACCTCATTAACTCTTTCCCATCCCCACTGTCAACGGATAAACTTTTTTTTTTCGTTTCTATAAGTAAGTCAATGAAACAGAAGCACCTCTACTCTGAGACACCTATGTATAGCTGAGCCCAGAGGATTAGCGACCCAGCAATAATGGATAATGCCTCTTCCAGGAGCAGCCCTCTCTCTTCTACTGTAACTCTCTCCCCATTTGCTCACTCAACAAGTTGCACTCGGGCAATCCTTCCCTTGCTCCAAAATCATCAATTTATTTCTTCCTGAATAATTCACATGCCATACATAATTCCTTCCATTAAAAGGAATTATGTTTTTCCTCTGTCCTCAAATATAACACATCATAAAACATCAGTATATATATGTTAATATTTGTTGGTCCCAATTCATCCCAACACACTGACCCAGTGGCTTTTATCTTCCGTGCCATAAGACTACTCCTCCCGTGGCTATCAGTGACACCCAGGTTGCTTACTCCAGGCCAACTTTTGATACCAAGTCTCCAGGGACCTATCTACCATGTGGTGGACCTGAGCACCCCTTCTTGCTACAGCTCTTCATTGGTGTCTACGACATCACACACACAAGGATTCCTTTCTGTCTGGTTCATCCCTGGTCTCTTCTCATTTCCACCACCCTTCACACTGGAGTAATCCAACCTTTAGATCTCTTTTTCTATTTTTACTTCCTCTGTTAGTTTCCCTCCCCAGTTTTAAATATGATCAATCTACTCACCGACCTTAAAAATTTTCATGAATTCCACATTTATGTCGCCAGCAACTTACCTGACACCTGCACTGGATCTCAGACAAGAATCATATGTATGGTATCCACATAAGCTCCAATTAGTTTTTTCCCAACAAACACTTCTTTCATGTCCCTTCATGTTGGCACAATCTCAGTATATCATTGTTAAAGCAAAAAATTTAGATATCTTAGTATTTTCATAGACATAATCCGCCATCAAATCCTGCCAGTTTTTCTTCAAATTATATCCAGAATACAAGATAGTCCCACCCCATCCCCATCATCCTGATTCAAGTTTCCACCATCTGTCATTTGGATTTCCCATTAGGATCATAATGGCTCTTGTTGCCTCGACCTTTCTCAGAACCTACTTTCCACAAAGCAGGTGATTACCCATTCAACACAATGAAATTTATGTCACTTTACCGTGTGGTTCCTTCAGCCATTCTGCAAGAAATCCGTATTCCTTAAAATGACTTCCAAGCCCTATGGTACATGCCTGCCTTCTCTTTTTCCTGCCCAATCGCTTCCTCTTTTCTGTCCCTCCAACACATCAGGCATGCCTCTGCTCAGGAACCTTGCATACATTACTCCCTGTGTCTGAGATGTTTTCCTCAGATCTTCATCTACTTCAGATCTTTGTTAAGATGGTACCTTCTCCATTACCCTTCCTCAATCAAACTGTTAAAAATACAATTTTCCTGAATGACATTTCCTATCTTCTTTTCTCCTTGATGAAGACATGAATTTTTATCTCTTCCATATTATCTGTTTGAGAACACGAATAAACCCTGCCTGATTTTGTGTAAACCTTCTGAACGACAAGGGTTAATTAGCTTCTGATGAGGTCTTCCCCTTCCTTTCTCTTTCCCTCTCTATCACTTCCTCTCTTTCTCTCTTTAAGAAATAGTAGGGTACCCACACAAACTGCAGAAGGCCTGGCATTCACTGAAATGACCACATCCATCCCCAGAAATTTCCGGTCTTCTTTCTCGTCCTTGGTGCTAATGCCTCTAAACATCTTCTGGCACATCACCTGGGCCCAGACAGCTCAATGCTTCCCCATCCTATGTTCCCTTGGAGCGAAGTCTTGATTTTCCCATGCCTTCAGTTTATCCAGCCTTTCCACATTCCACGCAATTTGCCAGTCATGGAGAATGTAACACTGAGCAGACAAGGCCAGATACTTGAACCCAAACTTGTGGAGCATCAGTGTCATGTGGAAAGTGGGGATTCATGAATTTTCACAGAATGGTTGTAACTACAAACAGTCCTGAGTATAATAAGCTCAGGTTACATGGTAAAGGGAATATGTAACAGGGTCCCTGACTTCTTTGAGGATGTTGAAAAATTTTCCCTGAGGAATTGACATTTTTGATGACACTCAAAGGATGAAAGAAGAAATCAATTAAAACATTGATATAGAGAAGGTACAAGGGCCCTACAGGAGGAGTTAGAGATCCTGAGGTAAAGGGACAGCAGTACTGAAGCACAGTGTGTAAGGGTCACACACAGAGGGAATATGGGTGGGAGAGGCCACATAAGCAGTCGCAACCCTGGGAGGTTTGGTCTTCAGCTAGGAACCAGGGTATCTGCTGCACAGAGTTAGCAAGGGAGGAGTCTAGCATGACTTCTTTATTTGTTGAATGATATTAAATCATCTATCAAAGCCAATCATGTCACTGTCTTAGCAAGTACAGGATAACAAGGCTGTGAATTCTTTAATAAAATCGTTCTAATACTAGGAATTTTATGCTGTCAGCACAAAAAAGGGAAGAGCTTTGGAGACTGGCATGTGTTGGTCAGATACTAAAAAGTTTCTCCTTTTAGGAGCTCTGAGTAGGAGAGATGATCTGGAACTTGGAACACAAAGGGACATAGTAGGGACAGGTGGTGAGGCCGAGAGGGAGGGCACCCTAAAAATACACTGCAGAAAATGGAGCCTACTTCTAGGGAAAAAGTCGTATCTGAATTTTAAGAACTAAAACTGTCAAATATATGTTTTGGTTATCTCTAAATTTGATTCTACAAATTGAATGTGCAGAGGGAGATGTCAGACAGATTTTATTATCTTTCTCTGACCATGTGTGGTATGATTTGGCATTTTATGTGCTATAGTTTTTGTGTATTCACCATGGTAACATTTGTCAACAATTTCTCACAGGGAAATGAAATTGTGTTATTGGATATTTTCTTTGGGTGTTAATTCTTGCACTTAGAGAGTCCCAGAAAATTAATAGTAGATTTCTAATTCCCAATTATTCATCCCAATTCAAATAAGTGGGTAAAATATTTTAGAAGTGGTATTTGTATCAGCAGATGAATTTGACCCTGAGAATTTGAACAGAATTGGATGACCACATAAATCACACTAATCGATTTTTCATTTCAATGGTTTAAGATATATTTGTCTAGAAAACTGTGGGGAAGACCGAGTTCTATAATGGCTACTCAGAACCAGGTGTGATATACGGTGATTTCATTTGGAGTAATAATTTATTATCTAGTTTTTAAAATTTTGACTTAAGCATTTAAGTTTGTCAATAGAGTCCACAGGAGGAAGAGACTCAGTGAGTGAATATTTAAGGTAAATTTCCCATAGGGTGATTCGAACTCTTTTTCAATAAAAAAAAAATTAGTTCTGGGCCAACATGGAGCTCAGTGGTAGAATGCTTGTCCAGCCTGTGCAAAGCCCTGGGTTCAACCTCCAAGCATGAGAGAGAGAAAAAAAGGAAGGAAGGAAGGAAGGAAGGAGAAGAAAAGAATGAAAGAAAGAATCAGTTCTTTCTGGATGAGTTACTGGGTTTTAGAGAGGCAGTGGAGGGGGAATGACAGGTTAGATGTGCCTCACATTGCAGATGGAATCTTGATGGTCCTCTGGATGGATTGGGAAGGTAAAGGAAATGGAGTCCAGAGTCACCTCACAACTCAGGCCTGAGTCTTAGGATTTCAGCAAAAGGCCAGAAATGTGAGAGAACGTGATGCAAAGGTTGGCTGAGAAAAACATAAGATTAATATTAGGTATATTGAATTTCTTGATTCTGGGAAAGAAGCATTTATCAATGGCCAACCTTACAGCTTGTAATTTATGAAAATCACCCCTGGGTGTCATGCTGCCTTCTTTCTCTCCTTTCTCATTCAGGTGCTTCCTCTGCAAGTAAATGTTGGAAAGACGATGACTAATTATGCAACAAGTTCCGGGTGCTAGAACGATCTCTAGTAAACACTCAGTGATTCCAAAAGCATCATGGAGAGGTGTGAGATCCAGGTGTACGTGAACTCTGTAGAGGCGAAGATCCTCTTGGGTGAGACCCTCTGTGCTTTCCTCTTCTCCACTGAAACAAGCAGAGCTGCAGGATTCTGTGTCTACCATTTTGAGGAAGGCACACCTGGCTAACTGGCTGAGTCTGTTGTCCCGGGAAAGAGGTTAACAACTGTGTGAGGAATGACCAATTAACCCACACTCTGCAATTAATGGGACCAGACGTCCTCACTGTAATTACCATCTCCGACTAAGAGTCCATCATTACATAGAAGTGAAATCCCCTAATTAGCTGGGATTTAAAGAATAGACAGAAAATTATAATGTACAGGGACCAAGAGAGAAGGATGGACTTGACTCAGAAGATTTTAGAAAAGTCTGACTTCAGGTCATTAATATCTTTTTTGAGACTTTAAGGTGGTTTGTACACTTATACATTATCATATAGAACACTAATAAAAATCACTATGTCAGCCCTTTACTATTTCATATCTGATTTCATGTGATCCCGGAATATAGATAATTATAATCCATCTCCTGCCAGTTTATAAAGGAATGTGTACTCTGTGCTACAGTATTAATACATATGTCTGAGCTGCTACTTTTTAAAAGATTTCACTCCATAGATTTATATTTTATGTAATTTGGGGTGTATGAAGTTTGGTGGATGAGAGGAATCTAAAATTCTGAGATTTTTGTTATTGATATATAGTGCAATTTCATAAAGCTGAACTTAAAAAAATCTCCAGACTCTCAGTAGATAAAAGTCTCCTCCCATTTAATGTTACAACACATGAGAAAAGATTTATTTGAGAGCCATAAATGTTATGACTAAAGACAGTATGTAATATTCTTGTTTTAACAATAATTAAACACAAATGATTCTATTTATTATACTGTAGCAATTTCCCAATTGATTTCAAAGAGCACAAACTTGGATGCTTGTAAAACTGAGGGCTGGTTATTTCTCTGGAAATCATATTTGCTGACTCCTTTTTGAAGGAGAAGAGAGTAAGAGGTCAAGGAGCATGGCAGACGATGAGGGAGGGGTGGCCAGGGGCAGGGTCTCAGCCCGGGATGGATACAGCTGAGGAGAACTTTACCTTTACTTTGGTCCAGAGCCCAGCACCAGCTTTTTTTTTTTTTTAACCACCACCACCACAACAAAAATGGTGCCTTGACTTAGACATGTGCTTGTGCAGAGGGTGATAGAAGGTGGGCATGACAGCTAGAACATTCAGGAATCACATATAGATGATAGATGTTAGACAGAACCTGAGCCCATAGGAATACAAGACAGGGACTTTACAGTCAAAGAAATAAAGGCTCATCTAAATGGGAAGAGCCCTCAAGCATTTAGAGTTTATACCCTATTACTGTGAGATAAATGCGTTTTTTAAAAAAGTTTGAGATGCTCTCACAAGTGCATGTATATTTTAAGTATTTTCAAGATGAATGTGAATTATTTGTGTAAGCACGAAACCCAAAAGTGGTGTGAGATGAAATTTCTTCTTAGACTGAATTTTATTATATGGTTGTCAAGTAGAAATTCCTCACTCCAGTTCTTATTTTTACTACATCTTTAAATGTCGATTTAATTTGATGACTATGCAAATTGTACCTGCTCCATAGAAACAACTTGAGCAGAAGAAATATTTGGTGTATTTTCTCTATTACATGCTCTTTGACTAATTCCATCCTCAGATGCCTTCAGCCCTCCCTGTAGCTTCTTCCTGGTGCTTTTGGTTCTCTGCTCTATGGAAATGCCCTCAAAATAGTGACCCCAGGGGTGAGTACTGTCTCTCTCTCTCACATATCAAATCTCTTCCAAATTCTCTTTATCGATGCTTGAAACCAGATGCAATTGAAGCAATTTCTAATTGTTTTCCAGTCCTTTCAAAGAATGGGTTTTCCTAACATCTTTGTTTTCTCACAGTTTTTCATTGTTCTATGTGGTAATCTCCTGAAAACACTTTTTGATTGCTGAGAGCCACAGCTGAGTCAGTATGGCCCCTGGCATTTTGCCAACAGTATTGGTTGACAGGCGAGGCATTACTATCAGCCTCCGCTGCTACTTTGGAGTTCTCATGGGGATTCCCGGGGATTCCCCGAGAGTTCCCATTGGTTGGGGAAGTGCAGGAGAAGGGATTTCCGGAGGAGATATTTCCGGTGGCTGGTTCCTGGACCAGCCGCATGGCGTTAGGGGAGGAGTTGCTGGTGGAGTTCAAAAATAAAATTTGTTCCTGCTTCAGTGGCTCGTGATTTGTGCCCAGTCAGACTGCGGCATTTGATTATAGAAAGAAAATGGTTGCCACATCCCTTTAGGATTGGAAATTCTCACCATACATTATCATTCCAATGGACCCTAAATAGCTTTCTTTTCTTTCTTTTTTATCTTCTTCCTCCTGTTTTTCTTGTCATTTTTTAAACAAGCTTATGATTTTCTTAGTCTTCGCAAACTCAGAGGCACATACATTGAGGCTAAAACAAACACTAAACAAGACAAAAATTCCTATTGCAATGCCCTCTGCCGGTCAGGCACACAAACAGATCAGGCCTCACTGTGTTCTCTCTGGAGTCTCTCAGCCTGCAGGTGGAAAGGGCTGTAAGAGAAGAGTGGGCAGCTGTCTCCAAGGGGTTGAGCTGTCTGAGTGTCTCCCTCCTCACAGATTCTGCCTAGTCTGCTCTGGGTGCCTTCAGGAATCACAGGAAATCCACATAGGAAGCAATGAACACTCCTGGCTGTGCCAGGATCCTGGGCATGTGGAGGTGACTAATGGAGGCAGAACTGGCTTCCCTCAGTGAAGGATGGAAGTTGTTTAGATGTGTTCCTTTGTTCTCATTCCTAAAGGATCAGGGCCCAATCCCCTTCAGAATCAGGGAAGTTCCCCCATGATAACTAAGTCCTATGCTTTGCCTATACAGACCTAGAATCAGGAAGCGGAGTGGTCATTATGGAGGTGGTGTGGCCATTAGCCTGGAAGATCTCTGGCATGACCAGCTGGAAAAGGAGAGAACTTCTAGTAGGACCTGCTGGGGATTCAGGACTGTCTGAAATCCCTGTCAGGGTCCTCTTTGCTCCTGGGTGGACGACAACATGTCAGGCAACAGAACCTTACCCATAACCATTCCTGCTCATCAATCACCACAAGAAGACCTGAGTCCCTGTGAGTCTCCAGTTCTCACTATAGTTTTGTTCTTTCTGGAATGATACATAGTTAGAATTATACAGTATGTTGTTTTTTCAGACTGAATTCTTTTATTGAGTAGTTTGCATTTTAATCTCCTCCATGTCTTTCTCTGGCTTGATTCCTCATTATTGTAAATGCTGAATGATATTCCAGTGTGTGCATGTAGCACAGTTAGTCCACTCACCTACTGTAGGGCATCTAGATTGCTGCCAGTTATGGGTGACATTTAATAAAGTTGATACACTCAATCATGTGTAGGTTTTTGTGTGAACATTGAGTTTTGAACCAGTTGGGTAAATACCAAGTAGCACAATTGCCAGACTATGAGGTAAGAGTGTTTAGTTATATAGCATATACTTATAATTAATATACTAATATATTACATACTTACAGTATATTATATAATATATATTATAACTATATATAAGCATATTCAGAATCTATTTCTCTTGTAGTTAATAAAATAGAATAAAATTTTAAGAGCTACAGATATTTTAGCTCATTTAAATTTTAGTTTCACTATTCATCAAGCCCAATGATTCTAAGTCTGAAAGAAGAAAGAGGTAAGCAGTTTCTAAAATTATTCTTATATTTTGCATTTAAGTCCCATATATAAACAAGAAGACACGTAGAGCATATTTACTATTTTGTGTGGTGAGCCGTGTTGGTAGACCGTTGCCGCCATTAGAAGATGGCGCCGGTCTCCGTTGTGGATCTTGGTAAACAACTCCTTATTAGGAAGAGTTGGCGCGCTGTCCCTCAACACCCTATGAGAAAACCCCGCGTGGCAGCTTTGGATTGGACTTGAGTAAGCTTTATTAGGCTGTGTGTGGGTGCGTGAAGAGAGCGCGCGCTTGAGAGAAGACTAGAGTTAAGGCCTGAATCAACCGCTGAAAGAAGAATCCTGTGTCGTGTCTTCCTTGCTGGCGAGGGGGTCGAGACAATTTTGGACGACCATAGACTAATTAAATAGAGTTTAACATTCAGACTTTATGGATCTTAATTCATGTAAAACAAACATTAAAAAACTACATTTATTTGAGACAAAAATTTGAATATGCACAAGTTAACAAATGACTTTAAGGATTTTTAAAAATTTCTTTTGGGCATGACAATATGATCGATATACTAATCATCTCTATTTTCTTCAATCAGAGATGCCTAGCAGTTAAGTATTGATGATTTAATGACATGTTATCTAAGATTTGTCTTATATACTTCATTGATGGGAAAAAAGAAAGAAGAAAAGAAGGATACATAGGGAGAAAGATGAAGGGAAGGAAGGCTAAAGGGAGGAATGAGAAATGAAAGAAAGATGTGGGGCACCATCAAACAGGTGGGGGAGGTTAATAAATGTTTGGTGCTGGGTGATACCATATTGCACATGGGAGCTCAGCATACTCTTTCTATCATTCAGTGTGTTTGAAATAATAAAAGGTTGAAGATGAAAGAGTTTATAGGTAAAACAAGATCTTTGCTTTCTGAGTCATTATGAGCAAACACAGAGACTCCTCCTGTCCTCTCACTGTGCCCTTGCCCTTCACTTAGTGAGGATGGCCTTGTGATAAAACAGAGCAGATGTGTACTAACAAGTAGTAAATGCCTCTGTGTATGTGCAAGTCAATACCCGGTAGCAGTTCAGGTCAGTTTCACATTGGTGACAAGGCTAATTATGGCTCATAGGTGGTAATGGGAAGTGAGAAGTCAATTTCATGACATTCCCAAGGCTGACCTGAGACATCGCTGCTTCTTTATCTAATTAAGAGCTTCCCTGTGAGAGGAGAAAGGGAGGGAAGGAGCCGGGCCACCAGCAGAGCCATGGGGAAAAGAATTGCATGCTCAGAGAGCTGGACATCCATCTCATGGGGACATAACTGCACAGAGAAAGAGGGAAGGGATGAACAAAGAAGGGAGGGTAGAGGAGGGAGGCAGGCATGGGGGAGGGGGGAAGGAAAATGACTTACTTTATTTCGTTTTTCCCTTAAAAATGGCAAACCGTTTTTTCAAGCCCGACCATGGCCTCCCAAGTGTACTAGCACCATTATGTGATGAAAGACACCACTCTAAACATCAGTTGGGTTCAATACAAAATGGCTAAATTTAGGCCCCAGAGGTGACTGTAATCAATGCAAAATAAGAATCCAGAGGTTCTGAGTTCCACATTCGAATTGAAATGACTCAGATTTTAAAACCACAATGAATATTTCATCAATCATTGATAACATTGTTCAAGAACAAAGTGATGATTGCCTGAATATAAAATCCGTCTTGTTCGAGGCTCTGGAACTGCCTCATTCATCTGTCTGCCTGGAAAAGGTGTGAGATTTCAAAGGAAGCTAGGATTCAACAGGTCTTAACACAATTCTGATTGCATGCTATTTTTCCTAGGCTTGCTCTCCCTTGACAAGATAATCAAAGTGTTGTGTCAGGCCTGTGTGCTTGTGGGAGGCTATCTGTGAGAGAAGCGATAATAAGCTATGTTATAATTGACATGCTTTCTCCAGTAAAGATGCGAAGTTCCCATTCTGGGGAGTTCAGATGGTGTAAGGTGTGAAGCCACTTCTCTTCCCACATCCTTTTCTGGTGGGGCCTCATGTTCATACATACTCTATGATTCAGAGCACTGTCTTTCATCTTGTAAAGAACATGCAAGAGATTTATGATACTTGGAGTAGTACAGAAGTGTTTCTTCTCAAGTGTATAACCCTGTCTACCCCCCATAATTAAAACAGAAATACAGTCTCCTTTTATTCTCTCAGATATCTTGCCATGATGAGGCTACATTGCCTGACCCAGTTGTGATTTTTATGAGGTTAATATGTAATATTAACATTAATTACCTGGATGAAGTGTTTTCGAGTTTCTCTACTGTATCTTTGGTTTTCCCTTTTTCTATTGTATACTCTGGAAAAAAGTCATTATGCACAGCCTACATTTAGGAGGTCATTTTCTGCCTCCCAATCTATGTAAAATACTTGTAATTATTGGTTTATTCTTTTCTATTTGCTTATTTATGCAATATCTATGTCAGTGTGGACTCATGGACATTTATTATACACTTGGATTATAAACCAAGACAACTGCATTTCTATTTGTACTCAAAATGTTCCAACAGTGGTCACTGAGAATTTTTTGTCTCCTATGATCTTTGTGATTTCTGGTTGTTTGGTGGAGAACAGTCTTACTTTCTGGCACTTCAATATGCTCCAGGTTCATATTATATATTTCCTGCACAGTTCTAGAATATGACACCTCTCTAGGGAACACTGGTTCCTCTTATAGAAGAAAGAGATTAGAAATCCCCTGGCTGTTGGGTGGCACTACTGAGCTGTTGCTTCTAAGGTGGCAGTTGGTAGAGAAATGCCCCTATTGATATTAACCCATGTATAAATATGTATGTGCCAATGTTTGTATATATATTCACCATTATGTGTATTAAACCAAACATGAATTCATGCCAGTGCCTGAAACTCTCTTCCATTATCACATGCATCCCTGCAGCCCCATTCCCTTCTTTATCTGTAACTTCATGGGTCCATCAGAGAGCACTGAACACCCACTATCTACCATCCATTTTCTTAAATGTTCAGTTCCAGTGTTTATGTATAGCACTTGAAAATCATTAAAACCCTTTCCCTTTGAGAAGCATCTTTATCAACTAGAGTACAGTGCTTCTGCCTAGTTCCTCCCTTCTCCACTAATTTTCAAAGTTATAGAGATTACTAATATTTTCACCCAAACTCTTCAGGGATGTCATTTCACACTTTCTTTTGTCCCAGTTTGCATTTCACCTTGGAATCCTGGTTTCATCTAGAATTGCTTTCTTTTTTCATTTGTATACATTCAATTGCACTGTTTTTGCTCTAAAGTTCCATTAATTTGACAATAGAATAATGTTATATATATACCACTGTGAACTCATCATAAATAGTTTTACCAGTTTCACTCTGAAAAGTGTCAGGTATTGCATTGATTATATTTTTCCCTTCCCCAAATCACTGACTGATCTGTTTTTAATGTCTGTGGTTATGCATCTCAAAAATGCCATGTGCATTTGCGATTTTTTTTAATATTTCTTCTTAGAGAAAAAAAGTTTTTCCTCAAAGTGAAGATTATTTGTTGGTGAAGTGAATATAATCACTGTTAGTGATTTGAGCCTACTTGGCATTGAATGAGGTCCTTTTCCTTTAAAATTCACTTTTCTAATAACTGCTTTTTTTTCATCATATTTCTGATTCATGATGGATTTTATATTTATTTTTGGCACATTTTAATATACTATCAGTACTTATCTAAGATGCTTTTATTTGCTTACCATACAGAGATTGATTTTCTTCAGCACACTTTCAATCACTATTAATTCACTGCTCAAAATTCTCCAATGATTATTATTTAATATTTTAAAAATTGTACTGTATTCTAAATCCCCTACCTTGATTTCTACCAATATCTCACCTTTTTTCCTATAATATATATTAATATAATATAATTTCCTATAATATATATATCCTATAATATCCTATAATCCTATAATACATATATATATATATATATATATATATATATATATATATATAATATAATATAATATATAATTTCTTCCTCTCCTATACACACCTCTTATATTTCAGTGACCTGAGGTGTGATCTGTGATCTGTCCTAGAATTTCTTTTTGCAAATTTTTTCCTACTTCTTTCCTTGAGGAATCTTTGGAACATTAATGTCATTTTACAAAGTAATTTCGGTGAATGCAACTCACATGTGTGATGTTAAATAAAAGAGACACAAGAATACATGTTACATAAAGTCTCAAACAAAGCTTTCCTGTTGTGACAAAGGCCAAATTTGAAGTGAGCTCTGAAGTTATTGACTAGGAAGAGGGGCATTGGAGCCTGTTAGTGTGATGGTGCTGTTCTCTGTCCTTATCATTGGTTACATAGGTGTTTCTGTTTACAAATTCATCAAGTTATTCTATTAAAATACGTAAAATGAACCCCTTCCCAATACCTGAAGTAAAAGGAAAACTGGCATTATAGATATATGTAAAAATCCTATTATTCAAATTTTTAAAATCTCTCTGTAGAGAAAAGTATAATTATTCATTAAACTGTACACCAGCAACTTCAGTAAATAATTTTACATTTCTCTTATCATTTTTTCTTTTCTTATTTCTGTAAAATAACTTTACAGAATTGAACAATCAGTACTCATAAATAGGACCATAAGCTACATACCTAGATTCCTTTCATTTCTCTTTTTAAATACATTTCTACTCTTTCCCATGTACAAGTGATAGCCAAAATAATATTTGTACAATATTTATATTATGTTTTTATTCATGTACTTAGGGTCACTTTTTACAATTAATTGCATCTAGTCAGCCCTGGTGGCACACACCTGAGCTCTCAGCTATGCTGGACGTTCAGGTGGAGGAAAGGCTTGAACATCTGAGTTTGAGGTCACTATACAAACAAAATAACTACAATTCATCAACAATCTGCTTGTACATTATCTTATAGTTTACAAACATTATAAATTAATGGTTATATTTAATAATGATGAATAAAGCAAATTAGTACTATTAACTGTATTTTTCAAATGAAAAAATGAGCTTCAGCACTTAAATGATATATAGAATTGCATAATGTGAAGCAGAAAAATTAGAATTAAAATATCTAACTCTTCCTACTCCACTTTGATGTGAACTCTTCTTTACATAAAGAAATGTAATATAGTTGGCAAGCATGGTATATTAACAATGAAGTAATTCTTTTTTTAATTAATTAATGTATTTCACAGTAGAATGGATTTTGACATATAGTACACAAATGGAACACAACTTCTCATTTCTCTGGCTGTGCATGGTTGAGAGTCACTCCAGCAGTGTAATCATACATGTATATAGGATAGTAATATCTGTCTCTTTCTACCGTCCTGCCATCCCCACAACCCCATGCCCTCCCCTCACTCCCTTGAAATAATTCTTGATATAAAAGATCCATATGTTTATAGGCACAAACTCAGTAAAAAAAAAAAAAAGAAAAAGAAAAAGAAAATATTGACCTCTTGAGGTTAAAGAACTCAATGTAGCCTAAAAAGAAAACATAGGGCCAACTTCACAGAAGGTGATGACCAATTATTTAGTGAATGTATATTCTCTCCTACTACCTGTCTGTTTCTCTTTCTCTCCATCTCTTTTTCTTTTCTGAATCCAGGTGCAGAAAGTATAGCAATTGATATTAACCTGAGTGTGATTAGTTGGCTCTTCAACATTCATTGAATTAGGTTGACTTGGTAATTTGATTGCTATGCAGATGTGAGCAGTGCTGATTACATTAAAATATGTAAAGGAAATGAGGAAATATTGCCAGACAACATGCAAAAAGATATGGGGTTCCCTACTGCTCAGCACATCCTTCAGGGGAAAGAGATAGAATGGTGAGTGACATGATGGCACTTCAATGTTCTTTTCCATTGAAGTCCACACCCCTCTTTTAAGGCAGGTTACCAGAACTTTCCAGGCACGTTTGAGAATTTTCACATAGATCAAAAAATTCAAAAAGTATCCCATGTCTTATTTTAAAAATAGTTCATGAATGTCCTCCTGATTAAAATGATAGTTTCACAGGCTGTTGGAGTGGGGAGCATTTTAAGAATTAAGCAAGTATGTGAGTTCCAAGCCTCTATCATATGACTAGAAGGAAAATGCAACCAGGAGGTATCTTCTGTTCCAGTCACCTGAGCAGATAGCACCAGCTTGGAGAAGTGAGCAGAATGCTGTGGCTTGAAGGTTAGGTGGCACTCATACTGAGTCCTCTGCGAACAAAAACTAAAGTTTGACTCCTTTTGCACAGGCTGAGGCAGCACAATTGTGGTGCCCATGACACTGCTGAGAAGTTGGGAAGCACCTGAGTTTGTGCATATGGCCTGGCTTGAGGTTGCAAAGTTAGGAGACTTAAGACTAATTATAGGAGCATAAAACTTCATGATCTTCCAGAGGAATGTCTTTGATGTTTGGGAAATGGTAGGGAAAATGCTTTGCCATTATTTCCCAAAGACTAAGGATTAAATATGCTGCTAGATGAAATAAGGAGACCCCATTAAATTTGAATTTAAGATGAACAAAACATGGCCTTTTTTTGTGGATTTATGTCCTATGAGTGTACTCTATTTTTACTTAATGAACCTGGATTCATCTCACCTATGATTTCCAATGCTGAAGTCCACAGGAAAAGTAGAATAATTTCCAAAGGTCATTCATAACTGCCAAATGCTACGTAGAAATAGTCTTTTTTAAATAGACAATTCCAAATAGAGAAGACATGATCTGTGATGAACAGACTCAAGAGTGTAAAGGCTGAGAACACTTTACTTCTGCATTTCCCAAGATACCAAGTTTCTTCCTCAGAACCCTTTATTTTTGCTGTATGTAAAGAGTTTTGTGAGTGTGGGTGTAGCATTAAAGCAATTGGCACTTAAATCTGAGAACAATCAATCAATACAATATACTATCCTATGTTTACTTTGGGATTTCTTGCAAATATTTCAATTACATAGCCCCTTTTTAAAAAATAATTAGTCTTATACTAGTCACAAGAATTTAGGTCAGATAAAGCTCCCACGAACCACTCTGAACAATTCAGAGGACAATAATTTGATGTTCATTTGCAAATGTGAAAAATATGGCCTTTATGTCATGCATTTAAAGCTTCAATGTATATAAATGACAGTTTTCAGTCTCTTCTGAAATGAAACACATAATCTGTCATTGATATTACTTTTCCTTGAATAATTCACACATTAATCTTCCTAAGGTTATAAATTAAAGTCTCTTTTTTTTCCTGAAATATGACAGGTAATTAGCCATTATCAAGCATCAAAACAGTCAACTTATTCCCCAGAGTTTTTCTGGATTTATACTTCCATTTAAGTCCATAAGCAAATTGATAAGATTTTTTTTCTTCTGAAACATAATTTATTAATAGTTTCACCATGCTTATCACTGAATATACGTTTACATGCTTTACATTTACATTTTGAGAATCCATTTTAACTGTGCTGCACAATATAATATCCACTGGCTAAATATTATTATGGAGAATTTACAATATTACTAGTGTGAATTGGGACGTATGCAAGTAAAAATATACATCAAAGTTTAAAGATTTATGATGAAAAATCACATTTTACATTGGTCACATGTTGAAATAAGATTTTTAATTAGTTGGCTAAGTAAAATGCATTGCTAAAATTTCACTTCTGAGGCAGGAGGATCGTGAGTTTAAGGCCAACTTCAGCAATTTAGCCAAGCGCCAAGCAACTCAGTGAGACCCTCTCTCTCAATATAATACAAAATAGGGCTGGGGATGTGGCTCAGTGGTTGAGCATCTCTGAACTCAATCCCTGGTACTCCCGCCAAACAATTTCACTCTGCTTTTCAATAGGACTACTAACATTGTGAAGTTCTTAAATAAAGCTCCTATCATGTAGATAGTACCATATTAGACAATTTCATGGGGGTTGTAACTGAGTTGCTTTTTTATGGTTTATATTCCTAGAGATGATTTTTTCAATAGTAAACAATTTTCACTCTCTATCTTACTTTACTTAGTGTTAAACTCACTGAAACCAGATTTGTGTTTCTACATTGCAATACATTTTCTCGAATATATTCATATTTAGTAATCAAGTTGATTTTGCCTTCAGCTGCCCCTTGACAGGCCTTTCTCCTGCATGGGGCTTGCTGCTGTCAACGGCCTTTGGAAAGCTGTTTATCTGGCTTCTGTGCCACTGATTTGTACAGATTCTCTATTTATTTCTCTAGTATTTCTAAATCTCCCTCCTGAGTTCCTCATCCTTCTTCTCATAAGGACTGAATTGCTCCCTATAGTCCAATATGGTTTAACATGTGCCTATAATTTATCATGTATGTACTTATACACACATATATAAACTAATTTTATATACTTCATGCCAACTCATATCTATGTAAATTTTAAATATGTTATTAAATATGTATAGGAGTAGGTAATAGTCAAATAAAAATCAATCTCTTTCTGAGATGCTCCCAGGAGTGTCAGTTCACCATGTGCGGAGGCAAAAGCCATGTTCAATCTTGCAGAATGCTCTCAGGTGAAGAGCTGTAGATGTTATCAGTTGGGGTTAGCTGGATCCCTGATTCATAGGCAGAGAACCAACAGTCTTGGCAATAGTAGCTTATGACAAGAATTTACTTTGTGTTCTCAGGTCTGAGAGTAAACTCAGACTCTTGAGTCCTGGTGAAAGAGCCTGTGCTCAGCAAGAAGTCAAATAGCATGTGGGCTGGCCTTGCTATTTTTTCTGGAAGGAGAGTGCTGCTGTGGTTATGTCTGTAGAGAGTGCTCTCAGGAAGATCTCCAAGGAGCAAGAGCCCAAGTGTGCAAGTACATTGGAGTCTGCTTAGAGTCTTTCCCTAACATTCCACCCACACTCAATGTTGCTGGGGTGAGAAAGGGCACTTCATCTACAGCAGGACTGATACCACATCATAATCCAGTATTTTAAAATTTGTAAACATCTCCTGAAGTCTTTCTTTTGTTTCAATGAATAGTATGATTATCAAATTACTCAACATAAGCTATGTTATAAAACATGGCTCCAAAAACCTAAAAAAAGGCTTACAAAATATGTTTGCTTATTCCTCATGCTAATGTTCTGCTATCAATTCAGGAATTGATCATATTTACAAATCTATTATTCCTTTTGATTATGGCACCACTAGAATGCACCAAACATTAAACCTTCACTGAAGAACTAAACAAGTAATTTGTGAGTCAGAGGAGACAGACTTCTAGAAAATACAGACAAGTTATTTGGTTCGATCTTCTTCTAAGTATTGTTCTCAAGCTGGATATTTTTTTAAAAATGTGAATAATTAGTGAACAAACTAAATAACCCTAAGGATTTGCAGAGGCAAGACCTAGAAAAGAGAAAATGTCCAGAGAGGTGAGCTAAGCACTTGGTGTTATTTTTACCATTGAGGATTTTGCGGGTTATGAAAGTGTTGGATAAGAGACGGAAAGGTGAAAGTCAGGATCACCCTGCAGAAGAAGAAAGGACTTTCTGTCCCAAATTTGGGTTCAGACTTATAAGCCACACACATAAAGATGTGAAAAGGTGGTTTACATAATGAGGTTTTCTGGGAAGATTCCCAAGCAGGTCTGACAGTGGTGTTGGAGGCAGCAGGGAGAGGAGACTGGCTTGAATTATGTTGTTGTTAGAGGGTAGCGGTGAGCTGGAGGCTTCCAGACTGGGAGGCTGAGTCTCTGTGCTTTGTGCTTCCTGCCAAGGCAAGGGAGGCAATGCTGGGATTGTCAACTGGCTGGAGCAATAGGGAGAGTGGAGGGACTTGAACAGTCAACAGAAAAATAACATCCAAAATGAAGGTAGGTTCTCTACTACAGCCAAGCATGGTGTTCCCCAGGGGCCACATGTTAAAGCTCATGATTTCAAGATGAGGCCCTGACCGGGCACTTGTATTTTCATGTTCTCTACTGTGTCGGGGCAATTGCCATCCAAGTTCAAGTTGTATGAGGGTCTATATGTATTAAAAGCAGAGTATCCACAGAGAGAATTTAGGGTTCAAGTTCTGCCTCTACTATGCACAGTGTGATTTTGGACAAGGTCATTGGTATTTTTATAGCATTTTCCTCAGCTATAAACTGAGAAACACAGTGCTCTCTAAGTTATGATCTCTGTTGAAAGTGGCTTGTGATCATACACAGAATCACACAGCAGGGCGAGGCCCTCGCTTTGGCAGAGTTGTGTGAGACTCAATGATCAGACAGATTTTATTCTCCTCAGACTTTGCTCTTGAACCTATTAAGTGCTATGAATTCTCCTGACCTTTTCTCTATAGTAACTTTATCCAGTAGTTTTCATGTAAATGTGGTAATTATTAAAACTTTGAAAATAAAAAATAATTGATATTAACTTGTTATTTTGTTATTTGCAACATTATCAAAGCTTGTTTGAATAAATATGCATATTTTAATATTCATATTTTGGGTCTATAAAGTCTTCACCTACAAATGAGAGCAAAAAAATAAGAGAAGCTAATATCCTTCCTTTTCTGACTACTATTTTGAGTGGACGTGGGTTAGTTTTGTGCAGCGAGCAGCACTAGAGAAGGTTGCTGGTGGCTTAGGCATTGCAGCTCCTGTGTGTGCTAGTCTCTCTTTATCACAGAGGTGACCAAGCTCTAGTGAGCAGCAGACTTCGCCTGGGAACTTGCCGATTCTTCCCTTGGCCCCGTCTGATGTACTCAGGGAATCTGGTAGAATACTCTCCCTCTCCGGCTTGGATAAATTCAGTTATAACATGGAAAGCAGTATTTCTGTTCCACCTTTTTTTTTTCTTTTGCCACTAGTGAATATACCATGAAAAATCAGTTAGTGAACTGACTGAATTAGAAGTAAAATTATAAGGATAATGAAGCAGCTAACCAACCAGCGTGGACTCTAGGAACCATAATATTGATGTACTGTGATGTGCCAGCTGACCATTCTACCTAGAACGGTTTAAGTGTGCTGTACATTTTTTTAAAGAGAATTTTGTTAACCTATGACAGGCAAATATCAGTGAGCTCACAGAAGGAATGCTCAGAGCCTCCTGAAAAAAAGAGAAGACAGCAGGAATGGTATCCGGGGTGATACATATCCACAAGACTGATGAGCGCGGGAGAACTTGACCCAGACCTGAGTCAGGGACCAGGTCCCTGGGATTGCAAAACAGAGAAGGAAGGATGAGAACAATGAAAAGAAAATTTAGTCTACTTCACCATTTTACCCAGGATCAGCGCTGGCCTTGTGCCTAAGGCTTTTTGTAAAGATATGAAGCATTAAAATTACTAATTATAAGCACAATTCAAACCATTCCATAAGGCCTTTATGATTACACAAACGCAGACAAACTTTCTAATTGCTGCTATGGGATCCTGTGGTGTCTGATATTGTATTAAACCACGGTACTAGCATTTTAGTTACTTATGCAAAAATCACATCTGCAATTGACAGAAATATTTATCAGTGTGTTCACTAAAATGAAAATGCACTGAAGCAAGTAATAACATTTAAAACAAATAGGAAAGCCCAAATGAAAATGAAGCATTTGAATAATTACACAGTGTGTAGCCTGGAATAAATGATATCAAAATCCACTTCTGTTTCAAATCAATAACACTGAAATGTGACAGAATCTTGATGATACTGTATAGCAAAAATTTAATCCATAAAAATATACTTGTAAAACATTTCCAGACAATGGGATATTTGCTTTTCTTCTTTAGCACAAAGTGATTGGCTTCTGGAAATCATTGGCATTTTTTTCTTTCATGAGTTATTATCACATATAACTCATACGTTCTGGATTCTGACTCTAGTATATTTCACATTCATTTTTCAAATTCTGTAGGAAGTTATTGGAAGTTTATATATCTTTTTATTGGTAGTTTGTTAAAGACAACATTTGACACATAAGGTCACATGCATCTTTGGATGTTCTGTGAATTTATTTGTCAAGTTCAAAGTGTTCACAACCACCCGAGAGTCCTATTCTTGGCTGTGCCAGCTGGGGGTGTCTTTGGTAACTTCTGTTCCTAATTGCTATCATTCTTATTACACCCTCCTTCTCTTAGTCAGTAAGTTATTAATGAATTCATCTTCATTCATTGAAAAAGTTGCAGAATAATTTGTATTTCATTTCATCCAAGGTTTTAAGTATCACAGAAATAATGAAACAAAAAGGCCTGGGATATTTTTGGTCTAGTGGAGAAATAAGCTTTAGTTTACTATTTTATGTGATGGGATACTAAATAATCATTTTTTATCCCCCAAAAGAGTTCTGCTTGTTTGTTTTTTCAGAACCTCATGAGAGTCCCTATATTATTCTTTTCTGGAAAATAATTGAACAAGAATCTGAATGTCAGTACCAGGGTTCAGGAGGATCAACTGGACCAGGTCAGCTCAATTTCCAGGGGCTAATCCTACAAGGATGTATTGGGTCATAGTGGCATGTCCAGCAGGAGAAAAGGATGGCCACAGAGGGCTGGAGCTCGCTGGCGGCTGTGTGCAGTACTGGCGGGTGTAGAGAGTGTATCCTCCTGGCTCTAAAGCAACGTGGACATCTGCCTGCAGCTCTCTGGGTTGTAAGTCTTATGACAGCACTCCACTGGGGACACCCTCATCACACAGGCCTTCCCTTCAGGTCATTATTTGTTCATTACATCAAGGACTCTTGTAACTCTAAGAGCCCTCAACAAGTCAACAGATCCATTATCTCATATTTATGCAGTTGTGTCATTCCCATTTGTCAGCGGAAGCATTGGGGACCCACAGATGTGTGCTGGCCTCTCCAGGCCACAGAGCCAAGTTCTCATGGTTAGGATTCCAGATTCTAGGTCTGCAGGAGAGAAACCTACGGTGCTTTTTAACTACAAAGTGAAAATCACTCCTGTAGAAACTTCAGCCTAGCAACCAGGACTGCATCTAATTTAGCTTCCTCCAGCTGCTTGAACAAAATACAACAAAGAAGGCGCTTGGAACGTCAGAAACGTTTTGAACCATAATTCTGGAGACCAAAGTTAGATAACAGTGTCAGTGGATTTGATGCCATCTGAGGGCTATGAGGGGAAATCTGCTCCCTGCCTCTTTCCTAACTTCTAGTGCTTTGCCCATAAACCTGGGCATCCTTGATTGGCAGAAGTGATGCTGCAATCATACATTTTCACACGTGGTTTGCCCTTTCTGACTTCTGACCAGATTTTATTTTTCTAAAAGGACATCAGTCAAATGGATGATAGGACACATTCTGATGACTTCATCTTATCTCCATTACTCCTATAAATACCCTCTCTCTCTCATCAGCTCATATTCTGAAGTCCTGATGGTGAAGACTCCCATTTATCTTTTATTTGGGACCCAATGCAACCCGTAACAGTAGCTCTAAAAATTTCTGAGTGCACTGCATAATTTTAAGTCATTTTCAGTGCAGCAAGGGTGAACTGTGGCATTGATATTTCTTATGTGGAAAATAGCTCAGAATGAGAACACCTGGGCATGGGGATGTGCACAGGAACACATGTGCACTGAGTGAATGATGACAGCTTTTCAGGGCGCTCACCTGTAATGCAGTCTTTCCGCTCTCAGCTCTGCTTGCCAAGCCTTCCTCTGTGGTTCCACCTTTCTTTTCACAGGCCACTGGGGCTTTTGCTCAGCCAGTAGTCCTGGATCCCCCTGTGTCTGAAGGCCTGGCTGCTTCCCAGCCAATGGTGGATCAAGTGCTTAGAAGTGCTGGGTTTTGTTGTTAGTGTGTCTCTTCCCATAGAACAGAGAGAAGCCACAGCAAGGCGGCTTTCTGTCTGACCAGGAAAAAGTAACACATATAGAAAAGCTTGAAATGGAAGGAGACCCTCATTGCTACACAAAATTACATATAAGAGGTTGTGAGGGGAATGGGAAAAAAACAAGGAGAGAAATGAATTACAGTAGATGGGGTAGAGAGAGAAGATGGGAGGGGAGGGGAGGGGGGATAGTAGAGGATAGGAAAGGTAGCAGAATACAACAGTTACTAATATGGCATTATGTAAAAATGTGGATGTGTAACCGATGTGATTCTGCAATCTGTATTTGGGGTAAAAATGGGAGTTCATAACCAACTTGAATCTAATGTATGAAATATGATATGTCAAGAGCTTTGTAATGTTTTGAACAACCAATAAAAAAAAAGAAAAGAAAAGCTTGAAAGGATTTAGATTTCAGGATGTGGGCATTATTTTAAATAGAAAGAAATGACATGTATTCTGGGGTTACAATACACATGATTCTCTTTTAGACCCAAAGACCGTTGTTACTTCACCAGAATCTAGTAGTGTCGAGCGGAGTTAACCTAGAGGACAATGTTCTATCTGCATTGTGACCCTCAACATTTCTATGTTGAAGAACTTAGTCTTAGGACCTCATAGTGTGACTGTACTTGGAAATAGGGCTTTGACATTATCATCATGGTAAAATAAAGACCATTATGGGGAACCCTAACCCCATATGACTGATGTGTCATTTTAAGAAGAAGAGATACGGACACACAGAAGAGCCCAAGAGGAGGAAACACTGTGTGGAGCCATTCAGAGGTGGAGGTCCTTACATCATTGAGGGAATGTGTTGAAGGGAAGAGTAGGACCCTGGCCCTTTCTTCTTTGTTTCTTTACTTGCTGGCCATGATGGGACTGGGTTTACTCCACATAATCCCTAAATTAACAACAAGGCCAACTGATTATTGACTAGAACCTCTAGAACTATGAGCCAAAATTATGTTTTTTTCTTTATAAATGGATTATCTTAGATATTTGCTATAGTAACAAACAGCTTACCAACACCTCCTACAACAGAGAAACATACAAATTTAAAAATTTCCTCCAACTTTTCCTAATATTTCCTTTTATTGGTCAAAACATATGCAGAACTATGGTATTTTTGTTTGTTTGTTTGTTTGTTATAAAATTCTCCTAGACAGTCTTGGGAATAAAGTAAAAATGTATAGACTGCATACGTATCCTCATGCAACTTCTACTCTAGATGGTGATCATGCAAGCAAAGTCAGGAGACATTACACTGAAAGTTCAAATTTCCATTAGAATTACTTAGACAAAAAGTTCTAAAATACATGGAGGAGAGGGACTTATGGTGAAAGGTGCAGATGTCAGGAAAGAAGTCATTGGAGGTGAGATTTAACAATGAGTAGGGTCAAGGGTAGCATTTAAATAAATATATATACACACACATACACACACAGATCATACAAAAGATTTTATCATTATAAAGTATCTGTAAAGATATGAGAAGATGCTCAGTCTCTTCAGTAATAGGTAAAACAAATATCATTGCTGTAAACACACCAGAAAAGCTAAAGTAAGAACATACAAAACACAAAGAATTATTATTGGGTAGACTTAACCAACACACTGCCCCTATGATGCTGGGGGAGGAATAATTCTGATTACGCAGTAGGAATTCTGTTCAGCAGTATTCCATGGACTTTATGCATATACTAACCCAACCCATGCAGTCCTAGATAATTACCCAACAGAAAGGGATACAAATGTTCACCAAAGCCATAAATATAAATCTTTAAGCGTCACTGTATAAAATAGCTCCAAACAAGAAACTGCCTAATTGTCCATCCCACTGTAGGGTAGATAAATAATCTATGGTATAGTCATGCTAGAATATGGGATAGTATTGAAAATAAAATATTTACAAAATAGTTAAAAAAAACTCTTAATGAACCCAACCAACAAAATATTAAAAGAGATTAAATATAATCAAACACAAAGTAAATAGTATAAAATTCCTTTTATCAAAATGTTTAAAGTAAACACAATATCTATGATATTAGAAATTTGGAAACTGGTAATGCTTGGAGGAATTAGTAGACAGAAACATGCAGATTTCTTCTAGAATACTGCCTACGGCCACCTCTTCTCTCACAAACATCATTCTGCAACATAATGCCTGCTTTTCTGAAATGAGAGTTCTTGAAGATGTCATTTCTCACCTGTATTTTTACGGCTGCCATCTTAATTCATCACCTCCCATTCATGCTGACGGAAATGAAGAGGAAGAGCTCTATAAACCCTCACATTTCATCCAGGACATAGATTTCAGCTCTTTTATCTTGGTCATTATTCTTAAAGATTCTTGAAATGGTTCTTCCAGTAAGCTTTCCATCTTCATCTGAGGTCTGAGGTCTTGTGTGTTTTATAGATGTCTGTGGATGTCTCTTAATCCTTTAATTAACTCGGTGCATTAATACATATTATAAATCATCACCACCACCATCATCATCATCTTCACCATTATTCAGAGGCATGAATGCCTTTTTCACTTTTGAATCCTTTAAATGCATCCTGAAATTGCCAGTATAGTCACGTATTTGAAGTCTGAAACATGGACACAAAGCCATGCCACAGTGACTAATCACACTTCTCTCACTTGCAGTAATGCCTTGTGAAAGGCATTGACTTTACATGCTCCCTTTGAAGCCTCAGGACATGATTGCAAATGACATGCGTGACATCCAGCATCCCCTCCACCCTTTTTTTCCTCCCCGACATGTTCACAGATTATACTGGAAGTTGGAACATGGAGGTAAATGGCAGCTCCCATCACTTAATGAGACATTTATTAAGAAACTAGGACTGATTATAAGCTGCAAATTAGCCATAATGTAAGTAATCAGCAGAGATGTCACATTGGTAGGGGAAAAATGATAAACAGCCAAATGCTCATCCCTGTGCTCATCAAAAAGTACCTGCAGTTCATTACAGAAAGTAATTTGCTGGAATCCCAAGACGTAGGTGAAGGAAGGAAGTGTTTTTTTTTTTTTTCTTTTTTGCTGAGGAGCATTCATCAGTGTTCTTCTATGTTATTTCAATGAAGATTTCATAGATAACTTAATCACACCTTAGAGGTTTTTAAAATTTGCTTCAGTAATATGGATATGAGTTATAAAGTAGGAGTAGTCTCAGATTACAGAATGGGTCAACAAAGTGAAAAGAAATAGTATTCTAAGAAGAAAATTCAGCAATATAAATGTGTTAAACCATTCCCAATGGCCACATCTACCCATAAAAGGCAATTGTGATGTATTTCTAAATTATGTACATGCCCCTAAATAAGAATATAAAAGGAAAATACATATAAAACTAGTGGATAAAATCCTTATTTTAGCATTAAAAAGGTTCAAGACTTACATCACAGTTTTGGAAAATTTCGTTGGGAAGATGTCTAATGTCATAAAATCTCAATCAACACATTAGAAATCTTGATTTTTTTCATTCCTGGGGCTTTGAGAAAAATATAAACTGCACCCAAGCAGCTTCCAGATTGACAAAAAAATTAACATTATACCAGGTAAGATTCCAAATTGTTTGCATTATAAAGTTACTTGAGATAAATACCCTTTTCATCCCCCCAACCTAAGAATATATATTAATGCTTACTATTTGGGCATAATATTATGAACTTTGAAAAATAAATATGCTATTATTACCACCTTATCCATTTTTTTTTTTTTTTGCCAAATGAAATATGTGTTTCTGGAAAGAGATTTATTCAAGGTGAACACCTCCAACTGTTCCCACCTACAAGATATCAAATAAATTTAATACACTAAAAAGAGAATGGAACAAATAAACTCATTAATTTGGTGTGCTAATAACCACAGAACACTATTTTATAAGAAATTTTCATAATCCTGATGATCACTGGAATATAAATGTCTTAAACCAGCTTGATGTGTTCAATTCTTTTGCACATTTTATACGATTCTGCCTCTGCCTATAGTCATATTGAATTATGATATAATATGTAGTCTCAAAACAAACTGTAAAAGATTGCTTTTGAATTCATAATATCCTCATTGATCAATATATCCTTTCCTGGATCTTTGTGAGCAAAATATTCAAAGAAATATATAATAAAATCTTATCTTTTCTTTTAGCATTTTTCAAATGACCTTTAAAAATAGGGAGGATATCACATGATAAAATATAGATGATACATAATAATTGTTATATACTATATTATATTTACATATATATATATATATATATATATATACACAGATAATTTAATATATAATTCATCACAAATTCATAATTTATCTTAAGCCATTTCAATCTGAAGTCAGACTTAAAACACATAAAGCCTTCCACTTGTATGTGTGAATCAAATAATTTCACATTTGAAATTTCTGTTGTTCATGAGCAAGTCAAAACTACAATGTAACTTTTGGAAAAGCATGAATTTTATTTCTTTTGTAATCCAATGTTATTCTCATAAAACTAGCAGGTGCTGTTTTGATAACAAACCTATCATTATAGGAAACTGTAATGTTTAAGAATTTGAATATATGACAATGTTCTACTATATCCAGGGTAGTTGAATTTTTTTATTTGAAGCTCTCCAAGTTATATTGAGGATTGATCACCTTCAATTTTGTATACTTTGCATTGCTAGGATTACTGAACATTTAGTTATGTTTCAGAAGACTTTGAATACAGGTGGAATTTCAGCTTTGCCTCTTTAAGTATCTCACTGCACAAACTAAAGTTAATTTTAATTGGCAATGGGGAGGAGGAGAGTTTTTAAAAAATCATAAAGAACTGAGAAGAAAACAAAGGTAGGTTTTAGATATTGGGATACTTAAAAGATACCCACCTTACATTTTCAATCTAAGGATGAGGAACACATCCCATTGTTTATGTTTGGACAATTATTGAAGGAGCCACCATTTTTCAAATCTATCATATGAAGAGATTCAACTGAATGTACCTTTAAATTTAATGAAATTAAGAATAAGCTCTAAAATATTTTCCCATTATTTAAACTTGTAGGAATATTTTATTTTTTATATTTATTGTTAAGATATCTCAACTATGAAAAAAAGGTTATCTCAACTATCCAAAAATTTTGGGAGAATCCAAAATTTGAGTTTGTATTACTAAACTAGTTTGTCATTCTCAATGTTTCTTTCACCTGCCATGTAATACAGTTGAATGTCCTTTGGTGGAGCTTGAAGACAATCTCAACTCAGAATTTCATTCCTTATCTGTAAAATGTTTAAATTACTCCCTTTTATGAAAGCAAGCAATACTCTTGACATTCTTCCAATGACTTAAAGACCAATGTACAAGTGATAGTTTTTTTACCCATCAGAGAAGAATTAGTTTTTTCTAGTTTAACCAAACATAAAAACATTGGTCTGCATGAAAAAAACTTAAATTCAGACTCTTTCTTTAAAATGACAAAAATATGTATTTCATGCATTAGCAATATTAGAAAATTTTAATGTAGAATATGAAAGATTTTAATTGTTAAATTCTATATTGATCATTCACACATCCCAGCAAAGCTGAAGCCATTGAGCATTGTCAGTAAACGTGAAAGTACTGGTGTCAGCTCCTGTGACTCTGTCCTCTACTAGCGTATAACCATCATTCTAATGCCCATGATCATTATTTTCTTACAATTTTATCATCTCTGCAGGCATTCTTAAGACTAACTTCTTATAATATGTTTTCTGTTCTATGCAATGAAATCAAAGAGTACATCACTCTGTTGTGTTTGGTTTCTTTTATTGAACATTATATTTGTAAAACATTTCCATGCAGCTGCAAGTTTGCTCATTTCCATTGCTGTTATGTAACCCAGTGTATAAACATATCAAAGTATTCATTCAGCCATAGATGGACACCTGCAGGATTTCTAATTTGGGGTTGCTACAAATAATCCTGTTATACCCATGCCTGTATATATCATCTGGTATTTATAAGCCCAAATAAAGTTCAATGCAGAGTGGAAGTGGAATTGACGGTTTTTAGGCTACACTTTAAATGACATACTACTCTTTACTGTGATAATATTAGTTTATACACATGCTGGCTATGGATAACACTTTTCAGTGCTCAAATCCTCACCACAATCTGTAAACCATGCAAGGATTATTTATTTTGCTAGAAAAAGAAAAAAGGAGATACACTTTATTCTTCCTTTCCTCCTACCTTCCAGCCTTCTACCTCAGGTCTACATGGAAATATTGCAGGTTAGGTTCTAGACAAATGCAATAATGAAAACATTATAATAAAGTGTACACAATATTTTTGGTTTCACAGTATATAGAGAATTATATTTACTATAGTATAGTAAGTGTGTAATAGCATTATGTCAAAAAAAGCATATATCTTAATTTAAAATACAAATCTAACATAGCTTTCCTATGTAAACATAGGAAAATACTTAAGTGAATTCCACCTTCATGCCCACTCACAAGATGGGTCCTAATTAGAATAAGATATATTCCATGCTTGTATAATCATATCAAATGTATTCTACTGCCAATGTATAACTAAGAAGGACCAATAAAAAATCAAATAAACAAAAACAAAAAATCAAAAGTAAATAAAATTTACTTTTTTTAATGTTAATGATCATCTGAAGTGTCAGTGAATTCTGATCATTTCACCGGTGCAGGGTCTCGCTGCAGTGTTGATGGTTGCTGATGAGATTAGTGGTTGCTGGAAGTTAAGGTGGCTGTGGCTATTAAAATAAGACAACAATGAAGTTTGCCACATCAACTGACCTTTCCTTTTGTGAAAGGTTTTTTCTGTCCCATATGTTGCTGTTTGATAGGATTTTACCAAAGGTGAACTTCTTTCTGAATTGGAGCCAATGCTCTCAAACTTTGTACTGCTTCACCAACTACATTTATATAGTATTCTAAATCCTCTGTTGTCATCTCAGCAATGTCAACAGCATCTTCACCAGGAGTGGATTCCATCTCAAGAACCACTTCTTGGATCATCCACAAGCATCAACACCTCATGCAGAAGCTCTACTCTCCATTCTAGTGCTCTTGCCATTTCCACCACATCTGCAGTGACTTCTTCCACTCCAACTTATATCCCTCAGAATCATCCAGGAGATTTGGAACCAACTTCCAAACTCCTGTTGATGATGAGGCTCTGCCCTCAATGACATCTAGACTGGAGAATCTTTTCAAGGATGTTCTAAAATTGACATTGCCCAGCTCATGAGAGGAATCACTCTCTATGGAAGCAATAACCTCACAAAGAATAATTCTTAAATGATAATATTTTAGAGCTGACATTATTATGTCATACATGGACTGCAGAATGGAGGATTTGCAAGCAGGCACAACTAGCAACTTTAATCTCATTGTACATCATCCTTAGAGTTCTTGGATGACAGGGTATATTGTCAATGAGCAGTAGCATTTTGAAAGGCTTGAATGAACCAACAAACCAAATTGCAAATAGATGAACCAATGTGCTGTCATCAGACTTCTTGTTCCATTTACAGGACAAAGACAGAGTGGGTTTACCATCCTTCTCAAGGGCCCTAGGATTTTAAGAATTGACTTGCACTCCCCAGCTGCATTAGCCACTTACCAGAGAGAGCCAGTCTGTCCTTTGAAGTTTGAAGATAGGCATTGACTTCTCCTCTCTAGCTACGAAGGTTAAGATGGCATCTTCTTTCATTACAAGACAGTTTCCTATATACTGAAACTTCGTCATTCATTGAAGCCACCTTCACTAACTATCTTAGCTATATTTGTATAACTTTGTGCAGCTTCTGCATGAGAACTGGCTGCTACACCTGCACTGTGATGTTATATAGACAGCTTCTTTCCTTAAACCTCTGCTGGTTTTAGACTTTTCCTCTGAAGCTCCCTCACTTTTCCTAGCTATCATAGAATAGGATAGAGCAAGGACATGGCTCTGGATTAAACTTTCCTTAAAGAAATGTTGTGATTTTTTTGAGCTTCCATCTAGACCACTGAAACTTTATTCATCTTAACCGGAGGTTATTTCACTTTGCTATCATTTGTGTGTATGCTAGAGGGGCACTTTTAATGTTTTTTCATGAACTTTTCCTTTGCATTCACAACTTCACTAGCCATTTGTCGCAAAAGGCCTAGCTATTGGCCTGGCTTAACTTTTAACATGCCTTCCTCATTAGGCTAAATTCTTTCTAGCTTTTGCTTTAAAGTGAGAGATATGCACCTCTTCCTTTCACTTGAACACCTAGAGGCCATGTAGTATTGTTAATTGATTAAGTTGATTATCATTATTTTGTCTCAAAGAATAGAAATAGGGAGGCTCAAGGGCAGAGAGAGAGGTAGGCAATAGCTGGTGGGTGGAACAATTGAAGCACACACTATCAATTAAGTTGGCCATCTTCTGTGTCCTCAGTTTGGGTCACTCTAAAGCAATTACAATAGCAATATTAAAAATCATTGATTACAGATCACCATGACAGAAATAACAGTGAATATTTTGGGAATATTTTGAAATTTACCATAAGGAAATAATGGAGGGAGACACAGAGACAAGATACAGAGGCAGGGAGATGGCAGAGAGGCTCCTTGTCCAAGCAGCCACATTTATTTATACCAATAGGACACATTAGTTCATTAGTACCATAACTACATTATTGTGTGGAGTACCAGTAAGGTTGCTTATTCTGCAGTTACATTCTACAGTTACAATATGTAATGTTAGGAGCTTTGTAAAGTTACCAAGAAAGTCCATTGTCTGAAGTTACTGTTAGGCAAGCAGATCCAGGAGGACCTGAGCTTGGTGAAACATTGTAGTTATCAAACAAGCAAGTTCCTTTATTCTCAGGAATTATGTGCCTAAGATCAAGTCATAAAGAACATTGCTACAGCAGCTACAGGCATCCCATGTCTTTTACAGGGAAGTTTCCCAGCAGTCAGTCACTCTGTACCTTTGCACAGAAAGTTCCAAGCCACCAAAAGCATGCCACAATCATGAAGTTAACCAGAGACCCCAATCCCAAACACAGAACCCCTACAATTTACAAAAATGTGACATGTGTACATGAAGAGAGCTCACACTATTGAAAGTATGATGCTGCTAGACCTTCTGGAAACAGGGAGCAGGTTTGCCACAAACCTCCAGGCTTTATAAAATGTAGCGACATGCAATAAGCAAGTACACTAAAGTGAGGTATGTGCATAATTTCATCCACTGCCTGAACCTCTGGAACACATTTGTTTGGTGGTTAGGAATTGAATTTTTGTTGTCACTGGAAAAAATCTGAAATGGTACGCAGCTAGCTAGAAACCAATATTTTATTAATCAAGGATGTTGAAAATATCTTCCCCCTATTATTTGACGTCTTTTTGCCTCAGTAAGAGTGTTTTCTTTTGGTGGACTTAAAATTTTATTTTTAATATAGTTATATTTTATTCACGTTTCTTTTTATGGTCAGAGCTTTTGACAAACTGTTAAAATACTTTTCCTATCCTGAGATAATGAAAATATTCTTTATTAATTATATTTTACAACTTTAACAGTTCGTCTTTCAATAAGCATAGTCACTTTCTACATAGACTTTTTTACTGATGTCATGTGAGAGGATCAGTTTTCTTTTTTTTAGGGATACCTAGTGATGTCAAATTTTGATACCAATGTGCTGCTTTTATGAAATTAATTCAGTGAGTACAATTAATCTATAGAATTAGAGATAATAATAGGGATTGCCACTTACAGGAGGGGAACTGATGTCATGCTTATTGGTAAGGGCTGGAAGCTCTCATGCTGAGATGAAGAGGAAGGCCAGGATGATCTTAGCTAATATCACAGAGGTCCTGGCTGACAAAATAACACAGAAACTAAGTAAAGTGTATAGAGATTGGGACAAAAAAGGTAAAAATATCTTTGTTCTCAGATGAATGCAGAATAATCAATAACATTCCTAAAATGAATAAGTGCTTATGAAAGAGGTGCAAGACACAAAACTAATAGAGAAAAGCCACTCTCCAAGGAACCAGCAAAGAACATGTGGAACTTGAAAACACTATACCATTCATATTAGCACCAATAAACAAAAAAAGAAAGAAAGATTTAGGTATAAATTTAATAACGTGTAAAATCTACATAAGAAAATTTACAAAGTTGTTTTAAAAAAACTAAAAAAAAATCACAAATAGAGAAATATTCTATCCTTTGCATATAGGTAGACTCAAGATTGTTTTCAAAATTTTGGTTATTTTCAATTTGATCCGTAGATACAATGCAACTCCTGTCAAAGGCCAGTATGATGTTCTGTGAACAATGACAAACCACCAACTCAAATTTATAAGGAAAGACAAAATATACAGAATAATGAATACAGTATTGAAGAAAAACATCAAGTTTAGAGAAAAGGTAGCACCTAACTTCAAGAGTTATTGTATTCAAAACTTACTAGTAAGTGTGAAATAGTAAACTCATAGATTGACAAAATAGAATAGATATAGAGTCACACAAATATAGTGAACCAATCTTTGAGCAAGGAGCATAGACTGTTCAGTAGAGAAAGCATGGACTTTTCTTTTTTCTTCTTTCTTTTTAATTTAAAGGAATGCATGTTTGGAGCTGGGATTGGTGATGCATGCCTGTAATACCAGGAACTTGGCACACTGAACCAGAAGGATCACAATTTTGAGACCCACCTAGAGCAACTTAGAGAGACCCTGTCTCAAATTTAAGTAAGTAAATAAATAAAATTTAAAAGTACTGGGGATGTAGCTACATGGAAATGGCACCCCTGGGTTCTGTGCCCAGGACCAAAATAAAAGAATGCATATTTATTGAGAAAGATTTAGGGGATATATAAAAGCACAAAGAGCAATGAAATCAAATTACCTGCCAATAATATAATTAAACTGCATGAATGCCTATTTGTATATCTGTACGTATACATATATTTGTCTGCCTATCAGTCTATCTTTCAACAGATGATGCTGAAGCCACAAGATATTCACATGCAAAAAAAAATGTCTAGGCATGAACCATTCACTCTTTATAAAATTATCTTGAAATGTTTCACAGATCTAAATACATAGCAAAAACTGATAAAATACCTAGAAGAGAAGAAATTCTAGGTGACCTAGTTTTAGATACAATATCCACAGCATGATTCATGTATGAAAATATTAAGTATTAATAAGTTGGACTCCATTATAATGAAAACTTTTGCTCTGTGAAGGTGCTGTTAAGAAAATCAACAGTAAGCTGCAGGGTGTTGGGAAATGTTTGCAAAACACAGATCTGATAAGGAACTGGTATCCAAATTATACAACGCACTCTTAAGATCAGTAATATGAAAACAAACCACCAATTAAAACTGAGCCACAGATCTGAACAGACATTAATTGAAGAAGATATATAGATGAAAAATAAGAATATGAGAAGATGTTCAACATCATATGTCATTAGGGAGCTACAAGTTAACACAACAATGAGATATGATTGCACATCTATTAGAACAGCAGAAAGCAAAAATATTGAGAACACTGAATGCTGGGGATAGGGAGTAACAAAGTCTCCTTTTTACGGTGGAAATGCAGAAGTAGTGCAGCCAGTTGGGAAGCTGTTTTGCTTTTGCTTTTTTTTTTGTTTGTTTGTTTGTTTGTTTTACAGGATAGGAATATTAATGAAAATACTAGATACATGTATACAGGGGTTGTTAGTGGTAATGGACATCCATGCCAACCATTCTCACTCAAATGGTTCAAGGAAAAAATATTTGTTATTATTCTTGTGAAATCTGTTTGTAAATTTGAAATACTTTTAAAATTAAAAAAAAAAATCTTTAGCATCTATCATTTTATTATGATCCAGTAACTTTCTTCCTTTTTATTTATTTTAAACTGTTGAAAAATATGTTCACACAAATTCATGCAATGGATGATTATGACAGCTTTATTCATATTAATATAAAACTGGAAGCAATGAAGATGTTCTTCAGTAGATGTCTGAATGAACCATTTTATTATGATCCAGTAACTTTAAAGAGTAGTGTTTAACAATAAGAAGAAAGGATCAATCAAGCTGGGCGTGGTGGTGCATGCCTGTAATCCCAGCAGCTCAGGAGGCTGAGACAGGAGGATTGTGATTTCAAGGCCAGCCTCAGCAATGGTGAAACCCTGTGTCTAACTAAAATACAAAATAGGGGATGGGGCTTAGCAGTTGAGTGCACCTGAGTTCAATCCCAATACCCATTCCCAAAGAAATGAGAAATGATCAATCAAGACATGAAAAGACATGAGGAATCTTAAGTGCTGCTAAATTAAAGGTGCCAATCTGAAAAGGCTATAGAATCTATAGTTGCTGCTAGATGGCATTCCAGAGAAGGAAAAACTATGGAGTCAGTAGAAGTATCAGGTATTGTCAACGGTCAATGTAAGAGGGGACAATTAGAGCACAGATAATTTTTAAGGCACTGAAAATATTGTTCCTGATACTGTAACAGTAGATACATGCCAGCATGCATTTGTCAAAACACCTAGGATGCACAGCATTTAGAATGAATCCCAATATAAGCTTTAAATTTTTATTAATAATGTATTAATGGGATTGGGGTTTGTAGATCTATAGTAGAGTGCTTGCCTAGCATGCACAAATCTTTGGGTTTGATCACCAAAATGCAAAAATGAATAAATAAACAAATAGAGATTGCTTCATCAATTTAAACAAATGTAGCACACTAATGAAAGCTGTTAATAATAGGGGAGACGGTGGGAAAGGATACTATGGAACTCTATGCACTTTCAGTTCATATTTTTGTAAAAAAGAAACTGCTCTTAAAATAGCCCTTTGATTTAACAAAATGCTAGCTGCAGCAGTCACATTTCCATCTTCAATAAAATCAGGGAAAATGGGGAAAGTAAGAATGGACGTAGATCAAAAGATGGAGGTAAAATCAGGAGAGAGACAGGTCATCTCTAAAACCTGATCAGATCTGTGCTGCTGTTGGAGAGGCGGGAGCACCCAGGACGTGAAGGTTTCATGCATGGAATGCATCTCTTTCCTCAATGAAATCAATAAGATCACAAAAATGCAAAACATTTAATACTTCCTTAGGTTTGGACAGGTCTGTTTGAATTAACACAAGCCTTTGAAACTTCCAACTAGAAAAGCCATATGGGGAGTCACCGACCCCTCTAGCTTCCAAGACTCTCCACCTGCGACGTTCCCCTTTCTATCTCATTGCTGTAATCCGTGTACAGTACCAGCCCTCTGCCACAAAAATAAAACAATACATGTCACCTTACTCACTGAACTGACAAGGTATTAAGGAGTTAATAAGCAAATTAATTTATCCTTTTAACCAGAGAAGTAATTAAACTCCAGAAGAAATCTGACTCATAATTGAAAATGAGTAATGAGCAAGCAGGATATGAGGGGAAAATGAATTTAGTTATTAAGAGAGGAAGTTCAGGCTAACAAGGAGGCAGCATACAGTGCATGCTCCACCTAGGACCTGCAGCTGGGGAGGGAGCAGTACAGATGGAGCTACTCATCACAGCACACAGCTAGGACGGTGCTGAGTGGGTGCCATGCAGCCCTTGAGAACAGCAGACCATCCCTGACATTATCATCATGCTCTTCACTCTGATAGGAATATTCTTATCCTATGAGCTTTTGAAAATTGTACTTGTTTAAAAAAAAAAGTGGAGGCTGAGGATGTGGCTCAAGCGGTAGCGCGCTCGCCTGGCATGCGTGCGGCCAGGGTTCGATCCTCAGCACCACATTAAAAAAAAGTGGGGGCCATTTTATTTAACTCATTTTCTTTTTTTCTTTTGTGTGTGTGTGTGTATGGAAAAAAAAAATTCTCAGCCAAGCGTGATGCATGCCTGTAATTCCAGCAGCTTGGGAGGCTGAGACAGGAGGATCATGAGTTCAAAGCCAGCCTCAGCAACAAAGGAGACACTAAGCAACTTAGTGAGACCCTGTCTCTAAATAAAATACAAAATAGGAGTGGGGATGTGGCTCAGTGGTCCAGTACCCCTGAGCTCAATCTCTGGTACCACCCCCTCCCCCCAAAAAAGAAAATTCTCCATTTTTACTAACTTTGTTGATAATGGATTCATGGCTCCTTATATACAAAAATGTTTTTGATTTCATTCTGGTTAATAAATTGAAACGAGTTGGCTTTGGCGGGAGCATGTTTTGTGCTGTTCGTTGTTTGTTTAATGTACAATGACATCCTTCCACTGTGCATTTGGATTCCTTTTTCTCTTGGATATTCAGACCCCCAGTTCCTTGTTTGGCTTCTGAAAATGTCTTTCTTTGGCAGATCATTCTAAATCCTTGTTGTGCTCATTTTATCATGCTTTTCTTTTCTTTTTTTTTTTTTTTTTCATTTAGTGATTTTGTCTGAGAAAGAAAAAAACACATAATTAAGGGTGTATATTCTGAGTTATTGTATGAACACAAAAGGGGAAACTAACCAGTTCTTTGGGCCAACTGAAGAGAAGAAAAAAAAAAAAGCTATTTTCCCGTTGGAGTCAATGACCTAAAATGTTTGTTTTTGTAAGATGGTTTTGAGCTTGGGAAGGATAGAGCCAACTGCCTAAAGTAGTTCAAGCTGAAAATTCATGGTTTGCTGACTCTCTAAATTACCTGGCACCCTGTGCTCCTGATCTCAGCTACTGTACACATTGGAAAGAAACAGGCTTTAGAAAGGCAATATGGGTATTATGTTAATTTCAAACAATTTAAAAATACAATAGAAACTGCTTTGAAAATCAGATGAATCCTCAAGATAATATCAATATGTTGGCAAAGCACCAGTTTTTCTGGGCTACAATGAAATTTTAATGCATAAGTAACAGCATGCAGGAAATGCCCTTTATTTAAAGGATTTACCTTATAGCATGAATGAGACTGATACCCACCAATGACATTGTATTTTATAACACTTTTTGTATCTATTATTTGGGAGGATTCAGTTACCTTTTCAAAATAGAAAACAAATATTTTCCGTGACAAATATCCATTTAGTTTTTGATGTCAATTATTGAGGAGATCAAAGTGAAAATCTACCTTGCAAGCAAATCTGGGAAATAAATTTAATACAAAAAATAAGGAATTTGGAAGATGACTGATATTGAATCCTGGCTTTGCCACTTACCATCCAGATAACTGTACCATGTATAGCCCTGTGGTCTCCTTTTCTCATGTACGTTGAATAAAAAATTTATAATCACACACAAGAATAATAACAAAAATTGGGTGGATACAGTAAACAAATGTCAATCAATGTTACCTAAACAAGGAGAGAACTGATCCCTGAGTTTCCTGATGTTTCATGCCTTTGTAAGAAACATTAAGTAATATTTAATAAATCAGGCTTCACGGTATGGCAGGATCAAGAGGAACAAAAAGGTTTAGATCTTTGTGCCACTGACAGGTTGTAAAGATTCTTGATTACACGCTATAACCCCACATGGATCTTTCCCCCAGTTTGCAGCCTTCACAGTATATTGAAATAACAAGAGCACTAATTAGCTGGCAGCAGCTTTGGCGGTCAATTCAGAGACTCTCTCTCCAAACTTGGAGGTTTCAAATTGGTTGCCATGTTTTGAGAAACCTTCATTTATGTAGGCTGACAGGAATTTGGGAAAAGATTCCAACAGATTAATATCACAAAGCTGTGAAAATAAAAAACAAACCCTGTGGCTACAGAGAATATCTGAAAACAAAACAAAATAGAAGCACAAACTTTTTTTTTGGCTCCAGATGATAAACTTTTCTGAGACAGCCATCTCCATACTTAAATGGCATTTGATGGGTCTTACAAAAATATTTTGTATAGATAATTCTTTAGCAGAAAATACCAACAAAGATATTTTCATTCTTGGGAAACTATTTTTTTCCTCTTTCTGTATTTTACACGTATTTCAGTACAGCCCAAGTAAAAGGTTACAGGAACAGAGAGAAGTAAAGTGAGAGAAAAGGAGAAGCCTCATTCTGGCATTGAGGCGGGGACAGGTGGGACTATGTAGTCCTTGCAGCAGAGATGACAGTAGGCTTTAAGGTAGAAATGATGTCCAGTGTAAGATCTCTCAGACACAGCAAAAGGTTGATCTTTAATTAAATTCCTACAGCCTAAATGTTACAAACTAATTTTTAAAAATTTGTTTGTAATTAGAAACATCATTTAAAAAATTTGTTTGCATTGTAGTTGAACACAATGCCTTTATTATGTTTATTTTTATATGGTGCTGAGCCTTGAACCCAGTGCCTCATATGGCTAGATGAGCACTCTACCACTGAGCCACAACCCCAGCCCCAGAAATATTTTAATAAAACTTTCATCTGCAATAGTTTTAAAAGGCACAAAATATCTAATAACTTTGAAAATTGTGTTGAAGTCTTTAGACTGAATAACTATAAACTTTCATACCAATACAGCTGAAACTCTATACTATGTTCGTGAATATAAAATTTTAATTTCCTGAATTTGTCATCTTCTTAAATCCACATGTAGATATAACAATTCTAATTGTAATTCCATTAAATCTAGCATTTGGGCATATCCATGATTACAAATTTTCATGAAATTCCAAAAGTTGCTTCTTAAATTCATATAGAAATTTAAAAAGTCAAGAAATAGTAAAATTCTTCCAAAGAAAATGAATAAAGAAATAACTTCAAAATTATTCATCATTCAGACAGTGTAGTATTGATGACACAAAAATAGGCAAAACTATGAAATAAAGGGCTAAGAAATGTGTCTGGAATTTAATATTCAACAATTCAATTGCATAATACTGCTGAAGAGCAGAAATTGGTAAAAATAGAGGTAGAAAAAATTATTTATTCTGGAAAAGTAAAAATGTGTTTCCTACCATATATCTTAACATGTGTTTCAAGCAGAAAAAAATGATTTAACTTTCAAAAACAAACACTAATTTTTTATAGACAAAAAAGTCACATATGTAATCTTACCTTTCCTTCAACATAAATTCATAAACATTAAAGAAAAGATTAAAACATGAATATTGATTAAAGTTTTCTATCCGTGCAAACATAATAAAGAAAATGAAAAGGAAAAAAAAAAGATAAAACAAGAAGATATTTACTAAAAGATAAGAAGATATTTACCACTCTTATAACTCACATTGGATGTTTTTGTATGAATATATGTGAAAAACCCTAAAATAAAGAAGAAGATAAAAAAAACTAAAGAGAATAGGGGCCATAAAACATTCATAAGTATCTCAAAAGGAACAATAAATGCTAATAGGCATATAAAGAGTTTTGTGCTTAAACGCACTAAGAGAAATAATAATAAAAAACATGCTGGGGCATTGTTTACACCAGTTACATTGGCAAAAGTAACAAGTCTAATAATATTAACTCAAGAAATGAAAGCCCTGTTGCAATGAAATGTGACGCTACCTTGTGAAGTTAAATATCCAGACTGTGAGGCCAGATAATCTTATTCCTCAATTTATATCCAAGACCAACAAATGAAGTAATGTTAATAAAACTGTTGCATAACATTCAAGAAGCTCCTGTGAACTTCCATTGAAAGAAGAATAAATAAAAATATAGTCACACTATGAAATATTAGAGAGAAGTTAACATGAATAATTCACAGCTCCCTGCCAAAACGTGTATGAACTGCAGTAGCACAATTCTGAATGAAAAAGCAGATCCTCCTTTAAAAGTACAAAAGCTTGTACAATTTAGTAACATATTTTAAGGGACTAATATGCAAACTCTATCAGAGGCTCAAACAATTCAGTAGTAAGAAAACCAACAACTCAATAGAAATTGGACAAGGATCTGAGCAGACATTTCTCGAAAGAAAAAAAAAATGGTTTTTCTGTGTATCCCCTCCAAAACCCTGTTTTAGTCCCTATTGCAGTGGTGTTAAGAGGTGGGGAGCCTCTGAGGGCCTGAGTAAGTCATGAGGGATCACCTTCATGAACAGACCAGTGCCTTATAATAAAAACGAAGGGACCTAGCTCTGGCAATTTTCACCCCTGTGTCTTCCACTATTGAAAAGGCAGTATTTTAATCCTTGGGAAAAGCAATAAGGCACCTCCATTTTGAAACAGGTAGGAGAAAGTAGCCCTCACCAGAGACTTGAACCTGTAGATCCTTGATGTTTAGCTTTTTAGACTCCAGAGGAGTGGGAAATAAAATTTTCATCTTTGAAAATTCTCAGTCTGAAATACTTCATTAAAGCAGCACAAGTTAATAAATACAAAGGCATACCAGGAGCTAACAGATATATGAAAAAAATGTCCAATATCACCAATCATCAAAAAAATGCAAATTAGAACCACAATGAAATATCACCTTACACCTGACTATTAAAAAATGGCAACAGATAGCAAGCGTTGATGAGGAGGAGGATAAAAGGAAAACATATGCATTGTTGGTAGGAATGTAAATTAGTACAGCCATTACTGAAAAGAGCACATAAGTTCCTCTAAACCTAAAAATGGAACTGACATTCCAACCAGCAATCCCACTACTGGCTGAATTCAGAAAAAATAAAAGATATTGAACAAATATCTGAACTCCCAAGTTCATTGCATTATCAACAACAATAGCTGAGATGAGGAATCAGTATCGAAGTATCCATCAGCGGATGAACAGAAAAAGAAAATTTTGCATATATACACAAAGTGATAGATTCAGCCTTTAAAAAAAAGAAATGCTGTCCTTCGTGACAGCATGGGTAAACCTGAAGGACATTATGTTAAGTGAAGTAACTAGAGGCAGAAAGGCAACACTGTGTGATCTCACAGTGTTGTCACAAGTGAGTGACATAGAAGGAGAGAATAGATTCGTAGGGATAGGCTGGGGGGATGTTGGCCAAAGGAGGAGGGAGTCCAGCAAGTCACTGCACAGAAGCTGACCATGGTCAGTAACAATGTGTTACAAATTTGAAAGTTACTGAAAGCAGATTTTAAATGTTCTCACCACAAAAGCACAAGAAGAATGTGAAGTGGTGGGTATATTTATTAGCCTGATGCAGTAATTGTGCAATGCATTCATATTTCAAAACATCATGTTTTATCCTATAAATACATCATTTTACTTTGACAATTAAAAATAAAAACATTTAAAAATGAAGTAAGATAAAACATAAACATAAATGAAAAATCAAACTCTAGTAATGTCATACTTGGCCATACAAGGAACAGTTGACTTAAGGAAATGATGATTAAGAGAGAGCCTCTTTCAGTAGAAGAAGTCTAAATGCCGAGCTGAAAGATGAGAAGGAATAAATCATGTGCACACTGTGGGAAAGAACATACTAAATTTAAACACGCGTGCATACACACACACACACACATACACGTGCAGTGGAGTGTATCAAAGGGTCTGGGAAAGACCACTGTGAACAGCAGAATGATGTTTGAAGGAGACTTGCTTCCTCAGGAGTAACCATAATACTGCTCACCGCCTTACCTGCTTCTCTGGTTAATGCTACTTACCATCTCTGACAAACAGTCAGATCTGACAAACACCGAGCAAATGCACTTCTATCGCTATGCCTAGTTAAATCGTGCAGGTTTCTGGGGATGTATTTAATCAGTGTTTTCTCAATGTTGATATGATGCTATTATGGTGATAGGGAAGGGAGGAAAGGGGATCCATGATAGGTGGGAAGCCTGAAATAGCATCCTGTTCACCACCCACTGACCCACCCACCAGGTGGGGCCACTGGCAAGCAGGGGTGTGCAAAACCTCAGCAAGTGTTTGGGACTGAGACACATCCCATGATGCTGACAGTCAGCACCGAGCCTCTGACCACAGACCCTCCTCAACTCACCCCACACTCTAGGACGTGTCACTGTCCTGACGCTATTACACAAAGCTCCTATGAGAGCTGTCCAGGTGTGTTTTCATTGACTCCTGATCCAGGCTGTCCACATTCTATTGTCAGTAATGACCAGCATCTGGGTGTTCGCTGGTCACATACATCATTTACTCAGCACCCCCCCTTAATCAGAGTCACTTTTTTCCAGAGCAGCTCTTTAAGAGTAATTGAGGGGCTGGGACTGTGGCTCAGTAGACAAATGTTAGCCTTGCATGTGTGAATCACTGGGTTTGCTCCTCCGCACCACATAAAAATGCATAAATAAAAAATAAAGGTATTGTGTCCATCTACAACTAAAAAAATATATATTTAAAAAGAGGAAAAAAAAAGCCAAGAGCAATGGTGCATGCCTATAATCCCAGTGGGGTTCAGGAGGCTGAGGCAGGAGGATCACGAGTTCAAAGTCAGCCTCAGCAATGGCGAGGAGTTAAGCAACTCAGCAAGAATCTGTATCTAAATAAAATACAAAATAGGGCTGGGGATGTGGCTCAGTGGTCAAGCAAGTGCTCTGAGTTCAATCCCCCGTACCAAAAAAAAAAAAAAAAAAAAGAGTGAGACTTTGGTCTTGCCTTAGCCAGACCCTGCAGGAAGTGTACCCCAGTGGCTGTGGGCTTGTCTACTCCTATTTCCCCTGCTTTTTTTATCTCTTGATAACAGCATCCATTTTTCCTTTGAGAAAATGTCTGTTCTCCATCCCATGTTATTCAGAAGGAAATTCTTTCTCTTCATAGGGTATCCCAAATATTTTGAATAAAAGTAATTATTTCATTCTCCACCCTACTCTGTAAATAGGACAGTAGTTTTTTTCAAAGGTGTGAATTTAAAACAGTTCATTAAAAATCCATTAAATGACCACTTTTTAAAGTTTTTATTATTTGAGTCAGCATTTTTAGGAATATGGATTGAAATTGCTTAAAAATAACAATTCAGAGGAGTATTTCAATGCATATAAAACTCCTAGAAAAATGTGGATGTGTATAACTTTGCTACATCTTATTCATTTTTGATTTTTCAGAACATAGTAACATTTTCAATGTTTAGATTTTTAGTAGATAACATCAGAAATAGAATTTAATGTGATATTTTTTGCTATTCTGTTGCTTAATCAAAATATTTCTAATAGATGATAATTTGTGCCCTGTAATTATACTGCCAGCACAGTGCAATGGCAGGAAGATGCATACACCAAATAAGAGGAGCCTAGTCCCAGATGAAGGAGGGAAGGGGCAGGAGGAATCATTCCTACATCTGGAAACCTCATGGACATTAGCAACACACCTCCCAACCTTTGCCTGGCTGGATTTTCAAAACTACCTCCTTTTTACTTTCCACTTTCTTCTTTAATACTTGGGGTTCTATGGCTGCTATCTTATGCCTATCCCCCCTTGGTATGCCGGATAAGATGGAAAGAACTCTCTAATTACACAAGTGGGGAAGAATCATGTACAGGGGATGTTTGCAACAGTCTAACCCAGCAGCCTCATCTGCGCTATCGCCTGATTCAGATGATGAAACTCTGGAGTTTGAGTTGCTGCATTTGCAGGGGCAGGAGGTGCCTCATGGGAGGCAGAAAGAGGACTGTGTTAGAGAGCCTACCAAGGTGGCACCCACGATCCCTCCAGTTAGAGTTCACATCCCCTTGTGATCTCCCAAGTCTGGTCAGAAAGAGTCTGACTTGCTTTTAACCAGAAGACCACTGTGGCGAAGAGGATGGGTGTCCTTCCATGATATTGTTTTATTCAATTCTCCATCTTACCAAAACCTCACCCTAGAATCTCACTGACTTTTCTGAAGAAGCAAGTAGCCACATGTCCTGTTGTCCTACGGGAATGAATTCTGCCCAAAGCCTGAGGGAACCTGGAAGGAGACTCTTCCCTGGTTGAGCCTGAGCCTCCATAGGAAGCTCACAGAGACCCACCTAAGCCATGTTAAGCCTTCTGATTAAAGAGATAGTGAATAGTGTTTGTTCTAAGCAAGCACATTGGTGGTTATCTGTTGCACCATGTAGAACATTAGTTCAGTACCCACTGTTTTGCCAGAGTGAAAAATACTGTTTTACCACTTTTTGTTTGCCTAGGTGGACATACATTTTCCAAGGCTAATCACAGCTAAGAGGCATTATTTTGTTTCTTGTAAGTTTTCTATGTTCTTTGGGGAGAAATAAAGTGCAGTTCTGATTGATTTGGGGCTATGAGTTTGGTCTTAATATAAAGAATCTTCTAGGAAGTCATTGAAGCAATCAGCACATGCAAAATGGTGGCAAAAGCACATTAGATTAACAGCTCATCTCCTCCAAGGATGCTATCAGAGAAAACAGCTGTAAACATGGCATAAATTCGATTCAAGTTAAGCACAGCAATCTCGTTCAGGCTATTGATCTTGTCCCTAATAAATTAGTAGGTGAATGGCTGGCTGGGTAGAACAAAGGTTGTTGAAAATTCCTTACCTATAAACACTCTTGAATGATTCTCAACCTCGCTTTTCCTCCTTGATTTTGTAAAATACAGCATTGGAAATAATCCCCATTTTATCTAGGCTTTAGTGTTAAAAGAAAACAGTGCAGTTCCAGCAATTAATACGTGGTTTATAGAACCCCATATGGTGTACAAACTGATTAAGGAGGCACAGATTACATCAGAGATGAGATTAAATAAAAGGAATAAGTAAGACTTTCGAGAAATGAAAGTGTGCTCCTACTTTGAGGCAGGGAAGATATTTTAAAACATATGTTTTGCTGGTTAATATATTATAAAACTAAATTGGTAAACTATCATCAGTTAACGGAACCAGTAAGCCAAAAGAAGGAAAACAAGAAGGAAAAAAAAACCCTTCTTATATACAGCAAGTTCTTCCAAAAAATGGGCAAATGCTGCTGTAAATAAAGGTACAATATATAAAGTTAGATGTACAACAGTACTTACTCTCTAAATGTGGCCTTCAGCAATTTATTGACTACTGAAAAAAACATATGACAGTATGAAGCCAGCAAGCAGCAGATAATAGACTATCTTGAAAGAGGACCCTTTTATTCTACACACAGCAGTAGGTGATAAATGGCTCTAATACTGGTGCTTACTATTTTCTTCTCATTTTTCCCCCACGGCATATCTCAGATCAGAGACTAATAGCCCCCCAGGAGAAGATACCCTGACACAACCCCTTCCATCTGCGATAACTGCAGTTATCAAACATCTGTCTGTAACTTGCAATAGGGACAGGCTGAGAGCTTGTCATTTGTCTACCAAAACACTTGGTATTTTCAGCCATAAAACAGGAGAAAGTAACATAATGTAATTTATTTGTGTAAATGCGAGAGGCTTTATGATCCAAGAGCCAGAGTTTAGCTAGAGGCCTTCACAGTATTAACTATTTCTCTTAATACGTACCCCAAACAATAATGTCTGTCATAAAGTTTCCCCCACAGAGAATGGCAAACTTATTTCTAAACTACCTAATTGTGAGACTTTTTCTAACCTCGTGCTTTAGAGAGAAAAGAAACAAACAACAGAATGCCATCAATTTCATTGTATCATGTGAAATTCCTAGGGTCCTGTGCCACTCAGCTCATGTGTAAGCATTTAGTCCAAACATGGTTTAATGTTACATAGAGACAGTTGCCTGAAAGTTTTAGTGCATCTGCACAATCTTCCCTGGACACAGATGGTCACACCTCTTAATGAGCTGAGTGTAGGGCTATTGTTCCAACTACCACCTTGCTAAAGCAAGTACAAAATTTCCCATTTAAGAAAATATTTAATTGCAATTATAACTTGCTTGTATTTGTTTAGCTGTCTTCAAGTGGAGCATTTCCAGCATCTTTCAAATCTTCATGGTAAAATGAAGGAATGATTCCCGAGAGGCGTTGGGAGAGTTGTTAAGGTCAGAGCTGCTGAGCCATTTTGAGACAGGGATTTAAGAGTCATCATGAAGACAGAGAGCAGTTAAAGGCTCTTGAATCATTTAATAAAGAGAAGATTGAAGGGATGCTGGGACTCCTAGGAAATCAGTGAGGAGCAGGGAGATAGTTCACTAGTGGTGGGTACCTTGTTCTTTGGTGGATGTGCAAGCACTGCCCAGATTCCTTTTAGGAACGATGGTCTTTTATTTTTTTCATTCTTGCAGCTGGGAGTCATGCCAGCAGACTGACATCACTTGTCAGCCCCTGAAAGATTCTCAGTATTCCTACAACCATGCCCTCTTCTATGCCATGCACCATCATTGATTGGTCAGCAGGGAACAGAAGGGCCTGGCCTCTTCCTCCTGCTCAGGCTGGGATGGAAGGTTAAGTCTTCTCTTGAGCTCCCTTGGGATTGCCTGAAAATTCCATTGATTCCTTGGTGCAGACGCTATACAGTAATAGTGCAGTAAAATTAGTTATCATTTACCAGTAGCAGCCAGAAAAGTGCACCAAAGACTGGGTGATGAGGCTGGATAGAAAAGTGTTTACTTATTAGGAGAAAAAGGGGATCAAACAGTGCAGCAAAGTCCCCAAGAGGTGGTGCTGAGGACTCTCCCAGAGGCAGGGAAAAGGAGGATGGCAGACACATGGAGGTAGAAATTCCCGTATTGACACAACTCTGTGTCGGGCAAAAGTGATAACCCGTTCATTGGAGTGAGGGTGATGAGTGAAGAGCCTGAGGCCATGTAATACACTGTGGGCACCTGTGGATGCTGCAGCCCTTGCCACACCAATGAACCACATACCAATGCAAGATTCTGGGATCATGAGGAAGGTCTGTGATCCTCTTCTGTAGGTCAGGGGTACTGGTCACAAACCTGGCTAACATGAAGCAGTAGGGATAACAGTACCGCAGAACAGCAGGAGCCAAGTGGTGATGGCCACCCTTCACTAACCAGAAGAATTCAATTACCATAATGACTAGGAAGCTGGAGGAGTTTTGTTGTTGTTTTTTTGTTTTGTTTTGTTTTGGTTTTCAATTAGGGAGCTTTGATCCATAGGGAGTTAAAGAAGTTTTAATAAAATATGGTGTCTGTAGACCTCAGTACCAAGGGTTGCTCCTCAATCTGATCAGTAAAAATAAAGTAGAAATGTACTCACTCCAATAAGATGTCAGAATGCCTTGTCGTTTTCCAAGAGGATCTTGTTATCAGTTGCAGAATCTATTGCCTGAAGGAGGGTAATAATCTTTTACAGCTCTAAGGAAAGTATCCATGGGCAGGAGATGTGGCTCTGTGGTGGAGTGCTTGCCTAGCATGCATGCATGGGCTCTGGATCTGATCCTAGCTAAGAGGAAAAAAAGCTAGAAAGTTTCCAAATCTTCCTGTTATCATTACCTGGGAGAACACACACTGAAGAAAGGGACAACCAAATATTTGGAACTCTTCTTCATACAAAGGTTCTGTTTTCACTATTACTTTCAGGACTAGTGTGACACAGAGCCCCCTCAGAAAGCAGAGGCAGTGGGAGGTCAGCAAAGGGAGCTCTGACTCATGTCCAGCTCACAGTGGTTCCTTCTTGGTCTTATCCATGTGAGGATTATTTCTCTGATCTCCAGTCTTCCATGGTCTTTGAAATGACCCTCACAATTGTTCCTTGTCTTATGGAGTGATGGTTACTGTATTTAGGAACAGCAAGTGTAAGTTCTAAAACTCTTTTCCCAGACAAAATTCATACCAAGAGGAACATTACCTCCTAAAGGTGGAAGGGTAAAACTCAGAGCCAGCAGTAAGGACCTAAAAGCTGCAGGTGGCGAAGTCACCAACATATCTCCATTTGCTTCAGCAGAGTATCTTCTTCAATGACAGACAGATCTCATAGCATGGAGAATAGTCTATCTGATCTCCAACTGTGGCCTGTCTTCCAGACAGTTCCTGAGTATGCAGCCTTTAAGCTTCCAGATACACTCTTTCTATTCCTTCTTAGGAGGAAGATCAGAAACAGTTCTTGTTCACTTGAAAAAAGACCAGAACATGTATTTACCAACAGAGCCCAGAACTGTGTAAATAAAATTCCCAAACTCTCTGTCATACTCTACAGACAGATGGACCAGTGTGATCCCACAAGATATCACAGTCTCATCTCCTCATGGATACCATGCTGAACAAGAAGTGACTGGTGCATTTGAGGCCCCGGTAAATGCACAAGCTCCAGAAGAGACCCAGGAAATAACAAAACTGTTAGTTGGGCAGGCATGCTAAGATACACCTGCATGATAAAGCTAGATTGTTGCACATCCTTTTTTATATGCTACTTTTATTGCACAATGTATGAATAGATAGTATCATCTGATTTTTAATTCATAAAATATAGTTAAATTTAGAAAATGTATATTTAGTACTAATAAATAGAATTAACAAACCACATCTTCTTATTTCAAAGGCTGAGGGAGATATTATTCTATTTAATCTTGGCGTTTCTGCCCAATGCTGCATAATCATCAATCCACATATGCAAGCTATTTCATACACAAATTCTACCACTCTGTTCCTCTGTTTTCAATCTTGCGTTGATTACAAAATTTATGACACTTGAAAATTTTTGAGTCATGACTTCTCCACAAGGACCTAAAACCATGATTTCCTTGTTTTATAAAAATATGTAGCTCATCCATGGGGCAGGGGGAGGGGGAAGAAAAGTAAAAACAACAATAAAATTTTCTCTTGGCCCATGGCCTCTTTATATTCTTTGCTCATGTTGACAGTCAAACTCCATCTCAGAATCTCCTCTGATTATTATGAAGCTACTCTAACCAGGTTATTGCCTCACACTCTAAAATCATGAGCTTCATCAAAGTGCCCAGTTTTGTAAAACTAATGGTCATCTCAGTCCTTATTCTATTGTCTAACAATAATAATTGAAATGATTGGTAATTCACTGTTTATTCCCTCACCTTCCAGGAAAATACATCACCCTGGTTTTCCTTTGAACTGATACTGTGGACTGCCTTGTGCTCAGTGCTGGAAAGATCTCTACTTTCATCCATAATTCCATGATGAATAGATCTAATGACATGGTTTTGTTAACCAAAATCTATGTAGCAACAATACCTCCACATTCTTATATCTCTACTCTGAACTTTTACATGAAATCCAGACTCCCACTCATCTCAAACAGAGACTAACTGATTATTTCCTCAGAGGTTTTGTGGAGAGCTCGGATTTTAAATGCCCAAGCGAAGATCCTGACTTCCAGCCTCCTCATCAGTCTTTAACATCTCAGTGAGTGGCAATTGCATCCCTGCCTTTTTTTCCAGAGCAGAAACCTGAAAGCTATTTGTGATTCCTCTCTTTCCTCTGCAGTCCACGTTTGATACTCAATTTACAAAAGGATTCTGAATCCACACACTTGCTGCCATGTTCATTTCTGACTCCTGGGTGATTGCAATGGTCTTCCAAGTAGTGCCTGGGTTTTTGACCCTCGCAGAGCTGCAAACTATACTCCACTCAGCAGACAGGGAAACTATTGACCCACAAGCCAGAACTTGCTGCCTTTCCCTGACAATGAAACGCAAGTCCTGGGCAATATGCCCCCATGTTCTATTCCCATTTATCACTCTGACCCGCAACTCCCCCCCCCCCAAGGTGACATCTCCTTCTCACTAGGCTGTAGTCACACCAGCCTCAGTGCTGCTCCTCACACTGGAAGGACAGTCTCCTTGCACAGTCTGCTTTCTCTGGTCTCCTCTAAATCAGTTCTGGGTGGATCCTAGACTTCCTTTTACCTTGCCTTATTTGTCTTTGCAGCTATCACTTTCTAGCAGTGTCTTAATTATTGCATTTATTTACTTACTTCCTTACTTGCTTGTTTCTCTTTTGTCTAGCTCCTTCTGTAGTAACATGAGCCCTGGGAGGAAGGCCACTTGACTTCTTTTTTCATTGTTTATTCTATTATAAGCACTTTCCACAGGGCTTCATGCATCATAGATGTTCAATAAATATTAAAGGTTATAAGGGGGAAAGGAAGGGAGAGGAAGTGAAGAAGGGAAAGTAACTCAAAAGAAAAGGAAAGAGAGAGAAAGAAAAGGAATAGGAGGGTGAGCAAAGGAGAAAAACAGAACGGGGGAGAGAAATAAATAATAAGGGAAGAAGGACAGAAGAAAGGAAAGTAGTTCATATTTCAATGAATGACCCTAAAGTGACATCTATATAAACAACCAGAGTGTTATACTTAAAAATACCTACTTCAAGGAATTGAGTCAAACACTTTAAACTTATAATAAAATTCTATTGAAATTATCTAATATTTATCTAATCACTAATAATTAAGAAATTTCCATATTCTACTATATTTGCCTCATATTTCTCCCTTTTAATTTTAGAAACATAAAATCTTACAGATAAAATCTCATGAGACCTTTGAATTAGCTTCTCTCCATGCTTACAGATAACCCCATGCTATAATTTATATAGATAGATATGTATATAGTGATGAATACATTATATATATGAATATTCTATTTGCACCAGAATTCATCTACAAATAATGCTGTGTGTGAATTCCATAGTATATATAACATTGTATAAGTGAATTGTTCTAGTGGCTGTCCCTATCTTACCACAGTTCTGCATGATTTTTTGATTTTACTATACTGCAAAGGTGATAGGCAATCAGGAGATACTGTACTTTGGATTTTGAATTCTAGTCTTTTCCTGGAATGGCAGTAAGTGGCATGATACTCTCTTGAGATCCTGGGCAGCAGCAGTTAGCTGCAGTTTCTACATAGCCCCATAATCGAGAGATAAACAACCCACATCCCACACTACACTCTGTGGTCAGTGTTTTTCAAATATTCAATGAACGAGATAAGATATTCAATACTACATTATAAAATAGGCTTGTGTTCAGTGCTTTTTCTGTAGGCTAATTAAGTGTTCTGAGCATGTGAAAGGTAGGCTAGGGTAAGCTATGGGGTTCAGCAAGTTATGCATATGAAATGCATTTTTTTTTACTTATTCTCAACTTGCAATGGGTTTATGGGGACGTAAGCCCAATGGTTAAGTTGAAGAGCATCTGCATAAATATCTTTTTCTGATATCCTTTTATCTCTAAATATTATGTATGTGAACTTTAACTCTGTGTAGATAGATGGATAGATTGTTAGTTAATTCCAGTTTATAATGTTGGTATAGAAATATCACAATATATTTTATCCCTCTAATGACTAATATTCCATTCCCTTTTTTCCCACTGCTAACAAAAAAAAATTACTATCTTTGCACAGTTCTATTATGCCTGTATAAAAACATTACCTAGAACCTACACAGCTTTCCAGGAACACAAAAGTGAATTTGCCACATCATTAAATTTTGGTGGTGCTGTGGAACTGCTGTCCAAGGTAGTTTTCCAAGATACATCAACACTAGCAACTTCTGAGTTCCTGTTCCACATACTTTTGTGCACTCACTCAATAGTACTGATTCCTTATTGTAAATCCAATTCATTAAAAGTGGAATTTCAGTGTTCTTAATTTGCATTTCTTTGATTGCCAGTGTGGTTTTTAACTCCAAGTGGTTGCCCCAGTTACAAGGCCAGTCATGCAATGGAGACTTGTTTAAGTTTCAGCTTTAATAACTTCACAAGTAAAGCAGCCTGTATTATCACAAAACTATATCAATTTTTTGCACTGTTTTGATATTCTTATGGTCATTGCTTTTAATATAAATTTTAATTCTGCTCTTGCACTTCTGACTTCCTTTAGTTTTTCCTCATAAACAGTTTGTGTTGATTCAACCTGATCCCCCTCATTATGTACCTGGTTCCTGGTGGATCTATCTCTCCTTTCATGTGCCAGAGGCTGGGTGATGGCCACAGCCACTTGTCAACTGTCTGGTATAACTCAAGGAGGATCAGAGGTGTAATGAGGTATGTGCCTTCCTGTTGCCTGGTCACCTCTTTAAGAGGAAGATGAATAGCACCTCCCTGGTTTGAAGCCCTTGTTATGTCTTCCTTTGCTTCAAATATGGAACAATAGAATGTTCTCCTAACCCAAGGAATCCTGTTCTCACAGATATTCCTCCCAGGACGCTGCTATTATTGATTCTTTGGCGCATGCTTTTCACATTTGCTATTTTCTAACTTCATTCTTGGAATAATAACCCAAAGTGTAAACTCTTCTCAGCGCCGACAGATCGCCACCTGTACAACCTGGTATTGCCAAGTGGCATTAAAACTATGACAGGCTTCACGCATCAAAATGGGTCTTAACAATGTTGATTGCCAAAAGCAAGGAACGGCGCAATCGGCGCCAGGGTTCAGGTCAGACAGTGAGGAGCCCGGGAGCACCTAGGCAGCTTTCTTCCTTTCCACTAGAAAATAACTAACAAAATAGTTTGGGGCTACAAGAGCTGCTGTCAAAGGCAGAAGAAATGTCAAAACAAAACTTTTATTTTTTTCCTAGTTTTGTCCTGTTGAGTGAACTTGAACCATCCCACAATATGATTTTATGTGACTAGGGACAAAATAAAAATCATAGATTTGGCTCAAGTGACAGCATATGCTCACTTAATTGCCACTTAAGGAGGTCCTGTATGAGGTTCCACGCTGCTATTTTGCTCCTTCAGTGATTCTGATTGAAGTAGTTACTATTTTGAGTTCCCTTAATCCCTGGTATGTTAAGGAAACATCTACCCAAGAAACAAGGAATAGCAATTCTTGATGACAGTAATTTTACTTAACTCATAAATAAGAATATTAATATGCCATTCATAGTTTGTCAAACCCTATGCCATATATTTGAGATGTAAAGGAGTATTTGGGTCTCTTTAATTTAATTTATATTCTAGTTAGGAAAGTTCTTATGATACAAATAATAATGATATAATGCCAAAAAAATAAGATGAGAAAAAAAAAATCATGTAGTCAATGTGACTCTCCAAATGAACAGAAAATAAAATAATTCACAATTCCATGACTGGGTCCTCATCTTATACCACCTTAGGCTCAGTCAAAAGCGCCTTGAGCCCTGTTCAGAGCGGGATGCTGCGGTGCACAAATATGCTATCTCCCTGTCTCCTTAGAGGGGCTGGGGTCAACTTAGTCTCCTGTTCTGCTGGGACTGTTTCTTTTACTGATATCACATCAGATCTGCTAGAGAAGAAAAGGAAAAAATGGTTCTATTTTGTGTTTGTGTGGGCCAGCCAAGTCAGGCTTTGTCTGTGAGCAGCACAATTAGGCCGCAGTGCTTTCTGATATGTGTTAAATGAAGCCAGCAAATTGGTCAGTGCCTGTTTTGCAAGTGGTGTTGATGTGTCTGAGTCAGCACTGGCCTGCACTCCATTAAGGAATCTCATTTGCACAGTTGTCAGGGCTGTAAATAAGTAATGAGTGCTTGCCTCCATGTAGAACTCTCTTCCTGGGAACCGGGGATCCTGCACACTGGAGGTGCCTGTCAAGAGACCTACTTCCACCCTGGTACTTACACCCCGTTACGCAGGAGACCAGCTTTTAGGCCCTGTGCACACAGTACTTGTGAGGCAGTGACTGGGCAGATGGCCACCTGACTCGTTGCGTGGATTTAGCAAGGAAGTTGCTAGCCACACTCCTCAGTGCGGGTCAAATTCTTTTCTCCTTATGAGACTCTCTAATTCCCTGAGACACAATAGAAAAAACCAAAGTTTCTTTAAAAATGTAGCTTTGAAAGTGTTTCTCAGATAAAAATAATTATGAGATATTCAAGTTAATAGCAGGGATTTCTACGATATTTTTCCCTCATATTAAGTATCTCAAGGAAGGCAGAAGCTACCACTTTCCCTTCCTTCTCTCTCTGTGGCTCCCACAGTCCTACTATGTGCCCTGTATTCTTGCTACCTCCTGTTTCTCTGTAGCTCTGCTTTTCACCAGCTAGTAGCCTCTCTCCTTCGAAATACAGCAGACCTACCATTCTGGATTTTCAAGTTCTCTAGTTTATCTTTTATCAGGCCCAATAGTAAGGGAGTTCAAGGGTTGAGGTTGCAAAAGTAGAGGAGGGTCAGAGGTTTTTGTTTTTCCAAATGTAATTATTATATTTATCATTCAGATCACACAATTGCTATGTATTAAATAAATGACAAATCAATTTGTGTAACTATTAGTATTTACAAATTACAGAAGAAGAAAATAAGATCTAAGTATTTTAAGACATCTATCCAAGAATAACTTCATTGTAAGTGGCAGTTGTAGAGAATAAATTTGTTGCTCTCGATTTCAAGGCTTTTCAGATTATGATATTCTGGCAACCAGGATACATTTCTGTGTAGACTGAGTTATTATATGTCACAGGTAGAATAAATGCCAAAATACATGCTAATCAGACAATTAAGAAGCCAGTTATTCAAAGAAGTGCTATATTTCCAAAGTTTGGGGCCATTATAGTGATTTAGATACAATAATATTTAGTTTGCGTTCTTAAATAAGCACTTCTGGATCATAGCAGATGGTATCAATTATGAGATAAAAAACATATTTTGAAATTGAATCCAAGCATGCTATATATATATATATATATATATATATATATATATATATATATTGATACACTAGGTTAGTAGGACAGAGAATTAGTAACTTTAATCTTTGTTTTGTTCCCTAGATTGTTTTAAATTACAAAATATTTTAAATAAGTAAAATTTGAATTTGCAGGATAAAAATGCAAAGATAATGTGGCTCCCAAGCAATTTTTTTTTTGAACTATGAATTTAACCCTGGCATGCTTAATTGCTGAGCTACGTCTCTGGTCACTTTTTCTTTTTTTATTTAGGTATGTATGTATTTATTTGTTTTTTAAATTTTGAGATGGGTTCTAAGCTGCTGAGGCTATCTTTGGAAGCTTGAAATGCTCCTGCCTCAGGCTCCCAAGTTGTTGGGATTATAGGCGAGCACTAGAGCACCTGGCTAGCATCTTAAGTTAGCGTGGCACATTATTTACAATGAGTGACAGATGTTAATGTATTTTGATTAAGTACAGTTATCCTTTATTCTGATTCCTCCAGTTTGGGCCTAGCATCCCTTCCTGTTCCAGCATCCCACAGGGAAACTACTAGAGAACCAAAGATAGAATTCGACACCTACTTAGTTCTACAAGGCTATTGGGCTGTGAGCAGGAGGCGGTGAGGAGACATCTGCACCCTGACTGCGCTTACTGGTAGGTAAACAGGCAGGAGCAGCACAGCACACCCAGTCTGAGAGTCTCTGTTACTAGGTCCTGTGATTTGAATGTCCGTGTCCCCTTAAGTTAATGTGTTGAAGCCTACGCCCCCAGGAGAGGGTATGAGGAGGTGGGCTTTGGGGGTGATTAGCTTGTGAGGAGGGAGCCCTCATGAATGGGATTCAGTGCAGCTGCAGGAGGCCAGGGAGCTTGTGTTGTCCTCCCACCAGGTGAGGACACAGCTGGGAACCAAGGAGCAGGCCCTCCACAGACACCTGGCTGCCTGGGCTTTGATCTTGGGTGGCCCAGCCTGAAAACAGGAGGAGATAAATCTCCAGTGTTCATAGACCACCTGCTCTGAGCAACCCAAGCCGACTTGGACTCTGTCTTCAATTCCTTCATCTTATTATCTTTAGCATGTTAGCATATCTAGCATACTATTGATTTCAGAAATGTTAGTTTTTTCCTTAAAGACAAAAAAAAATGACCCAATCAATAAATGGACAAAGGAAGTGAAAAGTCACTTCACAGAAGAAGAAATATGATCAGTCAACAAATATAGGAGAAAATATTCAATACCTCTAGCAATCAGAGAAATGCAAATTAAAACTACACCGAGATTTCATCTCACTCCAGTAAGAATGGCAATTATCAAGAATACAAGTAATGATAAATGTTGGCTAGGAGGTGGGGAAAAAAGTACACTCATACAATGCTGATGGGATGGCAAATTGGTGCAACCACTGTGGAAAGCAATCTGCAGATTCATCAGAAAACTTGGAACGAAACCACCATTTGACTAGTTATTCCACTCCTCAGTATATACACATAGGACTTAAAATTTGCATATTCTAGTGACACAGCTATATCAATGTTTATAGCAGCTCAATTCACAGTAGCCAACCTATGAAACCAACCTAGGTGCCCTTGAACAGATGAATGGATAAAGAAAATGTAGTATGCATACACAATGGAATATTACTCAGCCATAAAGAAGAATGAAATCATGGCATTTGCCTATAAATGCATGGACCTGCGACTACTACTAAATGGTAATAAGCCAACCCTAAGAAACTGAACGCCAAATATGAATGTTCTCTCTGATATGCAGATGCTTACTCATAATAGGTAGGATGGGGAGAGAAAAGTCCGTTGCATTAACAAATGGGAATGAAGGAAATATAGGGGTGGTGGGAATAGGAAAAACAGTAAAATGAATCAGACATAACTTTCCTATGTTCCTATATGAATACACAACCAATGAAACTCCATATCATGTATAACCACAAGAATGGGAAGTTATACTCCATGTACATACAATATGTCAAAATATGTTAAAAAGAACAAATTCAAATATTTTAAAAAATTAAAAGAATAAAAGAAATGTTAGTTTTTATTGCCCAAAGCTTGGTGTGAGTCCTTCTCTATCTTTTCCCAACTCTACATGCTTCCTTATTCCTCTAGGTTCTTAAACATGTTAGAGTTCTAAGAATCATCCTTCTCTACAGATAGTACATCAGTCTCATTTCTAGGCTGGTGTTCAGAGATTGGTTATTCTGTTCATTATTGGACATATTTCCCTCCCTTTTTTTATAAATCTTATAACAGATTCTGATTGCCAGACTCTGTGATCCTCATCTTCTCATTGTCAGATAGTTTTGCATTCTGGTGAATATTAGGGTTTTGTTCTGGGATGTGGTTAAATGGCTTAGAAAGGTTTTGCCCCTACCAAGCTTGCGGTAAGGCTTTGCTGTGTGGGATGAGAGCAATATTTAGCTGAGGGCTAATTTTCCTCTCTACTGAGGCAAAACCCTTCTGACTACTGTACTCAATACTCCTTGAAATATAAAGTTTTACAGTATTTCTGGTGGAAATAGGAACTATCCTCAGCCTGATGTTGTTCCCAGCTATTAGCTATTGTTCCTTCAAATCTTTTCTTTCTCCTGTCCAATTCCATCAACAGGAGTAGAACCGAAGGCAGACCCTGGGCATCAACAGTTCTCTCTCTGATCCTCTGCTTCCTGGTACCCTGCTCTGTGGATTCTCAGATAGGGTCTCTCTGGACTCCCAGACTCCTCTCCTGCACTGACGCCTGGTCAACCCTCTCCACCCACAAGACTTAGGCAACCAGTATGCTCACCACACCTGTTTCCCATTTCTCAGAGACCATTGCCTGATGTCCAGTGATTTATATTCTGTGGCTTCATACAGCTAGTTTTTAAGTTATTTCATGTGTGCACATGTGCGCACACACACACACACACAAATGTTAAATCCCTTTTGCATCATCTTAGATGAATGAACCCCCATGTGTGCATTTTGAAGATATAACATTTGAAATTCTTCCCAGCCTTTAGAAATGGAAGAAATAAATTTCCACTGTTTACAGACGTAAGATGTATATAGCATTATTTCATTTAGAATAAGCATAAGAAGTTTGAGATTTTACTATGAGTTAAAGATTTGACAAGTTTCTTTGTGTGTGTATGTGTGTGGAGAGGACTACTGGGGATTGAGCCCAGGAATGCTCTGACACTGAACCACATCCTCAGCCCTGTTTTTATATTTTATTTTGAGGCAGGGTCTCTCTAAGTTGCCCAGGCTGGCCTCTAACTTGTGATCCTCCTGCCTCAGCTTCCTGAGTAGCTGGGATTGCAGGTGTGCTAGTTATTTCTATCAAATACATGAGCAAAACTTCACATAATTTCAATTATGTTAAAAATTTTTTAAAAATTGTCTTCTTGAGAATTGTGCCTTTATTGAATAAATCCTACATGTCCTACACAATGTTAGAGTTAATTTTATTTAAGTCTTATGCAAATGTTGTTATTCCAAAATAAAGAAGCAGGAAAGTATAATTTGGAGAAAGACAATGGATTGATAAATATGATTATTTAGTGAGTACATAACCCAAGGAATATATCTATCTGACTTAGAGAATTTATTTTTTTAGTAGAACATTATGCTTTAAAGATACATATATTTGTATTTTACAAATTTGTTTTAAAATAAAAATTAGTTTGATAAAAACATATTACCTTTCCCATGGATGTTCTATATTAAACTTAAGGTGTGAAGCTTGAGTTATTTTACTTTATTGTATTTCTCAAATAAAGGCATTAACAACCTTATGATATAATTACAAATCACACCTATAAGCCTTCATTGAAGGAACCACAAAGGGAACATTTAAGTTAATAACCCATGGTTAGGATTTGAAAGAGAAACTATTTAAGATTCAAGCTTGATGATAAAACAGACCCATTTCAGTAAAAGTTCTGAGAGAAAATTATGAGTCCAAACTCCTCAGGAGATTATACTGCTATAGATTGGAACATAAACGCACAGGAATATGGATGATTAATATGCTTTAAAGTTCGTGAATCTTTAAATGGAAGCTGGAAAAATCAGGCTGCATTGAATTTTTATGATATCCTGTGCTTACTGGATACAAGAAAGCACAAAATCAATATTTTTACATCATATCCAGTTATCATAGTAACTCCTAGTTAGAACTTGATACTTAAATAAATATAAGTACTTTTTGTTCCGGAGCCATTTGGAAAAATTATTTTAAAAACCCTATGTAGATATTCATTTAGATGAATAGTAAGCATACACATAATCTTTTATAGTACGTCATTAGTTTTTCCATTTGCAAAATTAATAGAGACTAAGTTGAGTACTAATTTGAAGATACTTGGTGGAATAGGTCTTTCCTCCATTGAGATATGATTAATAATTATAATATATAATGTCTAAACACTGTCTAATGAGCCTGAAAACACTAAGTTAAACAAACATATTAACCTTCTAGCATGAGTTGGAGTTAGTGTTCTACAGAAAACCAAACCTTTCTCCATGACATAGAAAATAGTAATGGAATCTCTTGCCTGTGTTAAGTCAAAAAGACTGTCTTTTATTTCTATGTCGTTCAACAGTGGCTATGAGACCAATGCACATTTAAAAAGTTTAGTTGAACAGTAACTTTTATTCTGGGGGAAAAAGAGAACATTTAATGGTTGGGGATTTCATTGATGAGGGCCATTTTGACTGATCATCTCTAAAAGCCAATTAGCAAGAAGAGAGGAAGGAAAGAGGAAGTCTTCAAAGTCCCTCTCAATGTTCTTCTATGTTTATTTTCAGGAAAGATTCATTCACAAGATTTTAAAGTATCATTCTTTTATTTGACTATTTTTTTATTCATCTCAAATTTGTAAATAATTCCATTTGGCACAGAGACACAGATCTAGTAGGATAATCACTTTTCATTTTCATATCTCTACATGTACAGGGGCAAACCATCTGGAGAAAGAGCTGGAAGAAAGCCAGGCAGGTCTGCTGTTACATTTAATTTAGCCAGTTTTTATATGATGTGAATTGCATCTGAATCCCTGATCACATTCAAATCAGTGACTTTCAGTCTTGCAGTGTTTCATAACTGATGAAAGTTATGCAGCTTTGTGTTTATGATCTAAATTGTTAAAATTATTCCATAGGAAATAATAATAAATTCAATCATAATATTTTCAATTAAACCCAAGCATATGTTATGTGATTAGGCTATTGCTATGTTAAAAAAAAAAAAAGAATATACAACTTACTACCTTGACCTCTTACAATCTAGTAAAGACCGCAGACATGTATAAGTCAACAATCACACAATGAAAAGACGATTACATTTATTTTTGAAATGCAGACTATACCCAATTTAAGAAGGCTCAGCTGAAGGCTTTTTGACTTACAAAGTCAAAAGCGGTATGCATTCAGTAGAAACAATACTTTGAATTTTTATCCTTTCCTGGGCTAGTGGATGTGCATTGTGATCCTATCTTGCAAGGTCGGCAGCAGCAGTGAGCCGCAGTTTCCAGTCAGCCACAAAATCCCAAGGGCAATCACCCCGGACCACACAGAGCAGGGTTGCTCTGATGTTCAGTAGCTTGGGTGAATGAAGTGCTTTTCCCCCCTAAGATACTTCAAATTTACAATGGATTTATCTGCACACAATTCCAACCCAAGGAACACCCGCATATCCTCCACCCTGATGCTACAATTATAGTCTATTCTTTCATCATTGTTCACTGAGAATATTGTAATAATTTTCAAATTAATGCCTCTGCCTGAAGACCTTTTCCTTTAAATTACCTGAAATCTTAAATGTGAACTCCAGTTTTCTTTTATCCTGATGCTAAAGCTCCATGGTCTTCCATTCCTTCTGAAGAGTGGAGAATGCAAAACCAGCAGGTTATCACCTGTTTGTTAATAATAGCTGCAGCAATCACATCCTGCCACCCGTGTGATCATCTCCAGTCACTCCACACTTCTCACCTTTCCCATGGTCAAAATTCACACACACACTCACGCACGCACACACACACACACACACTCACACACACAGATATCAACAAGCTCTCCTTTTTCTGGAACATCCATGATTTTCAAGAAATTGAGTCATTTAAAATTATACACCTTTGTCAATTTTCCAATGTGTTCAATAGTTTTTCTATCAATGTTAATGTATATTTATATTAATAACTGTCCTAACAAAAATATAAACAATGCCAGGTGTGGTGGGGCATGGTTATACCAGCAGATACCTATGAGGCTGAGACAGGAGGATTGCAAGTTCAAGGCCAGCCTGGGCAATTTAGTGAGACACTGTCTCAAAGAATAAAAAGGGTGGTAATGACCCTGGCTTTAATCCTTAGTATTGCAAAATGAAGAAGAAGAAGGAGGAGGAGGAGGAGGAGGAGGAGGAGGAGGAGGAGGAGGAGGAGGAATAAAGAAAAGTAAATATAAGCTATTATAAAAGTAAAAAAGGGAAGTTGTTTTTACAAATATGGGCTAAAGAAAATTATATTCAATAGCGTACTAACTTAACTTTGTCTTGTAAATACAGATAGTTTCTAAGATAAGAGAATGAACAAAACAGAGGATTACCAAAAAACAAAACAACAACAACAACAAAAACTCCAGAGATGGATATCTTCTTCTCTCCCTATTGTTCTTTTTTCAGGTTATGTGATATCCTTGGCATGCAAAAATAAAGTGGATGGTCTGTGTTGGAATTCTGCTGTGTCTTATGTGGGATTTTTGTCAGCTGCTTACAGAATACCTATCCACCACTTACCCCTCACGGACAGAATCTTAGCTTTTTCCATGGCAATGAGACAGGTAAAAAAAAAAAAAAAAATTCTTCTTCTTCTTCGACTCTTTTGAAGTTATAATACATTTACACAGGTCCTAGTCAACCTTTTTTTCTGCTGTGACTAATGAATCTGACCAGCACAACTTTAGGGGAAGAAAAGTTTGAGGACTCACAATTTCAAAGGTTGTAGTCCAGAGAAGGCTGGCTCCCTTCCTCAGGGCTCCAGGTGAGGCTGAACATCATTACCCAGGAGAGGGGGGCAGAAGGAAGTGGATCACATCATGGTGATCAAGAAACAGAGAGAGACTCCAACTCCAGATACAAAATATATACCCAACAGCCATGCCCCTAATTAACCACTTCCTCCAGCCACATCCCACCTGCCTCTAGTCCCCACTCAGTTAATCCCATCAGGGATTAATTCACTGATTGGGTTAAGACTCTTACAAATCTAATCATTTCTTCTCTGAAACTCCCTGCATTGTCTCACACGTGAGCTTTTGGGAGACGTCTCATATACAAACCATAACAACACATAAGAACACAAGCAGAATTTACTAGAATTTCTGACAGAACATTTCTTTCTGTACACGTCTATTTCCTTGACCTCTCACTATGCCTTTTTCTCTTCTGTGACAAAGATTTGAAGACCCAAACTGAGTAGCTATTATACAAACACGGCAGATTATTCTGTGAATCAAAGTAGCCTCACCAGGCCTTAATAAAATGACATCAGCAATGACCTATCTGTGGTTTCTCGTTACAAAACAAACAGGCTGCAAGGTTTTGTTTTGTTTTGTTAATTCATCCCAAAGCCAAATACAGTTTTTGACTACTCCAAGTCTATAATAATTATTGTCATAGACTAGGAGGAAAGAAACATAATACTCCAGGATATACTGATAAAATATTTAAATATATATCCAGCAACTTTTAATTCCACCAGCAGTTAGTGGCTACCTCATGGGTCTACCATTCAGCTATTAATATATGTTCAATATGAAGATGTATATTGATAAACATGCCAATGGTTGATTTTGATTCTGACATCAAACTAATAACATATTGTAAATGGAGTATCAACAGAATCATTTGTGAGTCTTTGTGACAAAATCAGCAAGATATTGTGTCAGTGGAAGCTTCTGTGAATAGATGGATCAATATATTGAATTACAATGAAATCTGAAATAACTATAACATAATTAATCCAATCCCTCAGTTTTGCAGAATGGACTTTTACAGGAAAACCAAAATACAATAATACTGGCATATAGGACACTTTTTTGAACACAAAATAATGAAAATTATAAAAAGCCCAGAAGAGAATTTGAAATTGAAATATCCCTATTTTGATATTTTTTAATGGATCATTACAACTAACATTTAAATTTAGAATACAGATTCCCTAATAAAAATTCTAGGCCAGATAGACTGATGAATTTGAGTGAAATTTTTAAAAATTGAAGCCACCAATACTTTGTTTTGTTTTGCTTTAGCTTGAACTAAACAGAGAAGAAAAGCAAAGAAGTTCTAAGTTTGAGGCAGATAGACTTTGTCACATATAAAAGTGAGAGAGGAATATGGGTTGGTAGAGGCTTGATGTATACAGTGAAATCTGAAATTCACACCCAGTGCATGAAGCAAGGAGCCTAATCAATTTCATTCATAAATATAACCAGTAAAAACAAGACTAGTCTCTTTCATTTAAGTCCATTTTCTCGATTTCTGCTGTATTTCCTAGAATCGCTTGGGCTGCATCCTCACCTACAGTGCTGTTGTTCACGATGAGGAATGCTCAGATCTCAGTCATCCTTATATTTTAGCTCATCCAATACAGGAAAGAGGCTTGCTTCTCTCTTCTTTGCAGTGAATTTCTCTCTCTCCTTCCGTTAACAATAGTTGTGTAGCACTTATACTGACATTCCAAACAATGTGGGGGTACAAATTGTTATTTAAATGAACCTCCTGGTTAGCTGGGCTTAGTCATATTAAAGTTTAGATGTGACTCATGCACAATTTAGAGGAGAACGTTTTAGTTCCATATAATTATTTCTTAAATGTCTGCCACATTTTAAGATGTCATACTTTTAAATGATAACGGTGCCCTTCTTTAAAGAGAGGTCTTCCATCATCCCTGGCTCCTAGGAGGTGTCCTCTGAACCTCTGGACTTGCCCAGGGGCTGGATTACCTTTGGTATTCAGGATGGACCCTTCAGATCACATCTGATAGTTTAAGACAAGCAATGACTCAGGGTGGGGACTGGTCATGGCCAAAAGACCAACTACATTATTGAAAGTGGGAATTTTGTGTTCTGTGTTATCAGTTGATTTAGCAACTGAGTTTATCCATTGGGGCAATCAATCAAAAAATAATGTCTAATAAGGAAGCCCTGGGAAACCACAAAAGCTTGGGTAAGCTTCCTGGGTGTCAACACTGTGCTTACTGTCACACTTGCAAACACCACTGATGCTCGGGGGAGTGTCCAGAGGACAATGGATGCTTCCTAATTGGAACTCTTCTAACTTTGCCCCTTGTGAGCCTTCCTTTGGCTGGTTCTAATTTGTACTATTTATTTCCTTATAATGAATGCGCATCATGATAATGGTTTTCAATGAATGCTGAGAGTTTCTCTAACAAATTATGAAAATTGGAGGTAGTTTTGGGAAACTTTGGAACCATAATCCAGCTCAGAAATCTAGGGCAGACTGAGGAATGTGGAGAAATGTGCCCTTATCCTCACAGTGTGGCCAATTCTGGGTAGAGCATTGATTAAATCTCTTCAACACTTGATCTCCAGATGTATCTGCTAAAGACTAAAAGAGTAAATATATTTTTACTTGATAAGATGAATATGTTCAATTTGTCATATCTTCCAAAAAATTCATAGAGTTTGGACTCTTAATCTCAGCCTGCATTTGTCCTGTGGGAATCTTTATTTATATGAATTCTATTTGGGGAGAATTTAATTCAGCAATGATCATGCATAAAATGCTATCTCATTTGAAACTGAAACCTTTATACCATGGACCAAATCAAAATTATGATAATGAAACACCTTGATTTTCATGAAGGTCTTGTTTTTTTAAATGCTGCACGTGCTGTGTCTCTATCTATTACAAGGCCTTCCTGATTTTCACCACTCTTAAAAAATCCAGATATAAGTTGTTTTTCCCAGAAATGTCTGTGCTGTCATGATATCAGCACGTTTAAAAATTATCAGAATGCAGTAAGTGTTGTGAAATTTCAGGGTTACCAGGAGGGATGCAAGGTCTAAAATGGCACACTGGGCATTCATGCTCCATGCTGGGCCAGATGGAGCAGCACAGAGCTTACAAATGACAGCAGATACTTAAAGTATGACATACTTTTCCAGTAGTCAAGTCAACAAGCTAGACAAAAATACAGCACAGACCTGGTCAGAGCATAATGACAGTTGAAATTGTCCTCACAACATATGTGTAGCTAAGGCTTTCATATACCCTCCTTCATTCACTCTTGGTGTGGAGATGGTCTATGGGATCAGCACATGATCTACATGATAACATTTTATATTTAAAGAGTCTAATTTACTCACTCAGTGTCAAACGTTTTTCACTACATCATTTTATCATTTTGCCACAAAATAATTTGTTTTGTAAACTTTTTTTTTTTTGGTGCTAAGTGTTGAACCCAGGGCTCTCACATGCTTAGCACATGCTTTACCATTGAGCTACATCCCAACACCTAATTTGTCACCTTTTAAAGATCCTGTCCCCCTTTAAGAGCACCTTATTCCCATCTCAGTTATCATGATATGTCTTATCATTTTTTTCTTCTTTTTTTAATTCATGTTGCTGATTTGGGATTCTCTTGCTATTAGAAAAAATTATGTTTTGTATGACAAAGACCATATTGCTACTACCTGTGAGCTTTAGACTAACATTAAATAATACATCCCTAAGTTTCAACTACTTTGCAACTATTATAGACATATTCTCAGACCTTCTTCCTAATGGTCCTAAACTGATACCCATGTGACAAGGCATCTTCGGCCTCTCTAGTAAGTGCCTGGTTAGCAAGTCTCAAGGCATTCAGTGTGTAAAACCTTGTCTTCAGAGTAACATATAGTTTAACCATCTGAACTAAAAGAAAATTAAATCAATAAGCATTTTATAAGGGAAACAGGCAGCTCAGTGCTTAATTTGAATCTGTGAAGCTCTCTACGGCTTTGGGAAAATGTTAAGTACATTTTTAAGAAGACATTCCAGTTCCATCAACAGAAAACGCAATCCCCTGCTACTAAATGCAATCAAATCAAAACTCAAGAACACAGAATAATACAATCCTAAACTCGAGAAACCATCCACCAGACCCTATAGACACATCTCTTCTAAAAGTGTACGTGCTGGTGCCCATTACATATTGCTGGAACTTTATTTCTAAGGATTAAAATGCATTTTTCTTGATTTTCAGAGGGTCAGTCTCTACCTGTGAACCAGGCTTTCCCTCTGTTAGATAAATGAGAATTACTTTCTCCAAACCACTTGTCAGTTGAGTTTATGGTTATATCCCAACCTTGAGCTTTGCATGAGATTTCAAAGATAGAAGAGAATCAGAAGCCTATTCTTCCTCCTGCAAAAGCATGCAAGTAATGGATGAGATTCAGTAGTTATAAGACTGTGGAGCAAGCTGCAGTTTGCCCTGGAGAGTTAAGAGTCTCTCTTCTGCAATTCTGTGGTTTTTGACATTTGCTGGTTCTGCAAGTGATTGATTAGCCTAAGATGTACCTTCCGTCCCTTCTGATTTCCATCTCTTTCATTGGTTTTGTAGGTACCATTGTCCCTGTATTAGAGGACCTACTATTCAAGATACTTGCAGTATTTTTTCCCCTAAGTGACAGAGTCATTGCTCTTGAATTCTTCAAATACCATCAAGGTGACCAATCGTTGATTATTGCACTTGCTTAGTGAAATGCATGCAAACTTACTGTTGCTTAGTGAAGTTCTTATTACTGGATAATGGCCATTGAGTCTGGAGTGTAAATGTTGATTAAAATTAATTTTAATATAACTTACTATTGTAGTAAAGGCAAATAAAAATGCATAAGGTTTGCATAGATCCACGGAGAGCCATCATTTTACCTATGGCCAATGAGTAGTCACTGGTGATCTTTTTCTATTCATTATGCTGTATTTAGCTTTCCTTAGATCATTGATAAAATGTGAGAATCTAGAAATTATAAAATCCAATGAGAATGTTATTAATCCATTTAAAATACAGTGTAATAATTTACTTTAGTAAAAACCCTTTAATTTTAAGGCTCTTTCTCTGCACTTGAGTTTCTTTTCTTTCTTTTCTTTCTTTTTTTTTTTCTCCATAAAACTCAATTAAGGATAGATTTCTGAGAAGCAGAACTTCAGATGGAGATTCTTGTGTCCGTGATGTATTAATGAAGTGCTCTCAAGATCAATTTAAAAGGAATTGGGGAAGCAGAATAGAGAAAGGGGAGACAGTGATTACCCCTTGATTTAGACTGCAATCTATTCCCTCAGCCATGTTGTATAGGAAGCCCAGAGGTATCCCACTTTGAGTCAAAGAATACTTGAACTTGATACCTTCATATCAGTTAAGTTGTGGGATCTTACTAACTGAAAGTCATATGTAACCTCTCAGGTATTTCCAGGGTGACAGTACAAGCTGGGGTGACAGCAATTTTCTGTAAAAAGTACAGTTGTGAGAGATTAATATCTAATACCCATCAGCAGTGGGGGTAGAGCTGTGGTCCTTTGAAGGCGATTAGGGAAGATCACCAATAGCATCCCTATATAGGATTCACATCTTTGTATGTTTGAAACTCCAAAATTATGAAGAGATAAGTCATAAGTCTTTCTTATTCCTGTCTCTTCAGTCACTGTATTTTTAAATCCCTTTAGTGTATCAAGTTTCATAGACATTTTTCTCCTTTCACATTTTTTTGTATAAGCAAAAGAAAAAATAAATACAAATTCTTTTGTATCATGCCCTTTCCATACATGTGAAATCTACAAAAGTCTGATGTAAGAATTCAGTGTCTGTAGTTCTGTCTGCTTTTCTAACTCAAACTATGGGGAGCAGTGTCTCCCATTAGTATATCAAGATCATACTCATTATTTCAATCATCTAGAAGCCCAGTGCTTATAATTCACCCACTGAGTCTTCTCTTACTAGACTGGAGTGTGCACTAGTAATCTGTGTTACAGAACCACATCCATTAGCACATGCTGGGGTAGAGTTAGTGCTACTTTATTTGAGATGTGGTTCCAGGGACACAGCCAGCTCAGCAAAGAGGTTTAGACACCAAGGCCATCCAAGATCTGTACTGTGAGGCTAGAAGGCTCAGTTGTACCTTCCTTCCCTTCTGATTTTCATCTCTTTCATTGGTTTTGTAGGTACCACTGTCCCTGTATTAGAGGACCTACTATTCAAAAATAAATACTGTGAAAATTCACAGTTTAGAGTTATTTATTAATGGATCTAATAATGGCAAAGCCTGTATGCGATCCAAAATAATCCAAAGGATAAACTATTCAACAAAGGAATACAAATGACTGAAAAATCATCAAATATCTCATTATTCATCTCTACTCTGAAGAAAAACATGAATTTTGAAACACTGAACCTTGCTCATTTCATAAAATAGTAATAATAATAGTCAGATTGGCTTGTATCACACTGTATTTGTCATAATTTATATCCATCAAACCATCTGATAAATCCCCTCTTGGCAAAGCCTAAGGATTAAGGAACATTTTATGATATACCATAATAGAACTTCTGATCCCATTGGTTTACTATGATGCAAACATAAACCAAAATCCTATTGAAGATTGGTATAAGTGAAATTTACCGAATTACTTTCAACCTTGTATTGCATGATGAATAAAACATTTTGACCCCTAAAAGAGAAAAATATCCTTATTTTGCATTTTATGTCAGAATCTAGCATGTAGAACTAGAAACAACAATAATGTTAAGTAACAATGTACATGTTCAAGTTAGTGCAAAATATTTCTGACTGAAAATTGTTTGAATTTTAAAAGCAAACCAAAAGGACTACTTACTCTCTGGGGTATTGCAGTGTCAAAAGTACTTGTGATTGTGGAACTTGATACTATCCATCCTCCTTTTTGACCTCAACCAAGAAAATCCTCTTACATGCTTGTCTCTTGCCCAAGTAGATTAATGAATTCAGGATATAATAGGTCCCTGAAGTGATTTGCATGTATTGATTAAATGTCATGAATGAAACGCTGCAGGTTAAATTACCAGAGACACACAAATGGAGGAAGCACAATTGTAAGCATTGTTTAAATAAATTACTTGGTGATTCTTCTTGACACATGATTATATTCTTTATATTGACCCCGGTGTCTGTCTAAGTAGGGAGACCATGACATACAACTGTAAGTAGGAAGAGGAACTGTTGACGGTGGAGTCTAACACTCTGGGAGTCTTCATCTCCAGGAAACACTTCATTATTTCCTTATAAGTATAAATTGAAAGGTCTCGGTTATATGATTAAAGGACATTTCATAAAACGTAGACATTTAAAAAATGTGCACTGGCACTGATGTTTATAAGCAAAACTAGATTATACTCAGAAGATTTTGACATAGACTACAACAATAATGTTGGCTAAACTGAGAGAAGGATGAGCAAAATAAATAAGGATCCCAGCCTGAGAGTCCCTACACTAAGTAAGTTAAGGAAAAGAACAGCTCATATTAAAGTTCACAAAGGTCCCAGTGCTTGCCTTCCTTATCCCTCTCTCCAGAGCTCCTTGGAATGATTCTTATGTGACCCTATGTGGTCACCCTCATGCCAGGTCAGAAGAGCTCTTGGCTCTTCTATTCATGAGGGATCCCAAACAGCAAGGGAAGCCACATCACTTATTTCCTAACAACAATACATGTCTCATTCTTCAGCTGCCCCACCCTGTGACTGTCACCACATGCAGCCTTAGTTTTTAGTTTCTTGTAGGTAAATAATTTCCAGTAACCTAAGATTTCTTCCTGCAAGGATGTTCTATGTGTAAGAATGGCCTTTAGCCACACTCTTCTATGTGTAAGAAAGGCCTGAGCCAAGGCCTGTCCAGGGGTCAGAACTGACCAAGGCATAACACACCAATTTAAAATGAATGAGACCATGTATAAAACAGGAGAGCAGAGAAACAAACGGGAGGACACTAATAAAACTAGCAGCAAACGAGTGAAAAGGACGTGGGGAAAAGAACAAGAGGGGTTGGTTCATGTCCACCTCAACAATCCTAGTACCAGAGGAGAATTCGAAATGTGTGAGCAGCCCCAGGGCTGCTGAGGCCCAGCATGCTCTTCACTGATCCCAGGGAAAGAACTTGGACAACACTATGGAGAGGGTTTGGCCATTTTATTACTCATGCACTCTTCCCCGCAGCAGTACAATGGAGGGCTGTCCCATGCCTGCAAGCAGGGAGAATACATGGGACAGGTTGTATGCCTACTTCAAAGGTGGATTTCTTCAGATGCCACATGAGCACCTTCCTTTGCAAACAAGACCACCCTGCTTTGATTCTCACCTAAAGGCTGAAGAAACAACTGTCCTGATGGGAATATGCAGCAAAAGGCTTCTAGAAGACAGTCTGAAATAAGAGAGGCCTTGAAAAAATTGTAGAATAGTTGAATGCTTGAAAGCAAAAGTGAAGATATAGTCATACACAGACTGCAGCTTGTAAAGTTAAAGTAAAAAATAAAACATTTACTTAATTATTCTGCTACTATGACTGTTTTCGATCTTAAGCTAAAATCCATTTGCTTCCTCTTTTATTTTGGATTGGATATGTCATATTTGGTTTGACTTTAATCTCTAATAATGCATGATTTCTTTTAACTTTATACTCATTGATTAAAAACAGGTTCACATGAAGAAAGTATATATATAGTATATTATTATTCACACAGTATTATTCTTAGTGATATGTTGACTAAATGCAAAGCAAACTAAAATGTTACATGGATTTTAACCCTATGAAAGTGTACATGTGTGTGTGTGCGCGTGCGTGCACGCGCGCGTTGGTTGCAGATATTTAAAAACCAGAAAAAAGAAAAGACTGACAAATAAAAGTTGATAAAAGTTGATACTATTCTCATCTCACCAAGTAAGGAGTCTGGAGATGTTTTGTAATGTTATAAAAATAGCATATTGGGGCTCAAGCGTATATTACAAATTGTGAACAAATTAGAAATGGATAATAGGGACAAACTAAAAGTAAGTCTACAATTATATCATGAACAATGGAAAACACAGAGGAACAGGAAGAGAGACATATAGATAAATTATAGTTTTACCAGATTAAAAAAATCTGTAGATAAAGCTGATAAATTATAAAGTAACTACAAATTTATTGTACGACATCCCCACTATGAACTACAAAGTTGAATGGCTTGATGTTGTCTCTGGACAGCTAGATCAGTGCAAAGGTAGGTAATGAGGCAAGTGTGGGTTTTAGTAAATATCCTCTGTATTATTTGAAATTCTAATAAAAAAATAGCAGAACTGGAAAATGAGATGCTTCTGAATATCATTTAGCTAATTATTGATTCAAAGAGAAAAGGGCTTGGAACTTGTAGAGGGTCTCAAATTCCTTCACCATAACTGTTCATGCAACTTGTTAAAGAAGTTTTCTGGTCCTATCACAATTCCTCTCTGGTAGGTCTGTAATGCTCTCTGGGAAGGTGTTTTGTTATCGCATTGTGATTTTATTCTACTACACAGCTCATTCTGATAACATGCCACAATTCTCTACCCAAAATTAGAACTTGCTAGGACTTCTTAATTTAAGAGTCTGTAGAAAAGGAACCAGCAACTTAAAATTCACTGAATAATGTTTTTACTTACATGCTTAAAAATAATTACCTTTAATTCAATCACTTCTATTTTCTGAAACTAAGATTTGTTCTTAGGAGAAAGAGAAGTACTTGGAATTCTTTCTTTCACCCAGTTATTTCTTTTACTCCAATGTTGATTTTCAGTTCATGCTATTAATTATACATTAAATTTGTTATAGAATGCATACAAGTGAGAGTAATCCACACTAACACACACCAGAGGGATAAACTTTGTGTATTCACTATAGATGACAAGACCATTCACAAGAGGACTTGATAGTCAGAATTACCTGCTGCAAAAAAGAACAAATAGATGAACATTCCCTAAAAGGCACTGACTGTGTTATTAACTTTCCAAGTGTGTGTCTCCTCTGTATGTGTCTGTTGAAGGAGCCAGCAGGGAAGTTCTTCTCCTCTGCTGTCATTTAGTCTTTCTTTGCAGCTCTGCTTTGTCCTTCCCAGGATGACCTTCCAGGTCAAGGTGGAAGGGACTCTTTCAGCAGCATTCTGTTCCTACTATTTTTTTTAAGTGACAAGTATTGAATCCTTTATTATGTTGAGCTTTCTGAATAATTTCCAATTTATAACATGATAAATGATTAGTCCTTTTAAATTTCATATTTGAAATCAATAAATGACATTTTCATTGCTGAAAGGAAAAGGGAAATAAGAAAAAAATGCAAAGAAAGGGTTAATATTGGCCTATTTGAGAAAGAAAATGAAAAGGAGTCCCCCTAAGGGCTTGTGCTTCATCTTACTGTGTATTGAAATGTGAGCTGCAACCACCCGTCTGGTTAATAACAATTCATGCAGCTGTCAATCTTTTTGACCAATGTCATCAATATTTTACACTGCAAAATAACAACACTTAAGAATCAGGACCACAAGAAGCACTTGGGGCAAAAGTGTTTCTAACACGATAATGAAATCGACAATACAGAGCCAGCATTTCCAATAGGTATTCTAAGGAAGGTTTGATTGTGATTTTTCTCAGCAGTAGAAACCACTGCTCCTTATTACAAATGAGAACTAGTGCACTGGAGAAATGACGTAATATCAATCTATACAATCCAGACAGAAGTGCTTCTTGGACAAACAGTAATGCTAACAATGGTAGTCAATTACTCATGGCTTAACTATGGTTAGGTTTTATCCCAAAATACTAGAAAAATTCCAAATTAAGCAATAACCTAAATTGAAACAAATCTTAGCAAATTTCTATTTGTCGAATAATCAAGTTTACAAAGCATTAAAATAAAAAAAATCAGATCTCCATTTTCCCTCCAATTCGGTTCTTATGTTCTAAGACAAGTACAATTGACCTTAGTTTTATTTGTCATACTTACTGCTGAAAACATAAAACAGTAAGGAATTAAATTCAAAATTGGGTTTTATTTATTACATAAGCTTGAGTTGAGCTATTGCACATTTTCATGTTATTTTGGGTTCAGATTTTAAGCATCTTTTTTTTTCTTTTGCATTGAAATTTACCAATGAGAGAGGAACAAAAATACACCTGTGGTCACAGTCCAAGATTAGGTTAATTTACCTCATTGAATCCAGAGGAAAAGCACCACCCCACACATACACCCTTGAACCTTATGAAGTTATGGGTAAAACAGATAAGGACATAGAGGCTTACAAGATGACTTTGGGCAGGAAATGGTAATGGTGGGGCCAGCCCTGTATTGTCTGCAATAATGGAGGCAATTTGGTGACCTGGTATCTCTATAAGATTTTTGTGCAGGTTGGTAATGCAAGGCTAGAGTTTCATTGATAAGAAAACATTAATTACTCAACAAAGGACATATTAATTGCTTTTGCACTTGTGCTTCTACCTGGTCTGTATTCTGATAAGAGCACTGTTTCTGCTAAACAGAAAAAGGAAAAAGTGACAAAGATTTACCTAGTAAAATAGGGTCAGACACTTTTAGAGGAGGAAGTGCTTAAATCTTTCAAGAAAAATGTGGCCTTCCAGGAATTCATTGTTTTCCCATCTCAATTTTTTCCTTTTGTTAACATAAGTAATATTGCAGGGTAAGTGAATGGAATTAGGTTCCTACAGCAGGAGAAGATTTCAGCTGCAAATCACTAAAACCTACTCAGTCCAATTAAAGTAGAGTGAGAGATTGTTAGAGAACTTTCAGGAGGTGCTGAAGAAGCACATTGCATTTCCAGTCAGGCTCCTATTGTACCCGGGGTAAACTCATAATGTATCCATTATACACATAAAAGAGAAAAACAAACCTCATTACAAAAGATGCTACCTTAATTTTACATAGTTACATGTACATCAGACTCAAATAGCCAATATTTCTTCTCTAAATCATTAGTCCTTTATTCGCTACCATAAATTTAAAAACCCAAAGTCTGGTTTCCTGCCCATCAACATGGGCATTCTTGGGAATGCTATGGAAATGCAAATTTTGTAGCTCCACTTCAGATCTACAGAGTCAGAAACTCTGGGGGGCAGATGCTCAGAAATCTGGTTTTAACAAGGTCTTTGGTGATTCCAAGGCAAGCTCAAGTTTGACCCATTGCTATGGAGTCAGTGTGCTGTGGATAGATCCAGGATCTGACACCCTGTTCTTTACTCTCCTATTCCCCTAAGCTTTACTTTCTCTCTACTGCATCATGCTCATTAGCAGCTCTGTCCACTACATTAGCAGATCCCAATGCAAACTGAAAATAGCAGGATCCTATCCAAATTAATTGATTAATTTAAATGATTGTTTTTAAAAGTGCCAATAAAATTAAGTAGGAGAACTAGTTTTTTCTGTTCATCTCAATGTGAGTAACTGCAAGGGAAGTGTGAGTGTCTCTTCTTGAGATAATAAGTGTTAAGCTTATATTTGAAAGCAGGTGGGTTCTTGAATAGAAGTCCAATTTTATGAGAATAAGATAAAGATTTGAAACATTTATTTTCATTAAAATTTAAAAGATGCCCCCATCATTCATCTATTGACGACTTACAGAAATCCGAAGTGAGAAAATCCTCTAGTCTATAATTTTTATTAAAAATAAACACAGCTTTCTTTGGTATCTACACAAATGATCTCAGTTGAGTTCTGCATTCTTCAAGATTAAAAGTATTACCTCTGCTAACAATAAGAAGAAAGATCATAAAGTCTATCCAGGTTGTAGAGATGGGTCTCAAACATGGATATTCTGACTCCATGTTAATGGTTTTCCTTTTAATAGAAGAATTCCCTTATTAAATAACAGGCATTTTATCCAAATTCAGAAAAGAGTGGCTCTAATGTCATCTTACATATGAATTTCAAGGGTATTGATTTTTACCCATAATGAAGGTGATCTCGTCAATGTCAATATCAAGAAGCACAAACAAAATTTTAAGTCATTTATAAACACATGTACTACTAGAAAAAAATTTATTACCAGCTAATGGATCTTCTCTACTCATTCCTGTATTCTGGCAGTTGACAGTCACATAATGATGACATCATCTGGGATTTGGCATTTAGTCACACTTAAGCAGAGGGAATTAAATCCAATTGCAACTTAGTGCTACTTATCCATTGCTATGAATGCCTTGACTTATTGGAACCCCCTGGCAAAGCCCTCGGTGTTCTGTGAGAATGAGATATTTTCACCACAGTCAAGCAGAATAATACTACTAGGGATGAGAATAGAATACATCAGAATTCCTATTTTTCATGATTGAGGCTAAGGAAAAGTGAAGGACCAAATCAATTTTCTGACCCAGGAAAATGGCTTCATATGGTCTCAGAAATTGAAGACATTATAAATGTAATCTATTTTAAACTTTTTATACTAGTTATAAAGAAGAAATACAACTCTTTTATTGGGTGCTCTGAGAAATAACCATGTTTTCAGTTACTATGTTAACAAAAATTAGCATATTTTAAAATGAAACGATTAATTTTAATAAAGTCTACTGGTTATAATAATCTATTCTTTTGTAGTCATAAAATAAAATTTGTTTTAATGCTTACATTTATGATGCTTTTGATGAGAAATAATGCTGAAGTGTGGTCAGGGAAAGAAGTGAGGAATAATAGTTTAAATAAATACTCTAATGTACTTTGAGATATCGCCTAGCACTTTCATAAAGATTTAGAATCAGGGCTCAGAAAGCTGAGTCCCAAGCTCTGGATTTGAGTTTATCACATAAACTCACCCCAAAATGGGGGTGATGGTCTTACCTGGTAGTATGTATGTGTCTACATGCATAGACACACACACACATATTTCAGAGAAATTGATAGAATATAAGAGAATTGTTGGAAATGTGTTAGTGCTCAGTTTTTTATTAGTTGAAATTCATGTATATGTTAAATCATGGAATAGTCAGTTGAAGCACAAATTACCACAGTTAATCAGAATGAGGTATCTGCTAAGTAAGGGTTGTTGTCTCCTGAAATGCTTCATAAAATTTGGGAGTACTGAATTGCTCCTTCTCTAGGAAGACATCCCATGCTTTTTGCTGATCCTCAAAGGCTGGAACTATGGTTCAGAGATTATATCCTTTGTCTCCATAAAATCCCTTCCAGTGAACTGCACTTTGGTATTATACTCTATCATAAACTTCAAATGCATAACTTTTCTTGAAATAATCACAAGGATGCAACTACCATATTTGTTGTAGGAATTTTGTTTCATAAAGCTTTGTCTATTATGTGACAACAAAAGAGAATTGTGTCTCCTACGGAGGTTCAGGGCCACTGTGTTCCTGCGGAATCATGAAGGTTCTTCATTGAACGTATCCTTGTTGAAAGCATATTGCAACCCTAGCTCTGACTAGGGAACCCGTCCTGGAGATTTGGGACTTCCTTTTTCACAGCACAACCACCCCCGGACTTCATGAGTTTTAGACGCCAATGTGGATTGAACATTGTGAAAACTATGGCTGATTGCATTTTCTTCCTTGCTCAGTGTATTAGGAAGTACTGAGGCTTATTTATACCCATACCCTAACAATCCTGTGAGAGAGGATAACATGTATTTCTATCAATTCCCATGTTGTGCCTTTATTTTATTTCTCTTGGTCTTGACTTTATTTATAAATTTTGAAGCCACCATAAATTTCCTTGAAAATAAAACAATAGATAAAATATAAAATGAAAACAAACTTGGTAAAATATTACCAAATTATTTAAAGCAGAGAATGTGTTTTTACCTCAATAAAAAAAATTTAAAAATAAACTTTTGCTTGATTGGAGAGAATTAGAATACACATTACACTTTCTTCATTTTACTTAGGTTTCTAATAACCCCAAATAAATATCCAAGTAAAGAGACATACTTTATACAAGTTCAGAGAATTTCTGAGATAATATTTTTAAGATAGTCCTACAATACACCTATGCATATTGCCAAAAGTTGGTTTTATGCAGGATGGGTTACATAAAATGTGGGTTCCACTTAAAATGGAAATGTAAGATCCCTTACCAAAAACCTATTAAGAATTTTAAGACAGTAACAGCTGAACATCACCCCAATATTGGGGACCCTCTAGGGAGGATGACTGTGTATGACTTCCAGGCTCTATTCCAACTAATCTGTTCATTTAAATAATCAAGTTCAACTTTTGGTGGCTTGATTTTCTTTCTTTCTTTCTTTCTTTCTTTCTTTCTTTCTTTCTTTCTTTCTTTCTTTCTTTCTTCTTTTTTAATGAGCAGTTAATCTTAGAGAGAAGTACATTTCAATGTGCATGTGTAGACAGAGAGGATATTGTTCATTGGTTTAGTTTCCGCCATGGGGAAAATTCATTGGCAAGATGTTAGCACATCTCTATGATATGCATCCATTAGAATGCTGTCAATCTGTTACAAGGAACAGCTGCTAGTGATGGGGAGGATTCTATGGTGGTATCTCACAGCATCAAAGAAACTAAAAACATGAAGTATTCATCTTATGTATTTCATGTACAATGTTCCAATGGGAATATCTCTGGTGACCTGCTGGGATGCCCAGTGGAGGAAATCAGGATCCTAAGAGTTTTGTTTTGGGAATTGTCATGATTCTTGAAAAAAAGGGTCTGGAGTCTCCTACATGACTTTCACCCTCTCTAGGAGTAATCTAAATCCCTACTTTGTATAATATTCTTGGGTTGAAAATTATGATCCTTTTTATTTTAAAAATCCTAATATCCAGAAATGTGTTATAGGTTGGTTACATACCTTTGCAAAAACAAATTTAATAAACCAAAAATAATTACCAACTATGAACTCTTATAAATGATTAATGTAAATGGCAATATTGTAGAATATAAGATTGCAATATATAAGTCAACAGCAATTTGAAGAAAAAAGATATAATAACCAAGATAGTGTGGTATTATCTAGAGAATAGACAGAAAAGATCAATGTAACAGAACAGTGAGCCCAGAAACAGATCCATGTAAATATAGTCAATAAACTTTTGACCAAGGACCCAAGGCAATATAATGAAGAAAAGATAGTTTTTTCAATAAATGGTGCTGGAATACATGGGCATCCAAATGCAAATCTCTCCAAAAATATGATCTTGAGAAAAATCAACTCTAAATGAAGCACTGATCCAAATGAAAATGATAAAACTTTCATCAAATTCCTGAAAGATAACATAAAAGAATACCTATATGACATTGGGTTTGGGATGAGCCTCTGAATATGATAGCAAAAACATCAAACATGAGAGAAAGAAGTGATGAGGCAGACTTCATTGCACTTAAAATTTTCTGCTCTACAGAAGTCAATGGCAAGAGAGCAAAAGAATAAGACAACATGGAAGTAAATATTTGCAAAAATTACATATAAGAAAAAAATATGGTTTTAAAATGAGCAAAAAGCCTGAAAATTCACCTTATCAAAGAAGATATACTGATGACAAAAATGAACAGAATCTTAATATCATGTGTCAAAAAAATATGAAATAAATACATTAAAATACCACTACTTACTTAATTGAATGTCCATAATTCAGAATACTGATGATACCAAGGGCTGACAAGGGTCTGGAGCAAGAGGAAACTAATTCACTGCTGGTGGAAATGCAAAATGTCACAGCTACTGATGAAGACAGTTTAGCATTTTCTTACAAAATTAATTTACTCTTATCATACAATCCAGAAATCGTTTCCTTGGTATTTTCTCAAAGGATTGAAGAGTTATATCTATGTGAAAACCTGCACACACATTTATAGCATCTTCATTCACAATTCCCAGAACTTGGAAGCAACCGAGATGTCCTTCACTGGCTGAATGAATAAACCGTGTTACATGCAGACAATGGGACTTTATTTAGCACTGAGAACAAAGGAGTTTTCAAGCCATGAAAACATCTAGAAGTGTGTACAAAGTTTACTACTAAGTGAAAAATATCAGTCTGGAAAGGCTACATAGCTAATATCAGATATACATCCTATTCTACAAAGGGCAAAACTATGGAGACTATAAATAGATGAGTGGTTGCCAAGGGCTGGAAGGAGTAGAGGAGGAATAGGTGAAGCTCAGAGAATTTAGGGAGCAAAGAAAAACTACTCTGTATGATCATATGTTTGTCCAAACCCATAGAATGTTCACCAAGAGTGAACCCTAATGTACACTGTGAACTTTGGGTGATGATGATGTGTCATGATGAAGTCACAAAAGGTAAAAATAGCACTCAGCTGGAAGTGGACTGCAGGAAGGGAGGCTGTGTTATGTGCAGGCCAGGAGCACAGGCGATACAGGATTTTTGTTTGTTTGTTTGTTTTTTGGTACCAGGGATTGAACTCGGGGCGCTTACACTGAGCCACATCCCCAGGCCTTTTAAAAATATTTTATTTAGAGGCAGGGTCTCGCTAAGTTGCTTAGGGCCTCGATAAGTTGCTGAGGGTGGCTTTGAACTCAGGATCCTCCTGTCACAGCCTCCAAAAGCTGCTGAGATTACAGGTGTGCACCACTGCACCCGAATGGGATGGTTTTTATCTTCTGCTTGATTTGTTGTAAACTTAAAACTGCTCTAATATAAAGTTAATTAATATGTTTAAAATAATATGGAAGAATAAGATGTCATTGAAATACCTACTTTTATTTTATATCTTAAAATGAAAAAGCAGACCTTAGCGCTGAGGAGCTAGTTCTGTGTAAACCATTCTGGGAAGTCCTTCTTAGGATTACATTTTTATGACTTATTCCCTCTCAATATACAGTTCTTTCCATGTTTCTGTGTCTTAGTTAAAGCATTAATTTTGGACCCAAACATCATTTTCTCATTTCTACCCTTTGCCTTCTTCATGGAAATGGATGACATGCACTTGCAATCCTTCAAGCTCAGGCTTCCCACCTGGAAATTTACCCTCACTCCCAGGGCTTCTGTACACGAAGTAAATAATAACTGTAAACAAGTACTCTGTGGATAATCATTGGAAAGCTGACTGAGGACTTGAGAGCCATGGCCTTCAAAGCAATCTGTACTCTGGTGTTGCAGCTTGAAAAAGCTTGTCAGGTCTCCTATGTTCACAGGTGATGCTTTCTTTTCCTGCCATGGGAAAATTCTCATTATCCTTAGTCAGTGTTAAGCATGAACACCTGCCAGTGGTTGCCCATCCCTTTGCAGGTGCCAATTCAGTATCCTGAGTTTACTGTCTGTGCCTGCTTTAAGGAAGTTAAGTTATACATATTACAGGAAGTGAGGTAAAAGCACTACAAAAATATTTGCCTTATGTCAAATTGGCAGGCTTTGTTCAAGCTAACAATTTATTCTCTTCCCATAACTGTGAATGCTGCACAGTTTGTGGCTTACATTGCCATTTTGTTTTAAAAGACATTATGGCCTGTAATCTTATTTCATTTGGTGCTAGTCTGGTAAATGGCCATTTTTCATTTCAAGAACTTCAATCTAAGTACTGAACGGTGGGTTAATATTATAGAAAGTACACCCTAGGGTAATATAAAGAGATGGTTGGATTTTAGAACCTAGTAAAGTAGTTATTTACTCCAAAATGGGACTACTTTAATCAACAAAATGACATAGAACAAATATGTCCCTTCTTTGTGTTTCAAGTTATTTGAATGATACTTCACCAAACTCTGAAGACTTTTCATTACATACTTTTCTTTAAGTGTTGATTTTAAATGTTATACCAATTTTCTAGAATCATAATGTGTATATGAAATATATATGTATATATATATTTGATATGTTAATGAATAAAATAAAATAAATGTAACTATTTGCAAACCCTATAATATTTTACCAGAAGTTCATTGTGAGGTGGTTAAAAACTGTCTTATATGGTGGTCTTCTATGAACCTACTCCTGTCCTTTGGATGTGTTATAATAGCTTCTTTAATATAATTTGTTAATGTAAAATACTTTATATCCAAGGCCTGTGTATCATTTCTGGCATAAAGCATTTTATCACATGGTTATCATTCAAATGACCAAATGGAGACAATGCGACCACTTTCCAGTGCTTCCTACCAGCTAGAGGACCAGTAAGTATGCTGACAGTGTCCTATGGTGACCACACAATAGCCCAGTAGGTAGTACAGTGATCTCATTCTGCAGTCAAATGCAGCAGGTATGGAGAGACCAAGTATGTGTTTAAGACTATAGGTCCAACAGTGATCAATTATGGAAACAATTCCTGGACTATCTGGATTCTCATTCTGTCCTGTCTTTGTGGCTATTCCTCCCTCTGTGATTCTCCAGTTATACTGTGCTATACTATAGAGAACTCCTGACATGGAATGAAGTGTAATCATTCCTCCAAGTGAAGTAACCATGCACAGTCGCTATGCTCTAACCCCTGAAAAGCCAATGTGACTGTATTGCAGACTCCAGCCCTTGGTCCCACTACAGCTCTGCCTGGTCCTTCTTTAAGACACAAGATCTGATGTTGCCCCAAAGGAGTGGGTTGACTGGTTGTGGCCACAGTCCATGATTCTCCCTGGGGGAGTGACAGAGGGCTAGCACAGGTGGACATGTGAGAAATGAGGAAGTAATGCTGCTCAAGCCTGTTGGAGCTCACATCATGCCACTATCTGACCCAGATGGTAAGTATGGAGCTACGTTTGCCTAATTGGAGTTTTGTTTGGTTTTGGTCCCCTTCCTTCTTTCTATAATTGTAATCCTACCTTTTGGAATGGGGATATTGACTCTGTCATTATGTATTAGATTATATAACTTGCTTTTAATTTTACAGGGGCTCACAACCAAGACTTTGCCAAAGGTCTTGGAGGAGACTTTTGACTTGGACTTTTGGGCAATGTTGGAATAGTTAAAATTATGGGAACATATGGAGGTGGACTAGGTGCATTTTGCATTATGAGATGTACATGAGCTTTGGGAGCCAGTTCCAGGTTGTTATGGTGTGGACATAAGGTGTCCCTCAAAGCTCCTGTGTTGATGGAGTGAAATAATTAGATTATGAAAGATGTAACCTAATGGGTAGATTCATCCACTTGACAGAATAATAATTTGAATGGACTGGGTTTTAACTATATGCAGGTTAGGAGTGACTGGAGGAAGTTAGGTCACTGTGGGCACTCTGAGTTAATATTTCATTCTTATTTCCTTGCATTCTTTCTCTTTGTTTCCTGACCACCATGAATTGAGCAGCTTGCCTCCACCACTACTTCGGCCATGATGTTCTATCTCGCCTCAGACCCAGAACAATGGACCCAGTTGACCATGGACTGAACCCATGAAATTGTGGACCCAAAGAAACTTTCCCTTCTCTAAGTTCTGTTTAGGTATCTTGGTGACAGAGATGCAAACTGAGTAATACTCCCTTTAGTGGAGTAAGGGCTATTTTCCTACAGCAATCTTCTTTATCAAAATAATTAACAATCTGTGTTTGAACAGATACTCTATCAGGAAAGCTATAAAGAGTTTCATGAAGATTTTATACCTTAATGCATCCAAATGTACATATATTTGAGATTACTCCTATTGAACAGGAGATATTGAATAATAAAATTCTTAATAATGTCATGTTAGAAATGAGACACAGTGTGACTTCCAAAGTCACACAGATATTCCATTTCAAAGCCAAGAATGAAGCCAAGATATCTAGCTCCAGACCCAAGGGTTTCAGACTAGGCTTTCAGTTTTGTTCTCTGCAATGTCTCAATATTTTTACAGATGCATTTTGGGCCTTGTTACAGTGGTTCATAATTATAATTCAGTAACTTGGGAGCTAGGAGGATCACAAGTTCAAAGCCAGACTCAGCAATTTAGCAAGACCCTATTAAAAAAAAAAGACTTTGGGATTGAAAAAGGAACTTGTACTTGGGATTTTCTAACTCATGCTTGAATTAGAATATACATAAGTCAAAACTTTTTTATGGTCAGATTTTTCACCACCATGACCAAAAGACCTGAAAATAACAAATTTGAAAGAGGTAAAGTTTATTTGTCGCTCAATGTTTCCAAGCTCTTTGTTAATAGAGGTCCAACTCCACTGCTCTGGACCTGAGGTGAGGCAGAACATCATGGCAGAGGGTGTGGAGGAGGAAAGTGGATCAGGACATAGTAAAATAGGAAGGGGAGAGAGAGCATGTGTTATGCTCACCAGGGACAAACTATATACTCCAAAGGCATGTCCCTAGTGACCTACCTCCTCGAGTCACACTCTACCTACCTACAGCTAACACCCAGTAAATCCATATCAGTAGATTAATCCATTGATTAGGTTGAAGCTGTCATAACCCAATCATTTCATCTTTGAAAATTCTTACATTGTCTAACACATGCCTTTTGGGGGGCACCTCATATCTAAACTATAACAGCATTTTATGTAAAACTTCCTATGCTGTTTTATTCCTAAAGATCATTTTAGATCTTTCTATTTTCACAATCCTATTCCAACCCTGGCCTTCCTATAGATATGTGTTTGTGTGTGTGTGTGTGTGTGTGTGTGTGCGCACACGTGTGTTTATAGGGATCCACGAAGTATATATAATCATTTTTTTAAAAAAACATGCCTTAGCAGCAACTGTAATACAGGAGGAGGAGGAAGAGGACAATAGCAAGACAATCAGACTAGTGAGGACTTCTCCTTGACTTGGCCTGATGATAGTACATCAATTTGTAACAAAGACTTTTCTCCCTTCTGAGTTTCTCTTGAATTTAAAGTGCAGCCTTCACAGGACACATGCTTGTTCTTCTCCCCGTGTCTTACAGACATTTAAGTTGGTACTAATGTGAAGTACTCTCCACCTGCCCATATATCATTACAAGAGCAAGGCTTCCTTTACTTTTACTGAAAATCACTCATAAAAAGTCAAAATGAACACATCATCACCATAAGTACATGTATGTTTGCATGAATGGTGTGACCCTATTTTGTGTACAACCAGAGAAGTCAAAAATTGTCCTCCATTTGTGTACAACAAATCAAAGTGTATTCTGCTGTCATGTACAACTGATAAGAACAAATAAATTTTTTTTAAAGTTAAAATATCATTTAAAAAGAAAAAGAGCAATTTTAGAAGCTTCAGAGAAAAGAGAAACTTTCTAACTTTATCAAATTGACTTGAAGAATTATTTTCCAAAACACATGGGCCCCCTTCAAGCCAGTGTATACATGTGCCTGTTAAAAGTGACAATTTTCTCCATTCCCAGCTTTCCAAGAAATCTCCATACTGCTTTCCAAATTGGCTGCACCAATTTGCAGTCCCACCAGCAATGTACAAGTGTACCCTTTTCCCCACATCCTCGCCAGCACTTGTTGTTGTTTGACTTCATAATGGCTGCCAATCTTACTGGAGTGAGATGGTATCTTAGGGTGGTTTTGATTTGCATTTCTCTGACTGCTAGAGATGGTGAGCATTTTTTCATGTACTTGTTGATTGATTGTATGTCCTCCTCTGAGAAGTGTCTGTTCAGGTCCTTGACCCATTTGTTGATTGGGTTGTTTGTTCTCTTATTGTCTAATTTTTTGAGTTCTTTGTATACTCTGGATATTAGGGCTCTATCTGAAGTGTGAGGAGTAAAGATTTGTTCCCAGGATGTAGGCTCTCTATTTACCTCTCTTATTGTTTCTTTTGCTGAGAAAAAACTTTTTAGTTTGAGTAAGTCCCATTTGTTGATTCTAGTTATTAACTTTTGTGCTATGGGTGTCCTATTGAGGAATTTGGAGCCCGACCCCACAGTATGTAGATAGTAGCCAACTTTTTCTTCTATCAGACGGCATGTCTCTGATTTGATATCAAGCTCCTTGATCCACTTTGAATTAACTTCTGTGCATGGCAAGAGAAAGGGATTCAGTTTCATTTTGTTGCATATGGATTTCCAGTTTTCCCAGCACCATTTGTTGAAGATGCTATCCTTCCTCCATTGCATGCTTTTAGCCCCTTTATCAAATATAAGATAGTTGTAGTTTTGTGGATTGGTTTCTGTGTCCTCTATTCTGTACCATTGGTCCACCCACCATTTGACCCAGCTATTCCCCTTCTTGGTCTATTCCCTAAAGACCTAAAAAGAGCATGCTACAGGGACACTGCTACGTCGATGTTCATAGCAGCACAATTCACAATAGCAAGACTGTGGAACCAACCTAGATGCCCTTCAATAGATGAATGGATTAAAAAATGTGGCATTTATACACAATGGAGTATTACTCTGCATTAAAAAAATGACAAAATCATAGAATTTACAGGGAAATGGATGGCATTAGAGCAGATTATGCTAAGTGAAGCTAGCCAATCCCTAAAAAACAAATGCCAAATGTCTTCTTTGATATAAGGAGAGTAACTAAGAACAGAGTAGGGTCGAAGAGCATGAGAAGAAGATTAACATTAAACAGGGATGAGAGGTGGGAGGGAAAGGGAGAGAGAAGGGAAATTGCATGGAAATGGAAGGAGACCCTCAGTGTTATACAAAAGTACATACAAGAGGAAGTGAGGGGAAAGGGAAAAATAATACAAGGGGGACAAATGAATGTCAGTAGAGGGGGCAGAGAGAGAAGAGGGGGGGTAGGGGAGGGGAGGGGGGATAGTAGAGGATAGGAAAGGCAGCAGAACACAACAGACACTAGTATGGCAATATGTAAATCAATGGATGTGTAACTGATGTGATTCTGCAATCTGTATATGGGGTAAAAATGGGAGCTCATAACCCACTTGAATCAAAGTGTGAAATATGATATATCAAGAACTATGTAATGTTTTGAACAGGCAACAATAAAAAATTAAAATAAATAAATAAATAAATAAATAAAAGTGACAATTTTCAAAAAAAAAAGAGCATTATAGAATGTCCCAGTAATTTATAATATTTAAACATACATTTCTATGAGACACCCTTTGATCATTGGATATCCCAGCTAAACTGATACATGCTATGAGAAACATTGTTCCAGTTTGTCTTAAGCTTTTCATAGTATAATGTTCCCAATGATGGAAGCTCCAAGTTAAAGGCATGCCATGGAATATTTGAATGAGATCCTGCAGTATTTCAAATTATTTTAATATTCTGATGTTAGATAGATGAGTATATATCCTATACATCCCTGATTATCTGTGCCTTAACTCACAAAAATGATCAAAGAAAAGAACTAGTACAAACCGGCTTACACTACAGCGTGCAGTGGGCAGGCCTGGTATTCTGGTTACAGGTTATTTTTCTTCACATGAGACTCATCTCAAATCTGTCCATTGGGCTAAGTGGGTGATGGGCAGTTCAGCATCTCCTAGGTTGCACTTCCTGTCTTTCCACCTGCCTCTTCCTCATCTGCCTGTATAGTTGATTGCCTCCCTTTATTATGTGGGCTGAGCCTGCCCTGAATATTTCACCTTCTCAATCACTTCAGCCAGGATTACCTTGAGAGGAAGCCCTGCTCTTGTAATGATATATGGGCAGGTGGTGAGGACTGCACATTAGTACCAAGTTAAATGTCCGTCTGTGAGATGCAGGGAGAAGAGCAAGCATGGTGTCCTGTGCAGGCTGCACTTTATATTCAAGAGAAACTCAGAAGGGAGAAAAGTCTTTGTTATAAATTGATGTACCATCATCAGGCCAAGTCAAGGAGAAGTCCTCACTAGTCTGATTGTCTTGTTATTGTCCTCTTCCTCCTCCTTCTGCATTGCAATTGCTGCTAATACATATATCGTGGACCCCTATACACACACACACACACACACACATCTATAGGAAGGTCTGGGTTGGCATTTCAACTCTATCACAGGATTGTGAAAGTGGAAGATCATTTTAAAAGGGAAACAAAACAGTTCCTTCAGGATCAGGTAATAGAATGTACCTCTATGGCTAATCGTATAACTGATTCTATTTTGGCTAGTGGACAGCTTTCAGATAAAAACATTTAAAGAGTAAAAAATAAAGTGTACTTTTGGATACCAGAAAATTTGTCCCTAACCTGACAAACTGTGCCACCTCAGAGGGGAAATACCTTCAGGCTCCCTTTTAAACTGAGTCGTGCTTCAACCTGCCTCCTTCTCACCTTCCATTCTGGTTCCCACTGGCAGCCAATTGCAGCTTGCCCACCATTTAACAAGCTCACCGGATCCAGCCTCTGAGCTCCTCTTCTGTACTGGACTCTGTCACTCGGAATTGAGTCTAAAACAGTAACACATATGCTTAAATCCAAATGTGGTTGAAGAAGTTTCCTACCTAACATCCACAAAGTACCTGCATCACCCAGCAGTACAGTCTACAGGCCCTAAAGCAGGTCCTGGGGGAGAAGGTATCTTCTTGCCCTGTGGACTCCACAGTCAGGGAGCACTTGCCACCTCTGGGGGACATATGATGGAATAAGGTGAAACTTACAGCACTTTACATTTGCCATATGAACTCCATTCCTCAGTTCCTAAATACTGTGGGATACACACAACCAGTCGTAAGGTCTGACTCCTCGTCCCCCAATATTCTGGGATGCTAGAGTTAAGCACAGGGAAGAAAACAAGAGTGGGGGGCAGTTCTTGGGGAGAAAGGAAACTCAAAAGAGAAGAAAGGAAAAATTGATCTGTGAAGGGACTTTAATTAATAGATGATCAAAGGGGGAAATGAAGGCGTAGTTTATATCTCCTCAGGAAGGCGCCATGGGCAATTAGAGACAGGGATTTCTTTCTGACAATGGATCACAACTTCCCGCCTTCTCAGATGATATAAAGCACAAAATCAGGGGATTAAAACAACATATGTTGTCTAGTGCTTTTTACAGTTTGCAAAGCTCTTTCAAACAAATAATCTTATTTGATCTCCATAAAGTCATCGAGGTTGCAGGTTGTCTAAAGCACTCAGTATGTGGTGAGGCTGTCAGGCCCAAGCTCCCATTTCCTAACAATGACACTCTAAAGCTCCTTGGACAAGCAATATTGTGAATCACGTGGCCAGAACTGTACACGTTCATCTCCTCTTGCCTGCCAAGAAATTTCCCTTTCTAAATCAGATTGGAGGTGATATGCAAAGTCACTTTAGGAATACAGTAGTCCCTGAGCAATTGACTACATTCTGCTTAAGAGGATTAGCATATCAAAAGAAAGACCCTGTCAATAAGAATTAACAGAAGTGAGCTGAGCCCCTTCAAGTTGTGGGTTCCATTTCACAAAGAAACTGTGCATTTCTGTCGTTGGTTCACAACTGTGGTGGAGATGAGCCCACCAGCCTAACTAAACCTCATGCTATTAAAAACTGCCAATAATGAACTGCCTTTGCTCTGATATCATACTTAAGGAGAAGTCTTCCCACAACTTGGCTCATATGCATGTTTTCTCCAGAAAAGCAAAGAACACAGAACAATCCTATCCATAAGACACTTTTATTGCATACTGTACTTCAACAAATCTTCACTGGTTTGCATATTGGTTCTTTGATCCATTAGTATTAGTGGTCAGATGGTGTAAGCAATGGTCACTGAAATTTCTGACATCATCCCCTCCTCACAACTGTCCTTTCAACCTTGTATCCTCACACTGGAGATTTTAGGGAAGTGGTTATGTTATTGAAGGTAAGGGGCCTGATGTGGAAGGTGAAGTGTGTTGTAACTATCCCGACGTCCAAGGTCAAGAAAGTTATTACAGGTGCTGGTAAAGAGGAGCAGAGCCAGACACAAGTGCAAGGTGTAGAGACAGATTTTATTCAGAACTGCTGTGGAAGGGAAGAGTTCTATGTAGTCCTGAGCTCCTTCCTTCTAGCAACAGAGACAGCTGGGGGCTGACAACAAGCCAGCAGAGTGCTCAGTGTTATTGTTGTGTAAAGACACAGAGGGGCACGTTTTTACTTCTCTATTATTTCCTGTAGGTGAATCTCCAGAGGAGGAACAGAAGCATTCACCAAGCTTCATGTGCATCTCGGTATATCGCACGTCACAAGACACATCTTTATAGAAAGGGGATGTACCAATTTAGATCGCAATCAAATTTTTATGAGTAATTCAGTGTCCTCCTAACCTTGCCATCTTTGTGTGTTATAATTGAAAATACTAATTTAGCAAGTGCAAACATTTACCATAGGTTTACTTCATTTGCATTTCTTTAATTACTTTTGATGATTCGGTTTTCCATTTCATCTTGGGTGAATTTTCTGTAGCCTTCTAAAATGATTTAGTTACGTACTTTATTAAATTGTAAAGTAGTTAATCCAGTTATGATTTCAAGCATCAATAATGTGGTTTTTGTAGGACCTTAACACATTTGAAATGACAGAGTGGATTAGGGACTTCCCAGGCACCTTTAAAATCCTTCTGATCATACACTTAAGTATTTTGAAGGTCTGTAGTCTAGTCTGTTGCATAATTATTTAACATTCTCTCTGAAATGTTTTACAAAAATGACCCTAAGTTAATGTAGCTTGAGATAAATGACAAAAAGATAATGTGAAATGAAAACAATACTAACAACATTGCATGAACTTTTATTACTGTTTTGTTGAGCTAATGTTATGTATTGTAAATGACCTCTTTTGATAATATTCACTTGTCTATTGTTCTACAGCATTTTAAGTTTGACTTTTGGAAATTAAGGAATTGGCACTATATTTTATATAATTACTATCTGAGGATAGTAGTTCTATAGTAGGACTTTAGTTCTCCTAATTTACTTTTATTAGTCCTGCTTAATTTCAAACAATGACAAGTTCTGTTTTGTGGAGATTCGGAAAATCACCAGAACCTGGAACTACACACTTACAGAGAAATAATGTTTTAAATACAGTAAATGTTTTTTTCATCACTTGGGCTATTTCTTTCAAAACTTAAATTTCAGTCATCACTGTCCTCTTTGAGTCTAGTGGTGTTTAGGAATGCTGCAGAATGCGTTTCCTGCATCCTGAATGATGCCTTTCAGAGTCACTGGTGGGCGGGCTAGGCCTCTGGGGGGGAGGGGTCTCTGCTCTGCTGTGTCTCTGTGACCTCCCTCATAATGACCCACTCACCCACTCAGATACACTCTTGTATCTCATTGATAAGGGTTTTTCTGTGGAGTTGAGAGAAAAGTCTTTCTCAAGTGCAGATAGATTACATCTATTGTCTCGGGGCCTGTCTAAGTGTTCTGTCACTCCATTAGAGAAGGAAATTAAATTGACTTGGCACAGGTTGGCCCCTCACTAAAGGAGGAAGCTGATTGTACCCCACTGCCTCCTGTGCTTCCAGGTGATTGCAAATTGATTAGTTGACAGTAGGTTCCAATTCCTCCCTAACTATTGAAATTTTAAGCTGACCCATTCGTGATCATGAAGATAAATCTCATCTTTTAATTTCAGAAATAAGCAGTATCATCAATCCTTTCTATGATTTCAAGGACTCTATGACTTCCATCGGTTATCACACACATCTGCTGATTACTGGAGAGCCTGCCATTGGAACTGCTGGCCTGGCTTCATCACCTTACAGAGCCTCTCATCACTTCTTCCATATTGTCACAACCCAGGAAGTGCCACTAGATTCTCTAGATTTTCTTGTTATTGAATTTATTGCCATTTCTACAGAAAAAATGAATAACTTATTCAATATAAAAAAAAGAAGAAGAAGAAGGAAGAGTTGGGGGAATAAAAGGCTCAAACAGCTGAAATTCTTTATGGTCCTTCCCTGTGTATAGTCACATTAGAATAATGGGTATTTTTGTCCAGTGCAGGACAACTACCCAGTTAACTATGTAATTTGACCATATAGGCTGAGATTCAAGTCACCACATAATTATTCACAGATTGTAAGAAAAACACTTTGAAGGTTCTATATAATTGGTATCAAAGAGTACTGACAAGGCTTTCAGAGCAGGCTATTGCATCCTGAAGTGAACAAAGATATTTAACATATATCACCAGATATTCTTGATAAGAAAGCTCCTCTTGCATTTTTAATTAGGGACCTTTGGGAAGTGCATTTGCCCCTCCAGGTTTCTGCCATCCAGTGTCTGCAATAATAATAATTTGCTAAATAGCACCATGTGCCCTATAAGAAGGAAAGCCAACTACAAAAGCCCAGGCGAACTCAATTCCCAAGCTCCCCCTGAGGAGCAGGAGTTCCTGACTTCCTCCAGTCCCCCAGGGCCAACAGCAGCACAGTGGCTTCAGTATCTTCCAAAGCAGCATGTCCTTAGATGGTCTGACCCTAACTGCTTCTCTTCATGTTAGGTGGGGATCTATTTGCATTAAGGAAAAGAACACAAAGCTGACAAATAAAATTTGTGTTTTATGTGATTCAGGGAAAACACTTATATCAGCTCTGGATCAAATGTCTAGGACCATCACCAAGGCTTGGCAGACTAAACTTGGGGAAGTCCTTTCTCAAGCAACAATGTGTTTGACACAGTTGGCTTCACCTAGGAATAACTGTTTCTACTGGTACAAACCTTGAATTCTGAGGCAATGATAGACAGAATGATAGACAGCAAAATGAACTTGGGAAAAAACCTTAAAGAAGGAACAAGTGAATGAGTAACTAGAAGTCATGTGACAACACTCAATTCTTTCTGTCAATTTGTTTGAAAGATGTTTTATAAATGCACCCCAAATGGCCTTCTGTCTTGCCTTCATTCTAGCTTCATCTAATCTTTCCTTTGACCATATTCTGCTGGCTCAGTTTAACAGGTGTGGCAATGTAGACTCCACTGTCCATCTTGAGAATGGTTAAAAACACCTTGACTGGTACCAGAGTCAAATCCTAGGTGGAAGAGCAGAGTCAGGAAGGTGCAGCTCTGCTGCAGTCTCACCTGAGAAAGCTCAGCTCGGCGGCCTCACAGAGCCTTCCAGCCCTCCCTGGGGAAATTCATGTTGGGATGCTGTGTGAAATGGCTGTTGATTTGTCCACGTAATGAAGACTTTATTGAGTGCTTCCTGTGCTAGTGTTCTAGGCATGAAGCAAGGTCCACAAAAGATGCACCCAGGGAACTTATTTTCTAGTAACACAAAGTTAGCTGGGCGAGAAGAGTAGCAGGTGAAAAACCAAATGAACTGGACAAAATACAGTGAGTGGTATTTTGCAGATAAACAATAAAACTAATTAATTAACTAATTACTAAACACGTATATATATATATATATATATATATATATATATATATATATATATATATATACACACACACACACACACACACACACACAAAAAAAAAACAATACCCAAAATGGTGCAGGATGATGTGAGCCAGAATGAACAGAGGATGAGAATAAACACTAATATATAGTCAAAGCAGTTCCATTTGAGGGATGTAATATTTAAAAGTAAATATAAATGAAGTTTTAAAAAGGTGGATGGCCTAGGCATTTATCTTTAACTTATAAAGAAATCAGATTTGTAGTTTGCAAACTTTCCCAATCTGTAGCTTAACTCTTTCTGTGTATTTAAATGAAGGGAAATTTTAATTTTGGCAAAACCTTGTTTCATGCTTAGAATATTGTCTACCATACTATATTTACTACATAAATAAACTATTATTGCAAATTGGCACCTAATGTTGATTTCCTGCATTATAGTTTTTCAGATACAGGCTGAACTTTGTATGTTGTAGTACAGAAATCTTTCCATACCAAGTCATTTTTGTTTTTACATTTTCTTTTCAAAGTTTAAGACTTTTGCTAGCATTTAGGTCTGTATCATTTTGCAATTTCTTTTTAATATAATAAAAAGTATGTGTTAAAGTTCATTTTTTTTCTTGCAGTGGATGGCCAATTGATACACACCAATTGTTGAAAAGAATATCGTTTCTTAATTCAACTGCCTTAGTATTTTGTAAGTGAATCAGATATTTATGCAAACATATACATATACAGTAGTTTATTTTGCAATTGATCTCCATATCTCTGCTTTTTCCAATGTCATAATAAGATACTCTCATGTTGACTGATGATTATAGAGAAAGCCTTGAAATATGAAAATAAATATCCTACAAGAATTGCTTTCAAAAATCGTACAATAAATATTTTTTCTTGTCACATACATTTTAAATTTAGCTTCTCGATATGTACCAAGAAATCCTGCTGAGGTTTTGTTGGAATTACTTTTAATCAAAAGAAAAATCTGGGGAGAATTTGTATCTTATCAGTATTGAATCTTTCAATGTACATGTCTAGTATATCTTTTTACTTATTGAATCTATTCTCAGCATAGACACCATGTAAAAACTTCATGAAATTTTTATCTATATTTTAGGGATTTTGGTACTATTTTAGATGGCATTGTGTTTTAATTTTAATTTTCTATTTCTAATTGTTAATTGCCTGTACATTTAAATATATTGATTTTATAGCCCATGATTTGAAAATGTGTTAGTTTTGTGAATTTTCTTTGCAGATTCTTTAGTAAGTTTTTTTTAAAAATAGAAACAGTCTTGTTACTTCTTCTCCTACATGTTTGAATTCTCTATCTTTTTCTTGCCTTCTTGCACTAGTTAGGACCTTAAGCACCATATTAAATAGGAATGATGATTACAAACATTTGATGCTTTGTTGTGCTGTATGTGTGTGCTTCTTTTTATTCAGGTCAAAGTATTTTCTCATATTTTCTAACCTCATTGTTGACTAAAACAGAAGGCTTAACTGTTGATTCTGAAATCATAATTTATATAAAGTAAACCAAAATAACTCTATGCAAATTTCAATATTAATAGGAATATTACTCATAATATTTGTGATAATTAATTCCTCATCATTGTACTTTCATCTTCCCCCCCCCCCTTAACCAGGTGTTTTCTAGTCTATTATGACTACTATGGCAAAATATCATAATCTAGGTGGGTTAGAAACAACAGAAATTTACCTGTCACAATTCTGGAGGCTAGAAGTCCTTGATCAATTGCTGACAGGCTTGGAGTCTGTTGAGGGCCTTCCTCCTGGTTGCAGGGGTCCTCTTGCTCTGTCCTCACATGGGAGAACAGGAGACTGAGCTCCCCAGGGTTGCTTTCATAAGTGCACTAATCTGATTGGTCCAATGACTGACTCCCAAGGCCCCACCCACTGATGTCCTCACCCTGGGGTTAGGATTTCAACCTGTGAGTCTGAAGAGACCCAAATGTTCAGAGCACAACATCTGGGGGGGCCTTGAGGGAAACTTTCAATTCTATCTGTGACTCTCACTTGGCTTCAAAGGCTTGATCTCTTGCCATTCTATCACCTTACTCTGTCTTCTGTTTGTATTGATAATAAAATGAAAAAAGTCAGGAACTGCTTTGCTTTATTCTGTGTACTCTGCCAAATATTTTACAAACCTCATCTTATTCTTAAGACAATAAAACTTATGAACAATTCTTCATCATCCCTGTTTCACATAAAAGGAAAAATCCAAGAGATTAAATAGCATGTGACACAGAGTGGGCAGACAAGTGTCACTCTGCCTCTGCAAGACCCAAGTTTCTATTCTACACTACTTTAAAATATAGATGCCCATGCACTCTGCAGATTGTTTTTAATGTTTGAACAAAAATATTGTTTAAACAAGTGCTGCTATTGCTTTTGCTGAATTATATTTATTTGTGATTTATTCTTATAAAACAGTAGAATATTTTCTCTGTCTTATCAGAAAAAAATAGGTCCCTCATTTCAAAAATGTATTCATCTCTTAAGAAAACATCATGGATGGAGAAACATCCTTTATCAGGTCTAATTCCTGATGGAGATCCTGGCATCTGCTAGGCCCCTGACTTTACACGAATCAGTGAACCTGATTTCTCAGTGTTCTCATCTAGAACATGAGATTAACATCACTGAATCTTTTCCATATTTGAGGAGAATTAAATACAATAATGTGTCACCTGTGTAGCAAAGTCCCCCATAGACAGTACAGACCTACTCCTACATGTTGGCTTACATGTTTCTTCTGAGATCTCTTATATTTTATTTCCTGCTTAATATCTCTGGTATCCTCTCCTGACTCCACATTTCCCACTGTGTTTCCATAATATCTAGTTCCATTTAGGGTGCCCATTTGCAGTAACTTCTTAAGATCGCTCTTTCTCTTTGACCATAGTTCCTCAGAACCTCTAAGTTATTCCAATGAGAACCCCAGGTCACTGCTCCTGTTGTCTCTAATTTTTTACATCACTGAAGATCAGGCTGACCCCAAGAAATCATGAAATATAGCAACCTCATTCACACCATCACATCTCCATACCTGCTTCAAATTCTTGTGGCAATTCTTCATCTTTTAAAAAAATAATTTAGGGATAATTATGTATCCTGTGTTTTCCGATAGTAAATAAAAACATCTGCATCAATGATCCTAACTCATGTTCACAATTTCTCCTATGAAACCCTGGGAGTCAGAAGACTTCCAAAGCTCAGAATTTTTGCCCATTAGAGTAATGGTACAGTGACAGCAAAAGTTATCATGTGATGCCTCAAAAGGGTTTGGAGACATGGCATCCAGTCAAACATGCTGATAACTCTGTAGGGAAATATGCAGATATTTGCCGTCAGTGCTACATAAAGACTTTCATAAATAGGCTCTTGCTAGCTCAGCAGAGGCGTGTTCCCCATGAGCTATGATAGTAGTGTCATTATCAAGGACTATCAAATTTGGGAATCAGAGATAAGGAATTGTGGGCCTGCAGCAATTCATATTTATAGACACTAATACTAAAACTTACAATTAGATTGCCATATGAATATACCTAAGAGGAAAAAACACAAAAGAAAGATTAAATATTAAAGTGATTAGATCAATGCAGCTAACACAAAATACCCATGGGCCTGTTATATCCAGTTCTTATGTAATTATATTTATTCAATGGGTTAAAATGCATTAAATATGCTCATTGCTCTTGTTTAAAGTTGAGTATCCAAATATGAGGTCATTGGATCTGGTGAATATTTGGATCAAATATTTGTGATTAATAAATAATCAGGAATATCATTTAAGCTATTGAAATCCATAGGGTAAAACAAACATTTTTGCAATTGAATTATTTTATGGAAGCAACCAAATATACTTTTGAAAAAACAGTTTTTCCATGTATTATTTGAAAACAAACTTCAACCATATCTCATTGAAATCACCTTGTATAAACTCTCCTATACAGTGTAGATAAAATGCTAAACGTGTGTTAAGCATGGTTGGCCCTCTAAATATTTGATCAGGGTCAATATGGTTAATTTTGGCATCAGGGGAGACAGGGGATGGTATGGTGGTCTTAGGATTTGCTTTGTCAACAGAACCTCTGCTCATCAGCTTGCTTTTGTGACCCTTGAAGAACTGAAAGGTGAATGAAAGCAAACTGATCTCATATAAACACAATTAAGCATGTGCAGATTCTTTTCTCTGATGAAACTGTTACCAAGTCAATCTCATGCTCCATTTTCTCTTAAAAAGCAATATTTTCCTAAATCTGTCTACTCTTCAATTAATCATTAAGAGGGACTTATAGACTCAAGGTTCAATCCACTCACACAGTCATTACCAGCAAGAAGCCTGGTTCACATGATCTTATTGATGATATCTTACAGGTTAGCAATTCATTAGAAAGTTCTTAAAATTAAAGAAAATATTCCATGATCTTTGCCCATATAGAAACTAAACTAAATTCCCAAAAGTCCAAATTATACCGTTGCAAAACTTACACATAACATCAATGAGCAAGTATTGCGGTCTCTGTGTCTATTTGAATAGGCAATGTCTCAGAGTTCTTGGAATATCTACCCAGATGCTCTCAAAAACAATTTAAACAACATTTTTAGAGATTCTCTAATGATTTTACGTAAGATTCTCTAACGCTTTTCTTAAATCTTACAAAATTATCAAACACTCTCAGTGTGATTGAAGGATAGTGGTTTTCTTTATAAACTTTGGAATGCTAGCTTCCATGACATATTAGTCAAGTCAATGTAAAACTACAGTACCAAAGTCTGCCTTTTAGAATACATTTTATTTTATTTGGTCAAGAGAATTTATTTTGTGTTATTTCTTCAGAAACTGTCCCTTCTAAGTCTCCATAAATTGTGTCTTTATGAATTTGTTATAATAATATTTTGTCAATTGAAGTAATAGTTTTCCTATCTTTACACTGAACAATAAAATATTTGTTCCATTTTTAGTGAGGCACAAAGGCAACTCATCAACGTACGGAATAACTGAAGCAAATATGCTGATCTTTCTAAATGGACTTTTTAAAGACATGGCTATTCATTCATTTATTTATTTTTATGACCAAAATATATTTGTGTGCATTATATAAATATAAGACCCATATCCCCATATGTCCAAAAATACTTCTCATATACCATTAAAAAACAAGCTTCTTGATAAGCCAACACCCCAAGGGCCTTGGCTTAGTGGCAAGAATAGGATCCCAGACTCAGGTAGTTACTTCCTGAGAGCCCTGGCAATAAAGTGTGTTTCAACAGAATCCCACTCCTACCTCAAAGGACAGTCAGGCACCTGCCAGGGAATGACAACCTACATCTCTTAATTCACACACTTCTAGCCAGAAGCCTCTGCTTAACACATGATTGGCATTTTATCTACACTGTATAGGAGAGTATATACAAGGTGATTTCAATGAGATATGGTTGAAGTTTGTTTTCAAGTAATACATGGAAAAACTGTTTTTTCAAAAGTATATTTGGTTGCTTCCTGTCCTCAGAGAGGTGTAGCAACTGGCTCACAGGCTTTCCAATTTCATGACATCTAAAATCAGAGTGGGCATAGCTTCCCCAAGTCCAAGTATAGAAAGATTAAGTGAAATAATATTATATGGAAATTACTATTAAACTTTGTGCAGGTAAATGGAAATGAACACTAATGAAATATAAATAGTAGTGGTAATGTAATACCAATTAAAAAATGAAAGCAAGAAGCATGACTGGTAATAGCAGCCCAGGGGTGCTTAGAGTGTATCCGGATTCCTTGACAACAGCTTTTCTTCACCCTCAGGAACAAATGTTTGCCAAGGCCAGTGAACATTGACTTCTAGAGATGTCACACCTCCATTCACTTCTTCCTATATTCTTCCCATATGATGGCCTGCTCCTGGATTTCCCAATTCCTAGTCCTGCAAGCAACACACCTCAATGAAACCAGAGTGGTCTGACAGAACAAAGCAAAATTATTATCCTGTGGGTATATAATTTTTTGAATGTTTTCCATTGCTCTTCATAGAAACATCAGCTGCTTCTCATGACGTGGGTAGTGTGTTATAGGCCTCCATCTGTACCTTTCCTTGACATGGCTTCTTCTCTTATCCTATGGTCTAGCCAAGGTTCTTCTCTCTGTTACCCAAACATGCTATGATCCCTTCTACCCCAGGAAATTCACACATGTTGACTCCCCTGCTCCCAAACCCTACTTGGCTTAACTAACACTGAGTTCTCTTAGATAGTATTGTTACTGCCTGTCCAAACTACGAATTTTTATTTTATTTTTTTTCATAATTTCCATCAGAATTCTTACTTTGTTTGTATCTCTTTTCTTCTTCTTTCCTTTAGTTTTTGTTTATGATTTTCCTTAATGTGTTAAAACATGCAATAAAATTAATACTAAACATATTTATAATTGCTGATTTAAAGTTTTATCTAATCTACTCCATGTTTTGGTTTCCTTATGTATATGTTTTTTTTTAAATTTATATCTTATTTTTTTTCTTTGTGACATACTGTCTTACTTTTTAATGTTTTGTGATATTTTTGTTGTTGACCTCTAGATTATTGAATACGATAGCTAATAATTCTGGAGGTCAGATTCTGCTGATCTTAACTGTTGAGGCTTTTTGTTTATTTATTTATCCACTCTGTTTTTAAAAGATTGAGATTCTTGTCATGTGTGGTCACTAAAGTCTATTTCATTAGCCTGTATTCAGTTACTATTGGACAGATTTCTTTGAATACCAAGAGCTAAGAAACATGCAAGCAAACAAACAAATAGAAACATATAAGAAAACAAAAACAAAATCCCACAGTTTCACAGTCTTTGCAGGTTGATTTGGCAGTGGAGGGAGTCTCCATTCTCACTTCCCAGCCAACTAGAAATGATTCCTTCCTGCCATCAAGTTGCTACAAAAGAGTAGCATTTTCTAAAAGTATGTTGAATCATTCTCTTATGCACTTCCCCTTGCATATAGATTATTTAAAATTCCTAGCTCAAAAAATCAAATAGACAAAAATACATAAAAATTTTTCCTAGAGGACCTTCGTGTCTCAACAGCTCCGAAGTTAAAAGTACAGAGAAATTAGATCAGGTCTATGAATGAGTCATGGACATAAGGATTAGAAAGGACTCATCTAGCTACAGAAAAATATGATGATTGTGTCAGAGTCTGGGGTGGGTGGGAGCAGCAGAAATAGCCATCAGACTCTTCAGTCATGATGTTATCATCTTTCACATCCTCAGCAAGTGCAGGTGACACCATGGTCAGTCCCATCACACGTGTCCATGTGTCTATGGAGGTGAGAGAAAAAAAACAGAGGACGCTGGGAGTTGTTCAAGCACCCATATTGGGAGATGCATGTGTCTGCTGCAGGACTGTAGCTTAAGGAAAGGAAGCCAGAGAGGCACTGGCTTCGTGAACCAAAGCCTGCTGGTTATTGAGTGACAGCTGGAAAATAAACATTCTGGTAACTGCAGAGAAAGTGAAGTTTGAGGAGTCAGTGAAAGTGGAGTGGACATTTGTGTATGTTATTTTGTCTCTGGTGCTGTTTAAAACAGAGCATTGTGTCTGAGATTCTGCCAGAGCTTGAATCCATGTTTACACAGATTCAATGGTCAAGCAGTTGGTCCAGCTCATCCACATTAAATGGGAGACCCTGCAAAGGAGGTGATAATGTCTTTCACAAAAGACTTCTTGACAATACTGATATCACTGATGGAGCTTATCAAGCATCTTCAATTTACACAATAAACTTATAAAGCTTCTTCTAGTCTGGCTCTGTCCATGTATAGACATGACCTTGATAATGACATTGCCTATTTGGGCTCCCAAGTGTTTCATTAAAAAAAGAAGGGAAAAATAAAAAAAAAGAATAGCAATGATCATAACAGCTTGCCTTTTAAAATCCAGAATGTTTTTAGTCACTTTGTTTTAAAGGAGACATCCTTTGGGTGGCCGTTTCTCACAATGCCCATACTCACCAGCATAAATATTGATGAGGAATAGAAGGAGTCCTGGATTTCAGCTTTTTTAATGTGGCAAGACAAGTGAACAGGGCTGCTGAGGAGAAGTAGGTTTGTGATTTATCTCAACAGAAAAAACCTCCTGCTTCAACTTATCACACGCCTCAGAGAGTCACTTGCAATGTGATTCGTCTCCGGACACCACCCCACGACCATTCCAGTTAGTCTTTGCCCAGTGGGCAGTGAAATGACAGTAGCTTTGAGCAATAGGTCCTGATAATCCTAGCTCCATTGACACTGGAACACATTAGAAGGAAAAAACACTAAGAAATTAAAGAAAAGCAGGAAATGTGCTTAGAGAAATCTGTAGTACATAGTAAATATTCAAGCCCTTTGAATATTTTTGTTTCTTTCTTATCAACCTGCCCAATTACTAGAACAGATGGAAGGAGGAAAAAGTAATTGAATGGAAATTTAAAATAAATGAAATGTTTTTAGAAACTCCACTGAAGTAGCAATAATGGTACTTGATTCCACCGCAATAAAGGGCCACTGAGACAAATAGACTGTGGCTTTTGTGCAATTACAAATTTGTGCTATGGGGGTTTGTAGCTTTTATTGCTAATCTTTGACCTACAGAGAACAACAGCTATAGCCCAGACACTACTTAGGTTCTTACAAAATACATCAAGATGCATTCCTTGCTCTGTGCAGAGGTAATGATAGCTTAGTCACACAATTGCTAATGCATTTTGAACAATTTAATTCTCACCACTAGCTCCTTTATGTATAAGCAGGCAAAAAAAAAAAAAAAAGCAAACAAGTAAAAACAAATTAAAAACACCATGACGGTGGAAAGATGCTGATGCCAATGGACCCTATGTGGCTGAGATTTAGGGAAGGCGTGTATGGACTGAAATTTAGGGTTGTTCTCTACTAGCAAAATTTATCCATGGAAAGCCTGTGATATTAGTGAAACCTGTAGGTTTAAAATATAGAAATCTCCCATTGACAGGAGCAGGTCAAACACTGTCATATTGTTTGAGAAAATGTTTAAGGTATTGCAGACCTCGGTAAATAAATTTACATCTCACCAAATCAAGGTCCACATTTAGTAGCTAATACTCAGTAAGGACAGGCACTCCTCGAGGTGATCTAATGCAGTTCACTTTATTGGATACTAATATCACAGTTCTCTGAGGAAGAAACTGTTATTCTAAACTACTTACAAATGAGACAACTGAGACTCAGAAAGCTTAATAAACTTTCTCAAGATCATACTGCCGTAAATCATGTGTCCTGGGATTTAAACTCAGTCGTCTGTTCCCAAATCTTCGTCTTTGAGAAATTATGAATTATCACCTTACTTAAAAATAATGTTTAGCACCGTCTGGATTGGTGCTGGAGGATGTAAATAAAACACTCTGTGCCTCCTGCCTGAGAGAAGTTACTAGTATATCAGAGTATGTAAACTGACATGTTTCTCTCCCTTACTTTTACTATCTGTCTAGCTATCGTCTATCATCTGTCCAGATCATCTATAATCTATCATCTAGCTAGCTACCAATAAATGTATATATCTGTATATAAGTGTTCATACATACAAACTACATATAGGCCTAATTAACAATATTTATACATAATAGAGCATTAATCAAGTCCAAGATCCATGCAGACATGCGGCCATACAGAGCACCATTCATCATAAGAGAGAAACCTAGGCCACCCTTTGAAAAGCATAGAGCAAGGTCAAGAGTACACAAACTGGACTCATTTTGTGTGGGTTTGGATGCCAGTTTGACACCCTCAAGACTGAGGGTCTTGGATGACTGGGTTAACCTATCTGTGCTCTGTTTTCTCCTCCCTAGGATGGCCATAACCACCTGCATCCCATAGGACAGCTGTGAGAAGATCATGCTTTAGTGTAAATAAAGACTTCCAGAAATTTCCTCATTAATTAAGCGGCAGGAAACATTAATCCTGAGATTTGAGGCATGGGTTGGATTTGGATAATTAGGAAGGAAGTGATAGAAATTTTGGCAAAGAAAATAATACTATAGCCAAAGTAGAAATAAGTGAGCATGACGTGACCTTGGAACAGAACAGCTCTGCCAGAGAAGATACAGTCATTTTGTGTATACAGGATGGAAGTTGGTATGGCATGGATTTGATTTCTTCAAAAGTTTCCTAAGCTTCCCCCTGGAAATGGGCTCTTCCCAGGCATTTTTATTTTAATTATAGCTTCCTGAGAACACACAGACTGTATCCACTGGAGCAATTCTGGTGGCAGTTACCACCTCCAGTTGGCAGAATATTCTAAATGTGCTCACATTTGTGTGTCCCTATAGACTCATGTCATGTCATGTCTGCCAACAGTTTTGGGGAACACGGTTAACTGATAGACAGAAAGTAGACTTAGAGAACCATATTTCATCAGTTGAATTCACCCATCCTTTGTTAAAATAATGGACTGATGAACTAGTGAAGCACACAAATACTCTGGAAAACTAGAGGTTCAGCAGGATTCAACTCCACTTTCATTACAACCTAAAGAAAAGAGCAAAGAAAACTTACAGGGTGGCTGTCATTTAGCCAATAATACCTGCAATTGTGACTGTGAATCTGTTCATTTGACTGCAGGTGCCTGACGGAGGAGAAGATGATGGTGCAATCTCATGATCACGGCTCTCCTTGTCCCTCCCAGTTCTGCTTCTTTCTTATTTGTGCCATTTGGTCCTGTGGCCTACTCAAGGGAAGTCCTCTCAACCCCACTGTATCAGCTTAAGCTGTCCATTCTTCCTGCTGCTCAGCAGGGTCAGAGTGCCCTTGTACACCACGCCCAGCCCCAGAACACAAAGCAGAAGGCACATACTAAAGAGTGTGTCTCCTTCCAATGAGCCCTGCTGCCAAGACAGGCCCTGCCTCTACAATGGACATCTGCAAGCACAAAAGAAATATTTTAAAATATTGATTTAGGAGCCTTCCCTTATTTTTAACAAAACCTTAAATAATATGAATTATTCCAATAAAAGCATCTGCTTATAAAATGAGATGAACCACCGTTTTGTGAATGTCTTAAGAAAATTATTAAGCTTTAAATGTTATCTATGAATCCTAGGGCCATGCTGAGCATGTACAGTGGTGTTGCATGACATTATTATTTATTACATTGGTTATTATTGAAAGTAGCACTCTCATGGAATTTCACTTAAATAATAAAATAAGACTTTTTGTTTCCATAGCATCAAATCAGGAAATACTTCCTAATTATCTAAAACCTTGATAAGCAATTATCTTCTTAGTATTCTTAGTAAGTACCTAAATTTGGATGATTCTTCTCATTTTCCTAAGTGTGAAGAACCCAAATTTACTTGATTGCTCAGTATGTGACACATATGGACAGTAATGATCCCTCCCGCTAGGATATGGAGCATGTGAAGAATCCATTCTCAAATTATACTTTCTCTCTGCATGTGAATTTGCCCAAAAAGCAATGAAAGCTCTAAGGGATGGGTGTAAATTTCCTGTTCACTTGTCAACTGTATTTCTTAGGGAAGCTTTAAAATTTTTGTTCGACTGCCCTGAGCTTTGCTACCATGGGTCACTCTCTAGTGTATAAATGACCCCTGAGCTTTTTGACAAATATCTGGGCTGCTGCATCTGTCCCCAGGCCTCCTTCTCCTTCTTCGGTTTGCTTTTCACACTCCAAAGGCACCTATCTCATTGTATCAAGCACAGCGTATGCTCTAAGAAACTTGGCCTAGATTGGACCTGGCAAGAAGTTGGATTCTGATGTGGCACAGACAGATGTATGCATGTCAAGTTTCAATCCATTGGATCCTCTTAAGGAATGCAGAGTTTGCTATGGTGTCAGACACTCAACTGGACTAATTATATGTATGGATTTTATCACCTTATAAAAACTCCTTTAGTTCCACATACATAGAAAATATATGAGACCACATAATATGCTGTATAACAAGCTGTGCAATTGCCAGGCCATGGACCAAGAGGATACTAGTTATCACAGGACATATTTAACACAAATACTTGTATAAATGTGTACTTTTCTTGATACATATTACCTTATACATCTATCATCCCAAATCTTGTAATACAATATTATTTTTTCTTATCCATCCAGTCCCACTGGAAGCAACTGTTACTGTAACTAGAAGGTGTTCTTTATTCTCTTCAATTCTTTTACTTTCTTGCCCATACTTTTCTTAAATATAACATAACCAACTTACAGATGTGAATGATAGCACCAGACCTGTTTTAGCACATTTGACAATTATTTTAATGAAGATTTGTACAAGTTTCATCTTTCTCTATCTTATTATATCCATGCATATGAATTCAAACACATGCTTCAAAATGGAGACCATCTCTCTATCCATTAGCCCACAGGCTCTAAATTTAGTATATGTTGCTGACTATTAGCTTTGCTGTATTAAAAAATCACATCCAGAGAGAAGAGGGCATGTCAACATTGGGTATCAGTCCAAACAAGATTGAAATATAAGTCAGGAATTATTATTTTACTTGACTTCGTTTAAATACTATTATTTTTTTAAATAATAATAATAATAATAATATCAACAACTGATAAATAGCAAACTTTTTTTAATAATCAGTCTGGTAGAAAGGAGGAAAACTAAACCTAATATTTTGACTCTCATCTTCTCATCCACACATAGGTAAAATTACAGGATGAAACACTGTAAATTTACTCTTTCCTTCTCATTTCTTTCCTCTAACTAAATCTAAATCTAAATCTTTTAGTCATAAAAACAAAATGAGCTTAAGTCTAAGAATTTAATAATTTGGATTTGTTTTAAAATATTTAAGGATTTCTGTCAATTGAGGTTTACTTGAAAGAGAAATATAGTCCACATGTGAAAAGCAAAAGTTTATAAAAATAAGAAGTGGAATATTTTGAAAAATTTAAAATGCATTTATGTTTTATATTTTGTAGTACAATGCTGAAAAAACATTGTCTTAATTATTTTACTATATTGATTTTACTTTGTAATCTATTTGCTGACCAAACTGTAACCTAACAACCATATGTTTACTCAATGAGTGAAATTCATGTGGTGAGAATCTTCCCTTTTGCAATGTCTCATTTTAAGTATATTTAACAACTTCACAGTGAATGAATTAGCATAAGTCAATTCATCATGAACTTTTCAATGCTTATGGTATGGCCAGAATGATTGGTTATCCACGTTACAACTAGAGCTGAATCTGAGTGCCACCCACCCACCCACCCCAGGATGTGGCCAGTGGGACAGGACAAGGTGTTCCCTCTGACTTCACCCTTGTCACCTTCAAGCATCACAGTAAATTTCCTTTCATAATTTTCATTATGCATAGTGTCATCCTATGGTGTGTATTTAAGTTCAATTTTCTTACAAAGAAAAAACAAAACTTATTCCTAAAAACCTTAGGTAAACATAAAGCTATCAAAATAAGCACATCAGTAATAATTGTATTGAATAGCATAATAGTTACTGATTTGGATGGATTTTTGAGCTGTTGGGAGATCTAGGAAAGTCCAGGTGGCCTTCTGCTTCTGACCTCTACTGAGCAGCTGCCATTCCTTGTTGATGGCCGATCCTCTTGATGGCTCTAACTATTCTTTGTCCAGTTACGCCTTATGCTTACTAAATATACATTTTGGGAGATTAACTCTATTATTGCTTTTTAAAAAATATATTTTTTAGTTGTAGATAGACACACATCTTTATTTTTTATTTATTTATTTTTATGTGGTGCTGAGAATCAAACCCAGGGCCTCATGCATGAGACGTAAGCATTCTACCACTGAGCTACAAACCCAGCCCCAATATTATTGCATTTTTTGTTACAGTACAGAGAAGGCTGGAGTTTAGTCTTAAGCAGACAGAGTCTCCAGTTGGTTCATGACACATAATTGACCAAATGTGTAACCTCACTCTGCTGGACTCACAGACTGTGCTCAGTATTTCTTAGAGGAAGGTCAGCTTTAAGTGCTTTCTTATTTGCAAAGTCACAGATAAATAATACAAGAATAAATACTTAAATACTTTTATGATTCAAAATAATAAATAATCTTTTGAATGTGGAGCTAATATGTCTGCAGAAATATGATGCAATTTTAAAACACTTGAAAAGCAAGAAAAACTCATTCTAATTTCTATTTTTCTTTCCAATTTCCAAGTCAATATGGCAGAAGTATACTAGGAGTACATGTCAAGGATCTTGTAGTATCTCCACCAGATACACAGTGAGAAACTAATGACTGAACCACATTTAGTAGATGAGATAATTTTTATAAATAATAAAAGTAATTGTTCATTTTTCAGTAAGAATTTCAACATGTTGTTAACTACATACTTTCATATTCCTATGGCCACAAAGTGTTTCAGTCACCAGAGTGAGTTTGGGAGGAAATGTAATTGAAAAATAGTGTTTTCATTGTAGTTAAAAAAATGTTTTAAAAGAGATGACCCTGAAATAACAGGGTTTTTTTAACCTGTTTATAAATTCAATGGATCTCTTCAATTGTTTGGAAAAATGCATTCAAATGAAAAAAATACTTTTTATTAAAATGTAAATGGGAAAATCAAGAGTCAAGTAAACTGTACTGGGTATCATGGCACATGTCTGTGATGCCAGCTTAGTCAAAAGGATTCTAAGTTCAAGGCTAGCCTTCAAAATTTAGGAAAACTCTACCTCAAAAAAGAAGAAGAAGGAGGAGGAGGAGGAGGAGGAGGAGGAGGAGGATGTAGCTCAATGGAAGAGCACCCCTGGGTTCAATCCCTAGTATTGGAGGAAAAAAAAAGAAAAGGAAAAGGAAGAAAGGAAAAAAGGAACAAAGGAAGAAAGGAAAAAAGGAAAGAATAAAAATATATAAATACCAAAAAATACATATATTTATGATTTTTATAAAACTGGTTTTCATCCAGAAATCTCAAATTAGAGAATATTATAAGAGTCATTTAAAACTAAGCTCCAAATTTTCTAGAAAACTTGAAATGGAACCACCATTTGACCTAACAATCCCACTCCTTGGTCTATACCCAAAGGACTTCAAATGAACATACTATAGTGACAGAGCCATGTCAATATTTATGGCAGCACAATTCACAAAAGCTAAATTGTGGAACCAACCTAGATGTTCTTCAATACATAAATGAATAAAGAAACTATGGAATATATACACAATGGAGTATTACTCAGTATTAAAAGAGAATAAATTTATGGCATTTGCAAGTAAATGGATGGAGTTGGAGAATATCATGCTAAGCAAAGTAAGCCAATCCTAAAAGAAACAAAGGCCAAATGTTCTAATCAGTGGGTGCTGATCCATAATGGAGGGAGGAGGCATGGAAAGAATGGAGGAATTTTGGATTGGGCAAAGGCGTGGGGAGGAGGGGTAGGAGAAGGGGCGGGTAAGTAAGATGGTGAAATGAGGCAGACATCATTACCCTAGGTACACATAAGGTTGCACAAATGGTGGGACTCTGCATCATGTACAACCAGAGAAAAGAAAAGTTGTGCTTCATCTGTGTACAATGAATTTAAATTCACTCTATAGTCATGTATAACCAATTAGAAAACATTTTAAAAATAAATAAAATGTTAAAAAAAAAAACTAAGCTCCAGTGAGAATTGATAACTACCAAGTATGCATCTTTAGAAAGTTTATGGAATCTTTGCCTAAATTCCGTTTTTGTATGTACACATTTGTTTTTGAGTAATTCCTTAGAAGCTTATTACTTTCCATTTCTACTATATATCACTGTAAAAACTTGGAAACGATCATGCAGTTGAATACTGTCACACTCAGATTAGGAAAATTATAGCTAAACCTGAACATTGTTCTGTTGTATGGATTCTTTTCTTCATGTCTTCTGAATTCATTTAGACTTTCATTACTAAAGAATGGAAGATAAGCCAACAGTCTTTGTGGAGTATTTCCTACACATTAACGTTCTAAACACATTTCTTCATCACCAGTCTTGCTGCTGGCAGTGTGGTAGTTATTTTTTTCTCTTATTCCCTGCAAGTGGCTTGTAAATATCTGAAGGCCTACAAGCTGAAGAAAGAGGTTCTACATTAAGGCGTGCTTGTTGTGCTCATTAATTACACAGGCACTTACATTTAGAAACCAGATAAAGTTTTGCTTCATTCAATACACTGTTTTATTTACTTATTTTCAGCCTCAAACAGGCCTAGAACCTGAAATTCTATCTGTAAGCAGCAGTTTGAAGGTAGGGAAACAACTTACTATAGAAAGTAAATCCTGCCAATCATCTTCTTTTACTTAGATTCTTTATGGAAAAATTTCAATCCATATTTGTGAAATTCTGAGCAAAGCTATAACAGTTCTGGCTTTATTAACGTGTCGATCTAGCCTGTGCATTCAGTTTATTTTTGAAAATTGTCATTCATCAGATGCTACATTCAATGGTGCAAATATGTTCTGGGGGGAATATTCTTATTTTTCATTAAAACAGGTATTATTTAACAAACCTTTTTGTATAATTGGTTTAAGTTGCATGTTAATTGATGCTCCCATAAGGCCAGGGATCAAAGTTCATTTCTGTATGTTATCATCATACTGCCTTGTAGTATAATATATAGATAGATAGATAGATAGATAGATAGATAGATAGATATAAACTTGTTCTGTGGAATATGTTTTCCGATTTCCTCCTTAAATCCTAATTCATGACATCTTCAGTGTAGAACTAATGATATTACAATGCTAATTATTGATTTGTATAATGAGTAACATATTAAGTGTTAATGATTTTCACATTACCTTCCAAATAAAAACGTTCCTCCAATAATAGAAAGTCCCCTTAATGAATGACTGGTGAGAATGTAGTTTAATCTACTCTATTTTCACTTGTATCTCCATCTAGGTGTCTGAATACAGCAACCAACCCTGAAGGTACTCAGAAGAATGATTCAAATGAAGGACTAAGAGTCTACAACAGGGTCTTTATCTACACAGGGAGCTTTTAAAAGTTTCTGTAACTGGAATTATCAATAAATGAAGTAAATTCACAATGCAAAAAATAATGTTTAATATAAATTCAGAAGCTTAGTGTTTTGAATGGTGATCTCCTAAAGGATGTGTCTGTGTCCCAACTCTCAAACCCTATACTACGGCCTCATTTTGAAAAAAAATAAAATAACAGTTTTGCAGATATTTATGAGATGAGACTCTTACCAACAGCATATAGTTGTAACTCGTTTTTTAGTCTATTTTAACAATCTAAGTCTTTTAATTGGAAAGTTGAAATAAAATTTAACTTCAGTGTTATTATGGGTAGATGATTGTTATTTCCTGCTATTGTGGTTAGTTTGCTATATATAATTTTGGCTTGATTTTCATTTAGTTGGTTGCCCTTCTAGAGTGAGCTTAATTTATCTGGGAGTTTTGGAGTTCTCTGTGTGCAGTATATTTTTAAAATATTCTTCATAGTGCTGATTAGTAATCATGAATTCTTCTAGTTCATCCTTATCATGAGAAGTTTTTATTTCTGTATAAATTCTGAGATAACTTTCTATGCTGGATATAAATCTTATTTGGCAATGGTTTTCTTTTAGAGTTTGGGATATTCCACTCCAAACCCTCCTTGATTTTAGAGTCAGAGTTGAGAAATCTGAAGTAAACCGTATTGGTTTGCCTCTAAATGTGTCTTGTGTTTTTGTTTTGCACTTCTTAATATTCTCCCCATATTTTATATTTTAGCCATTTTTATTATGGCATCTCTGAGAGCGGCTATTTTTTGATTGTGTCTTTTTGAGGTTATATATATATATATATATATATATATATATATATACTGCAGTCCGGGGGGTGACGAAAAACTTGTGTACATTGATACAGCAGGAATGTGAGCCATTTATTGTAGGACAGGAGGGGTATATATACATTTCACACAGCTTATCTTAATTAACATAAATTAGATACAGCAGTCAACCAATAAGGAATCTCCACACTTAATGGCTCCCTGGCGTTACTTTACAAACCACTTCCTCTGGCAAAATGCCAGGCGCCATCCTGACTTGTTTACAGACTCTAACATTTCCCCCTTTTGTTTAATTTAAATAACGACCATAGTGGTTTTTACACAAACACCACAAACAATCTGCTACAAGCAGAAGGGGAGGATACAAAATGCCACAAAACCAAGCCAATTGATGGCTCCATGCAAGAAGCCCTTGGAAAAATTATACCAGCAATGACACTGTTAGCAAAGATACTGAGTTACAATTTGTTGTAGATTACAGTTTGTTGTCTCAGTCCAGGTAAAGCAGTGTCTCAATAGATTAACTCACAGTCCAGGTAAATCATGGTCCAGGTAAGTTCTGCAGGCAGCTAGCTTGATCCGAAGTCTCGTCCGGTTCTCAGCAACACTGGAAATTCTTCCACCTTCGTCTTCACTGGCACTGGGACAAGGCAGGAACTTCAGATGGCTAAAGAAAATCCTGTAGCATTCCAGCAGGTGCTAAGAAAACAAACTTCTGAACAATTTAGTACATTATCTCAAGGTTTTTTTACATTTGAAATAAACCTTAATAGTGCTTATTATTCATTAGCTTCCAGGTGTGGGAGAACCATTGTAGTTACTGGCCTTGGAAATGATCAAACTTCAGGGACGAGGTAGCGTCTTCTGCAGGCTGCAGTGTCCCAGGCAGCCCCAGATGGGCCTGGGGAGTGTCCCGGACTCAAACTGCTTCCGGGCACAGGGAGCAAGAGCCCATGAGACTGTGCCTCCAGGTCAGGTCTAGATTTGGGCTCAAGGCAGTGGAAGAGCTGGCTGAGGCCGCCTGGAAAGTCCCGTGACCGGCTAGCGCACATGGCAGCCGCCAAACCGATTCACACACCCTCTGGTAACGAAAAGTATTCAGTAATAGCCTTTTGCTGCAACTTTTTTCCTGATAATCCTTCCTCCTCTGAACTTTTTTCTTCTTTCTGACTAGAGTTCCTGGGCTTCCATCAACACATGCCCTAACTGCTCTTGGTTCCACTGGGGTGCCTTCTTCCCTTAGTAATTTACTTAACACCCCTTCCATATTTTCATCACAAAGACATACAACATTTCAAGACAAAATAAGACACAAACATACTGTATCAATCCTCTCCATTTTCTCAAAATTGCCATTTTTCCTCTCTCCCTATCTGCCTAGGGACGAGCAGATTTGCTCCCGTCCAATCTAGGGATGGGCAGCTTTTTTTTTTGTCACTTACCCCCGGGTGTCCCTGGGCTCCCCGGATGGGCCACCATCTGCCGCAGTCCCGCTGCAGCAAAATAACCGGGGGGTGACGAACAACTTGTGTACATTGATACAGCAGGAGTGGGAGCCATTTATTGTAGGACAGGAGGGGTATATATACATTCCACACAGCTTATCTTAATTAACATAAACTAGATACAGCAGTCAACCAATAAGGAATCTCCACACTTAATGGCTCGCTGGTGTTACTTCACAAACCACTCCCTCTGGCAAAATGCCAGGCACCATCCTGACTTGTTTACAGACTCTAACATTTCCCCCTTTTGTTTAATTTAAATAACAACCATAGTGGTTTTTACACAAACACCACAAACAATCTGCTACAAGCAGAAGGGGAGGAAACAAAATGCCACAATACCAAGCCAATTGATGGCTCCATGCAAGAAGCCCTTGGAAAAATTATACCAGCAATGACACCATTAGCAAAGATACTGAGTTACAATTTGTTTGTAGATTACAGTTTGTTGTCTCAGTCCAGGTAAAGCAGTGTCTCAATAGATTAACTCACAGTCCAGGTAAATCACAGTCCAGGTAAGCTGGCTGGCTTAAATCACAGTCCAAGTAATATCATACTAAGCAAAGAAGCCAATCCCCAAACACAAAGACCAATTGTTTTCTCTGGTAAGTTGATGCTGAACCATAATGGAGGATGAGGACATTGGAAGAGTGGAGGAATTTTGGATAGAGCAAAAGGGAGTGTGGGGAGGGGAGGAGGCAGGGGAGTAGGAAAGATGGTGGAATGAGGCAGGCATTATTACCCTAGGTACATGTATAATTGCACAGGTGGTGTGACTCTACATCATGTACAACCAGAAAAATGGCTCTCAACAGTGTATGTACAAAGGAGAAACTATCAAAAAGATGAATGATTTTGGTTCTCTTGAACTGGGAGAACTTTATCTGAATACTACTACATAAGAGAGATAACTCCTGATGGTGGCAGTCTTAGACCTTACATTTTCGGAGGATTTGACTCTAATCTCTTTACATTCAAAGACTTCCCCCACCTCTCTGGATTAGTTCAGCCTAGATTAGGTCAGCCTCCCTCTCCATTCCACCATATTTTACTAGTCACATTTTTCTCTCTCTGTGCCTGCCTCTCCCTGCCTTCTTCTGCAAGGGGTTGACCTGTCTGTAATGTATTATTTTTTTTCTATTTTGTTCAAAGTTGCTATTTCCTTGTTTTTGTGTCCCTATGATTATTTTGCTAGCTGATGTTAAATTTCAGTGAGTTCCCTTAGTCACCCACCTTGCTCAGGAGCATCTTCCAACTGTTTAAGTCTTGAGTTGAGGAGCTACTGGGAGTACACCCTTCCTCTGATCTGACATCTTCTGCCCTGGGGGCGGGAGTTCTCTTAATGGCAGTAGAAGTATTTGTTTCTGAGTGTTCTTTCTTTGCTTTTTAACTACCTCCTTGGATGCAAACCCCAAACCCCCTTCTGATGCACACAGCCATTATATTCACTTGTTATTATCTTCATCCAAATCCTGACAAATCTTGCTGGTTTTATGTGATTTTACATTTTTTTCTCTGCTCTGATCCATTAAAAGTTAAGTTTAGAGGTTAATTGTCAGAGGTCACTTTCCCTGTTGCTGCCCTTCCTCTGCTAGCTCATTGTAAATCCTTGTTGGTTAGCAAGCCTAGGTTTTCTGACAGCCGAGGAGCAAATGCCTGTGACATTACACTTATCTTCAACTATCACTAATCCCAACCCCAAGTCACAAAATGTTGTAGATAAAATTAAATTGGATAGAAAAGGTAGCTGACCTTTAGATAAAGTCATTTTAAAGAATTTCAGTTAAACGTGACAAAATAAGAAAATAAAAATGTAAGACTGTTCCAGAGGGAGAGCTGATAAATGGCTGGAAAGAAGTTTCTTTCTCTAAAATTATTCACTCTTTGTTATCAAGAGAAAAATAATCATATATTAAGTCAAATATGCTCTCTGCACATTTCCTGCTTTGAAAGAGGAACTATATCTTACCAGGAAGAAAAACAACAGCACCAGGTGCATGGTTCACAGCGTTCACTAGAGACATTTAAAGTCTTATTCATAAAAGGCCAAATATTAACTACGTGATAAAAACTGAAAATTAAGTTTTTGTTTTCAGAGGAACTTCTTTGGCTGCTGTATTTACTATATTCTGGCTTGGTAATTATTCTGAATTTACCATATAAAAGACTTTCAATTATAGCTTTAGGAGGAAGTGACTACTTAGCATGCATACAAATTGAAAATTCCAGCTTCTTCTAGTCTAAGGCTTTTCACAGATGAAAATGTAATTCTTATTTTTAGATTTTTAGAAGATGGAAGTTGTAGTCAGAAAAATTGCTAGACCATGTTTGCTGGTCCACTTCAATTAAATGATACTCTATTTATTCCTCAAGTAAATTGGTTTTTCACAACGATATACTAGCATAACAGACACTCACTCCTATCTTCTCCCACATATATAATCTATTTTGGGTGACACTTTCAATCGGGTCATAGAGCTGTATTAAATTATCCAATCAAATGGGTTAATTCAGAATGTCTTTAGAAAGTAGTCAAAGTTTGCTTTCCAAATTGTCAGTCCAGACACAATGGGCTAGATTTTTTTTTTTGCAAATTTTGTTTTTTTTAATTAGTACATTATAGTTACATACAGTATGGGGGTTCATTTTGACAACCATACAAACATGGGATATAACTTGCTCTACTTCAGTCCCCAGGATTGCCCTTCCCTGTATTCTACTCATCTTCCTTCTGTTTACTTATAGGTTTTTTAAATTGGTGCTTTATAGATATACATAAAAGATAAAATAACTGTAGTACATTCACATATGTATGTAGCATAATTCAATCAACTACATTCCACTGATATTCTCTTTTCCTATCCCTCCTCCCTCCCCTTCCATCTCCTTCCTGTACTTCACTGATCTCCCTTCCATATTCATGGGATTCTCCCCTTTTTCCCCCTATTTTGGTCTAGCTTCCATGTATGAGAAAAAAAAAAAAAAACATTGACTCTTGAATTTCTGCTGGCTTATTTCACTTAGTGTGATGTCTCCAGTTCCATCCATTTACCAGCAAATGCCATAATGTCATTATCTTTATGGCTGAGTAATATTCCATTGTGTATATGTATCACATTTCCTTTAACCATTCACCTATTGACAGGCACCTGGACTGATTCCATAACTTAGATATTGTGAGTCGTGTTGCTATAAACATTGATGTGCCTGCATCACTACTATATGTGATTTTAGTCCTTTTGGATACACACCTAGAAGTGGGCTAGATTTCTTGAAAATGCATTTCACCCTGAAACCTCACTCACATCCCCACACTTACACTTATACTGACACACATCCAGAGCATAATCTTTAGTCTATACTTACATTGTACATTTTAGGGTCATGTTTCTTAAGAAGAGCCTTTGAAGCTATCTCTGGCATGGTACTTTTTAGAATATGTTTTGAATGTGCTTCAATATTTAGACTTTGTCACTTACATCCATGTAATCCAGCTCTTCTCTAAGTAGTTCTGGCTCAAATACAAGGTGGTTATCCCTGCAGCATAGGTATGTTTCCTCCCCTCCTAGGCCAATGGGGTAGCTGTGTCTGTCTTTCTGATAATGATGGGTGATGTCAAGAACAGGCACCAATCCATATGCACAAGTAATTCTCAGCATCTCATCATATCATGTCTGTTCAGCTGAGGTCAGTCAGTCCTGTGACTGAGTCCAGAGTCAACATGGACAGCCACCATCATGGCCCATGGCAAAGAGCACTGGTTTCTAGAAGAGGACAGTTGGGTTTTTTGTTGTTGTTTTTTTATCTACTGTCATTGATTTTCTGCCCACAATTACCTTCATCCCATTTGAAAAATAAGCTTAAGCCTAGCATCTCCTCAAGTCTTCTCACGTATTAAGTTTGGTATCCTGGATTTTGTGACCTATATTAGATCCATATTTTATGTCTCTTCCATCAGAGAACTTTGAACCAAAAAGATAAGTGATTTGCCTCCTAAATGCCAAATCCACAATTGGGAGGGAAGGATGGATGCCCATAGAGTACAGTTCCATTCACAACTGAGACTGGAAATGGGTAGCAGAAACAGGTGCAGGTGTGTGCAGAGGTCCCTTCATCTTGGGGGAACATTGGCACAGCCCACTAATTTGGCTTCTTCAACTCCTTCTATAAAGATGTGAGAAAACATGTCTTCTACACAGTGTCCTACCACCAGAAATTCTGGTTCAAAACCATTCTATGTTAACAGTTTTATGATTGTTTACAGGTGCTTTTGACACCACAAAAAATTGAAAAGTAAACAATAAAATGAACAAGAAACAATTACAGCTGTTGAGGCTTTCTATGTCTCAGACTTGAGATTTCTCCATGTTCCCCAAACCTTATCTGTGTATGAGCACATGATTGTGCATGTTTGTGTGTCTCTCTGTGTGGGAATGCTTCACTTTCTGGACATAAGCACAATTACTTTGGATTTATCAGGCTGCTATAGCACAAAATAATTAAATTATGAGAGCATTTTTTTATTATCCTGAGCCTATGTTTTAACTTGAGATGCTGTTCTTTGCTGGAAAGAAAGAAGAAAAACACATTTACTCTCTAATCCACCCAAATCTTGATATTTCTGTACTGTATGTAGAATTATTTTGAATAATGCCTCAAAATTGACAAGCACATTACAGAATCAATATATTTCCTGAAGTAACTCATCACTGAAACATCACAGAGACAGGTGATACTTTCATCAGTCTGCTTACAAGTCCCCCCCCCATACAAAAGAACATTAGGTGAAATTTTAATTTTCTAAACTGTCAGAAGAAACAATTTTTCCAAATGTTCTCAACTATCTAAGTTGTCACACTCCCCCAACTGTTTATAGCATTTTCCTTACTGTTTTTTAAAAAGTTCATTAGTTTTGTCTACACATAACTTTAACCAGCCAACCTTGTTCCAAAGCAAATGCCAGAAAGTTAGTGTTTTGTTATGATAGCACTTTGGTTTAATAGCATTGTTATTGTATTATACTTTAATTATTCTAGTTGTATTGCATGAGAAACAACCACAAAACTTCAAAGACATAAACAAATGCATTTGCATTTAGCTCACAAGTGTGCACACTGACTCTATGGGCTGGAGTTGTGGGTAGTCTTCTGGTCCTTGCTCACATGTCCAGAAGTTGACAACTGAATGCCTGACTGGCTCATCAGATTGACAGTGACAACTCAAATTTACTCTTTGCTCCCATCCTTTCCTTGGGACCTGTGAACTAGTCCAGGCACATTCTTCTGATGGCAATAACAAAGGCAATACCATTGAGGTCAGACCCCATAGCACAAACCCTCTTCATGCTTCATCTTGTATCACTTTGCTGGTATTCCATAAGCCAAAACAAGTTAAGTGTGAAGCTCAAGGTCATCTAGGGAGAACCCTGAAATTCTTTGTGACACAGGGTGAGGACACAGAAAAAGAGGAAAAAACATAGCAGTTTGATCATCTATCACATAAATAAGAAAGCTTTCAGTTTCTAAGTTCGGCTGAATTTGAGGACTTTGTGAAGTAACAGTGAATGCAAATACAATGAAGAACATTACATACTTCAGAAAATACAACTTTTGGAGTTAGTTACATTAGTACAAAATAATCAATATTTAACCCTTTCTTCTTATTTTCTCTGTAAGTTCTTCTCTTTATTTTTCAACATAAGAACCATTATTTCTCCCAGAGATGGAGAAGAAAGCATCCAAGGCAAGAGTTTTATAGAAAACTAAGAAGGAAAAATGGTAAAAGATATTTCAGAGTAATATAAAGCAGTTCTCAGCAGATACTGCCAAACACTTCCTCTCAAAGCCTTTGCTGCCTCTTTGGGTTCTTGGGTCACAGTGCGCACCAAGTTCTAGATGCTTCTTGTCTACATCACTTCTCTGAAGCTTCAAGCAAGTCTGTGTCCAGTGCTGCTGCCTTATCGTCTATAGTCCTGCACTCTGGGGAGCTTCTAGAATTTTTGTCTAACCATGAGAAAAGAAGAGATTGAAAATTGTTGGAGCCCACTGAATTTGAATGCTGAAGATCCACTGCTGGGCAGGAATCCAGGGACCAGCAGCAGACAGGAGCTCGGAGCCCAGACTCATCCTCTAGTGCCCCAGGGGCCTTCCTTGATCCAAAGTCAAACCCAAACCTACCTGAAAGGGTTTCTTGAGGTTTGCGTGAGCAAATCTCTGGATGAGCTGACACACATCAGTGGTTATACATGTCACATGTTTTTATTTTAAAGAAGAAAAGATGTGCACAGTATTATGCCTCGACTTCATCTCATGGTTTCAGGGACTCCCTTCTCCTGCCTCCCTCTGGACACTGGAGGCCAGGGTGTTTTCGGTCACTGCCGTTTGTTTGTTACAAAGCATCCATTGACAAACATAATACACATCCAAGGATTCCAAATTTTTTTTCCAACTATCCCTGCCTTTTCTTTGATCCTTTTTAAATTCACTGGTCTCCACCCCTTATTTTATCTCTTCCCTTATTCTGTCTCTATTCTACCTTTCACCTTACAATACACACACATAAACACCCATACACAGAAGACTTCAGGTCATTAGATTTTGTCTTTGTCACTATTTGAATTTGTCACTTATTGGCTTGTCTCTTTCTATAGTGAGCCCCAAGCATACAGCAACCTCCTTTTCAAGAACCAGTTTACTTTCTTAACACAAAAACTGACTGAGAAACCACAATCATATCTGACATACCATGGCTCATTGTGGTTTGCTGTATTTTCCCAAGGAACACACCAGATAGCAAAGTCTTTGCTACAAAAATGTACAATATCTGACTAAAAACATTCATCTGCTCAGGAAGCTTCGGCTTTAACGTATTGCCTATGCTCAGATTCAACAATTTCAGAGGACGTACGTGACAATGTCAACTCTTTGCAAATTCCGAAGGCAAGAGAACTCCCTCAGATGTACCATACCATCTAACAGCAAGCATGGTTCTTAAGGGTGATGCACTGAATGTGCTGTTTCTACCTAAGATCAGGAGCAAGACAAGGATGGCTTTGCTGACCACTCATGTCCTACATGGTCCTGGAGGCTGTTGCCAGTGGTGTGCAATAGGAAGAGTCACAACAGGCACAGCGTTGGAACCAAAGAACAAAGACTGTTCCTTGGTATGAATGACATGAATGTCTAGGTAGAAAATCCCAACGTGTGTGAAAGACACCAAGACCAATAAGTGATACTAGCAGTGCCATAGACTATAGAATCAACATAGAAATTGAATGCATTTCTGAATACTCACAGGAGTAATTGAAAGTTAAAGTTTTTAAATGGTATGTAAAATATTAGTTTTACAAAACAATGTTTAACAATGAATTTAACAAAATGTGGGCAACATCAAAAAGTACAAAAATAATAATGAGGGAATTAAATATGTATCTATCCATCCATCCATGTTTCCATGGACTAAATAAATACTTGGAATAATGAAGATGCCTATTCTTATCCAAATTGAGTTATAAATTAAAAGAAGTCCCAATCAAAATTCTAATGGTTTTGGGGTGAATACAACTTACCAAATAAAATTTAGAATGTACGTGGGCATTCAAAAGGACATTCAAAAGGACAAATATGTAGTATGAATATTGTGTCATTCAAGATTTACCATAAAACAACAATAATCAAATTAATACATTATTGGCAAAATACAGATATAGGTCAACTGAAGACAAGAGAGAGTCCAGAAATAAATACACACTTACATTATAAATTACTTTTGACAAAGAGGCCAAGATAATTCAAGAAGGAAAAGGCAATCAATCATTCACAACTGGAACCAGAGAGTCATACAGAAAAAAGCACAACCTTGACCCTTATCTCATGTCACCACAACAAACTCAAAATTGATCGATGACCTCAATGTGAAAGTTTAAGCTCTCTGATGTCTAGAACCGCACTGTCCATCCATATTGTAGTCACTAGCCAACTGTGATCACTGTGCATTTGAAATGTGGTGAGATGTGTCTTAGGTGAGATGTTCTAAAGTTGTAAAACACACCAGATAGAGAAGTCTTTGCACCAAAAAATGTAAAATATCTGACTAATAACATTCATCGTGATATTTTAAAACATTACTTTGGATATATTAAATTCAACATAATATTTGATGAAAATAATTTTCAGGCTACTTTTTGCTTGTGCAACTTGGCTAGTGGAAAATTTAAAGTTGCATATGCAGGTCACATTCTATTCATCTTGGGCAGCACTGAAACACGCACACACAAAAAGAAAAAAGTTTACAACCATGGTTAAGTAAAGATTTCATAGATGAGGTGTGAAGGAACAAACTATGTGATAGCTGGATAAATTATGTTTTATCATGATTTAAGATTTCTTGTGCTTAAAATAGTAATGAGGAAAAGAAAAGGCCAAAAACATAAGACTTTAAGGATAAAGCTAGGACACAGTATTCAACTGAAATACATCAGTAAAGAAGACTTGCATCTAGAGGAATATAAGAACTCTTATAACTCACAGGTAAGAAGATGTTTAAGCCAGTATTTTTTTTTGGTGGGGGTAAAGGGAATTGAACCCAGAGCTGCTTAAACACTGAGCCACATCCTTAGCCATTTTTATTTTTTATTTTGAGACAGAATCATGCTAAGAGCTTAGACATGCTAAATGCATTTCCCTTGAAAGTACAAATAACTACATTAATATAAATTGATAAGGTCTAAATCAAAGCATTGAAGAAGTATTTAATACACCCCTATTATGGATAAGCTAACTGAGGGAAATTGTAATGAGCCTATGATTGGAAATACCAGTGTCTAACTAAGCATAATTTCATGGTACTTAACCTATGTCACGCTGACTTCTACAGTGACCTGGGAAGTTGGACCTAACTGGAGTCTACTTACTACTTAATAGTGTTTTTCTTTACTTTAATGTGTGGCATAGCCATGGACAGAAACCAAAAAAGCCAACCTTTCAGCCATTTGTTATCAAAAGGAATGGCTCCTATGTGGAGTCATGTCAATGTATTTCCCTTCTTAACCAACTACCCAAGTCCTCACTAAGAAAAATAGGAACCAGAATCCTATTAAGAGTTTTAATAAAATGAATAGGAAACCTTGTCTTTCACATACACAGACATGAGTAATAAGATATGACCTCGCCTTACTCATTGAACTGACAAAAACACAGTCAGCAGAAATCAGAACCCAGGGACCCCACCAGGTGACATGCAATGGTGCTCAAAACATGAAAAGGCATAGAACTTGTGATATGTAAGAAAGACAAGAAAAAGTGAAGTTTTATCTTTTATAAACACAGAGGTTAAAACAAGAATCAAAAGAAAAGTTAATCTATATATAGTTTCAAAAGACCCATCAAGAGAAAGTATATCCTAGTAAAAATCACCTTCTCTAAAAAGGCAAAATTCTTTAAAGTTGTATTCTAAATATAGAGACTAGAAGTTGATTTTTAAAAAAGTACTGAAGAGGGTATATGGTGCTATAATTTCTTCAGAAACAGAGGATTAAATATTGATGCCCAATCAATAGATAAGGCATCTGAGGTGACAAGTTAAGTGATTGTAAATTAGGCTGTAGACAATAATACAAAGTCCTCCTCAAGTCCTTGTTCAGTTGGCCTTACTACCACATTTGTTAAAAATGGTTTTCATTTTGTAGTTTAGTGAAAAATCAAATCCTTGATTCAGCTCTTGAAAGCCTTTCTTAAGGGAGTTGAACTTTCTCATGATTAAAGATACATCCATGCCCCTTTCCTTCCTTGAAGCATCTGTTTTATGGGAAGGACACCCAGGGTATAGCAGGCACCACCGCAGCCATGTAGCATATGCCACACGTAAACAAAAGAGCCATGCATTTGTAATTAACACCAGGTTTCTACTCCATCTAGACATAAACAAAACACATTAAAAAATATAAAGCATCTCATGGCTCCGAAGGTAATCATTTTATAAAGGGCTCTGAAATAAAAAGCCATTTATCCATCATTTTATTTTTTTCCAAACCCATAGGGATTCCGAAAATGATTCTTTTGTGTGTGTGAGAGTGTGTGTTGTTTTTACGAGCTGTGCCCTAGATCCTAGCTCCTACTGCCATTAAAATATTCAGTCATCTGTGTAAAAACAGAAGGATTGTGGATTATATCCTAGAGGTAACCCCAAATTGTCACTGTCAGATAAGTAAAAACTGACTTTTGGCATCAACTGTATCCAAAGGAGCAAAAATGAGAACAGGAGCAATGAGAATAATACAAATGTTTTGTATTACAAGTGAACAAAGGAGATTAATCTTATATGCTTTTATGAAGAGGAAGGGCCAGTTCATAGCCCTCACAATCAGTCCTTACTTCCCTCGTAAATGAGCAGCTTAGAAAGAAAAAAAGGATAATTTACAACTTCATTCAGAGAAATACAATTGTAGAAAATCCATATATGTGTGTAAGTATGAGTGTATATATAGTGTGTATGGATATACATGAGTAGATACATAGTATGCATATATCTATATATTTTATATAGGTGCATGCACACATGCACAATAAAGTTAACAAATAACACTGATTCTATGGAGAATGTAAGACAATTGTGTGGGATTGGCCTCTGGAAAGAACATTGCTGCTGAGCAATATTAAGTATCTATGGGACTGGCTACTCTGAACTATTAGAACCATCCTGCATCTCCTTGTTCCTTTTGTCAGCCTCTGGACACCTTTTACCTCCAGCAGTTGATTCTTTTACACCATATTTTCTCAGAACAGTATGGTAAACTTATACAGTATATACTCTCTCTCTCTCTCTCTCTCTCTCTATATATATATATATATATATATATATATATATATATATACACACACAGTTATGCACACACATCATACACACACATCATATATGTAGAAAATTCCCTAGAATTACATAGATTTTTACTTCACATTTAATTAATTAATACACTTGTTAAAACATAGTCTATGATTTTATTATGTTAACTAAGTAACATAAATTACATTGTCTGTAACTTAATAAATAGTAATCATTTCAGAAGTGGTATGAAAGAGAAGAAAAGAGGCATCATGAGCAAAAGCAATCTTCAATATCCCCACTGTTTGCAAACACCTTCTTGACTATATTTTCTGTGCCTTGTCCTGGTAGTAGGTAAGAAAGGACAACTCCATGAGAGATAAAAGAGTTGTTGATATGATATGGAAATTGGAAATCACTTTTTATCTGGGACAAAGTCTAGCTCTGTCTTGAGACATGTGGGGAAAAAGGATCTCTTCAGATTCAAAATCAGATCTAGAGAAAATGACCATTAAGGAAGAGGAGGAAGAGTCAAATAAGGGCAATCACCTGTCTAAATGTGACATGGGGAGATCAGAAAGAGGAAACAGGTGGAGAAAAATAGCAGTTTGAGTGCTCAGATTAACCAAAGTATGCCTGAAAGAATGGAAAACCTACATCAACACGGCTGACATGGAGACACAGAGTGTTTAAGTGGTGATGAAGTGCAGCTCACATTTGATCCTAAGATGAGATTGCTGAAAATATATTTGATAGTGGAAATTATGATTGCCTCCAAATAATGATAATAATGATGCTTCAAGATCTAAACAAGTCTCACATTTCCCTTTTACTCAGTTTATTGTTGTTCTCTAACTTGACTAACTTGACCTTTCAACACACATCTTTCAAGTGCCTGTCTTATGCCATCTTGCAAGGCTCTTGGGAACCTTAGTGAAAAATGTGACCTCATAGTAATTATGAGAAAAACCACTAGAGGAAAGCTGTGGAAATAGGAGTACATTTATATATTTGAGATGTAGCTGGGAAGTAAGAAGTGCCAGGCTGCCTCCAGGGTTAGGCATATGGGATCTGAATAAAGGGTTTGACTCTTCCTGTGAAAACCCCAGTTATTTGTTAGTGGGGATTCTTTGCTCACCATGGCCAACTCTTTCCAATATTATGTGTCTATGTTTTACTTTGTTTTGTTGCCCTCAGCAGGTCAGTTTAGAAGTACTGGAAAAGTGCTCTTTCCTTAGGGTAGAACAGTGCAGGGACTTTTTTGCTTTTTCATTTTACAATCTAACCCAGACTCTCTTCTATCCTCACTAAGTGCAGCCTCCCTGGGACACTCAATCCACTAAAAAGAGTCATTTCTGTGTCAATCACTCCTGCATTCTCATCACCAATCTAAATATGATTCTCAGACCCCCCAAATTCATACCTAACTGACCAGTTATCATCACTTCTGTCCCACGGGCTTTTCCAATTCAGCCTATGTCTCAGCAAAAGGAATGAGCATTGCTCATTTTCCCAGGTCAGAGGCTTCAGCATTTCAGAGCTTCCTCCATTCTCTCACATTCAGCCTGTCAAACACCCAGATGTGAGCTGACTCTCCAACACTGACCAGTAGGATTTAGTCTCCTATTATCCTTTTGCTCTCATAATCTCTTATAGTTCCTCATGCCTGAACACAGTAGTCTGCATTTTGGACAAAATGAATAATGTCCACTTTCCAAAGTGTATACTCAATTTTAAGTTGCAGAAAGAAAGGAATCCACAGACCAGGACACCAGCCCTATTTCTGACTAGGGAGGATCCTGACATATCATCAAGCCCATCCCAGCCTCTAGTTTGTCATGCAAAATATAAAATTGCATTAGGTTATCTCTAAGGTTTATTCTAACTCTCAAAGCTTTTATCATATTTTTAATAAAACTAAAGATGAAATATGCTGAACTTTTAAATTAACTACCGTATATACTTTTCTGATTATAAATTGCACATTGGCTAGGAAGACTTTGAATAATCAGATTACAGTTCCAAAAGCACTTGCTTCCAACTCTTACACGTAGTTAAAAAGAAACAGTATAAGTGATACAAAGAATGATTGGTAAGCTATCTTTCAGAGGACATGTATATTTCCTTTGAGGCACAACCTTTATGATTGCTCCTTAGTAACTTGGATGAGTCTTTCTCACATCGTTTCCCAGCATTCTGTAAATAAACAGTTTTATTGGAGTGCTAGGTGGGGCTTTATGGCCAGACCATGGCTCTGTCAGCACCAGGAATGTGCCTGACATGTTTGATATTAGCTCAAGATAAACCAGGTACATTCTGGCTTGGATGAAAACCATAGGACATGCTCCTTCTCTCTGACCCAAGTTGCAAGAACCCACTGGTTTTGTTGCTGCTCTTCACTCTGCTATGTCTCCAAGTCCCCAGTACATTTCTCTCTGTAATCCTGCATCTCCTTCTTTCTTTCGTAAGCCTCTGGACACCTTTTACCTCCAGTAGTTGGTTCTTTTACACCATATTTTCTCAGAACAGTATGATAAACTTATACAGTGTATACTGTATACATATATACACACACTTATGCACAGACATCATACACACACATCATATATAAGCATCGCATATATACACACACACATATATGTAGAAAATCCCCTAGAATAACATAGATTTTTACTTTACATTTAATTAATTAATACACTTGTTAAAACATAGTCTATGATTCTATTATGTTAACGAAGTAACATGAATTAAATTATCTGTAACTTAATAAATAGTAGTCTTTTCAGAAAATACTACATGGAATTTACATATTTGGAAAAGTTGATGGTAGATGGGTGTTTAGATGACAGAAGAAACCACACCCTAAAATAAGTGAGGTGAATCAAAGTGAAACCATGTTGAACCACCTCCATTCTTCCTTTCTTTCTATCCTTTCACCTACTCCATCTCCCACAAACTACACCATGACCTTTCTATAAAAACTGTTCTATTACTCTCCCAGTTAGAAAACTTTTGCAACACTGATGAGGGTCTTTCCCTAAGATTGCATTCTCCAGGAGAATATTCTTGGCTCTCCTGAAGAATGCCATGCCTACCTGTTTTATTGTACATATGCTACCACGAGTTCATTAAAGAGCACATTGAACTGCATGATTCAGTTGTGCTTGGTTTATTTTTTAAAAAAATTTATTTTAGGGTGATAAGAACATTTAACATAAATTCTTCCCATTTTTTTCAGTGTACAGTACAGTATTGTTGACCATAGGCATGATAAAAACACCTAATTGATAGGAACATCCAATCACATTACATGTTAGACTCTTTTATCTGTTGTACAGGAGATCTGTAGAGCTTAGTCATCTTGCAAAACCAAAACTGTATACCACTGAATAGCTCTGTTTTTGACTCCTAATTATCATAGTAAAATTGGCTAACAGCTTCCAATAATATCCATACCACACAGAATGCTTTGCTACTCTAAAATTTCCCACACCAGATTAATTAGTCCATTACCTTTAAATTCTGCATCACAGAAAGTTTCAGCTCATGGGAAAATATACATAACTTATTTGCATAATGTAATATGAATGGTTTATAGTAGAATTCTCCTTTTTTTCTGAAACCTCATGAGCCCAGTCTTTATTGTCTGCATACCTATGAGCATTCTAGTCTTCTGAGTTCCTGCCAGAATTGCCAGTTAAACTCCACTTATAATATTCTAAAGCTTTTCCAGCTTGCAACTCTAAAATTGTCCAAATTCCTCTCACAAACTCCAAAAATCTCCAAAAGTTTCTGAACCACACAATCAGGTTAATCATAGTAATGGCCCCACTCCTGGTACCAGTTTCTGTTCTAGTCAGCTTTCTGTTGCTTTGACCAAAGGACCTTACAAGAACAATTTAGAGGACAAAGATGGTTTTTTTGGCTCATGATTTCAGAGTTCCATGGTCAGCCACCTTCATTCTTCCAGGCTCAATTTAAGACAGAACATTATAGTGAAGGGCAGAGTAGAGGAAAGCAGTTTATTACCTGTCAGCCAGTAAGCAGAGAGAGCTCCACTCATCAGGGACAAAATAGAAAACCCAATGTAAAAATTCCAGTGACCTACTTCATCCAGGTACATCTACCTGCATACGTTTACCATCCACTTCATCCATATCAGTGTATTAATCCACTTATTAGGTTACAACTCTCACAATCTCATCATTTTACCTCAGAACTTTCTTAAACTGTCTCACATATGAACTTTTGGGCAACATGAAAATCTACCATATCTCCCAACCATAATGGGAATGAATGAAAGCTTATGTAAATTAAGCTTCTTTCTACAATGCAATACCTTTCATAATTTTCATGAAATTAAGCTTGATATTTATTCAACAACTGGTGTTCTCTAGCATGTGGGGAAGAATTCTACTATATGAAATAAGACACAGGAGGCTTTTGTGTTTGTCCTCGAAATCCCATCTAGTGTTCATATTTTATTTTGCACATAAATATGAAACACTGCAGTATGCACCACAAAATATTTTAAGTATTTTAAGATTATTCTCTGGATAGCAAAGACTCTTAGTATTATTTTAAATGAATAAGTCTTAAAACTACAACTTTGCCTCCTAAATTAATTGTCACTATATGAAAAACAAGTATCACATTGAGATTTACATGGAATCTGAGAATGAAAGAATATTACTTACATATAACTGGTGAATGTGAATACTCTCCTACACACATATTAATGTGCAGAAAAAAATTTATTCATTGAATATCAATAAATTTTAGAAGCCATACTAATTAAGGAAATTTGTAAGATCCAAAGTAGACTTTTGTCAAATCAATATGAAATGACTTTTGGATGATAGGATTCTCTTAACACTTTCCAGTAATACAAGAATCTATGAACAATCAAATCCACTTTATATTTTTACATGGAGATAATCCTAAATTTTATGTTAACTATCTATCTATCTATCTATCAATCTATCTATCTATCTCACTATGTCAGTTTTTGCATAGCTGTGACCAAAACACCTGGAAAGGATAATTTAGAGGGGAAAAAGATTATTTGAGGATGACAATTTCAGAGGTCTCAGTTCATATATGGCTGACCCCATCACTTTGGGCCCAAGGTGAGACAACATCTAATGGGTAAAGGGTCCACTAGAGGAAAGCAGCTTAGCTAATGATGTGTTCAAGAAGAAGAGAAAGAGAGGGAGAAGGGAGAAGATGCCATAGGGAAAATAGGACCTTCCAGAGCATACCTCCAAGAGAACTATCTCCACCAGCCATGCTCCACCTCCTAAAGTTACTTCCAAGTAATTCAAACTAGTACAGACTGATTAGGTTACCCATCTCATAATCTGATCACTTTGCCTCTGAATATTTCTTCATTAACAGAGTTTTTGGGGGGTACCTTATATTCAAACTCTATCTATCTATCTACTATCTATCCATCCATCCATTCATCCATCTATAGTGTCTGACCAAAACTACCTGAAATATTAAGTATTTTATTATAAAATAGGCTTTGCAATTAGATGGTTCTGCCCAAGTAAATTCTTTGAGCTAAGGTAAAATATGATGTTTTATAGGTCAGGAGATTTAAACGAGTTTTCAACATACATTAGATTCAGTTATCAGGACATAACTCTATGGTACATTGAGGAATGTGCGTGTGTGTGTGTGTATGTGTGTGTGTGTATGCATGTGTGTATTTAAGTGGTTTGGAATTCATGATTTGAGAAACAATCTATACTTATTTTAAGCTTATATCATACTTTTATATACTTAATAGTGTCCTCTAGAGATTGGCTAACAATATCATAAAATATAACTAGATAATAGTCACCAGTAATATTTACTTTCTCTCCATGAACTACAGATTCCTTTTCTTTTTTTTTTTAATTTTTTATTGTTGGCTGTTCAAAACATTACATAGTTCTTGATATATCATATTTCACAATTTGATTCAAGTGGGTTATGAGCTCCCATTTTTACCCCATATACAGATTGCAGAATCACATCAGTTACACATCCATTGATTTACATATTGCCATACTAGTGTCTGTTGTATTCTGCTGCCTTTCCTATCCTCTACTATCCCCCCTCCCCTCCCCTACCCTCCCCTCCCCTCTTCTCTCTCTGCTCCCTCTACTGACATTCGTTTGTCCCCCTTATATTATTTTTCCCCTTCCCCTCACTTCCTCTTGTATGTACTTTTGTATAACTCTGAGGGTCTCCTTCCATTTCCATGCATTTTCCCTTCTCTCTCCCTTTCCCTCCCACCTCTCATCCCTGTTTAATGTTAATCTTCTTCTCATGCTCTTTGACCCTACTCTGTTCTTAGTTACTCTCCTTATATCAAAGAAGACATTTGGCATTTGTTTTTTAGGGATTGGCTAGCTTCACTTAGCATAATCTGCTCTAATGCCATCCATTTCCCTGTAAATTCTATGATTTTGTCATTTTGTAATGCAGAGTAATACTCCATTGTGTATAAATGCCACATTTTTTTTATCCATTCATCCATTGAAGGGCATCTAGGTTGGTTCCACAGTCTAGCTATTGTGAATTGTGCTGCTATGAACATCGATGCAGCAGTGTCCCTGTAGCATGCTCTTTTTAGGTCTTTAGGGAATAGACCGAGAAGGGGAATAGCTGGGTCAAATGGTGGCTCCATTCCCAGCTTTCCAAGAAATCTCCATACTGCTTTCCAAATTGGCTGCACCAATTTGCAGTCCCACCAGCAATGTACAAGTGTACCCTTTTCCCCACATCCTCGCCAGCACTTGTTGTTGTTTGACTTCATAATGGCTGCCAATCTAACTGGAGTGAGATGGTATCTTAGGGTGGTTTTGATTTGCATTTCTCTGACTGCTAGAGATGGTGAGCATTTTTTCATGTACTTGTTGATTGATTGTATGTCCTCCTCTGAGAAGTGTCTGTTCAGGTCCTTGGCCCATTTGTTGATTGGGTTGTTTGTTCTCTTATTGTCTAATTTTTTGAGTTCTTTGTATACTCTGGATATTAGGACTCTATCTGAAGTGTGAGGAGTAAAGATTTGTTCCCAGGATGTAGGCTCTCTATTTACCTCTCTTATTGTATCTTTTGCTGAGAAAAAACTTTTTAGTTTGAGTAAGTCCCATTTGTTGATTCTAGTTATTAACTTTTGTGCTATGGGTGTCCTATTGAGGAATTTGGAGCCCGACCCCACAGTATGTAGATCGTAGCCAACTTTTTCTTCTATCAGACGGCGTGTCTCTGATTTGATATCAAGCTCCTTGATCCATTTTGAATTAACTTTTGTGCATGGCGAGAGAAAGGGATTCAGTTTCATTTTGTTGCATATGGATTTCCAGTTTTCCCAGCACCATTTGTTGAAGATGCTATCCTTCCTCCATTGCATGCTTTTAGCCCCTTTATCAAATATAAGGTAGTTGTAGTTTTGTGGATTGGTTTCTGTGTCCTCTATTCTGTACCATTGGTCCCCCCGCCTGTTTTGGTACCAGTACCATGCTGTTTTTGTTACTATTGCTCTGTAGTATAGTTTGAAGTCTGGTATCGCTATACCGCCTGATTCACACTTCCTGCTTAGCATTGTTTTTGCTATTCTGGGTCTTTTGTTTTTCCACATGAATTTCATGATTGCTTTCTCTATTTCTACAAGAAATGCCGTTGGGATTTTGATTGGCATTGCATTAAACCTATAGAGAACTTTTGGTAATATCGCCATTTTGATGATGTTAGTTCTGCCTATCCATGAACAGGGTATATTTTTCCATCTTCTAAGATCTTCTTCTATTTCTCTCTTTAGGGTTCTGTAGTTTTCATTGTATAAGTCTTTCACCTCTTTTGTTAGGTTGATTCCCAAGTATTTTTTTTTTTTGAAGATATTGTGAATGGAGTGGTTGTCCTCATTTCCATTTCAGAGGATTTGTCTCTGATATATAGGAATGCCTTTGATTTATGCGTGTTGATTTTATATCCTGCCACTTTGCTGAATTCATTTATTAGCTCTAATAGTTTCTTTGTAGACCCTTTTGGGTCTGCTAGGTATAGAATCATGTCATCTGCAAATAGTGATAATTTAAGTTCTTCTTTTCCTATTTTGATGCCTTTAATTTCTTTCGTCTGTCTAATTGCTCTGGCCAGTGTTTCGAGAACTATTTTGAACAGAAGTGGTGAGAGAGGGCATCCCTGTCTTGTTCCAGATTTTAGAGGGAATGCCTTCAATTTTTCTCCATTCAGAATGATGCTAGCCTGAGGCTTAGCATAGATGGCTTTTACAATATTGAGGTATGTTCCTGTTATCCCTAGTTTTTCTAGAGTTTTGAACATAAAGGGATGCTGTACTTTGTCGAATGCTTTTTCCGCATCTATCGAGATGATCATATGATTCTTATTTTTAAGTCTATTGATGGGGTGAATAACATTTATTGATTTCCGTATATTGAACCAGCCTTGCATCCCAGGGATGAATCCTACTTGATCATGGTGCACAATTTTTTTGATAAGTTTTTGTATCCGAGTGGCCAGAATTTTGTTGAGGATTTTTGCATCTAGGTTCATTAGAGATATTGGTCTGTAGTTTTCTTTCTTTGAAGTGTCTTTGTCTGGTTTAGGTATCAGGGTGATGTTGGCCTCGTAGAATGAATTTGGAAGTTCTCCCTCTTTTTCTATTTCCTGAAGTAGCTTGAAAAGTATTGGTATTAGTTCCTCTTTAAAGGTTTTGTAAAACTCTGCTGTATACCCATCCGGTCCTGGGCTTTTCTTAGTTGGTAGTCTTTTGATGGTTTCTTCTATTTCCTCAATTGATATTGGTCTGTTTAGGTTGTCTATATCCTCCTGACTCAATCTGGGCAGATCATATGACTTAAGAAATTTATCTATGCCTTCACTATCTTCTAATTTATTGGAGTATAAGGATTCAAAACAGTTTTTGATTATCTTCTGTATTTCTGAAGTGTCTGTTGTGATATTGCCTCTTTCATCCCGTATGTTAGTAATTTGAGTTCTCTCTCTTCTTCTCTTGGCTAGCATGGCTAAGGGTCTGTCGATTTTGTTTATTTTTTCAAAGAACCAACTTTTAGTTTTGTCAATTTTTTCAATTGTTTCTTTTGTTTCGATTTCATTAATTTCAGCTCTGATTTTAATTATTTCTTGCCTTCTACTTCTTTTGCTGTTGTTTTGCTCTTCTTTTTCTAGGATTTTGAGATGAAGTATGAGATCATTTATTTGTTGGTTTTTTCTTTTTTTAAGGAATGAACTCCAAGCAATGAATTTTCCTCTTAGAACTGCTTTCAATGTGTCCCATAGATTCCGATATGTTGTGTCTGTGTTTTCATTAATCTCTAAGAATTTTTTAATACAGATTCCTTTTCTAAAACCCAGAAGATGTACTTGTTAGCTGACATAGCACAAACGTGTTTTTATGCAAGTTTTAGGGGAATATTAAATCCATCTAAATATTAAATCCACCATCTGTAAAATAAGGCTGTGTTAACAAGTTGTAGAAGAGTCCAGGCAGATTAATGGACATGCATTTGGGGCACTGTCCTGTGAGAAGCACTTGTGCTGCAGGCCAGGGGTTTTTTTGTTTTGTTTTGTTTTCTTGGACTAATATGTTAACCTTCTGAAAATAGATGACATATGGACAATTTCTCAAAGATTTAAAAATAAGTCTGAGCTTTAATATTAAAATGAAAAAATGATCATAGAGTAGATACAATTTTTAATATGAAAGGTAGTAAAGCCAGATCACAAGTGAATACAAAATATTGAAGAAATATTTTTTTATAAAAAACATGGAAAGAGATGAAGATGGAGAGATTGGCAAGGGGGAAGATTGGCAGAGAGGAGAAAAAGAGAGAGAGCAAACAGGTGACAATGGGAAAGACCTAAAGAATGGGGGAGAGAAGAAGCTATGGAAGGTCAGGGGAAGAAGGAAGAGGAGAAAGAAGAAAAGAGATGGAAAAGGTATAAAACTTGCAGAGAAGAGTGGAGTCCAGGGATGGGGAGCATCTCCTAGTAGCTTCCAGCCTTCAGTTGTTACCATTACTCAACTCTAGGCATGTGTGTGTGTGCAAGAGTGCATTTTGTGTACTCATGCACTTTGTGTGTACAAGTGTGAATGTGCATATGCATACTTGTGTGTTTGTGTGCCTTCATGCGTTCATGTGTGTGCATTGGATGTTATGTGCTTTTGTGATCAGACACACACAAACATTTGGATTCTGTGAAAATGCTTTATTCAATTTTCTTTTTTATATAAATAAACTTGATGCTGGTGTCTGTTGATTTCAAATCCAAAACAGTATTTATACCCTTTTAGTGTACATGTAGCATCCCCAAAAGCTCATGCATGAAACAAGGCAAGAAGGTTCAGAGGAGAAATAATTGGGTTTGAAGAGTCTTAATTCAATCAAAGAATTAATCCCCCGATAGGGTTTAACTGAGTGGAGTGGAATTGTAGTGGTAAAGTGTACCTGAAGGAGTAGGTGGGAATTGGGGCATGGTTTGGGGGCCTGTATTTGTATCTGTCGAGTGGACTCTCTGCTTTCTGATCATCATATGAGCTGCTTCCCTCTGCCAGACTCTTCAGCCATGATGTCCTGCCTCACCTCCAGCCCCGAGGAATGGAGCCTGCTGTTTATGGATTGAGACATCTGAAACCTTGAGCCCCTAAATACTCATTTCCTCCTCTACAGTTGTTCTGGTCAGGTCCTTTAGTCAAAGCAGCGAAAAAGCTGATGGAAACGCACACTTTATTATTTTTCAATATCTTGTCCACTGTGCTCCCAAAGACTGCTCAAAACTGTTGATCTGCTATGTATGTTAACACAAAAAAAATCAAATCCTAATTCTATATATCTGAATTTATTCCATTCACCTTTCCACTTACCAGGTGAAAAAAAAAAAAAAAACAAAAAACTTGGCTGTGCCCTTGTCTTTCAGGGATTTTGAACACATTACTTCAGTCCCTTAAGCCTCACTACCATAAATATTGTCCTTTTGAATATTTAATAAAATAATGTATTTTAGGACCCTAATCTAGTGTCTAGAGCACTTTAAGTATAAGAAAATATTTATTATGGATATGTTTTTTTAATTTTTATTATTATATTTTTTAGAATATACAACAGAAAACATACAGTAAGCATTCAATACATAACAATTATAAATATAATTATGAAATATAAAATATAGTTTATTAATATAAACAATTTCAATTTCAATTCAATATCCAGCATCACACAAAACAATAAAAATAACAAAGACATTTTTATTAAAATGAGAAATAGGGCAAAGTACACAGTATATAAGTAATTACATCTCAGTCAAAATCCCAAATGGCTTTTATTTTGAAACTTGACAATATAATTGCACATTTCTTCTGGAATAATAATACATCATAATAATTAAGGAAATATAGAAGGAAGACAATGGGAAAGGACTTTCACAATGAGATATTTCATAAGCTATAATAAATTTTAAAATAGTGTTAATTCAAGAGTAGACATATTGAGAAAGGAAAATAAAAACCCTCCAAACAAATGCATTGAAAGGGATATATAATATCTAATGGGTCAAATTTCTGATAATTTAGTATTATCTATATAATGTATAATATAACATAGCATAATATAATAATATATATAATAAATAGCATTATGATTATTGGTTAGCACATGGAAAAAAATTCAGGATTGAAAAATTTGTTTTATACAGTTTGTTAGCATAAATTATAGACAGACTAAATATTTAAGTATAAAAAGGAAACAGAAACATTCTAATCATGTGTTTAAATAATAATATTTTTCAATGAGTTTTTTCAAATGTCAAAATGCTTAAAATAAAAGTCAGAATTAATACATTCAATACACTGATAGCATTAACATCACATCAACAAAATGTAAAGACTTATTTTAAAACAAGGAAGACTTTTAGAATTCTAATAAAAAGTACTTTGTACCTTTTATAAAATGTCTTGCAAAAAACCCCAAAAGAACAATTATAACCACCAGCAATAAGAAGACATTGACAAAGTATGTGCTAAGACAAGTTTTTAAAAATAACCTTTTAAACATATGACAAGAAAATCTTCAGCTTTACAAATAGCTGCCTGCTGAATTTGGCAAAGAGAGAGTTGCCAAAACCTGCAGCTGTGATTCTTTCAGTTCCTTTATATTTTTGAAACTATGGCACTGTGTACCTATCTACACAAGGAGCAATGCAGCATCTTCTGCATGAACTGACACCATCTGACATTCAGAAATGCTTGATATTACCTATGGTAAGTTTCCTATTTTGGAATATACTTTAAAATTAAAACACCCGATCCCATTGGGATCTTTGACCTTTCCCTAAAGTTGCAGATGCTCAGTCTCATTTTCCTTTTGCTTGCTTTTCTGCCTGGTATGCCAGTCTGGAGAATTTATTTAGCTAATCTTTGACTTGCTCGTGTATCTAATTCCAAATCCAGGCTGTTGCTCTCATCATTTCTTTGCAGTCTGTAACACTTCCTTAGGTAGTTCTCAGTGTGACTCTGCTTGTGATGAATCCTCAATGTTGCCTCTTCAGCGTTCTTGGTTTACCTTTATATTTGAAAGCCATTGCAATGCTCTGCTTCCAGTTTTAGTGGATATACTGATCCCAAGCTCAGCCTCCCTTACCTAGCTCTTGAGCCCTGTGCTAAGTCACATGCTCTGCTCAGCTCTACCTACTCCTACTTTTGTTCAGCATACACCTTCTGAGGAACACCAACTGGGGGGACTCTGTAACTAACCTGGTTTGTTCTTTTTTTTCTGGAAACAGTGACTTATGTATTTTGTCCACTGTCATAGCTGTTCTTCACAGGGTTAGTCTGATCCTTAGTTCCCCTCACTGAGCAGAACCACAAATCTCCAGCTCCACCAGAGATTTCAATAATAATAATAATAAAATTAAAATGTTCATTTTTTTCTCCAGTGCCACAGAATTAAATGTATATATATATATATATATATATATATATATATATATATATATAGAGAGAGAGAGAGAGAGAGAGAGAGAGAAGCTGACTCAGTTTAAATTGATGTAAAATCATACTGTCAATTTGGCAGTATACCAAAATCTATTTAAAATATGCAATGTCCTTTGTTTAAAAAATATGTTTTTAGTTGTTGATGGATCTTTTTTATTTTATTCATTTATTTATATGTGGTGCTGAGACTTGAACCAAGTGCCTTACACATGTGAGGCAAGCACTCTATCACTGAGCCACAACTCCAGCCCTGCAATGTCCTTTGATACCCCAAACTAATTCCTTATTATTTTGAGGAAATAAATATAAATGAAGACAAGAGTTGTGAGTAGGAATAAAAAAAGTAAATAAATGGAAATGTACAAAAATCATTTGAGAAAATTATCGGTTATTGATTTAACCTTCAAGCAGCCATCTTAAATGTTAACAACCATCTTATGAGATAAGTTTCGCTTTTCTCTACTTCCTCTTACCGACACTCCCCCCACCCCCATTAGTGACCTACCCCATGATACCATAACCCTAAGCCAATCCCAGAAGGACAGGACCCTTTTGCTCTGGAAAGCCCCATGGTGCCATGGACCTAAGCCAATTCTTTGCTATTCCCCACTCACCTAGCTCTGATGCAAGCACCCCTGAGCCTATCCCATAGCGCAACAACTACAACTCCAAACTCCTACCCCATAAAAGCAGAACAACAATTTGGGGTCTCTCTCTTCTCTCTATAGAGAGATGCCCTTTGTCAGCCTGGACAAATAGACTTTCGTGTGGATCTCTTCCTGGTCTTTGTCCTTCTTTTCTCGCTTTCCCCTCTCTTGCTTTCTCACTTTCCTTTCAATAAAATTAATTAAAAACAAGATTATACAGCCCTTAGAACATTGATTTTTAAATGACTGCTCTCGGAGCTATTTAGGCCAAGAAAGTAATTTTTATTTCTATTGTGAGTTGTACTGGGAAGCGGCTAAGCCAAAAATGATGCACATCTGGGGTCCAAGGAGGGACCAAGACAAGGGGAATGATCTGTAGAGTCTGGCTGTAATATGAGAAGTAGCAAGGATGTGTTCCCTCAGCCTCAGCAAGAAGGACAATCATATTGCAATATAACAACAATGTGTGTGAACTTCTTACCAACAATAATCAGATGTAAATATCTGGGACAAAAACATTCTAGAATTGCAAGAGACGTGTTTATTCTTCACTCATGCAGAACAGAGGTGAGCACTACCAGTATGGTAGGACAGATTGTCCTCCATGATGTGGCTCTGATATCAGAGCAATCACCCCAATTGTGGTTATATCTCGGCTAACAGAAAGGAAGAATGGAAGAAAAGAGAGCATTTTCTTTTTTTTTTTTTTTTCTATTGTGAGGTTCAAAAGTTATGCATGTAACTTCCAATTCCTAACAACCAGATCTTTGGTCCCACTATTATTTGCTGAGGAAATTCAAATAGATCTCTACCATTAAGCATTTTTTCTTTTTTCTTTCTTTCTTTTTTTTTTCTTCTTTTTTCTTTTTGGTATTTGCCTCCAACATGAACCCTATGCTCCAGCTTTGTGGTCAGAAATTTTTTTTCCCATAAAGGACCAGATAATAAATATTTTAGCATCTTCAGGCCTCATGACTGTTCGTCATTCCTATTGGAAATAATCTTATAACACCAGGATTAGGATGCATACAAACACAAATTTACATGGCAAAGATTTCATCTAAATGTCTACATCTCAGTCCAACTACATACAACATGGGATCCCAAATAAATAAAATCTATTCTCCCTGTTTGGAGTGTATGGGACAAAACATCACCTTCAAGAGGCATTACATAAAAATTAAGCCAAAAATTATTAAAAATTCATAAAAATCTGATCAAATAGGAATTTAAAAGCTCATGATACAAGCTACTAAGGATTATTAGAACTTGAAATATCCCACTTATTTACAGAAGCATGTATTAAAAATGTATTTAATATACTCAGAATGTTGATGGAGTATAAAGAAAAATTTATATAGCAAATATGGGTTTAAGTCTGAAAATCATAAATGAAAAATAACTTTAGTCTAATTTTAAATTTATCCACAGAGAAGTGCAATGTATTTTAGAAGGCAGCCAATACAACTAATTAAAATTGATTAAATTGCAATTACTCGGTGGTATAGAAAGGGAGAGGGGACTATTGTGGCTGGCATTTCAAAAAATATCATCAAACGACCAAGATATTAGCATGCTGCTGGTGAATGTGATATTTATACATTGGCCATTGAAGAGAAGATCAAATTGCCTTTTTATGTTAGAAATTGGATAAAGGACAGGAATCAAGTAAATCCAAAGTGTAATTTTCTCATGAACGTGAAGTGATGGGACATGTTCAGGTCAAATATAATGTGTGTCACTGTACAGCTGAGGTAGGAATCTCACATTTCTTTGGCCCTGCTCTAAAATTTGAAGTGCCATGCTTTTATTTTCCACTGAGACAGCTGTTAAAATTTTCAGATGAGAACAGCCCCAGCTGGCAAGTTTTAAATGAAAATACACGTGGGTAATAACCGTGAACTATGAAGTACTGCCGGCTAACCAGGAATCAAATTAGGGGTAAGTAAAAGCTTTGTTTATATTTCTTTTGCTTTTAAACCTTTCCAGAGAGTTAGTAATAACATATTATTAGCACAAAGATGCATGGATTAGGAACCCTAGGAGACAAAACTGTATATTTAGCTTCAAGAAGCTTCCTAGGGGTGAGTGTGGTGTGTGTGTGTGTGTGTGTGTGTGTGTGTACATCTGTATATCTGTATGTGCCTGTGCACAAAAATATTTCTTCTCATGGGTACAGAAGTAAGAATAATAGAATACGTATAGATAGTACGTATAGATTTGTACAGACTTCTTCAGTTGGGAACAAAACTTACAGACCTAAGGCACTGCCTTCTTCAATCTGCTTTGACCTACTTCCTTTCAGGAAAGCATGAAAGGAAGATCGTTTTCTGTACCAGTTGAACACTCTGGGTGAAGTGGAGGACTCAGCACTCGGGGCTCTTAATCAACAGTCATGTTCTGAAAATGGCTGACTGTTTTGAGAAGGGCTAGGAATATCATTTGCCTCATTCTCTTTCCTGCAGAAGAAGTTTTATACCATTTCAAGTCCTTGTTTCACAAAAAGTCTAATCTAGGAACCTTTTTTTTAAAGAGAGAGAATTTTTTAATATTTAATTTTCAGTTGACACAACATCTTTATTTTTTATTTTATGTGGTGCTGAGGATCGAACCCAGCGCCCCGCACATGTCAGGCGAGTGCGTTACCGCTTGAGCCACATCCCCAGCCCTAATCTAGGAACCTAATGAGGATTTGAAACTGCCAGGTATGAGTGAGAACTCTGATGGAAAAGGAATTGGAGGAGGAAGAAAAAAGAGCACTGTATTGTGTGTTTCCTTCGTGAGCACTGTAGGATTTAAATTCTGGAGGGCACCTATGTTAGAAATTACCCTTATTTTAATAATAAGGAAACATGCATAGATGGTTTAGAACAGGGGAGCTGCATAACTTGAATGAAGAATTATTCCATCTGAAGAAGGTGTTTTTCATGCCACACGTATATAATCTAATAAATGTATGTTATTCAAGTTCCCATTGAGTATTAGAAGTGAACAGCAGTTGAACAATTTAAGAAATGTTTTTAGTTGTTTTGCAACAAATGTAATTTTCACATTGACAGAAATAAACAACATTCAGATATTTTCCCTGTGGGGAGAGTTCACATCAGTGACTATTAGACTTGCTTGGGAAGTGTATTCACAGTACAATGGCAATAAGAGCCAAGTCATCTGCCGTTGTCATAAATGAGAAAGTGGAGCTCCAAGCATTTTGCCTGCATAGCCATCTGACAGATTTGGTTGTCCCCATGTGGTCTGCTCAGCAAAGGAAGGCTTTTAGGCATACACCACTGGCAGCTCAATGGGATACCAAAGAGTTCTCATTTGTGTGCTGATGTCCTCCAAAGTTCCCTGGCTTCAAACATCTGTAGGTTAAAGCTTTTATTTTTTTTAAGTGTGAGAACAGCTCTTGACTAATGGGGAACCTACGATATTCCAAAAATGAAGACCTCTTCGCTTCTTCTCTGAAAATATGGTGCCCGAGTATAGCTATGATGACATTTTTGGAACAGCTATTTTATAGAATCAGAGTAGCAGGAACCTTGGAGTGGATGTACCCTGGTCCCCAGGACAGAAACAAGCTGAATGACATTCTCTTCTAAACTCTGCAATTTTCCAAAGAAGACTTTTGATTGTTAAATATCTTTCACTATTCATTCTTCCTTTTCTGTGTCCTCATCTATATTTGTCCCTATATTTAATTCATCTATATTTCATTTCTCATCAAATACCTTGACTTTGTTCAGTTTCCCCACTTGGAATTTTGTCCCAGACTATTGCCGTTCTCTGGCCATTGTACCCTCTCTGGATCCATTGATGAGTTGTTGCTGTTGAGTTAGAGCAAGGCACCAACCTTAAAACAGAAGTCTAGATATAGTTCAGACTACACCAAAGTCACAAACCACGGGATTGAGAGACCCTTAATGTGAGCTTAATGCACTCATGGTAGCAAATCAAGATGGGAAAACCTTCTCACCTGCCATACTTTGGAAACCACATATTGCATTGCATTTATTGCAAACTTATTTGTGTTTTTCTTATAAGATTTTACCATGTCAAAAATAACTATCTTCTAATGCAAATCTAGCTCAAAAATTAAATAAATACAGCAATTAGAAATAATCTCTGTCTTGCCTTTTTAAAAGATGAATCATTGCTTCAAATAATAAAAGGAAATTTTTAAATATATTTATTTTTCATAGTATATATCTCATCCTATTTAATAGCAGGAAAAGGAGAATACTATCATTTGATTGCTGAATTTGGTTGCTATACCCCCCAGAATCCCTTTATTTTCTGGTTGCTCAGTAAACTAAAGATCATCTATAACTGTGATATCATGACATTTAGCTTAAGGAATTAAGATATATTTAAACATAGCAAATCACCTGTTTCAGCCCTGTGAATCTTCTTGTGACACATATATTGCTCTAATTTGGTTCACATGTATCCTCTGTCCTCTATTCAGAAAGTTTCCTGACCTGTGACCCATGTCATATTGTTAATCATAATGTTACTCATTAATTCTTGACAAAGAGTCAAACACTCACCTTTAATATCCACCTCTCTAGACTGGCACACAGCTCAACTCTGCCCTTATCTCTGGCAATTCTGATGGATTAAGCTAAGAACCATTAACTGGAGTTTCAACGGCTGTTTCTCTTGGGGAGGTATCGTGGTGCATGGAATAATTGGAAAAAATTGGTCTCCTCATATTCTGGTGCAGTAGATAGAGAACCAGAGACTCACCATGGGGGCAATGTGATAAAGCTTAAATTCATTTCTACTGTCCCATTCCAGAACTCATTATAACACTATTTAATTTTTTTATAAGACAATTGCCCAGGTTTCTGGACTGCTATGCCCCTACATGGGTTCATTCCATCATCAAAACATTCTCATTCGGTTACCTACTACATAAAAGCCTACTCACTAAAAAGTAAATGGTAAAATCCATCAGGTATTATGTTCAATTTAAGAGCTGCTTCCTGTACTTTGATGTGTTTTAGTCATTGAAACTGAACAAAGAGAAAAGCATTTTAGACAGAAACACTTTGTAAGTAAGCGAGTTTGAAATTATTTTGACAGTTGTTTCCTTTTTCTGTGCATCATTGTCTTCCAAGTAACAGATAATTTGAGTAAGGTAGACAAATACGGAAAATGAAAACCCTTAGTTTGAAAAGATCCACATCTCAGTCCTACCTAAGTTGATCTCAATACATCACAGACACTTCACTTCTCTGGATTGAAAAGCTAAGTGACTAGGCTGCATTGGTTGTGTGTTTAGCTGAAGTGTTGTGCTCCTTTGGGAAAACAAAATAATATCCTTGAGACACTCTTGTTTTACTATTAATATTTTATTTGTCCTTTGAGAAATAAGCATTAACTTAGGTTAACTATAGTGTAAATGGTTCTGGACAAACCAAGGCCCATGAAAGATTTTTATTATCTTAAGCATATAGCTTAGACTAGACCAGTGGTGATCTACGTATCTTATACTCAAGGAGTAAGGAGTTGAGTAATAGTTCCCCTCCAAAGATGTGTTCAAGTCTGTTTCATTGATACCTATATGTGGTCTTATTTGGAAACAGGAGCTTTGCAGATGGAATCAAAGTATGATGTGGTCATGCTGCATTAGGATGGTATCTACTCCACTAACACTGTTATTTGGACTTCTGGTGTCCAGAAATATGAGTGTTACCTTAGGCCACTTTTATGTGACACTTTGTTATGGCAGCTCTGTCAAAATAAAATGCATAGTAGACCTTGGGCTCCTGGAATGTTGGCCTGAGTTTATCTCATTATGGCTCAGAATTCATCTACTCTAAATAAATAATTTCCTAACCAAATCAGAATTTCATGGAAAGCCAGGAAATGAACATTAAACATATGTGAGTATTTTAAACTGTGCATTAAATTTAATCATTCAGAACTGAAGCCACTTAATAAACTGTATTTATCCAGTAGCTCAGGACTCCTACTGTAAGATATGTACACTACTTTCCCTCTTAGTATCTCCAGAAAATACCTATTTGATTCAAAGGGTAATGTGGAGACCCCTTGGCTAAGTAATGAGTTGGATCAGGTGGTGAAGGGTGACATCCCACTTGTGGGACAAGGGAGCGTCATGTGCCTCCCAAGCCTTGTGATGCTTGCGAAACAGCACCACTATGTTCCCCATGAGGGATATGGCTCAGTCTGTGAAACAAAAGACCTGTTCTTAGATTTACATGGTCAATAAAGGAAAAGACTAAAGATTTAAGCCTCCTGACCAAAAGGGCTAAGAATGGAAACAGCCAACTAAAGCAGCACAGAACTTTGGACTTGATGCTGAGCTGGTAGGGGCTCAAACAGCAGCACTGATGGAACACGTGGAACAAGGACAATGACATGCACAAGTGGTGTCAAGCATTGCTTCACTGCTGATGTGTTAGGTATTATTTGGGTTTGTACTGTTGAGAAAACCCTATTGTGCATAATAAATTCTTCAATATTTATGCAGTAATTTGGGCATAGGTATTCATTATAAGTTTGAAGATGTTTGATTTAAAAGAGTTATGCACTGATAAATAAAATTTTCAGTTGAATTTCTATCTTGGACAAAAACCCCAAAGGAAAATGACTTCCAATTCCTAAACATAGTACATTCTCTAAACCAAATAATATGGAACTTTGAATTATGGAATCATTTGTTTCATACTCACTGTTAATGCTAGTTTCCCTCTCATTTTATTTTCACTTCTATATCTGAATCAATAAGGTCAAAGAAGTAGAGGTTTATTAAGCCAACTTAAATGTATTATGCTCACAGAAGATTATGCAGTTCAAAATGCTTCAAATTAATATCATTTATGTTGCATGAGTACAATGAAGAGAAATGAGGAATGAAACAATTCAAAGAGGAGTAAAGACACATTGTATTCTAGAGTCTCCATTCTCTAGTGGCACAGATTTTTTTTTTCAATCCATAGCCCAAGATAATATTCCATTACCTGTTGACAAATACTTTATATTACACCTTTGGCTGTTTCTACCACATAAATGACAATCTTGTCAATTCCCGAATATTGACACAAACTTCTTGACACTGGATGATACTTCTAGCAACTAAAAAGAAAGGAAAAATGGAAAAGAAAAGCATGAAATATTAAATTTATATTCTATACATTTACTTATCACATGGACAAAAATCATCAAGATAATGCTTGGAAATCCCCTTCATCTTTTTTTCCTATTCATATGTGTAGATGATTATATATTTTCCCTGTATTTACCCATTTTAATACTCTTCTCCCTTTTCTAGCAGGAAGTATCCTGAGTTTTTTTGTTTATTTGTTTCATTTTTTAAACAGGGGTGTTTGGTGAAGCATAATTCACATGAAAGCTGTCTGATTTCTATTTATATACTTTTTAACCTGAGAAGAGAGATTTGGAGTATATTCAGAAAACCATGAAAGCAAAAGTGTTTCCCCCAGATTGTCAGAAAATGTCCAACTCGGGAAGTAGGAGGAATACCAGTGGTCATTTGGATCAGAGTGTGGGACATCTTGTTCACTGTCAGGCAGCCCCATGGTCCTCACAAGAGCTCACTGCAGCAGGCACAGAAGATGCAGAGGAAAGTAGAAGACCCTGTAGCCATGGGAGAGCGACACATGGGACTTAATGCTCCCCCTGGTTCCAAGGGACGATCCTGGAACCAAGTCATGCCCCAGGGAGAGGATTACAAACATGACTGAAATGCAGCAGTTGATACTTCAGCAGCATTGTGGCTTGAAGAGAAGACTAAATTACATTATAAAATAAACATTTTATGTCTTTCATGTATATTATAAATTGCTGTCTGCCATATAGGATAAGTTATGGATGTTATTATTTATCTTTATAAGATGCCCATTTTTGTGCATCTTAACTTTGTGGAATTTTTCTTAAGATGATTAAGAAATCCCTTTGAAAATAAATCTAAGCAAGGAGGAGAAAGACTTCTACAATGAAAACTATAGAACACTGAAGAAAGAAATTGAAGTAGACACTAGAAGATGAAAAGAACTCCCATGTTCATACATAAGCAGAATTAATATTGTCAAAATGGCCATACTACCAAAAGCATTCGACAGGTTCAATGGAATATTCATCAAAATACAATCACATTTTCCATAGAACTAGAAAAATAATAGTCCTAAAATTTATTTTCAATAATAAGGAGCTAGAAAAGTCAAAGCAATACTAAGCAAGAGAAATGAGGCTAGAGTCATTATACTTGATCTAAAATTATACTATAAAACTATAGTATCAAAAACAGCACAGTATTAGCATTAAAACAGACATAAATACCAATGGAATAGCATAAAAGAGAGATGTAAACACACATAGGTATAGTTTTAGAACCACAGAACAAGCCACTGTAAGTAGGTCACTTATTGGAATGAAAACAAATTCTTCACATAGACTGCAATTCTGTAATTTATTTCACGTGTATCGTCTCAATCACCCCTCTGTATTTCTCTTCTGGGAAGAAAGTGATTCTGCCAAGTATCACGGATAAGTTAAGTGCAATCATGTTACTGAATGAGTGTGTGTATCTATCCCATCCCAAACCAAGCAATGTCAAAAAGCCAGTTTGATGGATTTTTCCTTAAAGAATAGTTGTACACTATCATTTGGTTTTCTTGTTATTATTTAGATATGACCAAATTTCGGTGTTAAGCTAATAACAATTTATCACTTTCAATGTCTAGTAGAAATGCATATACCATATATAGATGTATGTTCAGGAATCACACAACCAAATCATTCAATGACTCCTTAAATTATTTATGTCTGTGACTTCAAAATGCACTATTTCCAGAAATAAACTGAAAAGATGACTCCTTGTATAGGGAAACTTACCTAAAATCATTGTATTGGTAGTTTTGCCTTAGCACTTTGTAAGTAAATCATAGGGTTGTTTCCATAAAGTCCTTTCTACAAGTAAATAATTGGTCTAAATCAAATAATAGCTTTTGGACTCTTGGACCATATTAGAAAGTTATTTTCTTAAATGATTAACCAATTTATATTTTTTTAAGAAGTTTATGAGAAAATCCATGGCTCTGACCCTTCCTGACATTTCAGCAATTTTTGAAATTGTCACTTTTCTCAAAACTTTCCTCATTGAACTTTTTCTTTTATAATTTAGGACACAGTTAACAAAGGTTCCCTGTACTGAATGCTCCATTTAGTGATTTTAAAGTAAACATTCACTGAAAATGAAGTAACTTTTACAGGTTCACCCAATGAGAATTAATACTATTCTCCCTGATGGACATTTTACAATTTTATAGAAATATCATATTTATTTTTAGTTATCAGATGAATACAGTTCTAAATAGTATACTTATTTCTTGATTATCAGTAATGTGATATTAAATATTTCCCTGGATGAAATTTAATAAATTATACTATAGTCATTAATTTTCAGACACTAAAAGTATTTAGTTTTCTGAAATGAATTCAGTTTGCTTGTTATACCTTGTACTTTTTATATACTGTTGAATTTGATTTCCTAATTTTTTGTTGAAGAATTTTGCATCTGTATTTACTAGTAAAATTGATGGTCTCTTTATCCTTCTGTATTTTAATTTATGATTTTTTCTTTCAAAGTGTTCAATTTGTTTTGTAGTATAACTGTTTCATTTCTTCTTTAAAATACTCATGTGAATTTGTTGGTGAATAAAGATGGGCCTGGAGGAAATGGGGGTGGGGGAGAGAAAAGGAAAGAGAGAGAGAATCTGTAGTAGGAAACTAAACTAAGTGACATTAAGATATTTCTAAGTTTTTTGAGGGAAGTCTTTTTATTTGTTTGTTTGTTAATTATAGTGTCCATTTATTTAGAAACAAAGGATTACTATTACTTCCTATTTCTTCTTGTGTAATTTTTGTAAATATTTAGTTTAAGACTGTTTACTTGAACTGGCATATTCAAATTTATTGACAAAAATATCATGAATAATGTCCTTTTGTTATCCTTTAAAAGACTGTGTGAGAGGAACTAGTGACTTTTTTTTAAATTTCCTAATGTCTTCTGTTGTGGTGGTGGTAGAGATGTTGTTGGTTGAAGGGTAGGTGTTTGTGACAGAGGAAGGGAAAGAAGAAACAGATAAATGAGAGAGACTATGTGTTGATTTGTGTAATTTTTTACTTATCCTAGAATAGTCTCTGAAAGAGGCTATTAATTGCACTGGTGTTTTATAAGATTTAGGTTTTGGCTTTATTAAAATTTTCTATTCTGTTTTTTATTTCATTAATTAATATTATGATATTTATTCCCTTCTATCTATATTCTTTAGGTTTTTAGTTTAGATGCATAAACTCATTGACCTTTCTTCCTACTTTTAATAAATTCTCTTTTAACATGGTGTTATCTACATCCTACAGATATTCATGTCTAATGTTCCATTATTGCTCTAATCAGACTATTTCCTAGCTGTTGTGATTTACATGTTTATGTATTCATTCTCTTTATAAATATAGTTATATTAAAATATATTCAAATTTTCTTTTAATTCAATTGTTAGGAGTTTCTACATAAACGACCTTGTGGTCTGAGAATATAGTTCATATGATTTCAAGCTTTCGAAATTTACTGAGGGATATTTTGTGGCCCAATACGTGTTGGATGTGTATAAACATGTATAAACATTCCCCTTTCTTTATCACTGGAAAGACTATATGCTCTTCAGTTTTTAAAGGAAGTGTTCTATATTGTGAGAAGAGATTAGATTTACTGAACATGTTTCTTAATTATTCTACCAAATATCCTTACTATGGTTTCATTTTTTTTCTTCCATCAGGTACTGAGACAGATGTGTGAACATTTTTCACCTTGATTGTAAATATATTTTTTCTTTGATATTATGAAATACTATTTTCATATATCTTAAGGATAAGGAATTGGGCACACAAAACATAAAATTATTACATTTTCTTGGTGACTTATAATTTTCATTCACAAAAACTTTCCCTCCTTTACCAAATAATACTTTTTCTACTGTGTCAATAGGTCTGCTTTTTTAAGGCTAGCATTCACATGGCATAACATTTTCTTGATCTTTTTTTGTATTTTAATACTGCTAAATGTGCTTCTTTTTAGCAGTAGATAATTGGGGATTTCATTTTTTGAACATTCAAAATTTAAAAATTTACTCATAATTGGAGGATTAAATTCATTTTTATTTTTAAAAATAAACTATTATTTTAAAAAAGTTTAGAACATAGTATAGAGAGTTTCCATAAAACCCAAACTCCATTTCTCTAATATTTGCATCTTATTAAAAAAAAACAATATGGAGCCCTGGCATGGTTCCATCCTGAGCGCCTGTTCTGGGAGGCAGCTGTTACATATTTTTCATCCCTACCACCTAAATGCATGCCACCACCCCATGGATCATTTGATGGAGTTTTGTCCCCTGAGGCACAAGAACTAAATTTGGGGTTGTGAGCTGAAGGCTGACAAAAATTATCACTTTAAGATGGGTAATGATGAAAACCAGTTGCAGTTCTCACAAAGAAGGGTCAGTTTAGAGGCTTCTAAAATGGAGGAACACACTTCAAAGCAGAGGCGATGCATAATGATGGCATCCAATTAAATTAACACTGGCAACTTTGAAAATGTCTGTGCTGCCAACTGGTTCCTATGAGGTCTTTGAAATCACACCAACCATGGTCTTAGGTTAACATGAGGTTCAGAGCCTATGCCCTTAGTAGCTGTGGAGTAAATGCAGAGTCAGAGCATGAAGAGGAGGAGAACATAAAACTGAGAAGTGCATCTGGAAGGCCACCTGCCCCTTGAAGGGGTAACAAGATTCCACAGAATACAGTAAAACTCGATGCTGATAAAGATGACAAGGATGATGAAGATGGCAGTGATAATGATGGAATTGAAGAAAAAGCTCCAGCAAAGAGATGTATGAGAAAAAAATGCACAAAAATCAAACCAGTATGGAAAAGACTCCAGATTATCAACAACAAGATCAAAATGTCAAAAATCCTTCAAAAAAAAAAAAAAAACAGGAAAAATCTCCTAAAACACTCAAAGAGCCCACATCTTTAAAAGACATTGAAGTAAAAATGCAAGCAAGTATTGGAAAAGATGTTTCTTTTCCCAAAATGGAAGCCAAGTTCATCCATTATATAAAGAATTGCTTCCAGATGACTGGCCAGGAGGCTATTGAAGATAGCCTGAACCATTTGCTAAAATTTTCCATCTTATTTCACTTCTGTAACCCTTGATATCTGGCTGTCCTTTTTATAATGCAAAGTGAAAACTTTCCCTAGTTGTTTGATAAATATTGTCCAGGTTCCATTGCCAAGACTGAGTCGTCCAACATGTCCATTTAGTTTTTGAAGATTTAATTCCCCCATTTGCTAGGTTGTGAAGTATGTATGGAACACTATGATAGAACATAATAATAGCAGTGGTCACACATGGAAATGGTGGGGAGACAAAATACACATGTGAAATAAATTTGGTACATTAATAAAATAAAAAGATTGATACATTATCAAAGATTAAAGTCCCTAGTTTATTCAGATTTGTTTAGGTTGTACACAAGGTCTTTTTTTTTATTTTCGGTTCCAGGAGTCCAGTCAACCTACTCTACTACATTTAGGTGTCACAACTCCTTAGCCTTCTGTTACTGAGCAGATTTCTCAGAATTTCATCATTTTGATAACCTTGGCAGTTTTCAGGCATTCTAATCATGTAATGTACAGAATGTCCCTTGGATGGGGTTTGGAAAATGTTTTCCTCACAATGAGAACAGGCTGGAAGATGGGGAACCCTGTGCCAATCCCTCACCTCACACTGAGTGTGCATACTCTCAATCTGTCATCCCCTTAGTGTGACCTGGATCACCTGCCTAAGTTGTTTTCCTCTGGGAAGTTTATTTATTTTTTTCTCCTCATACTTTCTCTACTGCCTTCTTTAGAATGGGGTCACTTTACATACAATAAAGAATAAGGAGTGCAGTATCTGCTTCAATTATTTAGAACTTTTCTGTAAAGGCAATCTGTCTCTTTGCCATTTAATCAACCACTTATTTATATTGGTATGGACCCATAGATATATTTATATTTGGGGCCTTTTTTCCATTTCACCATTATTATGTGTGCAAAATATATGATTTCAGCACTTTTTTCTTTCTACTTCTACAAGATGTAAATAAAGTGGACTTTGGATTATGTGTAAGTTCTGAGTACTTAAATAATTATACAACATAAAATGGCAAAAGAAATGAGCCTCCTGTTACAGAAGAGTATATTATATTACCAGTATGTCTAGAATTGTTTGCATCTATTACTTCTTTATCATAACCACTTCATGGTCCCCGTTTACAAATGAAAAAAACTTAGATTTTAGAAGTCAACTAACTTAGCCCACATTCAATATTTAGAAAATCATTAGACTGTGACGTCAAGCTCTTATGAAGGTTTTAGCATGTTTTCTTATCACTATATCCCTTCTTGGTATTTTCCTCTGGGGCTCAGTACAGACTGGCATTAGCCCATTGTGTCCATATTATTTTGCTTGCAGTACTTTCAGAGATCCAGTGTTGCTATAACTCCTCTAGGTCCCTATAGCCTCCTTGAAAAATTCAGGTAAAACTATCAGTTCCTTAGAAGAGGAGACAGTCAGAAATTCAGGAATATAGGAAGCAAAGAGTGAAAAGATGGAATGGTATTCCAGAGCAAGCACAGGCACACTGTGGTGCTTTCTTCTCAAGCATCAGCTTCAACACTTAGAGAGCAGGTGAGGGTCCAACAGAAGAGAAAAAGAAAGAGAGAGATGATCATATAATCTAGATATTTATCTACCTGAGATAGATATTTACATTCCTTGAAAAAGTGTTAGCAATTTGTACACACAATGTAAATTTGAAGATGCATTTGCAATTTAAATATTGATCAAATGTATTGACTACCAGACAACGTTCAGAAAGCTTAATATTCATAACAACCCTATTAAGTCAGAATTATTATTATATCCAACATAGAATGAATATAATAATTGTATTCATAAACAAAAATATATGTAATATTTGAAGTATGTAACCCACAGTGAACATCACTATTTATCTATCCTGAAACTGGATGATTATTAAAGGAAGGAAGTTTACGTTGGCTCATGGTTTGGGAGGCTGGGAAGTCTCTGAAACTGGGATTTTCTTAGTGGTTAAGTGTTGTTGATTACTAATACAATCAGTTCACTTGTTATGATTCTGGTTTTCTTTTTCTTCATGAACCAAGATTAGTGCTTCCCATGTTTCTAAGAATTTATCCTTTTCATCTAAGTTATCTAACCTGTTGACAGAGAGTTGTCTTAGAGTCTTTTTATTTCTTCAAGGTTTGGAATGATAGCACTTTTTTTATTCTTGATCATGGAAATATCATCCTTTTTTTGACTTTTATCAGTTTAATTAATGTTTGTCATTTTTATTTAATTCTTTAAAACACCGAATTTTGGCTTTGTTAATTTTCTCTTTTGTTGCCTAATGTTTATTTCACTTAGTTAGCTGCAATCAATAGTATTTCCTTCTTTCTTGTTCTATTGGTTTAGTTTGCTCTTATTTTCTAGTTTCTTAAGGCAAGACATTAGGTTATTGATTTGAGATCTCCTTTTTTTCTTAACATAGGTGTTTATGAATCCAAATTTACCTTTAAGCACTATTCTAGCTGCAGATCATAGGTTTTCATGTTATGCTTTTGTTTTTATCTGACTCAAAGTACTTTCTAATTTTCCTGGTGATTTCTTCTTTGAACAGCTGTTTGCTTAGGGTTGTGTTATTTGATTTCCACATATTTGTGGGTTTTGCAGATTTTCTTCTGTTGTCAAGATCTAATTGTATTCCACTGTGGTCAGTGAGCACACTTCACCTGATACTCCCTGAGTCCTCTTTATGGCCTGTCATTGTATCAGTCCTGGAAACATTCCCTGTGCACGTCAGGAGGATGTGACTCCCACCTTTTGTGGCGGAATGTCCTAGAGACATCTGTTAGGTAGAGCTAGATCTAAGTGCTGTTCAGCTCTTCAGTTTTCTTGTTGATCTTCTGCCTAGTTATTCTATCCATAATTAAAAATAGAGCCATTCAGTCTCCAACTATTACTGTGGAATTGTGTATTGTTGCCTTCAATTCTGTCCATTTTTCCTTCATGTATTTTGTGGCTTTATTGTTCAGGAAATACATGCTCATGTTGTTATATTTTTTGATGAAATGATTCTGTTTTCATGATAGGATATACTTCATTATCATTTCTCACAACTTTTGTGTTGATTATTTTTTAAATTAATATAGCCATCACAGCTGTCTTTTGGTTACTGGTTCTGATACTTGGAATTTAAAGTTCCTCCCGAAGCGCCTGTGTTCAGTTCTTGTTCCCTGTTTGGTGCTCTCAGGAGGTGGTGGAAACATTGGAGATGGGTCTAGTTGATGGTCTAGGGTCTTTGGAGTTGTGTCTTTGAAGGGGCTAGTGGGACATAAATCTCTTGCTCTTTGTCTGCTTCCCAAACACATGAGGGGAGCATCTTGCTCCACCAATGTTTCTCACAATTTTGTGTTCCCTCAACACAGGCCCCAAAGCAATAAAGCCAATTAACCATGGACTGAAACCTCTAAAAACGTGAGCCAAAATAAAACTTTCCTATTTTCAAGTTGATTATCTCAGGTATTTTGGTATAGTAATGAAAAGCAAAATAACACAACTTATCATGTCATAGCATATATCACCTCCATCCTTTTATATTCATCCTGTATCTAACTTTGGATTAAACTACTTCTTTTACAGACTGAATTTTAAATGTCTTCTTTTTCTGTGTTTTTATTGGCACAATCAATTCATTTGCATTTAAAATAATTACTGATATGTAGAATCTCTTTCTGCCACTTTGATATTTTTCCTGTCTGATTTCAGGGTTTTTTTTTGTTTGTTTGTTTTTGTTCTCTTATTCCTTAATTACAGCATTTGTGTGTGTGTGTGTGTGTGTGTGTGTGTTAAATGTATATTTCCTAACATCATTTTATTCCATCTTGGTTTCTTTTGCTGTAATTTGCTCAGATTTTCAATTAGCATTTTTACTTAATGTAATTTGATTATAATCAATATTAGATTAATTTCAATGGCATTAAAAACTTTTCTTCAATATACTCCTGGCTTTTGAACTTTATTACCATACAACTTATATGTTTATCCATTAAAATCCCATCAACACAGTTGTATAATTATTGGTTATACAATATAACCAATATGGTAACAACCTAGACAGTTGTCTCTTAAAATAAATAGAGGACTTTCAGTTGCTAGTCTGATGTATTAGAGGCATTAAAGAACTTGGGAGTCATGGCTCTTATCTTCACATGAAAAAAAAGCTACCCCCCAAAATAAAGCAAACCTCTGAAAATATCCTTCTCTACTTTTATACTCCAGTCTCGAGAATTGACGTTAAAGGTCAAACTGAGCCATCTACCAGCTTGAGAGGGAAAATCCCAGCTGACCTAGTTTTAGGGACTCCCCACACTTTTGTAAGCTTTATCTCCAGGAGATTTCACCAGAATCTCAGGGTAAAGTGAGAAAAAGTCCCTATACTTCTAGAAAGGAAAAGAAACTTTTAAATATATACCAGTACATTTTGTTTTTGTTAACAAAGTCCTACTCTTAAGGTGAAATAATCTAGTAGAGTCTAACAGATTTATAGGAAGCAAACAATGTAGCTCTGACTAGGTTTCCTATCTCTCCTGAGGAAGGAAAATCCTAAGAAGAATGTGTGCAGGTCATAGTCAAGGGGCACAAGCTCAGTACGCAAGGAGCCTAACTTTAGGACCACTGAAAGTTTGTTCTCCATCTACACCTAGCCACCAACAGGGCTCCTCTGTATATCCAGGGGTTATATCTTGAAGAATTGCAGACTCAGATTCTATTTCATAAGGAGTCTCTAAGACACCCCAAAGGAATTCTTAGCTCCTGAAAAGCTGCACAAAAGTAGCCCCTCACCCATTTAATCATTAAACCTCACCCTAAAGAGCTAATTACCTCTTCCCCCAACCCCATCTAATACATCCTCTCTGACTTTCAACAAAAAATTGCAAGACATACTGAAAGGAAGAACAGACAGAGAAAAAAAGTAATAAGCAAAAGTATACTTCTTTTATATTTAACTCTGTAGTTATTTTATTAATAAATAACTACAGAGTTAAATATAAATATTTTTAATTTAATACTGTAGTTATCAGTATTCTTTGTTTTTTGGTCTTCATTTGAGTTGATTTCTAGTGTCCTTCTATTTCAGCTTACAAAACTCCCTTTATTATTTCTTATATGGCAGAACTATAGGAGAAAATTCTACAAATGTTTGTTTATTAAAGTTCTAATTTCTCTTTCATTTTTCAAGGATAATTTTATGAACACAGAATTTTGAGGAGTTGATAATGATGTCATTCCACTGTATCTGACTTCTGTCATTTTTTTTATTTTCAAAGAGAGTCACATGTTAATGCCACTAAATAGATTCTCTGTGATAAGTCATTTTCCTCAACTGATGAAAATCAGTTTTATTTTATTCTGGTTTATCTAGGTGAGAATCTCTTGGGTTATTTTTTGTGCAATTCATTCCTTATTGAGTTGCTAGATTAATATTTTTAACATATTATTCTTGTCACCTCATATTCTTCTGACTCTATTCTGTATATGACAGTATGCTTGATGGGGTTCTGCAAGCCTACGGACCTGTCCTTTTTGTCATTCAGTTTTGTATTGTACATCTCAGAGAAGGAAACCTTGATGAGTTTATTTTCAAATATAATTAATTTGTTTATGAATTTTTTGTATTAATTTATATATTTATTTCTTTATATAAGTAGATATAATTTTAAATTTCTCATCCCAGATTTATTCTTAAACCACATTAATTAATTTTTTACTTCAATTTTTATGCCCTTTAACTTCAGAGTTTGAATTTGGTTCTTTTATATAATTTCTGCCTCCACTGATATTGCTTATTTGGCGAACTATGTTGTCATACTTTCTTATAATTTTTCAGACACAATTCCTTTTACTTCTTTTTTAAATGTATTTATAATGGTTTTTTTGAAGTGTCTCTCTACTAAGCCCAACATCTGGGCTCCCTCAGGAACACTGTTGGCTGCTTTTTTACCAATTTTGTAGAAGGTTTATTCTGTTTCTGTGAATGCCTCTCTTCTGCTCTTGTCGAACACTGGGCTTTTTAGAAATTGTATTATAGCAACTTTCATTTCTGATCCTTCTCCAAGGTAAGTCTTCATTGCCAGGTGTTTTGTTTGTTTGGGGTTTGTTTTTCTCCTAGATGCTTTTCTGTGGATTGACTCTTCTGAGTTCATTCTGCAGGGTCTCTGTTCCCCACAGTGACTCCCACTGTGTTTCACGCTAGCTATAGCCTGTAAGTTATTCATTTTATTTTAAGCCTTTCTTTCCAGGGGTAACCCCTGGGTTTGTGTAGTTCAGTCACCTGCCAATGATTGGCCAGATTTTTTTCTTCTGGATGTCCTCCATTTGTCTCCCACCCTTGGTCGAGAGGCTCTGGGAGGGAACATATGCCCCACTCTTAATGTGGCTGAAGAGAGCCTTGCTTCCACTTTCTGCTTAGGCAGGACCTCAGGGTAAGCTGGAGGTGAATGATAGAGGTTTTCTTTTTTCCTTGATCTTTCCCAAGCATATGCACAAACTTGTACATGCATGAAACTTTCTAGATCCTTAAGAATATGTCACATGTTTTAAAGTTCCTTCTGTTACCTTGTTCTCCAGGAATTTCTTTTAAATTCCCAGCCAGACACTTGTCCCAGCTGAATTGCTGCCTTATGGCACCATGACCTGTAAGCGGATTGATTGCTATTACTTTGGCAGTGGTCTTGGATTAGTATCTTTTATTCACTGAATTTAGCTCTGAGCCAAATTAAATTACCAAAGAGTATTGAGGAGTTAAATCATGGCTAGTTTTTGATTTGGAATAAGGAAAAATGAAATAAATGGCAAGTAACTTTTTATCATGATTTTTATTGTATTATGAGACTAATTCACATATCATAATTTTTCTTGCTCTCTGTTTACTATTTTTATGACCTCTATATGTTCTCATTTGCTTCATTATTTACCATATTTGTTTTATCCAATATAAAATAGTTATTAATATCAATTTTAAAAGTACAAGCTTGGGTCAGACATGGTGACACATACCGGTATTCCCGACAACTTGGGAGGCTGAGTCAGGAGAATAGCAAACTCAAGACCAGCCTCAAAAACTTACTAAAACCCTCAGTGACTTAGTGAGGGTTGAATAAAATTTTTTTAAAAAATGGGATGTAGCTCAGTGGCAAAGTTCCCCCTGGGTTCAAACTCTACTACCAAAAGAAAAAAAAAATACAAACTTATAATTGACTCAAAAGAATGCATGTTAAGTGCACAAAATGTCATAGGTTGTCTCCCATATCTATTTTTGATTGTCATTCTCACCTAGTTTTCCATTTCTCTAAATTTTCCTTATACATTACATTGTCTATATTTTCTTTCTTAACTTTACCATCACTTACATAATTATTTTCATGACAATAACCTTAAAATTTGTATTATCACCAAAAGCTTAAAAGGAAGAAAACCTTTTTAATGGTGAATGGCTTTGATTTTGCTTACTTCCTGGGCTATGGTAGTTGGGATATTGAAATGCATGTGATCTTTAAGAGAGCAAAATAGCTCCACAACTTCAACATCTCACTCTCCAAGCTTGCGTGTTTAGTGATTTCAGAGGTAACATTCAAAGGTGCTTGCTATCAGATTTGAAAGCCAGGGAACAATTAAGAGGGAAAGAATACCCCTCTGATCCTTTGTTCTCTTGTTGTCTCCCATTCTAACACAAAGCATATGTGGGGTCTGAGAACGAATGCCTTACTCTAAAATTCCTCTCATTAATTTTCTTTCTATTTCTCTTTAATGACTCATTATATTATTGGAAAATTTTCTATCCTGGTGCCTTTTGAATCCTGTCAAAGCCTCTTTACCTACCCTCACCTCATAATTCATGTGTCTATATTACTTATACAGAAATAGGTAGAATTAGCCTCAATCAAAATCACCACCTTGTATGCATATCATGCAGAGTCCCAGCATCACATGTTGGTTTGTGTTTTGATTCTGGCCTGGAAAATAATTCTTTTCACTTATGAATGAAAGAATCTGTCATTCAGGTTCAAGTCCAGCCTCACCAAGGCAAAGTCTATGATATTGCTCTAAGCCATGTCTGTGTTCCCATCCTCAGCTTGGAAAAATTATTTATCTTATCCATCTAATAGGTCACCTTTGTTTCTCATTTTTAATTTGGAACCATCAAATTACTTGTGAGTTGAAGCAAGTTCAGAGTCCAGTCAGTTTATTTTCAAGGTTGGTGTTTTCTGGTTTTAAACTACTAACATGGTTAAAAGGGAAATCTAGAATATTTTACCTTATAGAACAAAATTACATTGTTCTATAACTTCTATAAATGTCTTCAAGATAAATTATAATTTAGAATAATTTTTAATTTACATAAATATTGTGAATATGATATAGAAAACTTCTAATTAACCCGTACCCAATTTTCCCTATTATTTATAGTTTAGTAGATTATATTATTATTGCATGATTTTCACAATTAATGAAATAGTATTGATATACTACTATTAACTGAAGTCTGCATATTGTTTGGATTTTCTTATATTGTTACATAATGTCCTTTTTGGGTCCAAAATCCATTATATATATCCCATTGCATACAGTGATCATGTCTCCCAATCTCTTTGCTGTGACAGATTCTGATACTTTCCTTGTTTTGGATGACCTTAACAACTTTCAATATTGTTTGTAGAATATGGTCCTTTTGGGATTCATCTTATTTCTTTCTGTGACTAGACTGGGATTAGCAGAGGTAAAGTTCTGCTTTCAGCATACCATCCACAGGGTACTTAATCAACATAAAATTATGTCGATGCTAACCTCGATTATGTGGCCGAGGTACTATTTGTCAAGTTTTTTCACTGTAAAGTTATTCTTCTTATCCCTTTTCAATTCTATACTCTTGGAAAAGAAGTCACTATGTTCTACAGTAGGGAATTATGCTCTTATCCTTGAAAGTACAGTAATAAATGAATATTTGGAACTCTGCATAGGTGACTCATCTCTTCCACATTTATTTATTTAATCTTTGCTTTATATTTGTGTGGGCTTATGGATATTTATTTTATGCTTTGTGTTATAACCATAATTCAATCACTATTAATATATTTGTTTTGCTTTTCAATTTTTTTTAAGCATGGGTCACTGTAGTGAAAGCCCCTTAGTTGCCTACTCACCACTTGACATACTCCACCATTGTGTGTGTGTGTGTGTGTGTGTGTGTTGCCCTTTCTTAATTTCCAGAACTCTCAAATGCTCTAGGTTTTTCTTGTATATTTCCTTCTCTGGTCCTTGAATCAGTCATTTCTCCAAGAAGCCATGATACTAAAGAGTAATATAAGAAGTCAAGTTTTTATACTTAATGTGCTCACTGCTACTGAGGAAAGATTACTCTAGGTCCTCAGAGCTGACACAGCAAGAAGATAAACATGTGTGTAATAGCCCACACATACACACACCTACCAGTATTTCTAGATGGAACTCTCTGTGTACAGATCAAACTTAACATAGGTTTCTGGCAGGGTTTCTGATTCTGACCCATTATAAGAGTCATTCTAGTCTCCTTTCTTTTCCTACCCACAACTCTTTAATGAAATAGTGAAAACCTGGCTCCAATACTTTGCCATCCATTCATTTAAGGGATCAACTCCAACATATGAGTACAATAGTTTCAGAACTATGTGTCTGTACCTGTGAATAACAACTTCACCAACTGCAGTGCAATGATTATGTACAGATCCTTTTGTCTTCAGTCTCACACCTCACCTGTCTCCATATCACCTGAATCAGCCTTCACCAGCCCCTTAGTGAGGTGGCTTCATTTGTCTGTAATGCAGTTATGTTGTTTTTCACATTATTCTCAGCCTGAGGATCTCCCAGTATTCCAAGTGCCTTTAAAACTTTTTTCATATGTTAAGGTTTTCTCTTGCCATAAAGTCCTTTAAGTTTTGCTGTTGTTGGTTTTTTTTGTTTGTGTATTTGTTTTTGTTTCCAGTGCTGGGGATTGAACCCAGGGCCTTGTGCATGTAAGGAAAGCACTCTACCAACTGAACTATATCCTCAGCCACAGTTCTTTAAATTTTGACAAATGCATGAGGTCATCTCTTTTCCACTGCAGTTTCATACAGAGTAAGTTCACCATTCTAAGAAAATCACTCGCAGCATTGCTTATCTACCCATCAACATGCTGAAATATAGCCACCAATGATCTTTTTACCTCCTCTCTGGTATTATCCTATTCTTTTAGAATGTTCTTTCAAAGGGCTCATGCACACTATGCAGCCATTTTACACTGGCTTCTTGAGCTTACATTTAAGGTTCATTCATAGATTAGCATGGCTAAAAAGCTCATTATTATTTTATAAGTAGTATGTTCTCTTATATGAAAATTTAACTATTATTCCATAATTTGTATATTTATTCTCCTTTTGAAGATAATCTTGTTTGATTCCGGGTTTTGGTAGTCATGAATGATAATATAAAAAGTATTTTGTGCATGTTTTTGTGTAGACATAAAATTTCAATAAACTTGGATAAATAACTAGTAAAATGCCTGATTTGCATATATCATAGCCATGGTGAGACTTATCTTTATAAGTCTTCTAAGGTGAACACACCATCAAATCATGGGAACTCCGGTTCCTCTAAATCCTCTCTAGCAAATGTATTGTCAGTTTTTTTTTAGAGTTTTGCCATTCTAATGGTTGTATGTGATTGCTCAATTTGCACTTTCTAAATGGCAAATTATGTTGAAAGTTTTTTTTTATAATAATTTCCCACTAAAAGTGGATAGAAACTATCTTCCTTAATAAGAAGTTTCTTTACCTATTTTGCCCTTTTAAAAACTGGCTTCTTTGTTTTACTTATTGTTTGAAGAGTTCTTATATTTTGGATACAAATCTTTCATCACACAGATGTTTTGCAACTATTTTATCTGAATCTGTGTCTTATCATTATCTTGATAATGTCTTTCACAGAGCAGACATTTTTTATTTTAATAAATTCTAACATCCAGTTTTTCATGGATTGTTTACTTGATGTCGTATCTAAAAACCACTCCTGTAACATTTTAAGAACACTTGTTCTCTTATCTTTCTGAAGAAAATAGAGCAAATCTAATTTTGCCTCTTCTATATACTAGCATTGAAGTGTATACGGAAGAATTTGTACTTCCTGCCTCACTCTTTTGGTTTCTTTCATGCATTTGTTTCTGTATGAAATGAATTTCCTGACTCTCAGGGATATCACTATTCTCTCCAATCTCTCAACCTTATCTAAAGGTCAGTTTGTACCACTAGTGTGGTTCCATTAAATGGACTGTCAAACCCAATTTGAGTGATGGCCCTGGGAACCCTCTGCCCCTCAGAGTGGAAGCATCTGTTCCACTGGGTGGGGACTACTGGCTACTGAAGGTTCTCAGTGGGTCCCTCTCCAAGAATTTTTTTCTCTTTAAACAGAGCTGCCTTGCTTCATTTATGCCCCTACTTCAGCAAAGACAGCTGAATTCCTCAATGGCACTGTCCTCTGTTCCATGTTGGGACAACTCATGGGACATGTTTGTACTTCATCCTATTTTAACTTGTCCTTCTATCTGGGTCTGCTTTGCTCACTCCTTTGCAGCTGTTATGCCTTAGAACACTCCCAGTCCCTGGTATACCTTCTCCAAGTTAAGTCATATCTCCAAGTTTGTTTCCTTTGGATTTTGGCTTAATATACCCACTACTTAGAAAAGTATGAAAATATATAAAATGGTGAACTGCAAAATGCAGTGCTCCTGGTTGCTTGCAAATCACAAAACATGCAGCACAGTTTGTGGTTACAGGCAGTAATGCTTTGCCCCCAGTCCTCAGGAGACTGATGTTTTAATGAGAAGATTGCACAACCAGCAAAAATATATCTGGATTTGGAATAACAACAGAAAAGCAGCCAACATAAAAAGATCTTGTGATATAGCATTCTGCCCATTGATTTGACTTATTTTATTTGACTGAAATGTAATTTTCAATGTGCTCTTTAGCACAGAGGTAGTGATTGTCAGAGATCAAAAGTTAAATGGTTTTAATCTAATGAGAGCAAAATAATTCATTATAGTGGACACTGCCCATGGACTTCCTCAAATCCTACTGATTTCAGTAATTATTTTTATTTTTTAGTGATTATTTCAGCATCAAATTGTGGGGGACGCCCACAAGCTCATCCACATAACCCATAATCCAGCAAAAGGTCACTCTGTGGCCTCCATCTTGACACTGGGGGGTTCACTGGTGGAAATAATTTTACATTAAAGCCCAGAATTGTGGCTGCCAACAACCCTTTGGCCAGTAGGAGGAGAGAAGTATTGAATGGATGAGTTTGCCTTTTTCCATGAATGCACCATTCTGAGGCATGTGCCAGGTATTCCTCTGAAACAGAGCAATCAATCACTCTTAGCCCATTAGTGAATATTCCCACTGTGGCCTCAGCCTGTGACCCTGCCCTGCCACCTATTTCCTTGTCCTAGACATTATACTGTTTCCTGGATCTCATTCTCAAGTTTGTCACTTGCACTGAGCTCATCTCTGCTCTGGGAAACCCAGACTAACCGATGTACTACAAATTCCAAGAGTTACCATATCTTCATGAACATCTTGTCCAAGAGGATATTTTAAAATTCATGAGCAGCATACCTACCACAACGGTACTCACCTCTCCATCCCACGTCCCTCACCATCCCTGGGAACTCTCCCTCATTGCTTATGAAATGACACAACGTAGAGATAACTTACTTTTTTATTATTTTCATTTTTATTTGGCTTTTACCAACAAAGATCCATTTGGTAATAAACATTACTCACACACTACCTTGCTATAATAGTGTATTTATCACAGTGATGACACCCTTTCTCCTTCTGATAACTTATTTACATTTCCTCTCTTCCCCTCTTGCTGATATATTATTTTCTATAAAAGTGAGTGTGTGTGAACAGTGTTAGTGCTAACATTTTTTATTCATTTTTGTCCTTTAAATTTTTGTTTTCTTTTTGGTTTCCCTGTGGGTTCAAGTGGAATTGTCTCCATTGCTGCTATATTTTTAATTCCAACCTGCCATTCTTTCTGGCCTCCTGCCAGACCAGGAGCTGAAGAAAGAAATTCTCTTAGCAATTATGAATATGGCTGAGATTAATGGATAAGGTAGACTGTAGGCCAGTCCTCCATCATATACAGAAGCAGATGGGAGTGAAATACAATTTGCTCTCCATGGATTTGGTTAAATGACCTGAATGAACATAAAGGAATGTAAACAGTTTGTATTCCTTTCTTTCTGAACTGCTGTCATTTTAAATCTGTAGAAGTCACACATGAGAGATTCAGAATGAAATGTTCTTACATGTGGGAAGTGGATTAAAAGAAAATCATCACATTAGGGAAGTATCATGTTCAAATGAAGTCATGATTCATAAGAATCTTCAGTAAGATGCTTGTATTAAGAACTCATTCATTGTGGAACGTCCATGTTCCTAGAAATGACAACACATAAAGATGAATAGATAGATAAATAAGTAGACATATAGGTAGAATAGATGGATGAGTGATAGATAAACGTGTATGGAAATGGAAATACAAGGATATAATGTATAGGGATGTATCCATCTCTATATCTATTTACCAAACTTATTCTTACGTAACATGCTCAGAGACATAATATTGTCATAATATTGACTCAATTTTGCTGGTAATAAAGAGAGGAAACCTAATGAACATGAGTTCAGTAAATATCTGAAGTCCTTGGTTTAGCTTCTACATAGAAGAATCATATTTGAATGTAGTCATGTGACTTTATCACCAATACGTAGCCTTCCAATTTTTAAGTAATGTTGTCTATTAATTAAGTGACTCCTTTGTGTTGATTGCTTCACATATTTTAATTCTGTTCATAATAGTCTAAGGGCAGTATCTCATTTCACACAGTTGGTAACTGAAGCTCTGAGACACTAAGTAATTTCATGCTGGTATGTGGAGGAGGTGCTACCTGTCACTCAGGTTGGGCTGAAGTCTGTGGTTTTAACTGTTATCTCTGTTGCTTATCTACAATGAAGCCCTAAACTGGTCTCAACCTCAGGTTTCCTTGGTCTGTTCTTCTTCTCTAAGAGGTTCACTTCTCATTCCAGAGACATCTGCATTTTTCCTGCTGTCCATGAATCTGATTATTGAATATTCTATCTTTTAACTATTCAACAAGAGTGAATTTTGTCTCTTTTTTTCCTGATTTTTCTCAGAGCAATTAACTTTGTGGGCATTACAAGTGAAATAAGGAAGGAATTAAATCTCTTTTTTGAAGAGGTATTTCTTTGTAAGAGTTGAGCTGAAAATACATCACATATGAAAAACAATGTGGAGATCTCTCAAAAACTAAAAATAACTCTACCATATAATCCAGCTAGCCCACATCTGGCATATATACCAAGGAAATTAAATCAGCACACTAAAGACATACCTTCACTCCCATGTGTGTTGAAGCACTATTTTGTGTAGCTAAGATGTGAAATCTAACTAGGTACCCATCAACAGATAAATAGATAACTGGATAAAGAAAACCTAGAGATGTGTGTGTGTGTGTGTGTGTGTGTATGCACACATATATATATTCCATTGTGTGTGTGTGTGTGTATATATATATATATATATATATATATATATATATATATATTCTATTGCATAATGAAATCCTGTCATTCGGACCAAAATGAATTTAACTGAAGGACATTGTGTTAAGTAAACTAAGCCAGGGCCCTAAAGACAAGTACCAAATGATCCTATCCATGTATGGAAGCTAAACAATGTCAACCTAAGTGTGGAATAGTGATTACTAAGGGTTGAGAAGAGGGTGGGGTGGATAAAGGGACATTGGATACCACTGCAAGATAGGAGAAACACGTTCTGGTATTCCACAGCACCAAGGGCCAAATATAGCTCACAATAATCATTTATATACTTTATAAAGATCTAGAAGGGAGGAGCTGGAAGGCTCCAACTCTAAACAAATGATAAGAAGAGGGAAATGCTAATCATTCTGATTTGATCTGTGCATATTGCAGGCTTATGCTGAAATATCATGCTGAACCCATTAATATGTACATGGTAACACAAATTTACACACAGATCTGGAAAGTAATGGTCTATGTCTTAGAAGAAGAAGGAATGTTATTTATGATTCATAAATGTTGGAACTTAATGGCTTGTGAAGCAAGTTGGGGTACATGGAACTATTTCAAGATGAGTCTTGAAATAGGGTAGGTGGAACCAAGAAAGTCCCATCAGTTGCCATAGCATGCAATCAGATGGTCATATTACAGAATATATTTCTCTGTTTATCTTTCTCAGGACTAAACACAGCCCCTTGTATCCCTGAATCCACTGTCTCTCAGGCATACTCTCTTCAGCCCTGAGGATACTGGGGTGTTAAGTTACTGAGTTGGATAAAATGTCCCTGCTAAGTCTGAGGTTTGTATTTGAACTAGAAGCTTCCAGAAAATAGAAAGAAATAATTGTTCACAAATAATAAGTGGACAGCAATTATGCACTGAACACTCTTCTAATGTGTGATATTGGACATCCCAGGTAGAAAAGTCCTCTGCCATATTTATATTTCAGCAAAATCCTAAGACTTGATTATAAAGAAATCTCTTCAAACAGGGAGATAGAGAAGGTGATTTTATAACTAAGAAGATTCTCAAATTATTCCTTGCAACTATTTGCCTTTCATGCCCAGTTAGACCTGGCTATAAAATTTATTTAAACACATTAATAACCATAGTCCAATAATTCAGGATCACAAAAATTGATGCACTTTAAAAAATTAGTTGTCATTCACAACAGAGTGGCTTCTAAGGACAGACACACCTGGATGGTGTTTCTTCTAATGCTGAATGAGCTCCTTACAGATCTATCATAAACATTCAGGATTAAAACATTACATGCCATGAGAAACATTGCTTCTAAATTATCACGGACTTGCATTCTGCTCAATAAAACTCTTTATCTGATTCTATCCACATTTCTGGAAAGGCAGATGATTGCTGCCTTATATCATTATGTTTCCTCATCTTCTGCCAACTCAAATGATTAGAGGCAATTCTAAAACTTTCAATCCTATTGTTCCAAGGGGTCTGGGAACAAATTTACAAGTACATTGTGAGCATCAATTTTCACATTCTCAAAACTATCTCTATAACTGAGGAAACAAAACACCCTTCTCCCACTTTGTAAGGGGAATTTGGAATTTGGACAATGTTGGAAAGTTCACGAGCCATTCAATGCTGGATGCACACACCCACACGTGTAAAATGATTGCCTCTTTCTAAGATCAGAGCACAGCCTGTTAAGGAACCATCACTGTGCTGCATTGATCAGATGAGAGAACATCACATAAAACAGAGTCCACTATGTAATCTAACCTGCCCATTTTCAGGACAGATTTCAAGTAGCTTAAACCAAACTTTCCCACATAGGAGCAGTTGAAAAAATGCCAAATCTAAACCAGGCAAAATTGTTATGTGAGGGCTCAAATTTGACTTCAGTTTTACACAAGTAAGAACAAAGAGAACCACTTTCACCTTATAAAAAGGAAAGCATAATTCCTTCTGGAAACAAAGGTTTTTCCTAGCCTTAGACATAAAACCAAACCAAAAGAAACCAGAAAGTATAAGTCCTGTACATAGTCCTTCCAATAGATAATAATTAGCTTTGAAATGAACAACATGATCAATAATATTTCAGTCAAAGGGAGACTTCCATCTTGACCCTTGATACTATCAACTAAGCATCATTCAAAAGGAATTTTATTAAGAATAGAACCATAGAGCCTGTCATGGTGATGCAGATCTGTAATCCCAGCAACTTGGGAGGCTCAGGTAGGAGGATCTCAAGTTCAAAGCCAGCCTCGGCAACTTGGTGAGGCCATAAGCAACTTAGTGAGAACCTGTCTCAAAAATAAAAAAAAAATTAAAAATTAAAAGCTGGGGGATGGATGTAGCTCAATGGTAAAGCACTGCTGGGTTCAATCCCCAATACCAAAAAAAAAAAAAAAAAAAAGAATACAACAACAGACAGTCGCTATCTATTTAACTCAGTAAACTTGAATTAGTAAAAGTTTACGTAACAGATGATTAAAAAAAAGTCATAGCCACAATAGTGTCTTGCTTCCTAAATTTTCCAATAAAGAGAAAGAAATGCATAAATTCATCTACCAAATAAACGATTTTTCCTCCACTGTGTTGATGGCAGAAATTTGAATTAGACAGGAAAACTTCTTTCATGGGTCTTCTGAAGTACAAGATGAGGTAACTGAAATGTAAAAATGGGGTTAAAATGTTGGAAATGCAAAAGATTCCAGAGAAAAATAAAACCAGAATGTATTGGAACACTATGAAATTATTAGACACTAAAAAAAAGGGGGGAGCTGGAAAACATCAAAAACATTGGAACTTTCCATTATACTGTAATTATTAAAGAAGCCAGGAGCAAAAACAGTCTCAAGGTTCAAGAAAGTGTATTCTTTGACAATATTCTTTGACTCTACTAGGCCCTACCAAAGTGAAATGATGGTGGCCCCTTTAGTGTGCCCTGTACCTACACAAGCACGTGGTCTTGCCTCTGCTGCTTTAGGTCAGAAGGTACTTTCCTGTTGACTCTGTCCAATTCATTTTGTTCAGGAGTTGAGACTCTCGCGGTAAGCCATTCACATTCTCCCCATGTCTAAATTTCCAGACTTCTCTTCCCAGGTGTTTATGAGAATCCACATGGTAGACATTCTGCAAGTAATGTATCTATGTGTGTGTGTGTGTGTGTGTGTGTGTGTGTCTCTGTGTGTGTGTGTGTGGTGAGTGTGAGAGAAAGAGACTGAGTAGGAAGAGAAGTAGGACTTATTATTCTACATATCACTAAGCCACAATCAAAAAGTCCCTATATCTCATTTTCCTTCTGATTCTGCTTTCTGTGTTGTAGACATAGAGCAGATGCCCCTGGTCTCTCTAGCCACCATACCTAGCTCCTTACACAATATTCTTTGACCCCACCTGAACTGAAATTTTGCACTCACAATTCTTTGACTCTGGTCCGAGTTGAGAGTAATTTTTTATCTTGGCAAATACAATGTTGGTATTGGCCCCTGTTTTCCGTAGCTTCTTCCTGCACTTGACATCTTACAACTGCTCTGCCTTTACCTGTCTGCCAGGTCACTGCGCTGCCCATTATTTTCCCATACCAATGCTCCTCTGCTAGTTTCAATGCTAAATATTAGGATTCCCAGAACTTACTCTGGTCCTTTTTTGCATCCTTAGTTTCTTCCTTGGGACTACACACAGACGCAGGACTTCACACAGAGTCTCCAGAAGTAGACTAATATATGCATATCGGAAGCTTCACTTGTTAACTTCTGTCTAGAATACAGGTGAACAAAGAATGTTATCACATAGCTGGAAAGGGACATGAAAAATCAAAATCCAATTTTACCTGCATCACCCAGATCACATAGACAGGGTTCTCTTAATGAAATGGCATTTTTTCTTTACCTCTTAGTCACCTGGTCACATCAAAATCCATAAAATTTCAACAAACTAATATTCTACCTTTATATCAGAACTTTTAGCCATTGCTGCTGATACAGCTCTCTGTGGTGTTTAATGTTCTTTATTACTGAAGGAACCTAAGCTTGTCTTTTTTATAGTTAATAATCTGTCATTAGTAAAAACATTATTCCTGAGAACTCTTATTAAGCCCTTGAGCAAAACCTGGAAACTCTATCACTCAACATTCTGAACTTTAAATATCTTTGGCTCATTGACAGCTTGTCCTCACCTGCATCAAAATCAGAATATGCAGCAGTGGAAATTTCCTATCGTATGGGGCTTGTGTATAGTTGGTTTTTATTTTATAAAAACCCAGCCACTGCGACTGGACACTTGATGCAGATGATATAGGGTAAAATCAGCTCTGCCTCAAATTTGCGAATGTGAGTAGAAAAGAGTCAAAATCTTAGAGGTCTGGGAACCCAGCAACCCTGCTGGGTGGAGCAAAGACACGAGATGAAGTGAGGAAGCAGAAAGACTCAGCTTTCCGGGGACACTGATCAGATTCTAGTACAGCAAATGAGACCCCATCTGATAGAAAAGCAAAGTATGGTGCAGAAATCAGGGTGTGGCATTCTAGACAGGGAGCGGAAGGCACAGACTGCAGAGGGAAGGACCACGGGGTCAGACTCACTGCATTTGCCCGAGATCAGGAGGAGAAAGGCAGTGCCCTGTAGGAAGGAATGGCCCTGGATCAGAAAGACCCAGACTTATGTCTCCTCTTTGGAACTTCCTATACTTAGGCAAGAGAATTTACTGTCAGATTTTTCTAAGTGTCTATTATGACACTTACTGCCTGGTTTTCTGGCTTGCTGTGAGTTTTCAAGGACTGGTAAGTGTGGTTCCTAGAACACAAGAGACTTGTGATGCTCCTCCTCCTTGCCTTGAGATGCTCGGCGCATGCTTGGTCCCTGTCCTCTTCTCCTGTCTCTCAGGTCTTTGCTGTTTCCTTGCTGGTGCTCTTTATCTCCCCTCCTCCACCTTCCCATGGCTCCTATTTTGTCCTCCATTGAGACTCTCTTTTTTTCGATTGCCATTTCTCTCCCCGTCGACCCTCTTTTCCACTGACCCTTAGTCACCATCCTGACATGCTTTCTACTTATCAAGCTAAACCAATTTTCCCTTTATTATTTTAATATTAATGAAAATTAAAAACAGTTTAGAGAAGAGGAAACACTATATATCAGGAAGTCAATTAGGCCCATCTCAGCTAAATGTCTCATTTAAGATTTTGCTTACTTTCTAAAATGGAAATACTAGAAGTGATCAAAAGGAGTATTTTCAGCAAGGATGGGTAGTTTCTAAACCCTGTTTTTGTTGTTGTTGTTGTTGTTTTTGAGATGGTAAAATATTTCCACTGTAGGCCTCCAGCCAGAAGAGTATAAGGGCCCTGGTTTGTGGTCTATGCTTCACTGTATTTTTCTTCTCTTTGGAAAGTTAGAAAATAAGAGGATACCTGAAGCTTATACTGTGGAATATATGGTTTACAACACGGGCATAGCCATAATCATGTTTGGGAATTCTGGGATTTGGCCAAGGTGAAAAGATTATATCTGATCCCACTCATTATTTCATCCAGAATTGAGTTTGATAAGAAAATGGGTCCCATTGCTTTTTGCAGCACATAGCACTACCAATTTTGAAATGGTGAGAGAACTTAATTATATAGCCTGTTTTCATGCATTTACCTACCCATTCACTTTGATACTCATTTAAAAGCCCACTGTTTCCTTAGCAACCTCTTTTTTCTTTTTCCCTTCCATTGTGTCTTATCAGTTAACGTGCTCTTAAAAATGTTTTAAGGGGAAATTACAATTTATAACAATTTATCTTGTTTAACAATAACCTGACCATTGTTGTCATCCTTTTCACAGTTCAAAGAGAATCCTGTAGCAATGATGAGTCGTGCAACATAATGACGACATTCTTAGGAATTTACAGGTAGGCAGAATGAGAAACTATTTGATGTGGGTCTAGCAAGATCTTTTTTAAGAAGTCTGTTCTGGAGTTGAAATAGCTGCCATGTGCCAACAGTTCACTGTAGACCACAGGGTTACTTCTTGGGCTTGCTAGACTATTGCCGACAGCTCCAACCTGAGAGTCCACCTTATGTGAGTTCTCTCTCCCCAAGGATTAAAAGAGAAATAGAAACAACACATTCTGAGAGGCTGACTGTTGCTGCATTTATGTTCCTTTCTACTTGGCCCAATTCTAAGTATGTGACTATGGTTTTTGCATCATCTTTTACTGGCACCATGATAGCATCGATCTAGTGACATCACATTACACATTATTTTGCTGTGATAGGTCATCACTTAATGTTAAGTGGCCATTCTGAGTTTCACAACGAAACTTGTCCCTGATCTACCTATATAAGGAAACACAGAAGGAAGTCAGTCATCATGTGTATGAAGCTCAATTGACAAATGGATGTTTGATGAACATAAGAAGCCAAGAGAATCCTTGTGACCAAAGGATCATTATAAAAATTTTCAAGTGAGCAAGGTTGCTGTCTTCTTGGAACTGGAAGATAAATAGAAATGACTTTGAATCACATAACTGACTGTGTTCTTAGCATCTGCATAGTCATGGAACATGAAACTTTGGTCAAGAGCTTCACATGGCCCATCACATGGGCTTTCAAGTTGACTTTACATGATGGCTAACTACTCCAGAGAGATGTTTTGCCTATTATTCTGATTGCTGAAATTATCAAAGTTTTAAATAATTATGAAATCAGAGCCAGTATGGAACGAAAAGGGAATTTCTTTTACTTAACTGAAAAGTACCCATCTTCAGTACTAGCACTATTTTATTTCTTCCCATGTGTACAGAAAACCAGATGATCCAGGTGAGTTCAGTGGTGACAGCTGATACAGGGAGAGGTAGAATGATGTCTTCATAGTCCTCCATGCCCAGAACTGGATGGGATGCCCAGTGATTTCACAGCACCAAGTTTTACCTAAGAAACATCAGTGCATGCTTAGGTCTCACCTTGAAAAATCGCTGACATCTCCTAACGTCTTGGAAGCTATGATTTGCCTTCTGTAGCAACTCCCATTGTTTATCACTATTGTTCTGCAGTCTTCTACCAGGTGACTGTCTTGGACCCTGGCTTTTTTTTGGAGATAATGATATCACCCTAGTTTTCTATTAGTAGCTCCTGAAGATCTCAGGAGTGATCATACTCCTTCTTCAACATCTGGGAGAACTTGACTGGTCTTCCTTTATTTGGCCATTCCTTACTTGATAAAAGGGAAGAATACTGAATATCTGGGGGAAAAAATCACCCAGTATCTGAAAAAACAAGGTGAATTTATCATTTACACAAGAAAATTAAAGTCCAGCCTTCTTGAGCAAAGCAGGGAGCTGATATTACATGGGAATTATGGCAGAAGATATACAAAATCTAATGAAATTCCAGAGTCAGGAGAGATTAGGAATTGACTGACCTTTTACATATGAAAATGTGTTATTGGCATACATCTGTTGCCAATGGACCAACTTTAAGAGAAGCTCACATTAAATATACTTGAAACAATAAGAATTGTTTCATAAGGTTTATTGCAACTCACTATATTTTAATAAATAGGGTATTATGTTACTCCATTATATGAAAAGTTATTTGTAACTCACACAATATATTCAAGACTTCCTTTATGAATAATAATATACTTTTTCCCCTAAATTGTTACTACTTCCAACTTTGCTACAATAAACTCAATTGCAAAACTCTGTATAGATGATTCCTTTACACCAAGTTCTTAAAATTGGAATTATAAACCAAGTAACAGGAACAGTTGGATGATATTCACATACAAATCCAACTGTACCTGGATCTATAGTCTCTAGTTTGTATGTAGTTTTTAACTTTTTATTTTGAAATAAATATGGCTTCACTAGAAACTGCAAATAAGGTACTGGAATGAATGTGTAACATTCAGTTACTTTTCCTTGATGACTACAATGGTAACTTTTTCGTAGTCATTGTATAACATCAAAACAAGAAAGTGACATTGGTATAGTGCACAGAACTTACCCATATTTCTTAGTTTTACATATAAGCATGGGTTGTATGTATACAGTTCTAAGTAATCCCAAATTCTAAGTAATCCCACGTGTAGACTTGTGTAACTACCTCTGTTATCAATGTATAAATTGGTGCCGATACTCGTACCTCCTCGACATGGCATCTAAAACCATGTCATTGCTTATCACTGAAAACCGGCAACCATTCATCCATTCCCTAGCTCTATAAATTTATGTCATAAATGGAAAAATATAGAGATGACCTTATCATATTCCTTGAAATATATCCAAGTTGTTTGAACTCGATGGGTTTCACCTTTCCCCCATTAAAGGACATTTGTGTTTTCTATTATTATGCATAAAGCTGACTTGAAGGTTCATAATTTTGTGTGAGCACAATTTTCATTTCTCTGAATAAAGTATTCTGATGACAACTATTTGAGGGTTATATGGTACATGAATGTCTAGTTTTATAAGAACCTGCCAAAATATTTTCCACACAGTAGTATCATCTTATATCCCCCTCAGCAACTTATGGATAATCCAAGTTCTCAGCATCTTCTTCAGCATAATCAGCATTATCATGACTTTTTTATTTTAAAATAACTATTGAGGAATAACTCATTGTAGTTTTATTTGTGTTTTAATGGCTAATTGTATATAATATCTTTGCTTATACTTACTTGCCACCAATATATTCATTATATTGAAAGGTTTGTTCATGCCTTATATCCTTTTTTTTAACTTGAGTAAGAAAATCCCCTTTGATTTTTCTTTTTTTTATTGGTTGTTCAAAACATTACAAAGCTCATTACATATCATCTTTCATACATTTGATTCAAGTGGGTTATGAACTCCAATTTTTACCCCAAATACAAATTGCAGAATCACATCGGTTACACATTCACATTTTACATAATGCCATATTAGTGACTGTTGTATTCTGCTACCTTTCCTATCCCCTACTATCCCCCCTCCCCTCCCCTCCTATCTTCCCTCTCTACCTCATCTGCTGTTGTTCAATTCTCTCCCTTGTTCCCCCCCCCCTTTCCCCTCACAACCTCTTATATGTAATTTTGTGTAACATTGAGGGTCTCCTTCCATTTCCATACAGTTTCCCTTCTCTCTCCCTTTTCCTCCCACCACTCGTCTCTGTTTAATGTTAATCTTTTCCTCCTGCTCTTCCTCCCTGCTCTGTTCTTAGTTGCTCTCCTTATATCAAAGAAGACATTTGGCATTTGTTTTTTAAGGATTGGCAAGCTTCACTTAGCATAATCTGCTCTAATGCCATCCATTTCCCTGCAAATTCCATGATTTTGTCATTTTTTAGTGCTGCGTAATACTCCATTGTGTATAAATGCCACATTTTTTCTATCCATTCATCTATTGAATGGCAGCTAGGTGGGTTCCACAGTCTAGCTATTGTGAATTGTGCTGCTATGATCATTGATGTGGCAGTATCCCTATAGTACGCTCTTTTATGGTCCTCAGGGAATAGTCCGAGAAGGGTGATAGCTGGGTCAAATGGTGGTTCCATTCCCAGCTTTCCCAGGAATCTCCATCCTGCTTTCCAAATTGGCCGCACCAATTTGCAGTCCCACCAGAAATGTACAAGTGTACCCTTTTCCCCACATCCTCGCCAGCACTTATTGTTGTTTGACTTCATAATGGCTGCCAATCTTACTGGAGTGAGATGGTATCTTAGGGTGGTTTTGATTTGCATTTCTCTGACTGCTAGAGATGGTGAGCATTTTTTCATGTACTTGTTCATTGATTATATGTCCTCCTCTGAGAAGTGTCTGTTCAGGTCCTTGGCCCATTTGTTGATTGGGTTATTTGTTATCTTATTGTTTAATTTTTTGAGTTCTTTGTATATTCTGGATATTAGGGCTCTATCTGAAGTGTGAAGGGTAAAAATTTGTTCCCAGGATGTAGGCTCCCTATTTACCTCTCTTATTGATTCTCTTGCTGAGAAAAAAAATTTAGTTTAAGTAAGTCCCATTTGTTTATTCTTGTTATTAACTCTTGGGCTATGGGCGTCCTATTAAGGAATTTGGAGCCCGACCCCACAATATGTAGATCGGAGCCAACTTTTTCTTCTATCAGGCACAGAGTCTCTGATTTGATATCAAGCTCTTTGATCCATTTTGAGTTAACTTTTGTGCATGGCAAGAGAAAGGGGCTCAGCTTCATTTTGTTGCATATGGATTTCCAGTTTTCCCAGCACCATTTGTTGAAGATGCTATCCTTCCTCCATTGCAAGCTTTTAGCCCCTTTATCAAATATAAGAAAGTTGTAATTTTGTGGATTGGTCTCTGTGTCCTCTATTCTGAACCATTGGTCCACCTGCCTGTTTTGGTACCAGTACCATGCTGTTTTTTTACTATTGCTCTGTAGTACAGTTTGAAATCTGGTATCGCTATACCTCCAGATTCACACTTCCTGCTTAGAATTGCTTTTGCTATTCTTGTTCTTTTGTTTTTCCATATGAATTTCATGATTGCTTTATCTATTTCTACAAGAAATGCCATTGGGATTTTGATTGGCATTGCATTAAACCTGTAGAGAACTTTGGGTAATATCGCCATTTTGATGATGTTAGTTCTGCCTATCCATGAACAGGGTATATTTTTTCATCTTCTAAGATCTTCTATTTCTCTCTTTAGGGTTCTGTAGTTTTCATTGTATAAATCTTTCACCTCTTTTGTTAGGTTGATTCCCAAGTATTTTATTTTTTTGAGGATATTGTGAATGGAGTGGCTTTCCTCATTTCCATTTCAGAAGTTTTGTTGCTGATATACAGGAATGCCTTTGATTTATGCGTGTTGATTTTATATCCTGCCACTTTGCTGAATTCATTTATTAGTTCTAATAGTTTCTTTGTAGACCCTTTTGCATCTTCTAGGTATAGAATCATGTCTTCTGCAAATAGTGATAATTTAAGTTCTTCTTTTCCTATTTTTTATGCCTTTAATTTCTTTTGTCTGTCTAATTGCTCTGGCTAGTATTTCAAGAACTAAATTGAATAGAAGTGGTGAGAGAGGGCATCCCTGTCTTGTTCCAGATTTTAGAGGGAATGCCTTCAGTTTTTCTCCATTTAGAATGATGCTAGCCTGAGGCTTAGCATATATAGCTTTTACAATGTTGAGGTAAATACCCGTTATCCCTAGTTTTTCTAGTGTTTTGAACATAAAGGGATGCTGTACTTTGTCAAATGCTTTTTCTGCATCTATCGAGACGATCATATTGTTCTTATCTTTAAGTCTATTAATGTGGTGAATAACATTTATTGATTTCCATATGTTGAACCAGCCTTGCATCCCAGGGATGAATCCTACTTGATCATGGTGCACAATTTTTTTGATATCAGGATTTTATTGAGAATTTTTGCATCTAAGTTCATTAGAGATATTGGTCTGTAGTTTTCTTTCTTTGAGGTGTCTTTGTCTGGTTTCATGATCAGGGTGATGTTGGCCTCATAGAATGAATTTGGAAGAGCTCCTTCTTTTTATATTTCTTGAAATAGCTTGAAAAGTATTGGTATTAATTCTTCTTTGAAGGTTTTGTAAAACTCCGCTGTATACCTATCCGATCCAGGGCTTTTCTTGGTTGGTAGTCTTTTGATGGCTTCTTCTATTTCTTCCTTTGTTATTGGTCTGTTTAAATTGTGTGTGTCTTCCTAACTCAATCTGGGCAGATCATATGACTTAAGAAATTTATCGATATCTTCACTATCTTCTATTTTATTGGAATATAGGGTTTCAAAAGACTTTCTAATTATCTTCTGTATTTCTTTAGTGTCTGTTGTGATATTGCCTTTTTCATCCCTTATGTTAGTAATTTAAATTCTCTCTCTTCTTCTCTTCTTTAGCATGGCTAAGGGTCTGTAGATCTTATTTATTTTTTCGAAGAACCAACTTTTAGTTTTATCAATTTTTTCAATGTTTTTTTGTTTCAATTTCATTGATTTCCACTCTGATTTTAATTATTTCTTTTCTTCTACTACATTTGCTGTTGTTTTGCTCTTCCTTTTCTAGGGTTTTGAGATGAAGTGTGAGTTCATTTATTTGTTGTTTTTTTCTTTTTTTGAGGAATGAACTCCAGGAAATGAATTTCCCTCTTAAAACTGCTTTCATTGTGTCCCATAGATTCTAGTATGTTGTGTCTGTATTGTCATTTATCTCTAAGAATTTTTTGATTTCCTCCTTTATGTCCTCTATAACCCATTGATCATTCAGTAACATATTGTTCATTTTCCAGGTGATGCAGGATTTTTCCTTCCTTCTTTTATCATTGATTTCCAGTTTCATTCCATTATGATCAGATAAGGTGCATGGTATTATCTCCACAACTTTATATTTACTAAGAGTTGCCCTATGGCATAATATATGGTCTATCTTTGAGTAAGATCCATGTGCTGCTGAGAAGAACATGTATCCACTTGATGATGGTTGATATATTCTATATATGTCGGTTAAGTCTAGGTTATTGATTGTGTTATTGAGTTCTATAGTTTCTTTATTTAGCTATTGTCTGGAGGATCTGTCTAATGGAGAGAGTGGTGTGTTGAAGTCCCCCATAATTATTGTGTTGTGGTCTATTTGACTCTTGAACTTGAGGAGAGTTTGTTTTATGTACGTTGCAGCACCATTGTTTGGTGCATACATATTGATAATTGTTATGTCTTGTTGGTGGATGGTTCCTTTTGGTGGATGGTGTCCTTCTTTATCCCTTTTGATTAACTTAGGTTTGAAGTTGATTTTATTCGATATGAGTATGGCCAATCCTGCTTGCTTCTGAGGGCCACGTAAGTGGTATGATTTTTCCGACCGTTTCACCTTCAGCCTGTGTATGTCTTTTCCTATCATATGAGTCTCCTGAAGGCAGCATATTGTTGGATCTGTTTTTTTTAATCCAGGTTACTAGCCTATGTCTCTTGATTGGTGAATTTAAGCCATTAACATTTAAGGTTACTATTGAATTATGATTTGTACTTCCAGTCATGTTTATTTATTTATTTATTTATTTATTTTAGTTTGGCTAGTTTTTCCTCTTTGGTTATTTTTCCCCCCTTTACTGAGATACCTCCCACTGTTAGTTTTGGGTGCTATTTTTCAATTCCTCTTCTTGTAGTATTTTGCTCAAAATGTCTTGCAGTGCTGGTTTTCTGGCTGCAAATTCTTTTAACTTTTGTTTATCGTGAAATATTTTAATTTCATTGTCAAATCTGAAGCTTAATTTTGCTGGATACAGTATTCTTGGTTGGAATCCATTATTTTTCAGCATTTGAAATACGTTGTTCCAGGATCTTCTCGCTTTCAATGTCTGTGCTGAAAAATTAGCCATTAACCTAATTGGTTTACCCCTGAATTTAATCTGCCTCTCTCGTAGCTTTTAATATTCTCTCCTTGTTCTGTATGTTGGATGTCTTCATAATTATGTGTCTTGGAGTTGGTCTATTACGGTTTTGAATGTTTGGGGTCCTGTGGGCTTCCAGGATTTGGCAATCCATTCCATCTTTCATCTCTGGGAAGTTTTCTAGGATTATTTCATTTAATAGGTTGTCCATTCCTTTGGTTTGAACCTCTATACCTTCTTTTATCCCAATGACTCTCAAGTTTGGTTTTGTTATGACATCCCATATCTCTTGGATAGATTGCTAGTGAGTTTTAAGCATCCTTTCTGTGTTGACTATATTCTTTTCAAGTTGATAAACTTTGTCTTCATTATCTGATGTTCTGACTTCTACTTGATCTAGTCTATTTGTAATATTTTTGTTAGAGTTTTTAATTTGGTTTATAGTTTCCTGTATTTCTAGGATTACTGTTTGATTTTTTTTAAAATCTCTATCTCCTGGTAGAGTTCGTTCTTTGACATTTGAATTTGTTTATTTAGTTTGTTTTTCAAAATATACTTTCATTGCTTGGACTTGCTGTCTCATGTCTTCTCTAATATTCTGTTTCATCTGAGTTAGGTATGCCTTCAGTTCTTTCTCTGTCCATTTTTCTGATGCCTCTAGTCCTCCTGTAGATTTAAGTTGTCCTGTATTGTTTGTAATCCTTTTTTCCCTTGTTTTTTCATGTTGTTCTCGTTACTTTCCAGCTCTATTTGACTGCTGTGTTTCTGCTTTCTCCTATAAATTTGTTTTGGTTTTGTATATCTCTGTTGTTTCTCCTTTGTGGTGGGAGACTATGCCTAGAAATGTTGGGCTTTATTGTACTTTAAAGCTGATTCATTCAATTCATAAAAGGCTTCCGGATCCTGTATGCATATAATGATTTGTTGTTTGTTCTTAGGACTTTATGTTTAGGTTAGGTGCTATGATGGTATGAGGGTTAGTATGTCTTGGCTACTTTAGAAGATTGCTCTACTGAAGGGGGATATTAACAGGCAACTGGATCAGGGTGTTTGGTAGTAGCTAGGTATTTAGGAGTCCTATAGACAGCCTGGAAACATTCACCTATTTGCATTTAGACAATTACACGTAATGGAAGACATAATGCTTGGGATGAAAGTTGGGGGGTAGTGGAAGGAAGGTGCTCTTAAAAAGAAAGAAGGAGAGAGAGATAGATAGATTAGAGGAGAATGGAAAGAACAATAAAACTTGAAATGGGAAAGAAAGAAAGAAGGAAAAGGGGAGAAAAGAACAAAGAGAGAAAAAAAAGAAAAAATTGAAGTCGTAGAGATCCATTTTCTTCTCTTCCAGTAGGCAGAGCTGTGCCCTCTGAGCTGAAATTCTGCCCTCTATGTGCCGACAGCAATCCCTGTAAGGCGGCTCCTGGGAGTCTCTCAATCCTGTTAGTCCAGAGCCGTTTCACTTCTCCGGCCTCTCCCCCACTTCCTTCTGCCAGCCAGCCAGCCAGGTCCTGTTCACCGGAGGCGGTTCCCCAAGGATCTGGTTACACTTGCAGCCCCACCGCGTGTCCTATATCCCGAACGATGAACACCCTCTCTGTCATTCATCTAAGCTCCAGTGCTGTGGTACGGTGATCTGGGAACCAACAGTTTAATTTTTCCGGACCCCTTTGGTAGGCACGCCCCCGGAAACTGGCGGCTAAGACCTTGGGTGTTGCCGCTGGTGGTAAGGGTAGTTAGGGATCGGGAATCCCCTCTGCTTCCCTACAGACACGCCCCCGGAGGTTTCCTGGCTGCTTGTATCTGGAGAGGGTGGGAGTCACACACCTGCTAAAGTGGATTCCGCTGGGAAGGAATTCTGTCTGCCAAACTCTGGTAACGTCACTTCTCTGCTTTGGCGGGCCCCAGGCTCCTTGCTGGAGTGTCCGAAGGGAGGGGTGTGACCGGTCTGTCTCTGGTTGGTTTCAGTTCGCTATTTCATGAAGGCTTGGCTAAAGACCTCTTCCTAGAGTCCCTGTGCTGCTCCTGCTGAGCTGCGCCTCAGAGGCTAGCCGCCCAGTCGCAGGGTCGCGGGCGGGCAGCCGATGGTCGCCGAGTCGCTCGGGCAGCGGCTGGCAGGTCTGCACCACGTGGCGGAGATTCACTCGTCTGGGGCAAACTGTCACCTCCAAAAATCCTACTAATTCCCGGCCGGTCTCTCTTCAGTGGAATTTTGCTAGGAGTTTCTCAGCAGGTAGAATCTAAGCGTATCAATGCGTCTCTCTGACCCCATTATTGAGGAGGTACTGAAAGCGCTGTCTCCCCGCCCGCCACCATGTTGGATCCTCTGCCTTATATCTTTTTACTAAATGAAAACTATTATTCTGTATAATTAAAAAGCACTAATAAAATAAGGGAGAAAAAAACTACAGCTGAGTAAAATTTCATAGAACTGTATATGTACACACACAGTAGTGTATACAGAGCTGTTGACATCTGAAAGAATTTTACTAAATAAAGTTTTTACATGTGAACCAAAGTTTACATATTCAGTCATCAGCGGGGGAGTATTTGAGTTATGTCTAGTTTTGAGTCATTTTGCATAAAGCTAAAAGACATTCACATACAGATTTCTAGACCCCGGAGTGGGATTATGACATCACATGTTAGGAATAGGTTTGAATTTATACTAAACTGTACAATAGCTTTTCAGATGTAACATTACAATTTTTTGCTTGACCTTCATGGATGAGAATTCTAGCTAGCACTGGCCACTCTGCTGGCCATTTGTGGGTGGTCCAATATCTGAATACCATTGCTTTCTATATTTTGTCTCATGTGCTTATGGTGCGAGACAGGTCTTTGCTTTGGCACCATGGTCAGAAACAGAAATCTGAGTCTTCAACTTTAAATCTTATGTCATAACTGTTCTGTGTGTCCCTGTTATCTGCGATCTCTGTGTTACTCTTACTTTATCCAATTATGCCAAATGATTCTGTTGCACAAAATGTTTTTGCAAAATGTTGATTTTCATTAAGATATTTGACTCCTTATCTAATATAATGTCATTCTTGTCTTAACTCTCCACAGGTCCTATATCCACATGAAACTTGATTCTGTACTTTCTTTTCTTTTTTTAAAAAAATTTTTTTTTAGTTGTTGATGGACCTTTATTTATTTACTTATATCTGGTGCTGAGAATCAAATCCAGTGCCTCACACATGCTAGGCAACCACTCTACCAATTGAGCCACAACCCCAGCCCATGTTCTTTCTTTTTTTATTGCTTTTTTTTTAGTTATATATAACATCAAGATTTATTGTGACATGATTTTAAAAACATGGAATATAATTGTCTCTAATTTAGTCCCCCAGATTTCTCCTTGTCCTCCCACTTCCTTCTTTCTGTTCCCTTCCCTCTACTCTATTGATATTTTTGCTATTTACTGTTAGGTTTTTTTTCCTTTATTTTTGTTGTTAGTGTCTTGTGGATATACATTATGAAATATTCATATATGTACATTGGATAGTTAAGTCAGGTTTATTCCTCCATTCTTCCCTTATTCCATCCTTTCTCCCCCCCACTTAGTCTCCTACATCTAGTATTCTGTTCTTCTATTTAGATGAAACCCCCTGCCCCATTCTCCCTTTCTTTCTCTCTCTGTCTCCTTTTTTTGCCCCTTATTTTTGGCTAGCTTCCTCATATCAGAAAGATAATCTGACCTTTGTCTTTCTCAGTCAAGTATATTTCACTTAGCATGATGTTCTTCTGTCCCATTCATTTACCAGCAAATGCCATAAGTTCATGTTTTTTTAGTGCTGAGTAATACTCCATTGTTTATATATTCACATTTTCTTTAACTATTTATCTCTTGATAGACACCTAGGTTGGTTCCATAGTTTGGTTATTGTGAGTTGCACTTTGATAAACATTGACGTGGCTGTATCAGTATAGTATGCTAATTTTAAATCTTTTGGATACACCCTAGGGAGTAGGATAGCTGGATCATATGGTGGTTTCATTCCTAGTTTTTTTGAGAAATCTCCTTACTCTCTTCCAGAGTGTTTGCACTACTTTGCAGTCCCACTAACAATGTATGAATGTACCTTTTCCCCCAAATCCTCAATAATACTTTTTATTAGTTTGTATTCTTGATTATTGTCATTCTGACTTAAGTGAGATAAAATGTGAATGAAGCTTTATTTTTCATTTCCCTGATTGATAGAGATGTTAATTTTTTTTTTTCATATATTTGTTAGCCAATTGTAATTCTTCTTTTGAGAATTGTCTAGTTGTTCTTTTACTTGTTTATTAATTGGGCTATTTAGGATTGTTTTGGTGTCAAGTTTTTTTAATTATTTATTCTAACACATAGCTCTATATTGATGTCCTCGCCACAAGTGACTTTGCTCTAGCCAAAACTCAAACTCCTTTCCCTTGACCAATCCAGGACCTTGTTATTAATATTAACTTACAGGAGCTTCAGTGTTAAGCACTCAGTTCTCTAGTGGCCACCATACTAATGCATGAGCTCCATAACCACAATCATAAATCTCCACCTTCTTCACCAGATCATTCAATGCAGCCCTTCTACTTCCCTTTTAATTTATCTTACCATTCATGTGCATAGCTCACCACTTTCTCCAATTAATTTTTATGGCCCAAAATTCTAATCATTGTTCTATTGAGATTTTCTACCTTTTCTCTTTTTCCCCCTGTGTTAGTAAGCTTTTCATGCCTGTGATCAAAATGGCTCATGATGTCAGAGTCAGAGGCATCAGTGTATGGTCAGCTGGATCCATGGCCAAATTTTATATATATATATATATATATATGGCAGAAAGGAATGACGGAGGATTGCCTATCAGGTCATGGCAGCCAGGAAAGAGAGAAAAAAAGAAAGTAAGGGGCCAGGGATAACATATACTTCCTAAGGGCATGTTACCATTGACATACATCTCCAACCATGACCCAACTGCATGTAGTTTCCATCATCCCCCAGTAATCCATTCATCTATCAATGGATTAAACCACTGACGACATAAGAGACTTCATGATTCAATCACTTCTCCAAAGCCCAACCTTTGGACATCACTGTATTGGGGTACGTTTCAGATCTAAACTATTATACCTTTCTCCCAATCTCCTGACTAAAACTCAATATTGGCTAAATCAAAACAGTTTCCTATTCCAAACTTGTGCGTACTATTTTGAACACTGGAGGGAAACAACCTCACCAGTTGTGCTCATGTGTATTTATAACCACAAACTTTAAGAGGTGTTTAATTCTTGACCATCATTTCATTTTCAACGTTATTAATATTCTACATAGATATGTCATTGCTGATACCTTTTCCACCCTTCAAAAACTTCCTTTATCTTATTTGCAATTTATAATTATGAAATGCAGTCAAAAGATAATGACCGTACAACCTCACTACTCCATCCTTCCACATGGGTATGCTTGCAGCCATCTGCCTTCCCACCTGTTCCTTGAGTGGATGGTCCATCTTTGTAGAGGCTGACCGTTTTACACATGTACCACTTTTTCATCCACTTTTGCCTTTTCAGTACAATTGCTCCAAAAATTATTCTTCAGAATAATTTTATTATAATTTTATTATATTATTCTTATAATAATAAGAATATTATTCTTATTATTCAGATTTCTCTGCTCTGATGGATCTTTGGGTCAACATACCTGCATATCATTATTTATTTCATCTTAACAAAGCAAAAGAAAAAAAAGAAGTATATTAACTCTTGCTCTAGCTTCCTATCTCAATTATTTCCCATGCTTTCTATTGAGCCATTGGAAAAGCCCTTGTGAAGCTTTGTGCTATGTCGAAGGGTCCTTTCTGGGTCATCATCTTGCTTCACCCAACTGCAGCAATGGTCAGGTAAAAATTAGGGGTTAAAAGTTAAATGGAAAAACCTGGAAACTTCTAGATGAGGACAAAAACTATTTCCATTATTTGGAAATTAGAATAGATTTTGGACTTGGCTAGTAAATCCATCAACAGGTAAGGAGAAAACTAATTTAAAACTGATGCTTCAAATTAAGAGGTTTGATTAAAGCACTTGCATAGAGAAGTCAGCAGAGTAGAGCGGGGGGAAACAAGGGATGAGGAAGTGCCCACAGATTTCCAGAGATGAAGACCAAACACATGGGATAAAATATTACTTGAGGTCTGTAAAATGGAGATTATGGAACTGTCACTGCCTGGTTGAAGCTGTGGCCATATGATAATTGAGACATGGTACCCAAATATGGACAAAATGTGTGGATATGTCCTGATGTCTTCTGCTCCAGCTTCGTCAGTCTTCCATCAGCATTTCCCATGGGCTCATTACGATTCCAGCTGTCAAAAGAGTCCAGACCATGCAGTCTGTAGAATTCAGCCTCTCTGGTTCCAGAACATGGTAGAGAAGGAAAGGCAAAGTAACCACATTCCATTTGTGAATCCATTTACTCAAATTTTATCTAGATAAGGTCTCATTGGTCCATATTTACCAATGATCTCCTCCAAAGCATTGATCACATCTTTAATATACTTGAAACCATAAGTCCCAACAAAGAGTTTGACATGTGATACTAACACATATAACAGTTAATAAAATGAAAATATCTTAAACTGGAACATTAAAAAAACTCTTTTGTGTAGGCCAGATATTTTTCAACATCTTTACTATGTGCAGTAAAATAGCCACAATACTCAAATGTGGCCAGATCCAAAGTAAAATGTGCTGAAAGAATATTATACTTGCTGGTTTTTAAAGATTATGAAAAAAATGTTAAATGAGTCATTATATTTTATATGAATCATACTTTGAAATATTTGTATATACCATGAATTTTTTTTTAATTACTAAAATTCAGTTCATGTGTTTCTTTTTCTTTCTTCATGTAGCCGCTGGGAAACCTGTAGTTAATTATGGGGCTCACAATTGTGGTTTACATCACATATCTGTTGGACAAACCTGCTTTGTGTGATTTACAGAGAGACATCAAGAGGCGGAAACCGGACTTGAACTAGATGATCATCATGTTGTTCTGTGTCTACATTGTTAATAAAGCAGTGAGAGTAGGGCTCACCATCCTGAGAGCCTACGATGAGCCAAGTACCACACCAGGGGATTCATAGATGGGGCTGAGAGCAACCCTGAAATGTATTAGGATACCCATTTGCTCTCAGATGAGAAACCTAACTTCAGAATATCACACCCTCAACCTCAATGTCAGCAACAGGATAAACAAAATGCAAATCCAAGATACTCAGTGTCCTCAATTCTGAGCAGTTATATTACTTTCTTAGTATAAGTGAACTGAAAGAGAAAACAGGTTGAAAGTTTATAAATAGAAACTAATAACATGTTTCTGAATATCCTCAACATGGTAAATTCTAGAGACACTTCATAACTTATTGTATAATGGGGCATGATTAGGGCTAAGCAGAATTTCTCATTTGTGAGCTTGTAGATGAAGAAATATTAATAAGGGAATCTACATGATAAATGGCACGGTGCCAGACAAGCCGGTTATCATTAATCACATAGTGTGCACAGTGTATGAGAAGGAGCCGTCCTGCCAACAGAAGAAGTTTACACACACACGCACACACACACACACACACTCACAGACCACCCTTTTCACTCTAGGGGCTTACTTCTCTAACACAAGGGGGCAATTAAACAATAAACAGGAAAGATAAGAGGAGGACTACTGATAATACATCAGAAAGCTGGAAGGGGCTGTGGTTTATGTAGGAAGCCTAACAATTAAATCATTTTAAATTATGTTTTATATTCTGGCACTAAAATTAGATAGAGAAATTTATATAGAGGTATAAAAACTTAGAATAGCCTTCCCTATGCTTCTATAATATGAGAAGGACAGCAGAAATTAATTTTCCTGCATATTTCTCATTTTTTAAAAAACTTTTCCCTGATGTTGCAGTTACCAGGTTATGGTTTTTTAGAAAACTTCTGTTTTCACTCAATCCTGGGTACCCACAATATAAATATTATCCAAATTAGAAGTACTTTTCAGAAATGCTTTTTCTTCTTTAATCCACAAGAGACATTTCTATAAGGTATTGTTCAATTAAAATAAACATGCCCATCTTAAGTTGCAGAAGCAAAGAATTCTATTATTTGTGGATAAATTTTAGTACCTATAAGATAATATATTAGAGATTTATTTATTTGCAAGAGAAAGGCACACAAAAATGGTGTCCCATGCTATTTTGATTATTGTGATGACAAATTTAAAAAAAACCTTTGGGGAAAAAGGTCCTGGAGCAGCAACAGTTTAGGACATGAAGAAAACTAGAAAGGATCACATAGAACATTTAGAAAAAGCAACAACAGAAACTGAAATTCTACATTTGCAGCAAAAGCAGACCAAAGATCATCAAAAATGTTTCTGGGACATTTTAGAACATTTTTGGAGTTCATTACTCAAAGGAAGCGAAAACTATAAAATCAGATGTTGAATAATGAGTATTTGGTTGTTTCATTGCTGGAATCAGTCTGGGTTCTATATGTACACTTTCTAAATTGGTACAGTCCATTAAATGAGGACTATTGTCGCTGCACTAGGTTTGGCCACGTCAAAATTTTTACTCACCTTCTGATTTCTTTAGAGACTATATTCTCAGTAGGAAACTGAGTAAAAGAAATCATTTCCTCTCCTTTTTCTTTCTGTACAGCATATGGCCTATTCCATCCTGTGAAAACTCCAATTTGTTTTAGTATTCACGAACCTTCATAACTAATTTCCTGAGCCAAACTATAATTACTTTAATTCTACACTGCTGGAGAGAATTTGAAAACAGGACTTCTTCAGGAGAAAATTAACTTATATAATGAGTGAAGAGATAAATCATATTAGCTCTAATTAAAGTATATTAACATTTTGGTTGCATATGAATAAAAATCAGACACAATGAAAGCAGGCTTCTCATAAAGAGTCAATTTATGGAGATTTATGAAGATTTTAGGAACTTGCAAAATTTCATTACTTAACATCTCTATTAAGATCTTTACAAGCATGCATAATGAAAAGGCTAATAAAAGATTTAATAAATGGACTTTTGCTTAAAGTCACACTGATTCAGTGCAAGCAAAGGTTCTAAACCCCTAATGGAGATTAAAATGATAATTGTCGATTTAAAAATACATATGCTGACTACATAGTGCAAAATGGAGAGATAGGAGAGTTAGGAACTTAACCCAACTATCTTCAACCAAAGTAAATTGATAGTTTCTCTCTACGTCCCAAGACCATGATGATTACCTCAGTCTTCTATATTATTTAATGCATTATCTAAATGAGTACAGAGAAAAGAAACATAAATGTCTCACTACCGTAAAACTGTATTCCAAATGTATCTGTTTTGCATCAGTGGAAAATTTTCTAGATCTTTCTATGCCTAGAACGAATGTCTATCACAGGTGAATTTGTTTAAGTTCAGCTTGAGAGGAAAATGCTCTTCTTCAAACTTACACAATGGCAGTGCTCGATGAAATAATTTTCGCCAGCATTCCTGAATGACTCATAAAAAGAGATGCTCTCAAACTAAGTCACAGAGAAAAGTGCACAGTGAGCAGCAGGGTCTGTGTGTCTAATTTGGAGATGAGATTTGCAGCCAGCATTCGCTATGGTGCTCTCCAATTTCCATGAGAGCAAACGTCTCATTTGACATGGCATTCAGATCCCACTAAGCTCCATCGGCCACCAACACTTTTATCCTTAACTGTTTAAGTTTCCATGGCTGTAAACCTTATACTGTGGGTCCAACTTTCCTGTCATTTGCTCCACAACCTATTTACAATTGCTAGTTTAAAAAAGGATATCTTCAAACAACATGCCAAAACAGTAAATAAAAAAAAGAAAAAAAAAACCTTCAAAGCTTCATAGAAAGTAGTTGTTTACTCTCAAAAAAATATGCACTTGCAGATTATCAAACAATATAGACAAAGAATATCCCAAGCCAAACATTATGGAAATTTATTTTGGTTTCACAATTTATGCATTGCAATTTGTTAGTGCAAACAAATATTTTCCTATGTGGTGCTCAGTTGTTCTTTTACAGAGCTAAAATGATACATGACAAACTATCATTCTACATGTATCATCTCTCATTGCTTAAAAATATTTATTAGATTGCCTTTTTTTAAAAAGAAACAAAACTCTGCATTCTGTTTCTAAAATTACCAGGAACAATGAAAGCAGGTAACAGAATTTTCAAAGAACTTAGAGAATAAATATAATTTTAAAAGTAGACAAAAAAGAAACATAATTGTAATGGAGAGACAAGAAAACTTATGATCAAAGACTTTCTCACAGTATGGTGGGAATACAGGATATATTCTTTACAACCTTGATACAGCAAAATAAGTATAATGCATATTTTAAGAAATATATTTAAAATTTCAAACAGACATGTTTATAACGTAAGAAAAAGAAAGGGAAGAGGCCAGAGGAATAATGATGTTATAAAAGTAGAGACTTCAGCCAGGAATCCTTGATGTGGACGAGCTTGCAATGGCTATTGCTGTAGAATGCTGGTGCAGAAGATGCTCCAAATGTTATTTTCAGGGAGAACAGACTAGTGGCAGACAGAGGCACACAATCCAGAACCCAAAGGGGCACCTTAATGTTTAAAGGCCAAATGTGGGCAGTCCAACAGTAGATGAGACCTGAAGATACACAGCGTCTATGTACAAAAACTTCAAGTTGTGGCCTTATTTTACAAGGGTCTCTGTTTTGTCCTTGACAGAGCAAAAGCAAATACTGCTGAGAAATATACCTTCAACCCATGGTCTAAGAGTTTCCAAAGATGAACCACAGTTGAAAATGGGTGCACCCCACCACACACACACACACACACACACACACATGCACATACTACAGACAAAATTAAGACAGTAGGAACAAGAACTGGGGCAAGCAGAAACCAGAAAAATCACACACACACACACACACACACACTCACTCACATACACACATACATACACATACACAGATGGGAATTAAGAGACAGACTACAAATTAAAAAAAAAAACACAAAGGAAAATGCTCATGTGCTCAATGACATTCAAATTAAAAAATCTTATTTATCAAAACATATAAAAATTGTCATGCATCTTATTTAAAAAGTAACATACTTCTTCTAAGATTAAAAAATACTCTTCTATACTAATTCTAAGAAGCTTTCAAGATTTGTCATTTGTATTGAAGCCTTTAACTTTCTTGGAATTGATTTTTATGTAAGGTGTATGGAGACCTCATTTCATATTTTTATATATATTAACAAACTGTTTTGTGATTTGATCAACAGAAAGGAGTTCATAAAAGTAAATCCACTACAGATACTTTCTGTTTTTTACTTATTTCTTATGTATTTTGAATGTCATTATTCCTGCTTTCAGTACAAGGAGTGAAAGCTAAAAAGCCTCAGACAGATTTAAAAGATAATAGGGGAACGTTACAAATATTAGGTTTTCAATGAGAGAGAAGCAGGCTTTTCAAAAGAGATTTGGAAAACATCCTGTTTTGTAATCAAGATTAGGTTGTTATGGTTTAGCTGTGAAGTGCTCCAAAAGCTCATTTGTAAGACAAAGAAAAAAGGTGTACAGGAGAAATTATTTGGGGTATGAGAGTCTTAACTTAATCAGTAAATTGATCCATTGACAGCGATTAATTTGGAGATAATTGTTGGCTGGTCAGGTGTGGCTGGAGGAGGTGGGTCATTGGGAGTGTTCCTGTGGGTATATATTTGTTGAGCTGAGCTCATCTTCCTCTGCTTTCTGATCACATGAGCTACTTCCCTTGGCCACACTGTTTTGCCTCACCTCAGTGCTCAAGGAATGAAGCCAGCCATCTAGGGACTGAGACCTCTGAAACTGTGAGCCCACGATAAACTTTTCCCCCTCTAAAATTGTTCTTCTCTGTCTTTTAGTCACAACAGTGAAAAGCCTGGCTAAAACACAGGTCTTCTCTGAGACTATAGGAGCTGAGCAGCAAGACCTTTTCTTAGTGCAGATTTAGAGTCACCAAGCTGTATATACGGTTTGGGGAACATTCTAGTTATAAGCTGAATAACTTAAGAAGTGATTGCAGTATCAGTGGTATTGAGATGTCATATTTGGTGGTTGTGATTGGCTCTAGATTTAGGTGTGCATGCATAGATCACTCCATTGATATTGACTTGTGAGGCACTCCTTGGGTTCTCAAATACAGTCCCAGAGAATCTGTAGGATGTGCTGCTTGATGCACATGTCACAGCTTAGTTGAGGACAGCATTTGGTGATACTTGTAAGCAACAGAATGCAGTCCTCAGATATACCTTGCCCAGAAGTTGCTTTTACACCTGGCTAATGTTAACTTTTCCTATTAATTTTTGTGTAATGTCATACAAAAAAAAAAAACATAGATATATCCTTAGACAAACACACAGTGCATTTATTTTTCAATCTTTGTGTGTGTGCCTCCAATATAATTTATAATATGCTGCCAATTATCTATTTTCCATTAAAGGTGTTCATACCATTACCTAATTTGTCAAAGTTTTGTCAAATGTTGCTGGGAGCCTTTAGCCAAGTAGGTATGACAATTTCCTTGCCCAAGTTAATGCACTGGTACACCTAGTGAAATCTTCTCAGGCTACCCAGTTCAAAATAAAACTAAATGATTGGGAGTTACTTGCCAACTTGGAAGTAGAATTCTTTTAATTTTCTATCCTAACTATTTAAGTTCTCTGGCATGAATTATCTGAAATCACAAACTAAACAATTACCTAACCCCAACTTTTAACTGCAAGATTATGCAATGCTTCAAACTCATTTAGATACCAGATTGTTACAATAAAAAATCATCTTTTAGACACACATTTAGCCAAGATCATCCCCAAGAAACAATCTATAATAACCTTTAAAATAGAGAGACCAGATAAGAGAAACATCTCTCCAGGTTTTTAACTTCCATTTAATTATGACTCCTATCAGTGGCACCATAGATTTCCCCATGAGTGGACCAGATGTTTTCACAGAGGGGCAACTATAGGTGTAAAATCAAGGGTCTCAGTGTGACTGACTTTACTGCATTCAGTGTCCCTTCTTTTTAAGTGGACAGAGATGGAGCAATCCTTACAGTGCAGGGAAGAATGAGGAAATTCCCCGAAGCGAAAATGGCTCTGGCAGCTGCTGGGAATCCTCAGTTTCCCTTTTACTTACAGGATTAGCTCCTTTGGATAGATCCAATCCCAGGCAATCTGGCATATCTCCTAACTTTCCAGTAGAGTCAGTTTTTATCTGCCTTAGGTCTTGATGGGGGAAGGGGGTATGTACTTTGATCGGCCCAAATTTTTCTCCTGATTCTTTTTCCACAGTGAGTCCAAGATTTTTTCTCTTCATGGCAGATATCATAGCTAAGTCTACTTTACACTGTTGGCATAATTTAGGATTTTCCCTTAGAGCAAAGAAAATCTGAACATACAGCACCTCACACCATTTCCTTTTTTGTAAATTTTATCAAACTGTAAAATTGTATTAAAATTGATATTTCCCTCTGGTGGCCAGGTTTCTTCATCAGAGAGTTTGTATTGAGGCCAGGCCAAGAAAATGAGGCGCTTTTTCTTGAGCGTCTGAGGTTCAAATTTATCCCAATTTTTCAATACGCAGGCTAGTGGTGCACCTGGCGTATTGGAGAGAGAGAAGCTCCCACCTGAGTGAGAAGAAAACAGGACTCAGGCGCCCGCGCCGCGCCAGAGAAAACTGTTCTCATTAGGGGCGTCTCCCTAAGTTTGAGCTTCCTAAAAGGTCCAGAAAACCCGTCTCTCACCTTGCTTTGCCAAGGGGTTTCTGGTCCCCTTTAGCAAAGTGCTAGGGTCTCAGTTTGCCCTGTGCCAGAGACCCTGGGAGGATTCAGACTTAAGGGCATTACTGCTTATCCTCCCGGCCACTAAAAACCCATTGCAAAAGAGAAACATGCACTCTTTTGTTGCCTTTGCTCTGTAGACTAAAGGAGCCACCTAAGTGTTAAGGGATATCTACTGGTTGTAAGGTAGCAGATTACCAGAGGAGTTGATTCTAAAAATGCCTCTCTAGCAGCTTAGGGAACACAACACATTTTAAACATTGGGGCGGTAAAACAGACTAGTTAAAGTTACCTATGCATCTTAGGGAACCTGGGCAGATTTTGCTAATTATCCCATGCCTTTCTCTCAGTCCTACAACCTGAATTGCTAACATTTCTGACCTGCGAAGGAAGGGGAGCATCCAGGAGGAATGGATGCGAAGTTGGGAGTGTTGCATGGCCCATATGGAGGCAAATGTGATTGGGGCTTTCCCTCAGTGCCATTCATCTACCGATCACCCTAGATACCCCTGAGGGCTGTCGGAAGGGGGCTCAAGAGAAAGGAACCTTAGGAATCGTCTGAGTGTAGCCCAGACCGGAATTCCGCAGTTGTTCCAAACTCCTTCCTCCACCTCCACGCATCCTAGGCAGACCGGGATTCGGGACACTGTGTGCTCACGCCAATTGCTCTCCGGGCCCAGACAGAAAAGTTGGAAGCGGCTTTGGCAGAACCCAACATGCCTGCTCTGTATTGAACAGGTGATTGAGAGCTGCCTAGGCCAGGAAACCTCTCACCCGAGTCTTGAAGAGTGGCGGCTGCACTAATTGCATTTAAGTAGCCGTCGGGTGCCCACCTTACCCTCCAGAAAGAAAGAGAGAGAAAGATGCACCTCAAACAGACATGGGGTGCGTGCACTTACCTCGGTGTAGAATCTTGGTCTGGGACCTCCAATGTCATTGTGTGCCTTAGGAAAGTCTTCTTGGACTATCCAAGCCAAATGGTGTAACCAGTCCAGTTTTTCTTTTTGTTCTTTAGGATACCATTGGAGCCACAGACTAAACAGAACTCTATTTATATTGATAACATTGTGGATGAAAATTTAAAAAAAAATAGTTATTCTTTTTCCTTTATCCATGGTATTATTTTAATAACAGTGTAATAAAAAATTCCATGTTAATCAAAAATAGTTTTTATCCTCATCGTACAAAGAGATAAAATATTCAACAGAAACTCTTAATCTCTGATTGATATATGATATATAACGTTGCTAACAAATACTAAATATTTCTGAAAGCTACTGAAGAATTATCATAATTGGTTTCTCAAGTCTCTGAACTGTCCTCATTCACCTGATCATTTTCATACTTTAGTGATTTCAAGAGTATACCTGCAATTATGTATGCTACTTGTTATTTTTGGAAAATATCTTCTATTTTTTCTTCCTAGAATAAGAAGGAGGAAATTTATAAGGTCAGAATTAAATATGAAAGTCACCTAGAGTTAGATCCTGTACTTAATGTTTTGACAAATCTTTCTAATTACAAGCTTGGCAATGCCCACACAGGTTACATCTATATACAAAAATGCAGAGGTATTATCTTTGTCAAGATGCTTGTAAATTTACTGAGCATGTTGGAAAATGACCCCTTAAATTTCTAGTGAAAATGCTTCTATTTTCAGAAGGGTTTTGCAAAATGCATTTTCCTTTGGTGTTATATGCATGACCCTTCTGAAGTAACATTGAGTCAAACACTTACCAAGTGAGTTAAAATTGTAAAATTACTTCTTTCTCAGCAAAGTGCTGGATGAGTAACTTTAATTTTCTGAGTCTTTGGCAAGCATGTGACTACATTAAGTAAGTCATCAATCTTCTTCCTGGTTACTGGGTACAGCACTTAAGCTGACTCTTTTTGCAGCCCAACCTGGAAGTCTCTCTAATCAGGTAGATATTCTTTTACCTCCTCCCACACCTTCTCTTGGGTGCCTTTGTTTACACCTATGTAAATGTTTAATAACTTTTCTTTTTTAAGAGAGAGAGAGAGAATTTTTAATATTTATTTTTTAGTTTTCGGTGGACACAACATCTTTATTTTATTTTTATGTGGTGCTGAGGATGGAACCCAGCGCCCCACGCATGCCAGGTGAGCTCGTTACCACTAGAGCCACATCCCCAACCCTAATAATATCTTAATTTTATAATAATTTTTTTCAATAAATAGAATTTACTCAGCTGATCAGCCACTTTAATCCCTGAGGTTTTCATAAAGACAATGATGATGATAAATTACAGAACATGAGTGTGTTTTTATCCCTAAACTATTTTGACTTCTTGAACTTAATTGGTTAAATTGAGCAGAACTGAGCCAGACGTCAGAAAAAGAGGTATAAGGCAAATACACCTGTATATAAACATTTTAGAAGTAAGGAATGGGTTAAGTTTAATTGATTGTGTTCATTCTGCTTCCAATCTGTGCATTGAAATAAACTTTTAAGAATGAGGAAATCCATGGTAGATTTGAATTTACCTGACAACCCCCTGCTCTGGGGGACATTTGCTGCACACTCAACCTGCCAAGGCAAGGTGCTTTACCCAACTAGCACAGGAGAGGCATTAATTCTATCACAGACCTATTGGCTTTACCACAGCAAGAGGATATGGCTTAAAGTCCTTGAGAGGTCAAAGAGTCTTGTTATATTATTTCCCATAGGCAGATCACTTGCCCCCTTACAGTATTTGAATAAATAAAAGATGATTTGAACATGGAAGAGGATGTATACCTTTCTGAAACCAATTGTTTTCCCTCTCAAAAATCCTGGCTGCAATGGGGTTCATCTGTGTTTCCTGTAATATCATTCACAACTGCAAGATGAATCTTTCACAAAATACCCAAGTTTGTTCTGTAGGTGCAGAATACATAGGATCCCCCTCCATAAATTAACATTGCTTTATCTGTAACTTATCACTGATTCTGAGTTGATGAGCAAGTTGTGCAGTTTTATTTCTGCTTATCATTGCACACTCTTCTTGAATTATTCTGAACTCACAAGCATTTCGAAAGGCAAGACACATTGATTTCCTCATTATGTCAGGAAATGGCAAGTTAAGCAAATTTCTAAACCCTTTCAAACTCCAAGGTCTGTTCAGGAGTGATAAGAGGAGACACCATGTGTAAGTTGGTGAGTTTTTGTATTGAGACAGTTCTCAGTGGAAATATTTTTGTCCTGGAAATGTGTCCTCTCCAAAGAGGAGAAGGAGCTCAAGGGCTAATTCACTCCCAGCATCCTTTAGTGTTTTCTACACAGTGGGAGACCATGGGAGAGGGCTTTGTGTTTAATTGTTTTTTACTTGTATATTCTGCATGCAATTTTCCAAACCTCCTTAAAAAGATTACTCTGATATAAAGATTGATTATCCTCATTAGCTACAGATTCATGGTAACAAAGGCAAAAGTAACATCAGAATTGTTTAATTCAGCATTAAATGCATAAGGTGCTGAGTCATGAAAACTAGTCACTTCTTAAAATCTGAACAGAAGATTGCCAAAATCAACCTGCTGGTCGATTGGCCCAAAATGTTTTTTCTACAGAACACTACTTCACACTGAGTCTTAAAAGTGTACTTAGTAAACAGAAATGACATAGGCGGGTGAAAAAAAATTAAATCAAAATCTTAACTGTAGCTTAGAGAAGTATAAATTAAAAGGACATCAGTGGGCAATTTGAAAGTTCAAAGGAATAAAAAGGAGGATCTTCTAAGAATAATCAGTTGCAAAACTGTGAGTGAAATTCCCTGCAGCTCGGGAATTTCCATTCATGTTTGGAGGGTTTTTTGACATTTCCATTAACAGAAAAAAAAAAAAAACACAAATAATTGAATCTATACAGATTTGACTTATACATAGGAGAATTCTCGAGTGCATTGAAGACTCATTTTATATGTTGCAATTAAAAAGTACATAAAACATTGATTTTATTGTCTCCTGGTGCTTTTAAAAAGATTTCTATGAAATATGGTAAGGTCCGGGGACCATGGATTATCAGTTCTGTTTCTATATTCTCCAAAGAGATTGGAAGCAGTGAAACAGGAAGACAACTGGTTCCTAAAAGATTTTAGGAGGTTTTAATTCATTTTAATTCAACTTAGTTCAGTAACTGTTAGTTCATGGTACAGTTCATATGCTCTTACCTAACTACAGAATCTTACACTACATGAACTCCAAGTGTTTGGGGCGTTGTTTTGTTGTTTTGTTGTTTTAACCTAAGCTTATGATATTAAATAGATGACCATTCATTTCACTCTTAATTTCTATTTTTAGCATAAAATCCAAGAAATAAAAGAAACATAAACATTCTCAGAAACTTCATTTAGTTCCTATCAATGCTGAAACCCAGTATTTAGGGACAAGGACAAGCTTGTGTAGGGTGCACTGGCAACCCTCTCCTTATTTATGGGAAGATGTAACAGTCGAGAAGCATCACAAATGAACTCAACAGGAAGTCAAAGATCTGTTTAAGAAGAAGTGTTGGAGTAGGTTACATTCACAGACTGCCTTCTCACAGCTTATCAGATTTTGATATTTACCTATTAATCTATTAGTAGGAAGAATCACAGATGTTAAATGACCTATCAAGTTTATTTACATAGGTAATAATCTTCAAGCTAAGACTCAAACCCAGATTTTCTAACTCTGTATTCACATATTTGAGGGGTAAGGTTTTGGCAAACCATATTCACAAGGGATACTCATGCTTTTAGGACATAATATAGAATCACATGAGAAAATTCAGTTTGATCTTGAGAATCATATAGCCCCATTACACTTTAGACACAATAGTCTTAATTTAACTAGTCAAGGTACGTTTGCTAGATGGAAGTTTTAACCTGTAACACAACTTGTATAGGTTAGTGAAATAATATATGGCATCAGGTAAGCTGGCCATTTACTGAGAAAAGAAATGAAAGCTCATTTGTTTGGCTTTAAGCAAGCATACTTCCCCTCTCAGGATGCCTTAGAACAAAGGTAGCAGGAAAGCAAGTGTAGATTTTTTTCTGCAGATTGATCCAAAGCAATAAGATCTTGGATGATTCTGGTTCACATTCCTCCTTTCCCTAAAATAATTTGTAAACAAGAATATTTGTAAGATCATCTAATAATGTTACATGATATCATTGGGAGGTTTCTTATGACCAATCTATGCTAATCTTTGAAAGTGGAATGTTTTATAAACATTGCTGATTCATTCCAGACATATACATTGAGCAAGAGGAATGGCAGTCTTGGGACAAGAACCACAACTGAAAGGTGTCCAGGCTTTCAGGATGCCCTCCTCCCCAGAACACACACAATGTGTCCCTGCAGGGTCCAGGAAACGTTGTCCCTGACAACCAGAGGAAAGCCACATACATGTAAATGAAGTTATAAGAAAATAAGGAGAAAAATTAAAAACCTGCTTCTTCTTTGTATAACAGTATAAGCAAGCAACTATCCCTGGACTCGATGATGACCTCAAGACACACAGAGAGCACGCACTCAAATACCTGCACCTGCATTAGTAGACCCAGCATTCTGTGCTCCTGACATAATCCGAATTCTAAAAATAAAATTCAGTGTTTTTTTTTCTTTTTATTATGTTCATTTCAGGGAAATAAAATATGTACTTATTTCAAGTAAGGAAAACCTTGTTTTTTCCTTCTGAAAATAAAAGAAATGCAATCAAACTCCAATTACCCAACTCTTCTGCAGCCCTATGAAAGATTCCTGATTATTAGAAACAATTCTAAGAAGTCCCTGATAAAGAACATGCTATCAATGAAGATCATTTTTTTTTTTTACAATTGAGCCCCTCGTTAGGTTTTACAGACATGGAAATTCATCTTTAAATTAGTTTCTAAGAAAAAAGTTTTAATATTATTTTGCCTAATATTATCTTTTCTTATTTTTTGTATGACACAGGGTTTTTTTTTATTATATCACCTTTTATATAGTAAGATTAATTCACCAAAGCCAATTTTGCTTCTCACAATACGTTACTTGATTAGCACCTGCATTTCCAGTTAAGCTCTCCAAGTGAGTTTAGTTCAGGTTACCTGTGACACTTCCCAAGAAAGAGAGACTTTCATATAAATGACCATTAATAAATGATAAAATAAGAATGAAAAGTATCTATTATCCAGCACCTTCTATGTAGCAAGACAAATTATTACTTTAATTGGCCAGTTTTCCTGATACATAAAAAAAAATGTTATATGTGTTTTACAAATAAGAAATCTAAGAATGCTTCTCCGTAGACCTTCTGGCATACACTGCCACATGTGTTAAATGGAAAACAGTGATCCAGTTGTCTCAGAGTGGTAATGTTTAAATCCTTTGGTAACTGAAACTCTTAATTTCCACTGATGTAAAAGAGAATTAAAGAACAAAATGTCTATGATATCCAGACAGGAACTTTCACCTAGTGATCCTGCTTTAAAAACTTTAGAGTGAATTGGACTTGGAAGGCAAAACATAAAACCAAAACAATACAACAAAAATAAAGGCAATAGTGCTTAACTACTCTGTCCTGTGTGTGTGTGTGTGTGTGTGTGTGTGTGTGTGTGTGTAAGAGAGAGAGAGAGAGAGAGAGAGAGAGAGAGAGAGAGAAAAAAATGCTTGTACAATTTATCTAACTACAAATAAAAAAAATAACCATTAGAAGTCAGGAAAGAATGATGGTTTTCAAAATGTAGGTGTGTAAAATGCCTTCCAACTACAAAATATCTCAAACTACTCATGATTCTGATTTGCTTTATGCTCACTTGTGAGCAAGACGCATGGATATTTAAAAAGAGCATTAAAAATATGTAAGTAAAAAAATTAGTAGATGCTATTGGACACTTTTTAATTAAGTCAAATGAGGGTGAGAAGAATCACCTCATCAAAATATTTTTAAACATTTTTGTTTTTATTAGCGCATTATAGTTTCACATCTAGCAGTGTTCATTTGGATGCAAAATATGTTATATAGTTGGAAAAACAAAGAATAAAGCAAATATGTTTGAGTTTTTGTACGGACAATAAATAAATACATAGTAACAATAATAATTAAAAATAATAATAATTAAATTAATTAGAATTTTTATTCTCTTTTCCTATTGAAAACATCAGAACTTAAAAGATAAGAATAAAGCAATACTGGTCAGTGCAGTGGTGGGTGCACACCTATAATCTCTGTGACTCAGGAGGCTGAGGAAGGAGGATTGCAAGTTTGAGACCAGCCTTAGCAATTTAGTGAGGCCCTAAGCAAACCTGTCTAGCAAGACACTGTGTCAAAATAAAAAAAAATAATAATAAAAAATAAATAAAAATAGTAAGGCCCTTTTCAAAATAAAAAAGAAGAAGGACTGGGGATGTGGCTAAGTGGTAAAGTGCCTCTAGGTTCAATTCCTAGTACCCAATAAATAAAAAAATAAAGCATTACTTTATTGCAGGGGTCAAGATACATATTTCAGTGGGTGATAGCATGATTGTAATTAAACAAGGGATGGAGATGAGAAATACATTTAGGTTGTGTCCACTAAATACCCCCTTAGATGAATGGCAGTTGCGGCACTTGCTACTAAAGGATATGTGAATGCTATCTAGCTTCACTGCACAGACAGAAAAGGGCCCCTGCGTCATTCCCAGCAGGATTCCTCCCGAGACATAACTTGTAGAGCCTACCAGGTGGGAGACAGCACACCACGGCTCTGCCCTGAGATGCCATCGCTCTGGTTAAAGTACTGCTCCTGCATCCCTCTAAGAAGAAAGATGCTGAGGCTGCAAGGTTTCTGTCTGCCAAAGGTTTTAAAAATAATTCCGGTAAATGGTTTCTTGGTATATTCCAGCAGCCCTGTGCCCGCCATGGGGTTCAAAGCACAGCTTCCCTTTGGTTTTAAAGATCCAATATGCTGGGCATTATCAGATTCTCAGCATTGTTTAATCCAGCAGGTCATTAAGCAAGAGATCTTGATTTTTCAGCAGCCACTCCCACATCTAGGGCCTCGAAGACTTCTGCTTATCAGTTTGCTATTGATCTGAATGAAAAGGGAGTTAAGCTAAGAATTATCTTCACTTCTGAAATAGGGCAAAGCTGGCAAGAAATAGAAAGGTGAGCACATTTAGAGATGAGGCAATCCAGTGCTCTAATTTTCTTTCCCACTGCTCTTAGAACATGTGCACAAGCAGTAAATAGACACCATAGTCAGTGAATTATTCTCCCCTTTCTTTTCACAGAAGGGCAAAAATCACTAACACTTGAACAAATATGCTTAAAGATGTCCCAACGAGTCATTACTACCACCCTTTTCCTTCTTAGCTGACAATCACTCCCCTCTGCAAGGTTGTGCAATAAAATGCAAATTAGTTATATAATTAGAGTTAATTATGTTAAAGGGGAGAGAGGGACTTCAATGTGCAGCTTTTAATTCTAGAGTTCTCCAAATAATAATTGACATGGAATTCAAACAATTCCAATAATGGGAATTAGAGTAAGTATCTTCACCTGTCACTGAAAAAAAAATAATAATTGGCAGAAATGGCAACACCCAAAATAGTGAAAGAACATCCTCAATTATGAAGTTCGAGAGCATAGGAGATCTTTCTATTTACTAAGATCTTCTTCAATTTCATTCTTTAGTGTTCTGTAGTTTTTTGTTTTTTCTTTTTTTTAGAGAGAGAGAGAGAGAGAGAATTTTTTTTTTAGTATTTATTTTTCAGTTTTCAGTGGACACAACATCTTTATTTTTATGTGGTGCTGAGAATCAAACCCAGTGGCCCGCGCATGCCAGGCGAGTGCATTACCACTTGAGCCTCATCCCCAGCCCACTGTAGCTTTTTTGTAGAGATCTTTCACCTCTTTTGTTAAATTGATTCCCAAGTTTTTTGTTTGTTTTTGTTTGTTTGAGGATATTGTGAATGGAATAGTTTCCCTAATTTCTCTTTCAGAGGATTCATCACTGATGTATAGAAATGCATTTGATTTATGGATATTGATTTTATATCCTGATACTTTGCTGAATTCATTAATTAATTCTAGAAGTTTTCTTGTGCAGTTTTTTGGATCCTCTAAGTATAGAATCATGTCATCAGCAAATAATGATAGTTTGAGTTCTTCTTTTCCTATTCATATCCCTTTAATTTCTTTCATCTGTCTAATTGCTCTGGCTGGAGTTTCAAGGACTATGTTGAATAGAAGTGATAAGAGAGGACATCCTTGTCTTGTTCCAGTTTTTAGAGAGAAAACTTCCAATTTTTCTCCATTTAGAATGATGTTGGCCTTGGGTTTGGCATTGATAGCTTTTACAAAGTTGCAGTACATTCCTACCATCCCTAGTTTTTCTAGTGTTTTGAACATGAAAGGATGCTGTACTTTGTCAAATGCTTTCTCTGAATCAATTGATATAATCATATGATTTTTATCTTTAAGTCTATTGATGTGATGAAATTTATTGAGTCCATATAACCACAGTCCTGCAGCAAGCAACACCCTGAGTCTAACACCTGCAGGCCAACCCAACAGCCTAAATAAAGTAACATTAGAATGAGGTGCTCCTAAAATTTCCCACACCATCCTTGCCGGGCACATTTTCATTGAACTCAGTGCTTAGGACCCACTTTAACCTACCAGCTGCCTGTCAATTTCTCCACATTTATGGTTTTGATTGTTATTATGTGTTTCATATTACCATTTAAATATTTGCTGTTCCTTAGGTTTTCAGAATCCCATCTGGTGCCCTCAGCTTATCATTGTATCCAAAATATGTCCTTGCTTGAACTCGCTCTGACATTTAGCATTATGCTTTAAAACAAGGTTCAAAAGTCTTTGTTCTTTCCCTTAAGCTTTGGCTCTATAACTGCTTCAACAATAAAAAATTGCCAAAGTGGCACTGTGCAGTTCTCAGGTCCAGGCCTTAAGAAATGGGCAGCCTTGACCTGGCACGGTAGTGCATGGATGTAATCCCAGCTGCTAGGGAGGTTGAGGCAGGAGTATCACGAGTTCAAAGCCAGCCTCAGCAGAAGCAAGGCCCTAAGCAACTCAGTGAGACCCTGTCTCTAAATAAAATACAATATAAGACTGGGGATGAGGCTCAGTGGTTGAGTGCCCCAGAGTTCAATCCCTGGTACAATCAATCAATCAATAAAAATAAAACAAGGTTCAATGGAACTTTAAAAAAAATTATTTCAATATAGGTGTTATAAAGTATGGGGGTCATCTTCTGAATTTCTTATTGTTTCTGGATTTGTTTTCTGGATGTTCCTCTCTTAACCTGCATGCAGCATCTTGGAGAATGAAGATGACAGACTAGAAGACTGAGCCCATGGCTGGGTCAAGCAGATGAGATAACTAGTTGACCCATTGCACCAGAATCATCCTTAATGCCACTTGAAGGACTGAGAATGGGAAAATCTCTGTTCCTTTGACATAGCCAATGTGTTAAGGATGCAATGATTTTCAGGTGGTATTAAAAAATAGCCCGGCACAGGCAGTCCAATCAGTGAGATAGGTAAGGCTCATTTTTATTCCATAATTTAGTTTCTTGCCTTCTTTTTTAAAAAGAAAACTAGGTCAGCAAAAATGTGAAAGTGTTGTATAATAATCACTACAAATCACTTGGAGTTCTGGGTCAAGGGGTTTTAACCTGGTAATAAATTATCCTTCCGAGATGAGACTCAGAGTTAATTATGTCCATTACTCTAATTTTATTTCATATCTAGAGGGGAACTAAGGAGAAGAGATCACAAATAACTCACCACCCAAAGCTGCTACATTTTCCCTTTAGTGTATTGAAAAATATTCTAAATGGATCACACCATCTCTACCAATGGGTCTTTCATTTTAGGCTGAACAAAGAACCAAAAAATTGTTAGGAAAGCTGAAGAGTAATTTTTGTATTTGTAGATGACTGTTAAATCTGCCTTTTGGTCATGATTGCTCCTCCCAGGCCGTTAAGGGAGGCTCTTTTCTTTCTGGAGAAGCATTGCATACCCAGTCTGATATGGCACATTCCTGCCCCAGGACTTTGGCTCTAAAACAGAGAAAGCCTAATTAACCAGAAGTCACTCAATCAATCAGAATTTGCCCTACAGTTAGAGGTCAGTCACAAAGTCATTTAAAAAAAAAGTCTGATCCAGAATTTAGATAAAATTACCTATATCCTTTACTTAAAATGCAACCCGATCACCTGTGCTTTCTTTGAATGACGGAATGAAGCTTGGTAATGATTACCCTGACAAAACCGCCAGAACTTCAGTCATTAAAATGATTCAATTATGGTTATTAGTCTGTACTCGCTTGTGATGGAAATGGAACTTGACTATTTTAGAATTATTTCTAACCACTCAAGCTTAAGAAAGGATGGTTTCTGAGAAATTTTCATTGCTCAAAAAGAATGCTCAAAGTTGTTCTATAGCTCTTTGGTGTTTGCGGTAATAAATGTCCGTCCTATATATGCTGTTCGGCAGCCAGACTTCAAATTGCATGTAGTTTGAAATGTTTCCTATGGGACATTCTAAATGGTTTCTTAAGGCACTTGCATTTATGTCCTTCAATCTTAATCCCTTTTTTGGTGGGCTGGGGTCCTTAATGTTTAGAGTGGAAGGCCAGATCTTTTCTAAAAAAAAAAAAACCTTAATGCCTTTGTATTACATTTGAAGATAGCTATATATGACACACACACAGGTAATTCTTCTATGAACTAAGTTCTCTTAAGGAGCCATGGTTATTCTTTCAGAGGCATAAATATTTAATAGTCTGAACCCCATCCATATCTGGAAAATAGATCCTGCTAATACAACAAATTTGCTGAATTATCTTGAGCAGATCATTTTACATGGGGTCCTCTGAATTTTTTCCTTAATCACTGGCTCCAAAATGTGAGGTAAATCTACTCTTTGTGTCTAGGGCCACATCCCATAATATACTCTCAGTTATAAAGGGATGAAAAGCTAGATGTACCAAATTATTTAGAACACTGTGTGTGTGCATTTAATTTTAAAACTTAACTGCTAATTCTATGGCAGTATGAAAACACCACCCAGAAAGAATTTCATTTTAAATAAGACCATTGAGGCTTTTTCTGTATTATGAGCATTCAACATGAAATTCTAGAATGGAATTATCTTAATAATGAGTAAATAAAGTATATAAAATTTTAAAATTTTTTTACAAAGTAGCACACATGTCTACAATTTGAAGATCTGCAGTCCTCCAGAATTGATAACAGCATTCTGAAAAAACTGATGAATAATTTTACAATGATCGGTCAAATGGCTCTTATACCATTGATCATTATTGGAACATTATAGAAAATGAAAGAGCCAGGCATTGTTATTTTCTTTTCAAGAGAATAAACTTTATGAGAGAAAATCAATCTAAGAAATATATCCACCAAAGAAAGCCTGTTTTGGTATTTGATGATATTAAGGAAATATTTAATTATTTATTTTTAGGGGTGATATTATCATGGGTATGTTTATTAAGAAGTTCTTGTCTATTACAACACATAGTATTTATAGGAGAAATTATATAATGTTTAGAATTTTCTTTAAAATAAATAAATAAATAAATAAAATGGGTGTTTTGAAAGGAGAAACAAAATTTGCAAAATTTTGATGATTATTGAAGCTAGATGATGGTTTCTAGCTTATTTTGGTTTCTACATTATTTTCTCTGTACATGCATAGAAGGGGAGAAGGCAGGGAGCTCAGTGTCCTTCCACATAAGATATAAGTCCTACAGGATTTGGGGCCACCCTCATGATGTTATTGAACTTAAAGACTTTATCTTAAAGTCCTCAGTTGCAATCATAATCACATTGGAAGTAAGGGCTTCAATAATTTGGGAGGGGATGAATCACAATTCGGTCCATTTCAGAAGGGATATAATCAAATTAGAATCTCAGTAAGACTTTTCTGGAAAGAGAATAAGGAAGGAGAAATAGGTCCCAAAAATTTGAGAGTCTGCAAATGGAGGTATAAGATTCCATATATGAGTTATGGAATCACTATCAGAACATGTATTAAAATTACTTTAAAATACTTTGAATATGGATTTAGGCTGGATTCATGAGAGATTTTGTATAAAGAAGCTGGAAAGAGTCACCTGAGATAACCCAGGTCCCTGGGTCAGGCCCCTGCTGGGCCATGAGTACAGTGTCAGTAACAACTGACAGAGGTGAGAATAACAGGAAGAAAAAGTGAGGTACAGTTTGGGAAATAATTAAGTACCAAACTAGAGCACAGTTGTGTACTAAAATGAAGGTCCCACCATCCAGACAGGTCCTAGAGGCCAACTAGAGAAGGCGGGCCAACTGGAAGGAAAAATGGCTGTGTGCAACCACAGTACAGAATGCAGCAAGAGTTCATAACCCACTAGAATCAAAGTGTGGAATATGATATGTCAAGAAATTTGTAATGTTTTGAACAACCCACAATAAAAAATTAAAAAAAAATAAAAATAAAAAAAATAAAACATTTAAATTTAATTCAAGTATGATGTGATGATGTGTTTTCCCCAAAAAAAAAAAAAAAAAGATTCCCATCACTTCTGCATCACCTGGGGCAAATGACAGGGGCCCTGTGACTCCAAAGAGCAGGTCAGTTTCCTTAGTTACTGGTGCCATGTGAGATAGCTACAGAATCCACACTTCTCTGAAAAGTGACTGAGAACACACACTTCGAGGGTATGGTCCTGAACAGGGTGTCCAGAAAGCATCAAGGTTTAGTGCCTAGATGCCCCAGTGTGGGGCTACCTCTATGAAGAAATAAGAAATGTTCCCTGATAAAAATACATTTACCTAGGGTGTTAGGATACCTAAAGCCAGATCAGCCACCAAAATGTATTTATTTTTCCTAATGGAACTGAGGAGAGTGATGGTATCAGTAGTGAGGGGCGAGATGAACAGGCATTTCAACAAGCTGGTTTAAACCTGCACCCTCAATGTTCCAATCTAAAAGCCACATACTTAAACTTTGAAATAAGAGAATATTTTATGACTTTATCAACAGAATTAATGTTTCATATTATCCAAGAAGAGCCAATAGGGCAGAGGGCTGTCACCCTGCAATACTCAATGAACTGAATTACTCCTTGAGGAAATTCATGCAAAACCACATGGAACATGGAAACAGATGCAACTTTAAGTCTGAGATGTCACTGGGATATGGGGTGGTGTGTATATGTAAAATATATATAACATAATATATATTAAATATAATATAGCTTAAATATAATATAGCTTATATATATGTAATCTCCATTCCAGTGTTCATATATATATTTGTAAAATATACATATAACTATATTTTATAAATATATATTTGTGTATATATATATATATAAAATGAGGTTAAATTAGATTAGATAAATAGACAGATAAAAACAGCTAAATAGGTAGGTAGAATAAGGCCAAAAAGAATCTTAGAGAAACACAATATAAAATTACAAAAATATTGACTTACATTCCAGAAATTAGATTCTGGTTTTTATATTTGTCTTTATGAGATTTCAAAATTTTACACAATGAAAATGAATTATATTTAATCACAGAAATAAAAGTCAAACAAGAGAAATCCAGGCTGAGGAAGACCTACAAAGGAAAATATTGCAACAAACAGTTGAACAGAAATACTAAGAGTGTTCTTAGTCACCTATGAGTTTGTGGTCATGCTGAGAGCCATTGCCAAGTAGGAATGACGCATGGCAATTTCTTTGTCAGCCTACCCCATGTTGCTTAGAGGAAGGACTCTCTATTGTGGAAATGGGCTTGCCTTGGACCCAGGTCATTTGCAGTGACATTGCATGAATGTTTGAGAAAGGTGACCCTGCTCAAGGACCAGGGTGGATCCGAGTTTAGGGAGGATCCTGCTGGATTAGGGTAGGTCCAGGTTTAGGGTGTATCCTGCTGCCTCAGGCACCCGCCTGCTCCTTGAGTTCCCGTTGAGTTCTCGCGGGATTCAGAGAGTATTTGGGATGTAGAGTGCCGGTGGATTTTCCCCAGAAAGTGTGTGTAGAGTGCCGGTGAGAGTTTCAGGAATAAAGAATTGCTGTTTGAATCTACAAGGCTGTGGGTGGCTTGTGATTTTGTGCCCAGCCAGACTGCAGCATGGTCACACATCACAGAGAGTGGACAATAATTTGATGAAAAAGTCAAATTATTTTAATGCCCCAGTCAATATTCTCAGCTTGATTTTGGGGGAGTATTATTAAAACAATTACATTAACAAAATTGAAAGTCTCCAAAGAAGTCTATAGCATCAATCAAATATGATGACTCCTTCCTAAATCACCATTTAATAGTCTTTTAAGGCTATTGATTTGAAGCATTTCATCAATGCTATTAGCATAATTAATAATAACTTTCATGGATCAAGTATATAACACTTGGTCACGTAAGCACTAAAATCTTTTACATTTATTACTACTAGTTCACACAAAATTTTCAGGATGAGAATTATTTTTCCTATTTCACATAGTTTGAAAAATTTAAGGCTCAGATGATTAAGTAACTTTCTGAAGGCACATAGTAAATATTGGATTTGTACTCTCGAATACAAGTTAACCTGTTCCAATAAAACTAATTTATTAATTTCTTTTTCTTAGGAGCTCTTTAAAGAGAGTTTCTTAACTAGTTTTTTACAGACAGGAAATCTCTTGAGTATGGTTGAATGTATTGTCTTTCAAATATTGTGAGCTTCAGTAAGCACATTGTACCTAGTACTTCCATTGGAAATATCAAGGTCAGTTTTTTCTTATATAACACAAGAAAATTATTCTCCCTTTGAAGAAGGAAAAACACTGGGTTTTGTCTTGTAAGAACTAAACACATCCAAGAAGCTGATCCTCTTCCTATGCCTGTTGTATAAAGACCATGACATACAGAAGTATATATACACACAGATTACAGCACAGCCTAGGACAGAAGGTACAAGAGCATTCTGTCCTCTTTTTCCAATTTCAGACACTGTAACAATTAAGTAAAATAAACCTATCTTTCATAACATAAAATATAATAGATGCTGTGTCCTGTACTACTGGTAATTCTGAAAACAGGATGAGGGGCGATGGGGAATAGAAAAAGCAAACCGACATGAAATGAGAGAAAAAGTTGGGACCTGGTAGGCACCAAACCCTAATGGAGTACCAAGACCAAGAGTCAGCTCAGCATGTCTATTATATAGGTTTTATAATAGGAAGGGTTATTGTGGGAAAGTTTTTTCAAAGCAAGCATGGCCAAGGCCATGAGTATGAGCAGTCCAATTATGATTATCAGCTTGCACCCATAACTTTCTAAGCAGCTGGCATCTGAAACTGAAAGTAAAGGACTAAATAGCTCTGTGAGTGGCACAGAACCCCTTATTGAACAGGACATCACCAAAGCAACTGGCACCTTCACACCAAGAGTTCTCCAGAGGGGCATTGCCTCTGTCACAGGACAGCTTCAAAACCCATAATTCAGTCACCTCTTCTGACACATAGAGGTAAAGAAGATCAAGCCCTCCAAGTGCAAGGAAAGCACAACTTTCAATACCAGTCAATGTGCTAAGAAAACAAAGATTTATCTCTGAACAAACTGGAGAGGAGGAAATAAAGGATCTTTGGATGTGTCATATACAGTCTTCAGTGACATCTCATGCCCTTTAGGTTAAATACCCCAATCAACCTGTCTCTACAAACCATCCAATGAGCTTCCCACGTCATCTTTCTCATCAGAGCTACACCCTGGTCCCAGTTTAACATAAGACCGTTCCTTGCAAGAACTTCTTAATAAGTGCACAATACAGTACAGTTATATGCACTGTTGTGAACAGCACACTGTTCACAACAAAAATCTAGAAATGGTTCAACTTATGTGACAGACTTTGTATCCATTGAGCAGAAGTTTTCCATTTCAACCTACTCTCAGCCATTGGCCCCCAGCTTTCTACTCTCTAAATCTATGAATTTGACTGCTTTAGACACCTCATCTAAGTGAAATCGAATAGTGCTTGTCTTTCTGAGCTTGGCATATCTTACATATCATAATGACTTTCAGTTCATCTATGCTGTTGCATAGTTGCATATAATAGGATTCCCTTCATTTTTGAGTCTGAATGTACACACACATACACACACACACACACATTTTCTTTATCCCTTCACCTTTCATGGTCTTTCAGACTGCTTCCATTTTTTTGATTATTGTGAATAGAGCTGCAATGAACAGGGGGTTCATTATCTCTTCTTGATCCCTACTTTAATTCTTTGGATGTGATTTGGGATTGCTACTTCATATGGTAGTTCTATTTTTAAATTTGGAGGACTTTCACTACTGCTTTCCATAGTGACTGCACCACTTTACATTCCCACCAACAGTGCACAGGGATTCTAACTTCTCCATATTCTCATCAACACTAACAGCTATCATTTCCCACAAGAAGAGGTAATGCCATTGATCTTGAAAATTCCCTGAACTTGACATCAAGAGTACAGAAACAAAATTAAAAATAAAGTGGAACTACATCAAAATTAAATGTTTCTGCATCATAAAGGAAATAATTTCAGAGTGACAATGTAACATATGGTTAGGAGAAAATACATTCAAACCATACATCCACTAAGGGATTAATAGCCTATAAGGAACTACAACACAAAAACAAATAAATAAATAAATAAATGAACTGATGAAAAAAATGAGCAAAGGTTTTGTATAATAGACACTTTTCCAAAGAAGACATATAAAGGGCCAATTGGTGAAAAAGAGATCAACACTACTAATCACAGGAAAACACACATATAAACCACCACAATGAGCTTCACAGAAGAAAAAATATACATGGTAAACAAGTATATGGAAAAAATGTTCAACATCTCTAGCAATTAGAAAAAAGCAAACTAAAACTATACTGAGATTGCATCTCACTCCAGTCAGATTGGCAATTATCAAAATACAAGTAACAAAAAATGTTGTCAAGGATGCGGCAGAAAAGGTTCACTCACGAATTGTTTGTGGGTCTACAAATTGGTGCAACCACTCTGGAAAGCAATATGGAGATTCCTCAGAAAACTTGGAATGGAACCATGAGTTGAACCAATTATCCCAGTCTTTGGTATATACACAAAGGATTTAAAATCAGCACACTACACTGACACCATCATATCAATGTTTATAGCAACTCAATTTACAATAGCTAAACTGTGGAATCAACCTAGATGTCCTTCAAAAGATGAATGAATAAAGAAAATGTGAGATATATATATATATATATATATATATATATATATATACACACACACACAGTGGAATATTACTCAAACATAAAGAAGAATGAAATTATATCATCTGCCGGTAAATGGATGGAACTGGAGACTGTCATGCTTAGTGAAATAAGCCAGTCCCTAAAAGCCAAAGGCTGAGTGTTCTCTCTAATATGTGGATGCTAACACACAATAAGTGGGCAGAGGAGAGTAGAAGTTCATTGGATTAGACAAAGAGGAATGAAGGCAAAGGGGTGAGAATAGGAAAGAGAATAGAATGAATTGGACATAACTTTCTTATGTTCATGTATGAATACAAGACCAGTGGAACTCCACATCATGTACTCCATGAGAATGGGATACTAATTAAAATTATACTCCATGTATGTATAATATGTCAAAATGTACCCTACTGTCATTTATTTCGAAAAAGAACAAATTTCTTTTTAAAAGTTCCACATATTTAAACACACACACACAAACACACACACAATGAGAGTCCTCATATACTGGGCCCTTCCCTATCAATGGCTCAGAATGTGAGGTCCTCTCTGAGAGCTTCTCCCTGTTACCTGGCTCCCATCCTTCCACGGTCAGCTCTTTCTCTTATTCTAAATCGGAATTTCACATTCATAGAACTATAAAGGCTTTTTCCTTAACTATATAGTCAGTTGCTTTATTTTTATTCTTTGATTCCCTTATAGCATTCTTTTCAGATACATTTTGTACTAATTTTCTCATATCTTCTGATTAACTGCTGCCAGGATATAAGATCTATGAGGACAGAGACTGTATCTCATTTATTTTGGGTCAAAACATCTCTAACGTGAGTTCTGATCCATTGTAGGGGCTAAATATATGTCTGTTATGACTAATTCAGAACTTTATAGTCCATACCAATGAATGGGAAATTGGAATTTCTCCCTTCTGTTCTTATTATTTCATGAGTGATGTGGTTTAATTGTGACTCTGTGTTGGTACACAGGCACATGGAAAGGCTTATGGTCTAGAACAGATTTTCAAGACTGTGGTTTTAGAAGCACACAGATGCTCTCAAAGACCTGAAGCAGTGACCATAGGAAAGGGTAGGACATGGCTTAGCAGGTAAGGATAGCTGGATTTTTTTTTATTATTTTTTTATTTGTTGTTCAAAACATTACAAAGCTCTTGACATATCATATTTCATATATTAGATTCAAGTTGGTTATGAACTCCCAATTTTACCCCAAATACAGATTGCAGAATCACATCGGTTACACATCCACATTTTTACATAATGCCCTATTAGTAACTGTTGTATTCTGCTACCTTTCCTATCCTCTACTATCCCCCCTCCCTTCCCCTCCCATCTTCTCTCTCTACCCCATCTATTGTAATTCATTTCTCTCCTTGTTTATTTTCCCATTCCCCTCACAACCTCTTATATGTAATTTTGTATAACAATGAGGGTCTCTCTCCATTACCATGCAATTTCCCTTTTCTCTCCCTTTCCCTCCCACCTCATGACTCTGTTTAATGTTAATCTTTTCTTCCTGCTCTTCCTCCATGCTCTGTTCTTAGTTGCTCTCATTATATCAAAGAAGACATTTGGTATTTGTTTTTTAGGGATTGGCTAGCTTCACTAAGCATAATCTGCTCTAGTGCCATCCATTTCCCTGCAAATTCTATGATTTTGTCATTTTTTAGTGCTGTGTAATACTGTATGGTGTACAAATGCCACATTTTTTTAATCCATTCATCTATTGAAGGGCATCTGGGTTGGTTCCACAGTCTAGCAATTGTGAATTGTGCTGCTATGAACATCGATGTGGCAGTATTCCTGTAGTACGCTCTTTTAAGGTCTTCAGGGAATAGTCCGAGAAGGGCAATAGCTGGGTCAAATGGTGGTTCCATTCCCAGCTTTCCCAGGAATCTCCATACTGCTTTCCAGATTGGCCGCACCAGTTTGCAGTCCCACCAGCAATGTACAAGGGTACCCTTTCCCCCACATCCTCGCCAGCACTTGTTGTTGCTTGATTTCATAATGGCTGCCAATCTTACTGGAGTGAGATGGTATCTTAGGTTGGTTTTGATTTGCATTTCTCTGACTGCTAGAGATGGTGAGCATTTTTTCATGTACTCGTTGATTGATTGTATGTCCTCTGAGAAGTGTCTGTTCAGGTCCTTGGCCCATTTGTTGATTGAGTTATTTGTTATCTTATTGTCTAATTTTTTGAGTTCTTTGTATACTCTGGATATTTTGAGACCCATCTCTAACAGAGTACTGTCAGATGCCCTGTTTTGTATCTGTAGCTTCCATTCTTTGAAAAATAAAATGGATATACTGCTACCAAAAAAAAAAATCTTAAAATACACAAATCTAGACAAATTGAAGTAGATTATTTTAAAAAATTATCTTCATATGCACATTAATAAATTGAATACTTTAACATCTTCATATGCACGTTAATAAACTGAAATACTTCTGGATAGTCAGCTTTGACTACAATATTGAACAGATTAATAATTAAAAATTTTGACATTTGGAGCTGGATCTATAGCTCAGTGGTAGCACACTTGCCTCACACATGTGAGGTACTGGGTTCGATCCTCAACACTACATAGAAACAAAGATTTTGTGTCCATTTACAACTAAAAAAATAAATAATTTTTAAAAATTTAACATTTATTAGTCAAACTACCCTGTATGTTTTTCAGCCTTAACATGCTTCTGCATGCACAGATGCATACCACACAGGATTTGGTATAAAGTTTGTTAAAATTTTACTATAGCTGATTGCAGATCACACTGAGATTGAAAATAAATTTCCCTTTCCCACTTTTAGTTCTTCCAGCTGGTTACATATGATGCTTCCATAGAGGTTCAGGATCCTATGTTGTCTGATACATTTTATATGCCATTGAGAGAAGTGTTTTATTTATGTATCTGTGAATTTGGGAAGGATCTGATAATTCCATTAGAGAAGAGACCTTAAGAATACTAGAGGTATTTAAAGATGCTCCTTTCTCAAGTTACCATTTACCACTAATACCTTTTTCTTCACCACCACTATGGCAACATTTGACTTAAAAGTGGCTTCCAGCCGTTTAGCATGTCAACATACTTCAGTTCCCACAGGCCATGTTGATGGCCACATTAAACAATAGCACCCCTTTCTGGATCAGAGCTTCATCTTTACTACATTACTTGAACAGGCCTGAAGTAGTTCTTATATTCCGGAGTTGAATGCTGCCCAGCATCTAAGAACTGAAAGTCTCATAAAAGAAAGCACAGAGCTGAAGATCAGAACAAAATATATATCTATAGGCCATAAACTCTATTTCCTTCAAACAGTGTTCTTTAAAAACTCTTCAGTACCATTGATGAAGTCCATTCATGGATGAACAATCAAATAGTTATATCTTGAGGTGTACAAAGTTAAAAAAAATCATAAAGAAAATTTATTTTGAGGAAGATCAATGATGACTGCTTATTGTAAATGTCTTGAAGTTATCAGAAAAGCAGTATTCATTTCAATGGAGGACAAAACTGCAAATTAGGCCCTGGAAAAGTTAAAGAATGATGATCTGCAGAATATAATGGACCACATGACTATGTCCAACTAAAGAGCTATAGATAATGCATGAGACATCAGGCACCGTGGAGAGAAGATGAGGACTGAAATCAAGAAAACGTCTCACAATGGAAATGAATGAGGTGAGTACAAGAAGTTTGATTGAGAGATACCATTGATTGGGTGAGACAAGTAGGAATGCATCAATAGGGCATCCAGCATAATTGGAGGAGCAGAATGTACTGTAAAGGTAATAGAAAAGAAATCCTGGACTCTATCAGAAATGTGCTGAATCACTCACTCTCTGTTCCCATCTCATCAAAGTAGCAGATGGCCAAGAGCTAATGAAGCCAGAAAACATCAATATCTGTTTGCAAGAATTGTTGGTGAATGTCAAGAAGATGCTAAGGATTCTGAGGCTTTTCCGCAAGATTTAATGTTTGGATGTAAAATCATTAGTTATTTCACTATATCAAAGGGGTAGAGAAAAAAAGTCTTTGTTTAAGAACCATAACTCTAGAGGAGCAAAGAGCAACTCCTTTATTCATTATAAATATTCCAATAGGGAAAAATCCCTGTGATAGAAATCAATAGTCCAAGATCAGCCACTAATTATCTGTTTGGCCTTGAGCAAAATACTTAATATTTCTGGCATCAGCATTCTCCTGTACAAAAGAAGGTGTCTAATGATTTTTAAATTGAGCTCTAAAGAACTGGCAGAGATGCAGGGTGCCTCTAAGGCACTGGAGGCAGAAGAGCCACTAGAGGAGAAGACAAAACACTCCCATCTATACTTCTCAAAACCCACACACACTTCTTTCAGGAAGAGTTCTTTACCGAGAGCTCTGCTTTTCTCTGGATAAGATTTCCTTCAAAGAAATGATTCCATTGATGAAAATATATTTGAAAAACAATAAGCTTGATAATCCCTCCTAAGTAATGGATCTTAGATTGAATAATGAAAAGTAAATCATGCTCCAAACCTAACACTGATCTTCTATCATCTAAACACATATCCTTTCACTATCAGGAGAATGTGGCAAAAGAATTCAATTGGAATTATTCCACTATTATTATAATATATTGAGCTATGCTCCTTATAATATAATGACACTAATAGTAAGCTATCCACTGCTAACTAGATCTTAACCATCACAGACAACTTTACTCCAAGAATATATTTTAAGTCTCTTTCTCTTCTTTTCCCTTTCCTCCATATTACACCCAGGACAAATGTCAATACTTACTATTTGTCCTTAGCCTGTCCTTTATTTTCCCAAATCATTGTAACTTTCTGGCTACTCCCAGTTCTAAGTTTCTAGTTTTATCAATTTTTAAAAAGTGATTTTTTTTATTAATACCATTGTCACTTTGCTCAGAATCACCACAAAAATATGCTTTCTAATTTTTTGGAAGCTCTCCAATTTAGGAAAACCCATGCCTGTCATGAATGCTGTTCTCTAAGTGTTTGTAGATTTGGTCCTTTCTGAGTCATGTTCTTACTGCATTTCATCATCTTTTGTGATTGAGAGGTACCTGTGATTAATCTCAGCTAATGACTTGTGAGCAGAAATTATTGAATGTCGTTTTTATTATGAAGCATCTAGTTGCTGGTTAGAAGATTTCCAGAATACTCTCCTGGAAAGATAATTGCAACCAAAAGACCTGACTACAACAATTTTAAAGGAAAAAAAAAATTGTTTATTTGGGGGTTCATTGTTTTGGAGGTCTCAGTTCATAAATGGCTAACTCCATTCTTTGTGGCTTAAGGTGAGACAGAACATCATGAGGGAAGAGTGTGGCAGAGGAAAATCGCTCAGGGATATGGCCAGGAAGCAAAAAGAGATCCCTACTTCCGTATAAACCCCAAGGGCATGCCCCCAATGACCCACCTCCTCCAGCCACACCCCATAGGCCTAGAGTTACCACCCAGTTAATTCCTATTGGGGATTAACACCTGATTAGGTTAAGCCTTTCTTAACCCAATTATTTTGCTTCTAAACTTTCTTTCATTGTCTCACATGTGAGCTTTTAGAGGACGCTTCACATCTAAACCATAACACAAAGTGGCCTTGGATGGCTACAGTGGCAGCTTTAGAACAGCTTTGGCTCTCAAGAAACTCCAATAAACCAAACCAGATAACGTGGATCCAAATTCATGGATTTTCAGCGTGGATAAAAAATATATCTTGGTTCTGTAAACCATAAAAGATTTGTGGATTGGAAATGTTAATGTTGCAAAACCTGGGCTGACCTGAGAAAAGTTGTGTTATGAAGCTAAAGACATTCATCCCTCAAGTGAGCACATTCAGAATGTGGCCTTTTTGCAACCAGAATTTCTTCATCTCCTTTGCAGGCCTCTTCAGTTCATCTTGGACAAGACACAGAATTTCTGATCACCTTTTGGTAAAAACTCCAAGTCTCACATGAGTAATCTAAAATATTATTCTCAAATTTAGTCCAACATGGGTCACACTTCCCCCCTCTCAGCTTTAGCTCACCTCTGGTGTGCCGCAAGATGCAGAAGGCATTTTTATCCTGAAGGGAAGAAAAGGCTCTCTAAGATGCTGTTGACTTGCATTCGTGTCCCCTCATATAACATAGCATCCATCAAAATTAAATGAAGAAATTGATGCTTTAATCCAGTTTGAAACCCAAAACCCAAGAAAAATCTTAAGATAAGATGCCACATTCCTCTTTTATCCAAGTTTGCTTCCAACAAGGGAATAAACCCTGTGTCCTGCAGCCTCTGGTTACAGCACGATGAACTCTCAAAGCCCAGGGTGGTATGGATACTCTTCCTGGGTTCAGCAGAATTGCAATGTTTCAGGTTTCCAGTTTTATCATTTTCCCCCTCACGGCTTTTCATCCCAGCTCTCATGTCTGACAGTTTCATTTCTATAATTCATTAAATATTCAATGATTCATAATAATGATTTCCATGTAATTTTATTGTTCACATTCTGGCATCAACTTCTTGTACCAAATAACAAAAGTCTAAATACCCACTTGAAATAAGAACGTTTCAGTTTCCATTTTCATTGCATTAATATTGTCAAAAGGAGCTTGTTGTAAAAGATTTCCAAATATTACAGAGACTGTCTCACTATTATAACTCTGTGAAAATAGGAATTAGGAAACAAAAAGCCAGGAATGCAGGAAAAATTCAACCAATATCACACTAACTGGAGAGGAAGCTAAGAGAGTGTGAAATCAAAGAATAATCAATTTCCTAAAGGAATCAGGTGCCGCTGCATGTCACTGCAGATTATCTCAAGGGCATGAGAAAGGCAGAGAAGGCTGCAAAAGTTTGAGCAATAGATATACTGAGTAGGAAGTCTGAATTTTTCCACTGGCAAAAACGATTTCTGCCTTGCACCTAACATTTGCAGTGAATTTCTAGATATTGACAGGATTGTGTTGTCAAGGGGAAAAAATAAAAGGATTTGCACTTACTTCCAATGGTGCTTGCTGCATGAGGACTTGATGACCCACATAGTGTCTCCTATGACACATCCACAGGAAAGGTAGTTTATTAACATGTCTTACTCAAATACTCATATCCTTTATTAGTGTTTTTCAGAACTCTAGCTCAGAAACTCAGATTTTTTCCTGTCTTCATTACCTTTAATGTAGCCTAGCATCTGTGGTAGAGTGTCAACATCATTCTCCCTAGTACCCTCACTCTTTTCATGGAATGACAGGCAACCTAAGTGGATCAAATGAATCAAGTTCAAGTCCACTTTCATGTTCTCACCTAAGTAGCTACACACTGTGGAGAGAAGTTGCATACAAAGGAAATAGACTCAGCTGGACCTTAAAGCTCAAGGGCTCCAATGAGACTCTCGGGGTGCCACACCCATGGTTGACAGATCAGGGGTTCCCATTGTCTTAGAACACTTGCCAACATCCTAAATAAGCTCCCAAGCCATGTATCCCATGTTTCTACCTCCACCTCCAGCTCCATCCCATTCTCTCTCTGCATTCTTCTCTGTCCACATTCACATGGGTTTCTTCCCTCCAGGAGACAGCCTATTACTTTGTCTGACCTTGAATTCATAAAAAAAAAAAAAAAAAAAAATCAATTTTGCTCCTTTTATCATGGGGAAGTTCTTGGGACTTTAAACTTGTAAAAGGGCCAAATATGACACTAGCATCTAAAATTCCAAACAAATTTGGTTAGGAAACTGAGGAATTTCTTTTTTTCACAGTTAAAAGAGCTAGGAAATGTAATTTTAATCAGGGCAGAAACGTGCTCAGATGTGTAAAAAGAAGTCTGATAAAAATAGAGAAGTCATTTATTAATATAATAAAATGTACTGCCAGTATTTTGAGAAGGAAAACACTATTATAAAGAAAGCAAATATGGAATTTCTTTCCCAGATGTTTTGAATCTCTCAGACTGCTACTACATATTCAGACCATTAAAACAAATTATCATTGAACCTATTAAATTGTCAATATCTTCTTTTTACTAATTGAATTTTTGTTTTCTTCAGTTCCAAGGATCAAACCTAGGGCTCTACATGTGCTGGGCCTCATCCCAGTCCATAGCTGGCATTTTAAACCTATTTCATCTGTATAAATACTAGCTGAATATTCAGATGCACAAATATGAAGAAAAACAATATTTTTGATGAGTATTCAATGAAAGACATACACCTAGGCTTACCATAGCCACATTTAGTTGTTCCCAAATGACCACTGGCAGTGTGAGTTCCTGTTTACCAGAGCTTCCCTGTGCCCCTGATTCAAGTCACTTGTTATCTATGGAAATTGTTCCATCATCTATTTCTTACAATAGATTTCATGCAACATAGCTATGCTGCCTAATACTGTATTCACAAGCCACGTGTGGCAATTTGAACCTAATTGGAATTAATTTAAATTCCATGCAATTAAAAATCCTGGTCTTCAGTCATACTAGCCACACGTCAAGTGTTCAATTGCCACATGTTCCTAGTGGCTGCCACATTAGACAGGGCAGACACAGGGCATTTCCACTAGGGGAGAAAGTTCTTGGAGGCAGTACCTCCCCACAGCTTTGTCTTTTATACTTTGTATGATCAATCTTCAATATGGAAAAGAAAATTTGAACTTAATGCTTCGGTTAGCTTTTTGTGGATGACAAAAATACCTGACAGGAAAAACTTAGACAAAGAAAATTTTATTTTTACTCATGGTTTCAGAGGTTTGCTCCTTGGTCTGCCCACTTCATTGCTTTGGGTTTAAGGTGAGGCAGAAAATCATGGTAGAAGGGCATGGTGAAGGAATAGTACTTGGCTCATGGTGGCTAGGAAGCAGAAAGAGGGTCAGGGGTCAAATGGAAGGTGAACCCTTCCAGGGCACCCCTCAGTAATCCATCTTGACCTACCAGGTTTTCCCCACACCACCTACAGACACCACTTAGTCCATTTGAACTAGGATAGATTGATTACCTATAGGTTTCATATTCTAATCATTTCACCTTTGTGTGTTCCTGCATCATCACCTTTTCGGAGGGACCTTATATTCCAAACCATAGCATTAGGTTCAGGCAACATAGGCTAAAATAACACCTAAAGGCCTCTTTCATATATGTTGGAATTTCAAGCTATGTTCCAGCTGCTAACTCAGTAATACGAACTGTCAGCTTCCTCCTCTAACAGATACTAATTTAGTTTAGGAAGAAAGCCAAACAATAATAGTAATTGTAATAGTAATAGCGATGATAATTATGGTTAATGTTATGCAAATTGCTGGAAAACTGTTGCTATAAAAAGACTAACTTCATAATGCTGCAAATGTATTTCAACTAAGGGCTTCTGCAAAATTGCAGACCACTTTAATATCTCTTCTGCATCTGTCCTTTCTGTTCTATTCTCTATGAGAGGAGCCTCCTAACTTTCATTTCTTCCCTGTTCCATATTATAAGCATCTAGAAAATGCATGCACTTAGAACTGATGGCAAGAATAGCTAACATTCATTGAGCATGTACTACATACTAGACACCACTGTACGTGCTTGATGCACGTTGGTCCATTTAATTCTCCCAACAGTCAAGGGACAGTGATAATTGGATTAACTCCAATTTTCAAATAAGAAATAAGATATTAAAAATAATAAGCAATGTGCTTATTATTATATAACCAGGGAGAAACAGACCTGAGATCTGAACTTAGGGTAGGGTAGGATATAACATACCACCTTAACCATTATCTCTTCTTCCAGATGCCTGAAGTAAAACTCAAAAAGACTTTGAGATTCTAAAGAAAATGAACATACTCATAAATCAAATTCGATTTTTATGACTGTTTCATGAGTATTGGGTTCTAAAGCTGCTATCTTAGTTTGGGCAGCTATAACAAAGTATCACACACTGGGTAGCATATAAACAACAGAAATTAATTTCTACACTTCAGAAGGCGGAAAGACCAAGATCAGGGTTCCAGTATGCTTGAGTTCTATTTAGGAGCCACTTCTGGGTGGCAGTCTTCCAAGTTCTTACTGTGCCCTCCAGGGCAGAACAAAATGAGAGGGATTTCAGGAGTCCTTTTTATTGGAACATTAATCTTTTTCCACCCTCCATGAGGGCTCCACTCTCATGACATCAACACTTCCCAGGGCCCCACCTCCAAATACCAGAACATCAGGGATTATGCTTTTTACATATGAATTTGGGTGGGGAAAGCAAATATTCAGTTCACTGTAGGAACAAGCCATATATTCCTTTCTTGCTATTACAGTTTGACTTATACATACCAATGCCCATTAAGGTCCTCTCTTCCACCCTCCTTCTGGAAACAGGATTCTGCACTCTAATGATTTCATTTTGTAACTCACAAAACAAATTGGAATACTCCCTGTTCTTGCACATGTGACTCTTTTGCATTTGGATAAATCTTCCAAATGCTTCTTGGCAGAGACAGTTGCCCACCAAATATTTCTACTTTGCTTCTTTAGCAAAGTGTTCTGAGAAGAGAATGTGCTTCCAGAAAATATTGTTTCTACCATCCAGTAGCCCTGTAGCCATCAGGAAGAGCTTTTGCTGGTAGAAGTCAAATAGAGCTGATGTCTATTCCTTTATTTCGGGGGCTAAAGAGCAACTTGCCTTCTCACATCCCTTTACTGATTTGATGAAGATTTCCATAGCAACCCTGAAAGCTGCTTATTAAAGATGGCGGTAACACGGGATGGAAGAACATTGTATCCCTGAATAACTTCCTGGAGAAGAGTCACTTATACTCTTACAATCAACATTCATTTTTCAATTTCAGTTGAGGGGATTGAAACTTGATTTTCTTGAAACTCCTGGGATTTGAGAGGGAGCATATCTAACATTACTTTAATAGATGAGATTATACCAGGATGAATATTGCCATCAGGGAAAGTCAAAGACACATGGTGTTAATGATAAGGCAAGAGGGCAAAGCATCTGATACTGGAGTCAGGAAAGTAATAGGCTCAAGTTATGCAATGGCAATACATTTAGAAAAAATTCATAAAATAGGAAAACAGACACTATCAAGTGTAGCATCTAGAAATGGTCAGATTCTTGTGGATTGGCTTTTTTTTTCTGTATAAGTATTACCAAAATAATAAGAGTCGTGATATCTCTGGCAAGACCTGGCTAGTGTTCACAAAAAGATCAAAAACAACCCAGTCCATAAAACCAGGGCTTGACAAAGTTGGTAATAATAAATACTCTTGAACCTAAGATTTTAAGAAAAATGACAAAAGATTTAAAGTAACAAATGCACAGAAAGACTTCTCAAATGAACAAAAGTACTAAATCCTGACTAAGATTATGTCTTCCCATGTCCTGCTCCAAGTAATCTCAAGAAATATCACAGCTCGAGAAAGGAAAAGAAATAAGCAAGTATTAGAATCACAGGTGTCTTGGAACATGATACTAAGTAGAAGACAATGAATCAGAAGTTTCCTTAATTTTGGAGTACAATATTGCTGAAAAAATCACAAATTCAGAATAAAATGTCTTTGGCAAGTTTCATGCCTCAAACTGCCTTTTCCAATAGTAGGGTGCAGGTAGGAACTTCATTCCCCATTCTGAAGATAAAGGGATTAAGAACTCCAAAGGTGACAATTTTCCCTATTAAGTGGTGACAAGTAGGTGAGCTATAGGACTCTATGACAGTCCATTCACCAAGCCAACTGTCTTCAAAACTTTAAGGCACAGAGATTCAAATGTGGAACACATTAAGGGCAAACTAAAAAAATGCTGAACAACTATATAACCCAATTGAGATTTGGAATGAGGATAACCATTGTAAAAAAAAACCCTCCATATTACACATATAGAGCACAATTTTTCATTTCCAGAAAAATTGTGCTCTATATGTATAATATGAATTGTAATGCATTCTGATTTCATATATAACAAGGTAAAATTTTAAAAAAATGACATCTACCAAAAAAAAAAAAACCCTGCAGATTATTTCTATGTATGTTCCACATATGAAGAACCTGGGTACCATTCTAAACAATAGAAAATAAGGTGGCTCACACTGAATTATTAAAATGTTATAATTAACTTTATGAGTAAGATGAAAATAAGATAAGAGGTATCTCCTGATCAGAGAGAATTTTATTTCTTGTGTCTTTTTAACCATTTGCTATCAGTAACAGCATAATAAGTATATGTTATATATAAAATGTTAACTAATACTAACAATGAGGTTTTTTAAAAGTGCTAAGTGACTTTCAGACAGAATCTATCCATCACAAGGCCTTTCTAAAGGAGGAGAAGAAAATTGTTCTAACTTTAAAGATGAATTATATCACTTTGTAGATTTCTGTCAAATGAAGCATTGAAATAGCATAGACTGAACATAAAGCCAGATGAGGTATTATTTAGAAATGCCCTTCTGAATTATACTTATTCAGTGTGGAAAATGGTATCTATTTCCTAGTAGACTATGTGCTGTTGAAGATAAGAAAGATGTTATTTGAAGTTTGTAAGAAGTAAATTTTGTCATGATAATGAAGGAGTAATGTACGTGGATCAAAATGGCTTAGTAATCACATAATGAAGATAAAAAAGAAATTTGATTATCCTAATTAATGATGATACTACAAAGGTGTCTGGAGAGCAGCATGGTGCATGTGCAAGGTTCATAAATACTATTTGGTTATTTGCAAAACTGCTGCTGATTGTGCTGAAATATTAGAGGGTGTGTTGATATTTTTACAATTTCAGATGAGTTGCCATTTTGGTAGAGAACTGGCTTCAGAGGGAGAGGGAGCCTGTGGACTGCAGGCAGCATAATTGCTCCTGCTGCCTTCTCCTGTATAGCCGGAGTATGACTGTGGATAATGAACATCTGTGAAGGGAGCTGGTTTGAGATAAAACAGTTTAACACCATGACCTTAAAATCATATCATGTGTTAAAAATTGTGTTTTAAAGCCTTCTATGAAATCTAAATTATGCCCCCCAAAAGCTGTAGATTTTAAAATCTACTTGAGCCAATATGGAGTAGAGTGTATTTTTTATACATTAAAAAATGTGATGATGAAGCAAACCAACACTGAGGATAAAGAAATAACTGTCTGTAAAAGATCAGGTGGCGTTTTTCATTCTTGCTGTTTTGCCAGAGTGCAGGTGTTAACAGATACCACAGGACAGTGGAGGTTTCACAAAGCTGTAGGACCTGGTCTTGTAGGTTGAGTTTCCTGAGATGGAGATTGGCTTGTGGTATGTTCACTAGGGTGTGCTCTGCAGGGCCTCTGGGTCACCACTCTGGAAGTGAAATGGGAAGAGAGCGAGCCTAGGCAATGGGAGGAATTGTGGTGCATCTCAACTGCAGCCTCAGCAGAACCTTCGAGGACACTGCTGGGTGGCCTGTCACCCCTGCATCAGCAAGCCCTCATTGCAAACTGTCCAAGAAAACCAGCTTTCCTTATACAGCCCATTCTTATAAGAGGCCAAAATATGAACCTCATTTCTGGTGGCAGTCTCTGCAGCTGGAAGGATAAACCCTTAGAGCACCCTCTACAACCAGCAGCTATGAAGTGATACTTATAAAAGGTGGTTTTGAGCACTGTGGCCAGGAAGAGGTAGAAACTGACCTTTCTAATGGAAACTGAAAGTGCTGCATAAAACACATAACTTAAAAAAATTTTTATTGCACCCCATGTTTGGCAAGGCCAAATGAGAATTGTGTAGAGGTCAACATTGAGCAAAAGCAGTCAGAAAAAGATGAGTAAAGCTCTGAAGTTTGCTTTTTATCCTGAAGACACCTTTCAAATACAAGTGAACTTAAACTTTGCTTTTTTAATTTTTTTAAGTTTTGAGAGATACTAGAAATAGGAGATAAGGGCTGGGATTGTGGCTCAACGGTACAACGCTGGCCTACCACGTGCAAGGTCCTGGGTTCAATCCTCAGCACAACATAAAAATAAATAAATGAATGAATAAATAAATAAATAATTAAATAAATGTATTGTGTCCAACTACAACTAAAAAATAAATATTAAAAAAAGAAATAGGAGATAATGTGAAATGGGCTGTACACCTTATGTGAAATTAGATGTACACCTTATGCTACAGTGGAATTCCAATGGCCACATCTAAACATCATGGTAAACTAGCAGTTAACAGAGTCTGAAAAAAAAAAAAACTGAAAGAAAATTATCTAATCATATTTGATAATTGGGCCAAGGGGAAACTATCCTACCCTGAAAACTCTTCTCCTGCCAGATCCTCATCTGGACATGCAACCCACTTTCCTAGCACCTGGGTGGTCCATTCAGAACCTTATCAGGGAACTGATAATTGGCAGTATGCCCAGTGAATTTGCAGAGTCAAATGCAAAATTTCTCTTTAAGATCCCACAACAATTCCTCACAAACAAGTTTTTGTGAAATATAAGTTCACATTTCATAATCACAATAATCAAATAAAGACTGAACTATGAACAAGAGCCAGTAGAAAAAAAATAAGCAAGATCAAAGACAATAAACCTTCAAATATTATATTAATCAGGCCAGGATGTAAAATAGTATATTTTTTTATAAAAATAAGATTTTAAGGTGAGAAAGTTCAAGGAAAAATATCATCCAAGAGATTTGAAAAAAAAATAAGACATGAAATAGAATATATACAAAGTGAAAACATAATAGGTGGAAAAAATCAGTGAATAAATTTAATCACAGATTAAACATATTTGAATACAAAGTATTCCAGCTGCAAGAAAATGTTAAACACATTATCTGAAATCCAGCACAGTAGGTAAACTTTTGAAAATACTAAAGAGAAGCTAAAAGGCAAAGATTGAAATCTGAATGGAATGTATGGAACTGGAGTGCTGGATGAGAGACAAAATACAGAAAATAAACTGTAAAATGCCGATATTTGGGAGTATATGGATATATGAACTGATTACAAATATAATTTTCAAATTCAAGAATCACAAAGAATCTCAACTAAGAGTTGCCAAAAAAAAATATCAATACATCATAGACAAACTAAAGGATACCAAAACTAAAGTATCATAAAACAGATAGATGGTGAGATATCTACAAATGAATTATATTAGGACTGTCTATGACTTTCAACAACAGAAGCCAGGACCCAGCGAGTATGATCAATATATTAAGACAAAAATCAATGTCAATTTAGTAAAATGACCAGAGAAAATGTGTTTCAACAGGGAGGACAAATAAAAGCTTCCTGGAAAATGAAGCAGAGTGGTTTTGCCATCACCAGATCCTAAGTAAGAGAGTTTCTAAGACAGATGTTTCTGGAAGTAGGAAAATGGAAATCGCAGACAGTAAATGTGGGGAGCAGGAAGTATTGAGGAGAAAAGAGAGTCATAGTGTGGAACATTGGGACATTGTGTGAGTGTTTTTTAGTTGGCAAAAGTCTCTGGAATAGGAACTAAAGACATCCCCTACTAATAATTTGCTAGTTTGGAAGATTTGTGGGTGATAGAAGTCTTTTTCAATTTATTTTATCAAATTCTAAATTCAAATATGCCTATGAAATGAATAAAATGAAACTAGAAAAGTGTTTGCCACCAAAGTAATGTAGGAAAATGAGGAGCAAAAACTTTGTATAAAAACTCAATTGAAGTGCAGAAAGAATTAAAGAAAAACAACTGGGAAGTGCTGACACCACATACATAATAAAGCTGGGAAGACAAAGTCTGGGCTTTGGCTGTGGGGGACAGTGCTCATGCAGGCAGGCAGCAAGGAGACCATGGGAGTGTGAGAAGGTAGGCAGTCAAAGCCTGGAGCAGGCATCCCGGAGGGGCCCAGCAAGGTTGTGGCCACTTATCACCTTAATTTCAAGGTCAAAGCCTTTCTGAAGGCTGACAGAGCTCTCAGAAGTTAAGCGTCTCAACTCCTCATAACATAACAGTTTTTGACTTGTATGCTTCTAACCTAGCCTTGGAACAGATAAATCTATAAGTGACAAGACAATTATGCTTAATTACATGAAATCTGAGATGTACAATGTTTTTGACCCACCAAAACAGTAATTACATGTGGTTCACTTAATATAAATAGATGTAGGCAAGTCTAATGTCATCAACTATAAAAACTCATTTTCCTATAATCAGTACAGGTACAGACTGTACTTCTACACTTTACACATTGAATATATATTTAAAATTAATTTGCTTCTACTTAGTAATTAACAAAATAATCTGGAAAAAACTATGCAAATATTTTTTTTTAAATTGGCACATTGAAGTAAAAGCATTTCCAGTATAAAATGTTGATTTGTAAGCATTTGAAAACAGGAAAAAATAATTAATTAATTAATAGACAATTACTTGGAGATATTATTCTGACATACAATTTTGACTTCAAAATTCAGATTATAGGAGCATGATTAGAAAAGTTACAATGAAAATATAAACAAATGTAGTGTCATCCTGCTATATCAGTGGATGGATGGATGGACAGATGCATGGATGGATGGATTCCTAAGTCCATTAAGTAATTATTGCAGTAGAGGTGTAAGAAAGATTCCTAAATTAATAAGTTTCTGGACTAATAAAAGACATTTTAAATATAAGTAAGTGTGGTAAATTCTGTAAAGTAATATAAACAAGAACAAGACATGGCAGAGAATAGGTCAACCAATTAGGGAAATTATGGCAGCTTCTTGGAGGTGGGCTTTGGGATACTACTTAGAGGAAGAAATATTCTTTGGCTTGAAACTGTTCCATTAGTTCCTTAAAGGCATCCTGGCCACAGACTCTATGAGGGTACCATGCATTGACTAGTGTTACTCTCCTCTCTGACTTGCTCACACTTCTTTTGGGCTGTGTGAGAGCTTGCACAACTTTTAATAAACAATAGGGTGCTATGTTCCTGTGACCTCATTCCCACCCACCAGGTCCCTCTGGGCAGAGACACCAAACCATTTACCAGCTGAGATATCATTTATAGACCCATGTGACCCCTAATCAGTCATGATATGTCCAGGGTCATAGAAAAACAGACTGGGAACACCCATGAGTGCCAGTGGGAACTAACATATTATAGGTAAATAAGCCTGTATGTGAGTGTAGTGCCAAATATGTAACCCAGGGCCTCACCCACACTAGATAAACCCAGTACCACTGAGCTACACCCTCAGCCCATTTACTTTTACTGTTTTCACTTATCATCTTCCTCAGCCGTTTGGTGGCTCAAAGATTACAAACTTTAGGCAGTTTTCTTTTATTCATTTTTATATCTTGCTATGTGGTCTTGGTGGCCTTCATTTCCCACATTGGCTCCCATGTGTCAGGTGGCATCTTACATTTTGAGTGAACAAGTAGCCCTGAGGCATCTCCTACCTTCAGGACAGTGGACACTTCCCTGACCCACAGATTGCATGCAAAGGAAAACTCTCTTTCTCTGTGTGTCTCACCAGCATTTGTGCAATAGCTGGTGTGAACTCTGATTCATATGTGAGTTAAATAAATAGTTGAGATTATACTATGGGGCATGCTTATTTAGGGACATTTTGATTATGTCAATTCATTTAAAAATACCTATAAAACATAGCTCAGAAGAGAAAAAAATGAAAAATAAAGTAACACAAAAGGCTGCTACAAGACTGAAATAGAAGGATCATAGGCTTAAAATCTGCACAACCATAAAAAAAAAGAACTACTATAAAAAAGTATACTATATAGGCATCCCTGGTCTTTCAAAGTTACAAAATTATGGGAAATTCTCATAAGAAGCTAGAGGAAGCAGAAGAGAAAGGGCAAGAGAGAAGTAAAGAAAAAGAAACGTCATACCATATATTACTTAATATTTTAGTAATACTTAATATTTTGATTATGTTTGGGAACATTACCCAATGTGAATTATTTCAGGGATTTTGAGATGTTTGGGAGTTGGTATCTTGAAAAGTCAACATGTTCTTGCTTAGGACTCCCAGAAAGCAAAAGACATTTGGAAGTAAGTCAAGAAGAGCTAACAGGCTAAGAGGTTAAGAAACAGGAACAGACAGAAGGTCCTTCTCCACAAAATCTCTAATGCAAAAATGCCTGAGAGGAGTTACCATATGCACAAAGCCACAGTTTAAAATCCCCTGAACCTTCAGGTTTTCATTACTGTTGTAATTCCTAACATCCAATTCTGTTTGCTCTTATCTTCTCATAGGGTTCCAAAGTCCAATACTTCAGCTTATTTGCAGCTGTTCCTTGACCAAATATTAAAAAAAAAAAAAAACAGGACTCTTTTATAAGGCTGTGGTTCACTTAATATAAATAGATGTAGACAAGTCTAATGTCATGAAAGACAGAAGGAGTCAAAGAGAAAGCCAACCCTGTAGATGGGCAGATTTCAGATAGACCTTTGCCATGGCTCTCCAGCCTCCTTGAGAGCCTTGGAATGAGAAGCTGACCTGGGAGCTTTTAATGGAAACAGGGGCAGTGTTACTCACTGCAGAGATGGAGCCCAGGCATACTTCCTAAGAGCTCTGTAAAAATGAGGCAGCCTCGTCTAACTCTTTCAAAATTTTGACACCAGGAAAGCCATGGAGGAAGGACCCACTTTTACACATCCAAAATATAAGTGACTGCTTACATTTCATGATTGTTAATAACCATAAAATTTTTACCAGGTAAAATTACAAATTGTTAGCTTTTTAACACCCCCCAACACACAACAGAAACATACTCCTGGTGTTTTCTTGCCTTTTAATTGAAAATAAAACAAGATATTCCTTTAGGTGTTGTTGCAAGGGCAAACTGAGATGATTAATTTAAGGGTAATCATTAGAATTCTTTAAAGCTTAAACAATTCTTAGCAGTTTTGAGGTTTGATGTCACCAAACGCCAAGCTAGTTAATTTAACATACTAAATATTATTATGCTAACAATAGTTTAGTCCATTAAAGTAACTTTAAATTTAACATTTATCAAACCTCAGAATTTGTGTATATTACAATAGATGAGTTAGATATGTCAATGTTGCATAGAGTATTTTTACTCTGTTTTACTGTAGAGAAAATTATTTCTATTGGAGACTTTTAATTAACTCCTTTTTATTTGGTAACATGAGATTAGAGAAAGAAGAAAATAGTCCCCGAATTCTAATAAATTTGAAATTCAACCCAATCTCTCAAGCAGTATTAGGTGTCTCTACACAACAATCTGAACAGTTGTTCTCCTAATTCTTCTTGAAAATCTGCAGTGACAAAGAAAATTCACCAATTTGCTGAATGCTTATTATTTGTTGGGTAACTATATTCTTGAGAAGGTTCTTTTTTATTGAACCATAATCTACTTTTCATAATGATCACCATATGTCATAGTGCTTCCTGCCATAGCCTGAAACAATAGATGTGTCTCTTTCATAAATCACATTTCACATATTTGCCTTTTTATCTTCATGTTCAAGACTCCTGTGTTTGGCAATTCTTCACTTAAGCCAATTGTTTTGAAGAATAATTTACATACATTAAAGTTTACATATTGTCAGTGGGCAATTTTATTAGCTTTGACAAAAGTATAAGTAACTACCACTACAATAAAGATGTAGAGGAGGTCATTCCGCCAAATTTCATTGGCCCTTGGTAGCCAATATTTCCCTTTCCTGGAATTTCCTGAAGCATGAATTTCTCTTCTGATTACAGTTTTGCAATTTTCATAACGCTATATAAACAAAATCATACTGTATATAGATATTTCTTTTAAAAATCATTTTAAAAGGAACGGTCACTTTATGGAGGCATAGTTAACATAAAGTCATCACACACTGATAAGTGTGCAATTTTAAGATAGGCAAATGCATATATGTTACCAACTCTGTACTCAAGATATAAATATGGCTCCATCCACCCCAAACTTCCCCACTTCCCAATTCTTTGTGACCAGCCCCTCCTCCTAAAGTAGCCATTAGCAACAAATGACTTTTTCTCTTCCTACAGTTCTGTTTTTTTCCAAATGTTCTATAAATGGAATCATGTATGAGGATGTGATTTACTATATGCTTAAAACACACACTTTTATGATCACGACTAATTTGTCTCTAATGTATCCTAATGTATGGATGTACTAGGGATTGTCTATCCATCAGTAGTACCAGGCATCTGGATTGTTGCCAGTTATGTTTATAAATAAAACTACTATAAGCACGTGTATGTATGTTCTATGCAAACATACTTTATTATTAATCTTAGACAAATATTTAAGTATAAGAACTGCTGAGTGTTATGGTAGATGTGTGGTTAATTACACAAGACATCCCAAACTACCTTCCAAAAAGAGTATTCTGTCTGGTATTTTCATCAGCAATGTATGTGTATATGTGTATCCAGTTTCTGCAAATCCTCACCAGCATTTAGTAGAGTCAGTGTTTGTTTCCTGTGGTTTTCTTTTTTGGCCATTCCATCAGGAGTTTAATGCTATCTCACCATGGTAATGATTTACATTTCTGTAATGAGTATTTATGAGACTATTTTTACAAACTTATTTGCCATGTTTATATCACTTTTGGTAAAATAGTTCTTCAAATCTTGTACCCATTCTTACTGGATCATTTATTTTCTAACTACTGAGTTTTAGCATACTTTATATTCTGAATATATTCTGAATATGACTCCTTTATTAGATAAGTGCTTTTCAAATGTTACTTCCCAACCTAGACTGAATTTTCACTCTTACTGAAAGTGAAAACGTTCTTAATTTTAATAAATATGATTTCCTAGTAATATTCTTTTATGGATCATGCTTTAATATCATTCCTAAGAAATCTTCACCTAAACTACAGACTAAAATACCTTTTCCTGAATTTTATTCAAGTTAATTTTGTACATTTTTGTTTTCATTATGTCTTGAATGACTTTGATTAAATATTATGTCTAGTGAGAAGTGGATTATGATGATTAATTTTACATGACAATTTAACAGATTATAGAGTATGCACATACTTGGTCAAACCATTTTTCTGGGTGTTTACACATGTATGATTTTCACCTTCTAATGGGAAGATTAGGCAGACTATTCTCCATCATAATGTGGGTAGGCCTCATGCAATCAGTTGAGGGCCTTATTAGAAAAAAAGACTGACCCTCCCCAGAGGGCTATGAAATTCTCTGTCAGACTGTGCTGGGACTTCATCTATACCATCCACTCTCCTGGGTTCTCAGGCCCATTCATTAGTCCACAATGTAGATTTGGTATTGCCAGCTCCCATAATCTTGTGAGACTATTCATTACAAAAATTGTCTTTGTATAGACATAAACACATTCTAGTGTTCTTTTCTTTCTTCTTCTTCTTCTTTTTTTTTTTTTTTTTTGGAACACTCTGAATAATACAATTGGGAAAATTAATTGCTGTTTGTTATGGTATGTAAATGTCCAGCATGTGAATGTCTACTTATCCTGTGTCTTTTGTTGTGAAGGTTATATATTTTTAACATTGGCTTATGTTTCAGTAATCAACTAACCCTAATAGCTATATCTATTTACAGTTTGGCTATTTTGTCGATGGACCTATATGTCCTTCTAGGAATTTCCACTGACTTGATTAATGTTGACATTTTTGTAAGTTATAAAATTATAGTGTTAAGTCATCCAATGTTTTTTTCTTTGAAATTAATTTTACAAGTATAGTTTTTCACCTATCTTTATAAGTTATTAATAGATTGCCAATTTTCATGAAAAATTTCATGGGAATTTTTATTATTGAAATCATATTTAATCTATTGATTGATTTCAGCGAAATTTTCATTGTAAAATAACAGTGTTTAGATCATCTTAATTTCTTTAAGGTTTTTCTACTTTATCAATCAGTCCTGCTTATATTTTGTAATATTTATTACAAACCAATAAAAAATAAATAAATGCTTGTATTGTAAATGGTATTTTGCTTCAATTTTGATTCCACAATATTTCTAATGTATAGAAATGCAATTAAACTTTAGTTTACTTTGTATTAAGTTACTGTACAAAATTTAATTAATGTTTCTAAGATCATTTTTTATAAATTCTTCAGGAGCACAGAAAACCATGTTGTCTAATAAATTAAAGACCTTTTTAATTTCTCCTTTCCAATTTTTTATGAATTTCATTTGATTTTATTGTCTTATTTTACTGGCTAGGGCCTCCAACACTATAACAAATAGGGTTAATGAAAGAAGACATTCTTGCTTTTTTTCTAAATCTTAGAGGGCAAAACCCAGGAGGAGCTCATTTACCAGGAATGAAGTTAAAGAGGTTCATCTGGAAACATCTTTCTTGTGGTAAAAGAGCTAGTAGCTTGTTTCTATCACAAATAAATGTTGAATTTTCTCAAATGCTTTATTGGCATCATTTCAGATAATTATATAATCATTTTTGTTTAGTCCATTGATATGACTAAAGATGTATATATTGATTGATTTTCAAATGTTTCCAAAGACCTGCATTCCAGGAAAAATCACAATTTGGTCACAATGTATAATTCTGTTTTATATATTGCTGCTAAGATATTATTGTATTTTAATAAATGTTTTATTTATATTTATGTGTCAAGCAATTTTATTTTTTACAATTTTCCATTTAGTTTTGCAAATGCAATCCTAGAGTCATAAGCTAAATAGGAAAATCTTCCCTCCCACTTTTTAGAAATGCTTGAATAAATTTTATAAAATACTTTATATAATCATATATAAAACATATGAACCTAGAATTTTCTTTGTTATAAATTGTAAAGCATGATTAAATATATTTAGTAGTGAATTATTTAAATAATCTCTTTATCTTTGAGATGACTTCCATAATAACTGTCTTTCAAAGAACTTAGCTAATTTCTTCTAAATTGTCAGACATATGGTTGATGTAATATCATCAATGGATCTTTTTACTATCTCTAAATTCTGTAAGTAACAACCTTTCTTTCATTCACAATATTTATAATTCATGCATTATTTTCTTTTTTCTATGTCTGAGTAGGCATTTGACAATATTATTTATCATTTATAAATAACTTTTTTGATTTTTACTGATTTCCTCCTTTTTATTACTGTTTAGTTTTATTGATCATGCATCTTTTTGACTTCACTCTATTTTCTTTAACTTTTTTTCCTCTTTGTTTTCTAGTTTCTTGATATAATTGCCTAGGCCAATGATTTGAGTTTCCTTTGTAATGTAAGTATTTAATGCTAATCCTTTTCCTCCTACTGTGTATTATGTTCAATTTTAAATGTTTCCCAAATTTTCAAGTGATCTCTGATACACATGTTATTTAGAAATATGCTAATTAATTCACAAATATTTGGTAATTTTTATACTTTACTGTGAATGTTTTTAAACTTATTTATGTGTGTGTATATATATGTATATACATATACATACATATATATGTATATACATATATATATATATATAATTTTTTCTTTAGACAGTTTTTCTATAAAAGACAAGTATTTTAGGCTAAGTGAGTAGTGGGTTGAATAGTAATCCCCCAAATGATATGCTATGTCCCAATCTGTGGGAACTGTGGCTATGATCATATTTGGGTAAAATGTCATTGTAGTTCTAATTACGCTAATAATTTAAAGATGAGATAATCCTGGGTTAGACTGGGTCCCAAATACAATAACAGAAGCCCTCATGAAAGAAAGGCAGAAGACTATTTGAGAGGCAGAATCATACAAGGAAGGCCAGACAAAGATGGTAGATTGGAAAAATATGGCCGCACACTGAGGAACATCTGGAATTTCCAGTCACTGGGAGAGGCAAGGAAGGGCTCACCCTCACAGCTTCGAAAGGAGCAGGGTTCTGCCAACAGCTTGATTTCAGATTTCTGAACTTTAGAACTAAATGGTTGTTGAGAATAAATGGTTGTTGCTTTAAGCCACAAGCATGTGGTATATGTTACATCAGCCCCTAGGAAACAGAAGCCCCTTGGCATGAATGGTTTCCACTGGGGCATCGGCTACTTTTCATTCTTATTGTCCCCCTCCTTCATCTTCATCTTCACCTTCATCAACATCTTTTTTCCTCTATTTTTTCTTCTCCAACTTTAAAGTATAAATTAAACCAAAATTAATAATTTTTATTTGGAGTATATAAAATAGGTTATAGTCTGAGATTTGGTCTCTAGGTCATGATTTGATATATTATTCAGTAATCATTTGGATAAATTATAAAAAATGTGCTGTTTATGTGTGTGTGTGTGTGTGTGTATTTGTCATTCTTCACATTTCTAGACCTTTAACTTTCATTGTGTCAATCTAGTTTATCTTAGGTATCATGTTCCTTCTGCCTGTAAAACTTCCTTAACTTTTTATATGGCCCTGGTATGTTCCAATGGATTATTTCAGATTTTCTTCATCTCAGAACAGCTTTATTTCATCATCATATTTGAAAAACAATTTTAAAGGTATAGAATTTCAGCTTAATAGTTTCTTTATTGGTCCTTTAATGATGTTATTCCATTATCTTCTAGATTACATAACTTGTGGTGAGAAGTCTATTATAATTCTTATTATAATCTACTCTTGTTAATTGTGTATTTCAATTCTATGTAAAATATTTTCTTTGTTTTTTTAAGGGGGGGACATGCCTGGCTACTTCCTAGAAGTTGTCTTTATCGCAATTTTTCAGTGGTTTGAATGTCATGTATATGCGTGTGTGTGTGAATGTTGTGTTTATTTTGGTTTGGCCAAATTTCTTAATGTCTTTAATTAATTTTGGAAAATCAAGAGTCATTGAAACTCAAATACATCTTGCTCTACTTTTTCACATTATTTCATTATTTTACTTTTTCCATTTGACGATTTTATGTCTACTTTGGTTCACCTTATACTACATTACAGTCCTGGGATGCTTAGTTCATCCTCTGACTCTTAATTGTTTGCTTTTCTTAGTTTGGATGATCTTTATTGGCCTATTGCTTTTGTTTGTTTGTTTGTTTTTACTTCTACTGATGAGTTCATTGAAAGAATTCCTCATCTTCCACATGGGTTTTTCACCATTCTTTTCATTGAATTTGTGCTTAAATTGTCCATTGTCTAATGACATCTTCCAATTGTGTATGTTGTTCATTATTTTCACAGTAAAATTTCAACACATTCATATGGTTATTTTTTAATTCCAATAAAATTTTTGCAGTAGTTAAATACATTCTAAATCTTATTTTGTGAATTTTTTGTCCCTTTTTTTAGTTCTTCAATCTGTTTTAGAATTTTGTTTTGCATACTTGACATCACATGTAGCTCAATAGAATCTGTGATACATAGTATTTATTTGTGATAAATAGCACTTGTGCTTGGAAATGGCTACACTCTTTATTCTGTCAAGTCATTACTGTGAGGTAAACTTGGTCTAAGTTGCAGTTGGGCTTGAATTTTCTTAGTTATTTCCAGTGAGCCGCCCATTTCAAATTTCTATCATCATGATTTTTATGTAAGTGCCAATTCTGGAGTACAAGGGAGAATTTTCTTTTCTTTATTGGAAAATTATTTTATTCAAATAGAATATCTAGTGCAGATCTAGATAGAATTTTCTTAGTATTGTTGTTATTGTTTGTTCCACTTTTGCTTTCAGTTCTTCTCTGCATGACTATTTTATCACACAGGAGACTTCTCTACTTTATTGCTCTTTCTCTATCAGTATAAAGTATTGTGGGTTAGTGCTTGCTCAGCTGGCATGGGGTGGCAGTACTGTTCTCTGCCTTTTCCTTATGCAGTTTTATTTTTAATCAGGCTATGAATCTGACTCTCATGCATGAATCTTTCTCAGTGCTTTGGTCTACCTTATCACGATAGTCCAACAGTACGTGGTGCCTGTGCTGAGTCTTTTCAAAGACAGTTCTCCCCCCATGGCACTTCACCTCTCATGGTATTTGTGTTTAGCAGCTTTCTGTTACAGTAGCAGCTGAGATAAACAACTTAACCAAGGGGAAGATTTATTTTGACTCACAATTTTGAAGGTTTCAGTCCATGACTGATTGTGCTAGTGTAGGTCCGTGGGAGCTCAATGTATCATGGCAAGAATATACAATGGAGGAGACCCACTACACCAGTAGCGAGAGATAGAGAGGAAGAGGCTGGGTGGCCACACCCCCTTCAGATGTGTTCTCCCAGTGACCTGATTGCTGCCCACCAGATCCTACCACCTTAAGGGTCAACCAACTTTAAATAACAGCATAGACTGAAGACTAGGTCTTTAACACATAGGCCTTTAGGGACATTTGAGATCCAAACTATAGCAGTACTGCATCAGGATCCTTTGGTCAGGATGTTTTTCAGACCCTTATCTTGGATGGAGAATATTGATATATATATATTTCCATACTAATAAGGTGTCCTTACCTGTGCACTGAGAGCCTCAAAGTTCATAGCTCCCTGCTACTCCTGTCAGGGGCCTAAAAATACCTTGCTCAACAAGGTGGATAGATGCCTGGGAAGAGTGCTTTGTACCTGCCTTGTATTTCACACCCCTTTTCTGCATCTGCACCATCAAGACACTGTATCCAAATCACTAGTCTACTTACTCCCAGTTACCTTTGTGAATTCCTAGTATTGTCTGTTTAAACAAATCTTCAAGTAATTGCAAACTTACCTTTGCCTGACACTCCCAGAGTTCCATACCATCACAGTGGCCCATGTTGGACATGTAACTTGAGCTGTCTCCTGTATGTCCTCCCACTCTTTGTATGGCGGCTTGCTTCTCCCATAGGTGCACATCCTCATCTTTTTGAGGAGCTTGTCTCTTCCTGGAATGAAAGCTTACTTGGTTTTATTGAGTATGGGACTCTCTGATAATTAAAAACAATTTATATTTTTGGATTTTATCTAATTAGTTTGAAGGCAACACTCATTCCAGTTAATATTCTTAACAGAGTCAAAAATTCCCACAAATCCTCATATGATTTGATTGAGAGATCTATCACCATATTTGACAAACTTCTCTATACATATGCAAATTTTCCACTTTTTTTGCTTCATACATACTAACTATGACTGTACTCCTCCAGTACATGACCATGCTGTCTTCCATTATGTTAAATCTTAAAAATACAATGGTTTTTTGATCATGATGTAAAATTCGGGGTCAACAAAGACAGATACAATAATCTTAGAAAATATTGAGCAAAACATGTCTTTTCCTGTGTCTTCTTTTAAATTTATTACAATGGTATTGTGAGAAGAATTTTGTTTGCAAATAACATAAAACTGTACCATTCATATTTGATAAAATTTCCTGTTATTTTCCTTTTATGTTTTACATAGCATGGTGAAAGATAAATGTTCAGTGAAATCTTACAAATTTTCTGGTCCCAGATTTCTTTAGGTTCCTTTAAACTATTTCAGGAAACTGAAAAGTCATGACCATTGAAATAGAAAAAAAAAAAAAAAAACAGTTCCTACTTCTAGTGACCAAATAAATTTCTGATTTAAAAATTCACTTGTTTCATACTAACATTCTTTGTTTAACATATTTGGGTTCATGTCCTTGCATTGACCTCTATAAAGTCTTCCAATCATCTCTAGAATTACTTATTTGATGGGGAAAATAAATACTCCCACTTACATCCTCCAGATATAATGTAAGGATAAATGCATACAAGTACCACCATGTACTACTAACATTTTATTTCAAGCCCTTATTATCAATTCCTAGATTTTTATAAGAGCCTACCAGAAAGGAAAGGGGAGGGAGAGAGGGAAAGAGAGTGGAAAGATTGTAGAGACAGAGAGGGAAAGAAAAGAGAGTACTGTTATGGTCAGGAAGTGAGGTGTCCCCGAAAATCTCATATGTGAGACAGTGAAAGAAGGTTTAGAAAAGAAATGACTGGGTCATGAGAGTCTTAACACAGTCAGTGCATTAATCCTCTTATGGGATTTAACTGAGTAGTAACTGAAGGTGGGTAGGGTGTGGCTGGAGGAGGTGGGTCATTGGGGTTGTCCCTTAGAGTATTTAGTGAGCTGAGCTTAGTCCCCTTCTGTCTCTTCTTCCTGATCATCATGTGAGCTGCTTCCCTCTGCCACACTCTTCCTCATGATATTCTGACTCACCTCAAGTCCCGAGGAATGGAGCCTGCTCTCTGTAGACTGAGACCTCTGAGCCCTCAAATAAATGTTTCCTTCTGTATAATTGTCCTCTTCATATACTTTAGTCATCATTTAGTCATCTTTTAGCAGCAAAAAGCTGACTAAAACAGGTACCAATATTCCATTTACAGCCTTTCAGTGGCTTTTCCTATACACATAATAAAATATATTTAAATATATTCTTAATGGAATTGTATACAGAGTTCCTATAATCTGAGTTCTGCAGGAATATGTTGCTGTCAAATATTCTGTTTTATTATTCTAATGTCAGTATTAACTTACGTAGATATTTTGCCTTTGGTTTGGCTAATGAATGGATAATCTAAAAAAAAAATGTTCATAATACTTCCTTCTCAAATTCTCTAATACAATAAGTCAAAACCCCACCTTTCATCTCTTTTCTATGCCTTCACATTTTAAAATGGCTAGAAATGCCAGAATTTTTTTTCTTTTCAGACATGAAGTACCTTGTCTTATATATTTCCTCTACTTAAATTTTTATGAAGAATTATTTTATTAATACCATCTTTTTGTGGATGTAGAATGTCAAGTACATCATAAGGAATTTTCACCAATGGTTGGAGAAAATTTGAACACAACATATATACGAATATTAGTGTGCAATATCAATAACTCTGTGGATTAGTGATTTTAGTGGGTTAAGCCTTGACACAATGTCTTTGAAATGTTTTAGGATGAGTGGCTATTTAATCTGTGTTTGCCTATTGCTAAGGAAGGATATTTAGTGTAATCATTCTTTATAACTTCATGGGATCATTGCCATGATCCTTCTGTGTTATTGGCCATGTAACTTGGTTTCTCACTTTGCTCTAGATTTTATTCAATAAGAATGACATGTGAATTGATCAAATGTGTAACAAATTTGTGTAACAAATAGTGTCATATATGTTTCTTTTTTTTTTTCCTAATTGATAACCATGTCCCATAGTCTAACCACAATGCTCAGCTAGCAGGAAGTCCCTAATTTCTTTCTGCAAGGATATTGATATACTTCAAGGAGTTAAAATGAATGATAGATTTGATGATAATTACACATTGATTTTTGACAGCAAAATTACCCATGAATTTATATCAATGGCTTTTTTTGGCTGTGTGTTTGTATATGTGCTCTGTATATGGTGGGGAGTATGTCCTATTATTACCCCCATATTTCAGAAAAAAAGATAAGTTCAGACAACATGCCCTAGGTCAAATATCTGTAAGCTTCAGAGCTGTGGTACATTTCCATAAAGCCTGCTTATGACTTCACATCCTTAAACAGCGAGATACACTCTTTTTATTTTACCTATAAATACATGCATTGTCTTATTATTACATGTAAATATTCTCATTGAACTGTAGCATAATTTCTATTCACATACATTTTATGTACTTCATAAAAGATGAGAGAATATTCAACTTATTACATTGCATATAACTGTCAATTTAATTATCTCTTTGCCCCAAGAATCTTAAAAGTATTCAAGACAAAGACTTTATAATTATTGTTACAGCCCCCAAACCCATAATAACACCTGGCCCAAAGTAATAGAAAAATAACACTTTGAAGAATGGACTAATACCAAGACTTTTTGTGCATTTTGAACTTAAGCAAAAAAATAGTCATTGATACAGTGTCAAAAGACTTAAAAGGATGTCATGCTTGCAGACCTGGAGACCACGGCCAGTAATTTTAAGGCTTTGTGTTGCCGGTAGGAATGCTCTGCTTGGGATGTTTCTGCCACCTTTTTCACTTGACAGAACCTGACAAATTTTGCCTCCCCTTGAAGGCTTTCTGGCCATTCACATCTCCTGTTTGGCATAGATCACATGTGTCTTTTCCCCAGGGGGACAAATAACTATTTCCACAGAAAAATCTCAAATTGTGTTATAAAATGACCCATATTTATTACAGCTGGATAACCATGTTTGTTTCCCTAATGTTCTGTAACGTCTTTGAGATTTGGGAACTGACTATATTTACGTATCCAGTTTTAGCTCATTTCCTCATTGATAGTTTGCATTCAATAAAGGTTTTGAAGTATTGTGTTTGATATTTAGAGATAAACATGGTGAATCAGTGACAAGTGTATTTTAATAGGCACAAGACTAAGCATCATGATGGAATTTGAATGAAAAGGAAAGCATAACTTTTAGTCTGGGAAAGAATATTCTATATGAATCCCATAAAATCCTCTTAGTAATTATAATAAACATGGTACATTGATTGTTGTACATGATAGCATCTTGTTGGCTGAAAAGCACTCTTCGCTTCCTCCAAAGTAGCATCTGCCACGCTTCAGGTTTCTACCCTTTTGGTCACGTGAAAGGAATTCTTTGCTGGTGCAATGTCCATGACATTTAATAAAGTGCATCTATTAAATAGATATTAAGGGTTTTCTAAAATTAAGGAACAAACATGGCAAAAACTTATTATCCCCTTATAGATTATACAGTAGTGGCCTCTTATTTGAAGGGGAGGGGGGCATATCTCAACAGCCCCAGCTGATACCTAAAACCATAGACAGTACCAAACTCTATATATACTGTGCATTTTGCTATCTGTACATACCTATGTTAAAGTTTAATTCAGAAATGAGGCATAGTCCAATATTAACATATAATAGAGGATAATGAAACTGAACAAGTGTAACAATATAATAAGAGTCACGAGAATGGGGTCTGTCTCCCTGAAAACATTGCATTGCACTCACCCTTTCCTCTTGACGATGAGAGATGATGCCTGCTGTTGGGAAGAGATGGAGTGAGGTGAAGAATGGGGACACCATGGCACAGCATTGAGTGACTCCTGACATTCCCCCTCAATGCCCAGGACACCATTCTGAGGATCATGATGAAATTTATGCCATGACACTCCATCCTGCCTGGGCGGTGAATCATTCCAACATCTAGCTCACCCACGCAGCACACACTACCAGCCCATTAGTCCCTTAGTGGATGTTTAAAATCAGATTGACAGCTGTGGTTGGAAAGGCTTGTGTCCTAGGAATCCTCAGAATGGTACACTATTTGGAGCTTATGTATTGGTTATGTATTGGTTTCTGAAACATTCCATCTAATATTCTTGTCTCTGTTGACCATGGATAACCAAAACCCTGGAAAGCAAAATTGTAGATAAGGGAGAATTTCAGTATAATAGAATTTAATCCTGTTACCTGGATGTCTCTAGACATTTGGGCAACTGGACTTTTTTTGACAAACGGATATATACAAAGAGAAAAGTAAGTTTTAAATTTTAGGACGTGTATTATTCTCTTGCAGATAAATTTAGAAACTATCATAATATGTCCATCTACCTTAATACACATATTAGTGATCTCATCTAAATTGATGATTTAAAGTTATACCAAATTTTATAAATATAATAATATCAATGAAATAATCAACAAAGATTTGTTATTAATACTAGAGCACTCAATATGCAGTCTTTTGTGAATATGGATTAACAAAAAAATAGCAAAATGGGTGAGTACCTTAATAAACAATAAACTTTATTTTCAGCTACAAATTTTTATTAGTTTTATAACAGAAATAATAACAAAAAGATAACTTTTAGCAAAAGTATCATGAAATTTTTAATAAAATACAGAATTTTATTATTTGCTTTAGAAATAAAATCTGAAATACAGGGACTTTAGAAAACGAAATTGTATACAATTTGATGCCATATCTCAAAAGAATGTGCATGCTTTCTATTTATTGTCTGTATTTTCCATGTAATTAATCTCTATAGAAATAAAATTAGTGATAAGAATTTTAATTCTGGTTTGAATTTGAATCAGAAGCTCAAATACCTTTCATTGAATTTCTCAGGAAAAGTTTAGAAGCACTTGGGTTCAATACACTCTTCTTGTCAGTATTTTTTCATTAAGATATGCACTCTCTTAAAATAAATTTTAATGAATGTACAAGTTTCCAAATGATTTCTGATCTTAATGAAAAAAAATAATTTCAAAGAAAATCCCTGGATATTCAAATATCACTCATGAATATAACACAAAGAATTACAATGGAAGAGATAAACAGAAAGTTGTGGCCCTAAAGTTTTCTACAAATTTGATATGAGGAATCCTTTAGTACGGTAGAGGACTTTGATTATGGGCTTTCCCAGCATGTGGCAAAATGCTACAGCTGATAAGGCTTTGTCTGGCATTTTTGTAATTTAGGACAGTCTCAAGTTCTGTCATGCCTTTACTGGGAATTTCTGGATAATAACAAACAAGTTGTTGAAAATTGAAATAATCAGGAAAAGTATTTTGAATGAATAATTTTAAGAAATTTAGTGTGTATTCCTATGAACTTAATATTGGATCAGAAATTTTGTTTACATGAAAAACAAAATATCTTGAATTCAATCTTGCTGTAACATTTGTGGTCGAATGGGATAAACCAAACACCGTAATTCACAATGAATGATTAAGCAAAATCCAGTAGCCAGATAAGTCAGAGTTCTCTCTCACCAGATTCATTCTGTAGAAAGACTGAAGCCAATTAATTCCATGTTCTTTGATTGACTCCCTTATAAAACATTGCATAAAATTTCCAAAATAACCAGATAAAATGAACAGAGAGGTGAGGGTGTTTGTGCTTGGTATCCAATAACTGAGATGAGAGAGGGAGGGATAGAAAGATAGAGGTATTGAGAGAGTCTAAGGATGGACTATCAACACCATCAGATAGCACAACACTCTGGTTTAAACAAGCCAACAAATTTATCTCAGGATAATCTCAACTCCACGGATGTCTTCACTTGTTTGGTCACTAATTAGATATGTTTTGCAGATGCCTGCTCTGGGCTCAGCACTGTTCTTGATAGTAGACCATAGCAGTTGACAGAACAATGATCCTTGCCTCAAAGGACATTCTGTCACATTTAACACAAAGAACAACCATAGCAATGGCCAATACTTATGTACCTCTTCCTATGTGTCCAGCAAATAATTATTGTCTTTATTGAGGAAACCCAATCACAAAGCTTTAATTATTTCCCAAAGAATCACAACTAGTGTGGTAGACTAAATAATTTAAAATAAATTCCCACTCTAACAATAATTTTTTCTCAATAAAACATAATGTATAAATATGTTGTTCTACTTACAAGAAATAAGGGATATCTCCAACTTACCTTCAACTGCTACTCATCTAATATCCCATAACTATCACCTACAAAAAATGTGTTATGTGCATTTATGAATATGTCAAAATGAAACCCACTGTTACATATAACTGTAATTCACTAATAAAAAACATTTTAGAGACAGAAGGTTAAAGACTGATGTAATAGTAGAGCACTGAATGCTGCAATTAATCCCAGTAGGAGGACTTATACTGTAAGCAAATGCCAATATGTTAAATCTGATCAGAAGATGAGACCTTTAAGCATGAGTAGAAGGGCTGAGTCTGCTTTTCTTGCAATAAGTTTAGGAAATGGGAGGCAAACTGTTTTAGCTGGGGTAGCTTCCAGAAAGCAGAGCTTATGAAAATGATTTACAAACAGGTAGTATAGTTCAAAGAGAAATTCCAAAGAATTCCATGTAAGTTGTGCTGTTAAAAGAGTCGCTATCATCAAGAACTGAGTTCCAATCATCCAGAATTCATTCGGGTTTTAATAAATTGATGTTCAGAATTTGCTGCCCAAAGGAGAGAAGAGAGAAGAGTTCATCAACTGGATCTTGGCCCCCAATGCATCCTTGTATATAGCTCACTACTAAGGTCTCCTTATTCTACCATGTTGCTCTTAATTTTCTAAACCTCCCTCACACATTTAGCCATGCTTCCCTACTTTCCATTCTTGTCATGAAATAAGCATTCTCCTTGCTCAGATCCTGTGAATTTCTTAGTGCCTATTCCCGGAGGTCCCTCATTTCAATACTAGCGTCTAAATGAATCTCTCCTTATTCCCTTCTAAGTGTTTTCTCAAATAGCTGCTTTTAGGAAGACTTCCTCTGTCCACCATGTATCTTCAGACCAACGCTGAAACTGTGTATTAATCTGTCTCAGTTTCCTCACTTATATTAATCAATGTCCAGTACCATATACATTTTACTTCTCTTTTTATTGTTGGTATATCCTCTCCAAGAATGTAAACCCTTTTGGAGCACAGACTTTTGACCAAACTGGTAAAGTTTCCTCTCCACCACCTAGGACAACCTGGCATGTAGAAAGACATCAATGCATACTTCCTAGTTAATGAAATACATTATTGAATGAATCATTATTTATTAAAAATAAATAACATGAAGAAAGTGAAAAAGAAAACAGACAAGTGAATGCTATGCAAAGGATTACACGGACAAATGTACAAAAATGATGAATAATTTTACAGGAAAAGAGCTCACAATGTAATAACATACAAAATAGGCTCAAAATAAGTAGCAATTGGGTATATGCAAATTGAGATTCAAAAGAAATTCCATTTCACACTCACTGGGTAGACAATATTTAAGAAGAATGATAATATAAAATATTGGTGAAGAAATAGAGAAATGGAACTTTTGCACACTATTCATAAGAATTCAAATTCATAAAACAACGTTAGAAAACAATTTGACATCATCTTGCAATGTTGAGCATTTGTATATCCTACAGCCCAGAAATTACACTTCTAGGCAAAAAACTTCAAAAATAAAAATTGCAAAAATATGCTTTAATATATATTTGTACTAGTCAATTAAATACAACAAAGAAAATGAACTAAACCCACAAACAGGCAGGTGGATCTGCAAAGACCATGTTCAGCGGAACATCAAAGCTCAGAATGAACATATTTGTATATATTTAAAAGAAAACATCATCCAATAATATCTCAGTGACACACACAAATATAAGAAAACTATCAAGAATGAAAGGCCCACATGGAATTCAGATGAGAGTTTACCATGGGGAAATGAAACAGTTATGGGATTGACAGGTGCTCAAGGAGATGAAGTACTACATAATTTGGGTGCTAGGTTCACAGTTACTAATTGTACTTTCATGTGCTATAACTTACACTCATGATCAAAATGTATTACATAACCAAAATTTTAAAAAGAAATCTAAAGTTGATTTATCCTCTCTTGCCTTTGAGTATCCAATCATTGACTAAGGTGGTTTCAATCCTTTTCCAAAGCGTTTCTCTTTGAGTAACCTCACAGCTAAAACTCTTGTTGCATTGCTCCCATCTCTGTTAGTAATCCTGACCTCTTTCCTGGGATCAATGAGCTGGACAGTTGAAACAGATTCAGCTTTCTCATATTCCAGTGTGCAGGACTCACCAGGCATTTACTCTGTCCATAAAATTTAAAATCTATGGCATCACTTTTTAAAATCTTCCCAAAGTGTCATACCCTCATGGAATAAAGAGTAAACATTTTGCAGTGGTTATTAGACCCTCATGATGGGCCCATTCTTACATTTCCACCTATTTTTCCTGCTCTCTCCCAGGCAGCCTGGGCAGTTCTTACCTTCTCCATTATATCACCACACCCTGCATCTATAGCATCTCTGAGATTGACAGGCCTGAGGGGTATCTGGGGGCAAAGATTATGGCATCAAACTGCTTCACTTCAAAGTCAGCCTCTGCCTTTCCTTGAACATGTTACTTAAGCCTTTATACCTTAGTTTACTTGCCTGTTGAATGCCATTGATGATGGTACCTATCTCATGAGAGTGTATGGCAAGAAAATCAGTTAACATTTGTAAAGTATAACATTTGTAAAGAAACTCTCCTTGGTACCTTCTGAATATCACATAAATGTTGCATAAAGATAACTAGAATGTCTTCTACTACTGTCTCCAAGAAATCCCTAGCTTCAACTTTAGTTAAAACTCTTTATTTCTTCTTGAAAGATCATGAATCCTACCTGTTGGATGCTCAGGAATATTGCAAGTTGGCTGTGGAATAGATATTTATTAAAAATTAGTTTGTATGAACTTATAATTAATTGCATTAAAAACCAAGGTGATAAATGTTCAAAACTCATTACTCTTAATTATGCTACTGCTAGTTTGTTTTTAAGGGGCAAAATTGTATAATCCACTGGAAATTCCAAATAATCACAGGACATTGTGCAGTGCTTCACCACGTGGGCTTCACTGCCTTCGTGGTGGTCCCTTGCAACTCATGGAATAGACAAACACTACACATCAGGACCTGATTTAATGTCAGTTGATTATGTATATTTAGGAAAATAATTTTAAAATGATACTACTGCAGATTATTGAATTAAAAAGCATCATCATATATGCAGCAATTAATTGGTGAAGAGCACAAAACATTAATGAAATATCTGTCTACTATATCACAGCTATTATTCACACAAGAAGTTAATCACATGTTGATAAAACATGTTCTGACATATTACTCCATTGGACTTTTGTAAGTTAACATTTATATCAAAGCTATGCTTGTACATCAAGCACAACCACAAGTTACCTAGGGATATATGAATTAGCCAGGGAAATCAATAAGTCATGTGTGTGAGATCCAATTGGTTATATGGAATGAGACTGACTCTAGAGACCATCAGGGCAAGTCAGCTGACTAAAGAGGCCAAAGGATACTTGCTGTCCTTTACACTGGTCATCAGTATAGATTCACTGATCATTTCTAAAACCCTCCCAGACTTAAACCACAGTCACCATAAGCCACCATTTTTTAGAAATTATAGGAATGTGTGAAAACACATACAGCTATGTACACACATGAACATACATGCATTGTTTGTATGCAAAAAAGGAGTTAGGTGATAAGGAGCAATTACAGCGCAAGTATGAGTTCTAGAGGTCACATGTCTCATTTCCCTTGTTTCTCACTTATCCTGATAGCCAAAATTCCTCCAGTGATTTGACTAAAACTATCCTGAGGTACACCTCAATGGTGGGTCCACTTATTCCCAGCTGACCTCCACAAAGGCAAGAAAGGGAAAGAGATGGATTTGGAAGAAAAGTGAATCAAATTGTTATTTACCAGCTGAGCTAATGGGGGCACAAATGCATAATGTAAAGGACTCCTGTGCTCTGCAGTAGCATTCTTCAAAATCAAAATGAAGTTTGCTATCAAGGATGGCCCCTCAGGAGGGGTTGATGGGCTGATCCTAGACATTTCAACCAATCATCAGATAGTGAGGAAAAGAAAAGAGGAATAAACTCAGAACAAAGTGGTAACTGCATGCTACAAATATTCAAACTGGAGACAACCGGAGATGGATAAAACACAAGTGATGGGGGGATAGACAGAGAAGACCACAGAGAAGATCCTTCTTGCTGAGGCAAGGAGAAGGGCCAGTCTTGAGGAGTTCCTGATGACTATTGCAGATATTAAAAATCAGATGTTTGGTGAGTCATTTTTCCTGCTGCTAGAATATGAAAGGAGGAGCTTCTAACCAACTGTCCTCTCTCAAACTTTAGTCTAGCCTGGTCTCATGCATTGAATTATTTATCTTAGTAATAAATTGAGCGGGGTCTACCTTACAAGTGAAAAACTTCTGTGTCTACACAGTGACTATGTCTTTTTTCCAGCCCCAGAACTCAGTAATGGGAGTCATCCTGATGAGGGAGAGGGAGGGGGAGTCTACCTGTAGAAGATTATTTTGGGCTCAGATTTACTGAAAGGAAAAGTCTTCTTAAAATGTGCCAAAGGGAGAGCTCAAGAAACCTAGACCAATGAAACACATAAGAGAGCAAAAGTATTATTTTTCTGCTTAGAAGATTCATTAACTCTAAATTTAAATGACCTGCAATTGGTTTCTTTTTCATTTATGCAATAGTCACTTACTTTTCCCTATAATTCAACAATCAATGCTGACACATGAGATGCTGGTTAAATCTCCTACACCATTTCCTGTTGAAGCTTGTTGGCAAACCAAACCCGCAACTTTGTATATCTGCTCTCTTTACCAATTTGGAAGAATTTCATGCTAAGAACCAGGTACACAGTGCTGGGGAAATGGTCAGGAGCACAATTAACTTTTTGTGAATGCTGTCGTGATATGGGGCTGAGAAATGAGAAGAAGGAAGCCCCATGGAAGAGGAATGAATTACAAATTGAAGCTTTTATTTTGCATATGTCCATGACAGCAATAGATGAGTAACAGCCTTTGGATTTTCCTCCTAGGGAAAAGTTTCATGCCTTGAGATGCTACTGGCATCACTTGTCCTTGATCAGTAATTATTTGCTAGGTGAACCAGGAATTCTTAAACTTTATGCATCAAAAAGAATTCACTGTCACATTCAGAGATCAGCAAGACAGGAATTTTAAGTTTTTTAAAAATTTGTTTGGTTAAATGAAGACTAAGACTTCTTCCTTAGTCTTTTTAAACCACTTCTTCCAGTCTGTATGTAGAATTTTAAACATCTGTTGCTATAGAACCTAAGACTTATTAGTAATGTGGTCATTGAAGGGAGGTCAATTAATGTTACCAATCAATTAACATTGTTTGTAAGTTAAAGATAGGTTAAATTAGTGTATTTTCATTATTATTTGAAAAAAAAATCTTAAAAGAACATTCAGCCCTGATTGCTCAACAAAATTAGCTTTACCACAGAAACTTTAGAACATAGCAAGCCTCGAACAGAAAAATTTCTTTAAATAAATTAGAGGCAAAATAAAAATTTATAAATTAGAAATGTCGGTGGATGATGGGAAAGGCAGCGGAGCACAACAGACACTAGTATGGCAATTTGTAAATCAATGGATGTGTAACTGATGTGAATCTGCAATCTGTGTATGGGGTGAAGGTGGGAGTTCATAACCCACTAGAATCAAAGTGTGGAATATGATATGTCAAGAAATTTGTAATGTTTTGAACAACCCACAATAAAAAATTAAAAAAAAAATAAAAATAAATTAGAAATGTCATTGATTTTAAAAATTATTAAATGACATACATGAAATATTTAAGTCCTTGATGGAAATTATTTTTTGAGCCCAAGGATAAAGAAAATTAAGAAGACTCGATATTATTCCTTCTGGTATTAGCTATTGCTTTCTCTTTATAATATCACAAATATGTGGCTACTATAATAATCCTACTCTGCAGCATTTGGCTCATTTCATCAAACATTGTGCTAGCCATTTAATACACAAGAGACCAGAAAAGTACCAATAACAGCTATGTAAATAGGCTTTTGTTAAAAAATGTCAGTAAACAAAATTCCATAAACATTTATGGTGACTTTATTGCTAACCTTTGTTTCTGCATTGCTTTATTGTGTATTAGTTAGCAAATCTTGTTAAATAATAGCAGATACTCTTGCTAAATAATATGATACAATTTTTAGTATATCAACGGACAAATCTTGTATGACACAGAGATGTGGCCATCACAGAAAAGATGACAAGCTCTAACTTATTTGAAAGAAGGAAAAAAAGAAAGAGCTATTCAGTGGCCTTGAAGTATTAGGGTCATAAACTGATAAAATTATCCAGAAAAGCCTTAGAGACATCAGAATATTCCCCATTTAAGCAGCAATATGTTGAAGAATAAATTTCCATTTTTAGTAGTTCAGTTCTATCCTCTGTAACCCCTAAAGGGCAACGCTGCTCAATATATCTTTGTAAGGACAAAATCACGACTGTTTGGTGTGCTTATTTAACAGCTAGTGTTTATTGCCACGTCTGCCTCTTAAACACGCTGATGCAGGGTTGATGGAGGCCGCCCCTATTTTTTCTTAAAGGGAGTTTTGGTAAAGATTGAGGAAAATGATACTCTATTGAAGGTTTTGAATTTCTCCTCTCCCATATTCAATATTGATAGATATAGATAATTATAATGTTTTAAATACAATGGAGCATTGGGAGAATCATAATGTTTCAAATGAAATGGGGAACTGAGAGAAGCATTTCATGATTCCACAGGTACCAGTAACTTCATAAAACTATTGCCTACAATGAAACATGCCAGCTTATTGATTTGTTAAGACACAAATATTTGTTAACTATCACATTATTTTCTTACCAATTTCATAAAAATAGTGCAAAAGAATCTCACTTTTTATATATATTAAAAATAAGTTACTTATTGGGCTGGGGATGTGGCTGAAGTGGTAGCACGCTCGCCTGGCATGCGTGCGTCCCGGGTTCGATCCTCAGCACCACATACAACCAAAGATGTTGTGTCCGCCGAAAACTAAAAAAATAAATATTAAATCTCTCTCTCTCTCTCTCTCTCTCTCTCTCTCTCTCTCTCTCTCTCTCTCTCTCTTTTAAAAAATAAGTCACTTATTAATATCATGTATCAACAAAATAAACATCTCTAAAAGTAAAGTTCTTTTTTTTTTTTTAAAGACAGAGAGAAAATCTTTTTTTTTTTTTGGTAGATGGACACAACACAATGCCTTTATTTTTATATGGTGCTGAGAATTGAACCCAGGTCCCGCCTGTGCTAGGCGATCGCTCTACCACTGAGCCACAATCCCAGCCCCTGAAGTTCTTAAATAATCATTAATTATTTCTCAAAATCCTAGCTAAATGACATAGGCATTATTTCTTACTTTTGATTTCAGTAATACATGTGAGAGAACTAGATTCAAAAATAATCGATATTATTTAAAATATTTTATATTTCAGTCTATATATTAATCTATATACATATGTTTATATGTATATAAAATCATTTAATTTCTTCATCTTAGTCTCATAAACCTAATGCAATATTTAAACATTGGCACAATAAACATTCTTGTTACAAAAATTCATACTGACTTATAGCTGCAGGTCATCTGACACAACTGACACAATGTCCATGGGAGAACAAGGGCCCTTCATTTGGAGACTCTCTTTTTTTTTTTTTAATTTTTTTTTTATTGGTTGTTCAAAACATTATAAAGCTCTTGACATATCATATTTCATACATTAGATTCAAGTTGGTTATGAACTCCCAATTTTACCCCAAATACAGATTGCAGAATCACATCGGTTACACATCCACATTTTTACATAATGCCCTATTAGTAACTGTTGTATTCTGCTACCTTTCCTATCCTCTACCATCCCCCCTCCCTCCCCTCCCATCTTCTCTCTCTACCCCATCCACTGTAATTCATATCTCTCCTTGTTTATTTTCCCATTCCCCTCACAACCTCTTATATGTAATTTTGTATAACAATGAGGGTCTCCCTCCATTACCATGCAATTTCCCTTTTCTCCCCCTTTCCATCCCACGTCATGTATCTGTTTAATGTTAATCTTTTCTTCCTGCTCTTCCTCCCTGCTCTGTTCTTAGTTGCTCTCATTATATCAAAGAAGACATTTGGTATTTGTTTTTTAGGGATTGGCTAGCTTCACTAAGCATAATCTGCTCTAGTGCCATCCATTTCCCTGCAAATTCTATGATTTTGTCATTTTTTAGTGCTGCGTAATACTTCATGGTGTATAAATGCCACATTTTTTTATCCATTCATCTATTGAAGGGCATCTGGGTTGGTTCCACAGTCTAGCAATTGTGAATTGTGCTGCTATGAACATCGATGTGGCAGTATTCCTGTAGTACGCTCTTTTAAGGTCTTCAGGGAATAGTCCGAGAAGGGCAATAGCTGGGTCAAATGGTGGTTCCATTCCCAGCTTTCCCAGGAATCTCCATACTGCTTTCCAGATTGGCCGCACCAGTTTGCAGTCCCACCAGCAATGTACAAGGGTACCCTTTCCCCCACATCCTCGCCAGCACTTGTTGTTGCTTGATTTCATAATGGCTGCCAATCTTACTGGAGTGAGATGGTATCTTAGGGTGGTTTTGATTTGCATTTCTCTGACTGCTAGAGATGGTGAGCATTTTTTCATGTACTTGTTGATTGATTGTATGTCCTCCTCTGAGAAGTGTCTGTTCAGGTCTTTGGAGACTCTCTTGCTGGTTGCTAGTTCTCAGGATAATGTCTGGCTACTGCTCATGAATGGTGTTTGTTCTCCAGATAGATCCTCAGAAGCTGAGTGAGGTTCTCTAGTGCATAAACATGTGGGTATCTTCCAAGGCTGAATCCTAAACCATAGCATTCTACCTAAATAACCAGCCACTTGGCATCAAATCTAGAGATGTGGTGATAATCATGGAACTGCAAATCTATAAATTTGTTGCATTCTGTAGAATTATTTAAATTGACTGAAACATAAAGCCTGGGTGAACTAATGACAATAGCATAAATCATGTCTACTTGAAACAAATGAAATTAGACTAACTTGACATAAACCCTCATATAAATATTATTCTTTTATAAAACACAAAAATGTAATCCCCCAAAAAAAGATGAAAATATACTCTACTTTCCATATCAACATAATTTTCAATTTCACCTATAAAAATAGTGTAGAATAGAATCTATATAAAGAGAAATAATCCAGAGAAATTCACCAAAAATCATATTCTATGAACCATGTTTACTTTATCACTTAAGAAAATCAACAAAAATTTGAAGGTTAAATGTAATGATAAAGCACTGTATATATCTTGTTGTCAGAAAACCTGTTTTGAATACTCATCAGCTAATTTTCTCTGAAATACCAACCTAAGCCTTTGTCAATAAACAAAGATGATACATTACTATTTCAAAGCAGAATTATATGGTTGTAAGACAGAAGTCAGCACGTGGCAAGTTGGAAACTCTGAATGCAAAGTGAAAAGGGAAGTATTAGTTTTTTCTTCATGTTTTCTATCTTCAATAGACTTGTTAATTAAAAACATTATATCATTGATGTGGAATATTATTAAAGAAAAAGTATGGACTTAAAAGGAGTCCATTTATGAAAATTAATTAGTATTTAGTTTGAAGGGTCATGAAAGGAAAACAAAGCTACTGTTGAAATGAGTATTTTGGAAAAAGTAAAATCTTGATAAAAATGAAAAGAAGGCTACAATAAATTGAAACAAAATTGAAATATATAGAAAAATGTTAGAAAAAATTAATGGAACAAAAAGTAGTTGCTTTATAAGATAAATAAGATAGACTACAAATCAGAATGATATGAGAAGAAAGAAAATATTCAAGCAAAATAAGCCCAGAACACAATGTGGTGTTGGCCAATGCATATTGATATTGCGGGTGCTGAATGAGGGGGGCTGGAGGGGCTTCCAGAGTGGACAGTGTGATGAGCTCAGTGAGGCCTCTCCCCAAGAGACAAATCCATCAACATGGTTAAAACAGAGGTGGCCAAACCCTCCACTCCATCTCTAGACACTGATTGTGGGTTCACAGCAAACAGAATCACACATTCAAAGAATCTACAAGAATTCCTTGGAGGAGGGAGTCACGTCATTTGTCTTCAGACTGTACCATTTCCCCATCCAGCTCTGCGTTATGGAAAGTTATTCCTGCAGACTTTTGAGACAGGAACAGGAGAGCTTTTCTGTTGTATTGGTCCACAGGTCACATGGACAAATTCCAACTCCCCCAGTTCTGTGAAGTGGAAGGTCTAAACAAGGCATTTGGTGACAGGCAGGTGGCAAGAGTCTCTTCCCCTACTCTCTACTGTTCTTTCTGTAGGGCGGATCTGGGCAGGACTGCTCCCCAAATTTCCACAACTCTGTGGGTCACAAGCAGTGTTGAGCAGACATGGCAGCCAGTGGTAACCTCCATCCCCCTCAGCTTCCTGATGCAGGAGATGCTCCTGCAGAGATCAGAATCCTGTGCACATGAGGAGATTTTATCTCTTCTGATTCTGTAATGCAGTGTCATGATTTGGAGATGAGGTGTTCCCCAAAGTTCACATGAGACAATGCAGGAATATTCAGAAGTGAGATGATTAGATTAGAAGAGCTGTGACCTACTCAACACATTGATCTATTCAATGGACCACTGTGCAGTAACTGTAGGCAGATAAGGTGTGGCCAGAGGAGGTAGATCGTTGAGGGTATGACTTTAGGGTTGATATTTTGTCCCTGGTGAGTCAGTCCCACCCCTTCTCCTCCCTTACCCCCACTTCCTGGCCATAAGGTGAACAACTTTGTCCTGCCATGTCCTTCTGCCATGATGCTCTGCCTCATCTCAGGCTCAGAGCAATGGAGTTGGCTGACCATGGACTGAGACCTTTGAAATCATGAGCCCAAACTAAACTTCCCTCCTCTAAATTGTTCTTGTCAGTTATTTTGATCACAGCAATAAAATTCTGAAAACCAGAATATGTACTGGTCAGGCAGTGACTCTCCATCACAGCAGCAGTTTTACACACACACACACACACACACACACACACACACACACACACATACACTGCTCCACAGGGAGGAGGAACAGTCAAAAGTGAAAATCTGGTATCTACACTACTGTTTATATCTCAGGAGTCCTGTTGGCAATCGTGGGATCTAGCCCCACAGACTGGAAATACCCAGTACGCAGGTCCTGCCTGAGGGATTCAGCTGAATTTAAATGAGACTATGAGACAAGCTGTGTGCAGGGCACTTCTAATCAGATAAAGCAATCAGTGAAGGCAACAGTGTGGTGTGATAGGCAAGACACTTAATTGGGAGATCCAGGAAATAATCAAATAATTCTCTGGTAAAATGGAGGTCATCCCTGGTGATCCCAAGATGGGATACTAAACAAAATTCCAAGCTACCACTCTTTGGCTAAATGTGGAGCAAACTGTTAGAGTCTGTAAACAAGTCAAGATGGCGCCTGGCATTTTGCAGAGGGAGTGGTTTGTGAAGTAACGCCAACGAGCCATTAAGTATGGAGATTCCTTATTGGTTGACTGCTGTATCTAGTTTATGTTAATTAAGATAAGCTGTGTGTAATGTATATATACCCCTCTGGTCCTACAATAAATGGCTCCCACTCCTGCTGTATCAATGTACACAAGTTGCTCATCACCCCCCGGTTATTTTGCTGCAGCCAGACTGCGGCAGCCAACTCATAAACCCCTTGAACTGTGAAAGCAGTCTCAAAGCAATAGCCAGACCTGGTAGTAGTAAAAGGTGAAGACTTTACTGGCTCAGTGAATCTAAAGAATAAACTTAACCAACCAGTCATTAACCGCTGCACTGTGCTGATCTGGGGACAACCTCAGCAAGCCAGGCTTCCACTTAAAAATGAGGAAAAATATCTGAGCAGAGATGTCATGCTGTATACATTGTAAGGATACATGTGTCGCAGAGTTAGTCTTCACAAGTCACCAAGTGAACAAAAAGCAACAAGCTATCGATAAAACAGTGTGTGAGGGGAAAGGGGGATCCATATCCAAAGTGTTACAAAATGTTGTCCTAAGCATTCATTTTCTAAAAAAAAATGGAAGTTGTGTAACATGCAAGGAGAAAAATGGGACCCTACAAAGGGGAAAAAACAAACAAAAGAAACCTCTTTTGAGGAGGATCAGCTGTTGAAGAGAAGAGGCAAAGACTTCACAATAGCTACTATGAATACGTTCACACATCTGAAGAAAGCAGCGCTTACAGAAGTAAAGGGAGGAAGATTAATGACTTATCAGATGGACGGAATCAGTAGAAAAGAGGTAGAAATTTTAAAAATGCAACAATATGAAAATTCCAGAGTTGAAATGTAGAATAACTGAAATAAAACCACAAATAAACTCGATAGTAGATTTGAGCTGGCATGGTTTAAAAACAAAACAAGGCACTAGAAAATGTCTCAGTAGATGTAGGGGGATGTAGGCGGATTATGTGAAAATAAAAGGGATATAAGTAGAGTAAATAGAAAGGATTGAGAGGAAAGGAGGAGGGACAGGAAAAGGAAGGAACAGTGGAATGAAATTGATCAAATTATGCTATGTACATATATGCCTATACCACCATGAACTCCAACTTTATATGTATCCACAAGGAACCAACTAAAAAATAATAACTAAATAAATAGCAGTAAGACAAGTAGAATAGAAGAAGGGGAACAGGGGGAAGTCAGAGGGGAGGGAAAGAAGGAATTTCTAGGGACTGAAATGGAACAAGTTAGATTCCATGTATGTGTGATTATGTCAGAGTGTGCCCCAATGTTATGCATAATGCATCAATATAAACATTCAAAAATGCATTAACAAGAAGAAAAAAAATACGAAGATGTTTGATTTTAAAAGAATTAATCACAGAGAAAACAAAGATAAAATTTTCATTTGACTATGTTGAACAAAAACTACCAAGGAAAACAACTTCCAATCCCTAACCACAGTTCTTTTGCTAACCCAAAAAACACACACCTTTGCATCAGGGCTTCATTTATTTTATACTCATAGTTAGTGCTAGTTTCTCTCTCACTTGAGTTTATTTCTAGATCAGAATCGATGAGGGCAAAGAAGTAGAGGTTTATTAAACCTAGTCAATTGTATTTTGCCCACAAAGGATCAAGCAGTTCAAAATGCTTCAAATTAAGGTCCTTTACCTTGCATGAGTGCAATGTAGAGAAATGATGAAGAAACAATTCGAAGAGGAGTAAAGGACGAATTCTATTCTCAGTTTCCACAATTTTTTTTTAACCTGTGGCTCATAGTAATATTTCACTAACTGTTGGCAAATACTTTAGATTACACCTTTGGCTATTTCTCCCCCACAAATGACAATCTTGTCAATTTCAGATATTGACACAAACTTCATAAAACTGAATGGTCTTTCTAGCAACTTAAAAGAAAAAATGGAAAAGAAAAGCATGAAATATTAAACTCATTCTCTGTACATTGACATATCTCATAGACAAAAGTAATCAAAATACTGCCTGGAAATATTCTTCAATTTCCTTCCTAAATTTATCTGTAGGTGTTTATATATTTTCTCTGTATTTACCCTTCTCCCAATTTTATCAGGAAGTATACTGAGTTCGTCTTCTTCTTCTTCTTTTTTTTTAATAGAGTTTGGTGAAGCAGAACTCTTCTGGAAGCTGATTTTTATTTCTACATGTTTGTGCTTCAGCAGAAAAAAAGATTTCGGAGGGTTTTAAGAAAACCATGAAGGCAAATGTGTTTGTTCCAGATTGTCAGGAGATGTCTAGGGTGACAAGGTAAGAGGAATACCAGCGGTCATTTGGATCAGGGTGCAGGACATCTTGCCCACTGTCTGGCAGCCCGGCTGCCTTACAAGAGCTCACTGCAGAAAGGAGAGAAGAGGCAGATTAGAGTAGAAGACCCTGTAGCCATGGGAGAGGGGCACGTGGGAATTAATGCTCCCCTCTCAGTGCCCTGGTTCCCAGAGATGATCCTGGAATCATGTCATGCCCCAGAGAGAGGATTACACTCATGGCTGAAATGCAGCAGTTGACACTTGGGCAGCATTGTGGTTTGAAGAAAAGACTAAATTACATCAAGAAATCAAATTCATGTGTGTTGTGCAATTGTTGTATAACATATAGGATAAGTTATGGTTGTTATTATTTGTCTTTATGAGAATTTTTGTACTCCTTGTATAAAAGAGCAGCCTGGGTTGGACCAGTAGCCTACAAATCTTGGCTATCTCATCCATTTAGCTATTCCTAAATCCCAGGCCTAACTGGAAAGTTAGGCTGACCATTTGCTTAAATATTTGAATATTTTAAATAACTTCACAAGTAGCTCTACAAAGATAACTTAAGAAACAATCTCTTCATTTATTAAATTCTTCCCTTAATTTTCTACTGAAATATTTTTAGCTTTCAGTTTAATAAATTTTGTCATATTTTTCCAAAATATTCTATATTTTTCCCTTTAAAGATATTTAAAATTAGTTTTCAATTATTTACTCTAAATATGTGGAAGTGGTTGATTTTTTAATACTGATTTTAATACTAAAATTTTTAGATTTTCCTATATCCATTCTATTAGCTTTCCTGTTGATTTTGTGTAATTTTTCTACATAGACATCAAGTGTCCTGGAGATAAAAATGGTGCTATTTGTACTTGATATGTATACCTGTCTTCCTCTTGCTCGTCCTAATGTACTGTAAGCTAGAACTTCCAATGTAGTGTTGTAAATCAATGAAAAAAGAAGATATAGTTTTCTTGTTCTATAAGTTTGCTAAGAATTCATCACTAAATATAAGATGTAAGTTTTTCAGATATTCTCCTTATGAGACTAAGAAATTTCCTTTCTATTCTTAGTTTGCTATGAGTTTTTGCTTTATGATCATAGGAATTTTTGTTGTTGTTGTTGTTGTTAGCTTCTTAATGTAAATTTATGAATTACATTGGTTACTGGTTACTTTTCAAATGAAGAAGAAACTATTGCATCTCTGGGAGGTATATATATGTACATATCTCTCTACATATATATACATACATATGTGTAATTCAGTTATACATTTCACTTATAATAGAATTAGATTTATAGACATTTTGTTACTCAGTTCATGAGAAATACTGTCCTGTAGCTTGTGTGTTTGTAGAGGGGGATGTCATTGTTTTTTCTATCAGAGTAATGCTTGCCTCATAGAAGGCACTGGGAAGTAGTTTTCCTCTTCATTTTTTTAGAAGACTTTGTATTTTTATAATTTATTTCTTAAAATTTTTGTAAAATTCAGCAGTAAATCTGTCTCTGTATGTTTTCTGTTTGTCAGTTGTAATGAAAGCAATATTTTCATATTTCAAAATTTGACTTTTAAAATAAATATAGGGCTACTTGGGATATCTTTTCTTGATGATACTTTGATACTTTTGTCTTTCAAAAGAAATTATTCCATATAGTCTAAGTTATAAAAGCTATTGACATAAACTTGTTATGTTAGTCTTTATGTTTTTTTTTTTTTTTTTTTTTTTTTTTGCTGTTGTTGTTTGAGTTTTTTGTTTGTTTGTTTGTTTTGGTGCTGGGATTGAACCCCAGGGCCTCCTGCTTGCTGGACAGCCACATTTCCATCTCTCTTCATTGTTATTGAAACATATGTAGCATATTCTGAAGCCAATTCATAGCCTTTAATCTCAATTTAGATATTTATATCTATACTCTTTGTCTCTCTGTGTCTGCATGTTTTTCTCTCCCACTCTCTTTCTCTCTCTCTCTGCTTCTCTATTCTTTCTCTCTTCTGATGAGTCTTGTTATAGAGTTATCAGTTTTAATAATCATCTCAAAGAATCAGCTTTATATTTCTTTGGATTTCTTCCCTCTTTTTTTCTCTTTTCTGTTTCATTGACATCTATTTTAATTATTATTATTTCCTTTGTTATAATTTATATTTATTTTCATTCAGAGTTTTTCTAGTTTCTTGAGGGTAATCTGATGCCATAGATTTGAGACATTGTTTAAATTCTATTGTAAGTTTTTGTTGCTATGAAACTTCCCCTAAGTATAGCTTTAGCAGCATCCCAAAAGTTCTGATTAAGTGTGTGCTCTCATTCGTTCAACTAATGCTACATTCTGATTTCTCTCTTGGTCTCTAAATGAACCATGGAGTATTGAAAAGTGCAATATTAAATTTTCAAGTATTTGGTGGTTGTCTAGAGATCTCTCTGTTTTGATTATTAATGAATTTTATTTCAATCAGAGAACATAGTTTGTAATCTGGAATCCTATAAATTTCTTCAGACTTGTTTTATATCCTAGTATGTGGTCAATGTGCCCATGTTCTTTAATAGAATGAGTCTGATATTTTGTGCCAGAGTGATTTATACATATCAGTTAAGTCAATTTGGCTAACAGTTTTGTTTAGTTCTTCTATAATGAAGTCTCTTGACCACGTGAATTATCAGTTTTTGAGAGTTTTGAAATGTCTAACTGTAATTGTGGATTTGTCTATTTCTTTTTTTATTAAATTGTTTATTTATTCTAATTTGATGTACATGATAGCAGAATGCAATTCATTTCATATTTCATGTATGAAGCACAATTTTTCAAGTCACTATACACAAAGTATTTTTACACCATTCGTGTCTTCATATATGTACTTAGGGTAATGATGTCTAACTCATTACACCATCATTCCTAACCCCTTGCTCCCTCCCTCTACCTTCTTCCCCTTTGCCCTATCTAAAGTTCAAATAACCCAATCAATAAATGGGCCAAGGAACTGCACATACATTTCTCAGAAGAGGATATACAATCAATCAACAAACATGAAAAAAATGTTCAACATATATAGCAATTAGAGAAATACAAATCAAAACTACTCTAAGATTTCATCTCACTCCAGTCAGAATGGCAGCTATCAAGAATACAAACAACAATAAGTGTTGGTGAGGATGTGGGGGAAAAGGCATACTCATAAATTGCTGGTGGGACTGCAATTTGGTGCAGCCAATCTGGAAAGCAATATGGAGATTCCTTGGAAAACTTGGAATGTAACCACCATTTGACACAGTTATCCCACTCCTCGGTTTATACCCAAATAACTTAAAAACAGCATATTACAGGGACACCGCCATATCAATGTTTATAGCAGCACAATTCATAATAGTTAAATTGTAGAACCAACCCAGATGCCCTTCAGTAGATGAATGGATACGGAAACTTTGGTATACATTAATCAGTATTAAAAGAGAATAAAATCATGGCATTTGCAGGTAAATGGAGGGAGTTGGAGTATATAATGCTAAGAGAAGTAAGCTAATCCCCAAAAAAACAAAGGCCAAATGTTTTCTTTGATATAAGGATGTTGTCTCATAATGGTGATGTGTGGGGGAACATGAGAGGAATGTCTGTTTCTTTTTGTATTTATTTTTCATTTTGCTTCATGGATCGTTATGTTATGCCCCTAAATGTATACTTCATAGGGTTATTAAGTTCTCTTGATGAATTGGCCCACTTATCATTATAAAATAATATACTTTGTTATGAGATCTACTTTGTTACTTGGAAATACTTTGCTTCTGATATTAGTAATCTATTCCAGTGTTCTTTTGATTAGTGTTATTATGGCATATCTTTTCTGAATTTTTACTTCTTAAAGTTTTATTTAGCTTAGCATAAAATAGAAATTTGTTTAGGTATTCCATGATTGGCTTCCTGAGCCATAATGTAAAGATTTGTCCTTCTTTAGTCTCCAGCAATTTGAAAATTACAGTTTAAGTTTCCCTGACCCAGCTCTGGTTCCCAGGAAGTTTTCCATTATGTGAAGACTCTCTCCATAGGCCTGCCTGCCTGCCCAATTTTAGGAGCAGGAATTGAACTATGACCTCAGTTCTGTGAAGAATCCAAGAAAAGTGGTTGATTTCTCTGTTCTCTGAGCTCTTCCTCATTGTGTGACCTCTAGTAAAGCTTCGAAGTTTCTCCCATACCCAACTGGAAAGCAAAAGCCTCATTTCAGGTTTTAAAGTTGTCTTTTCTTACTTATTTATATTTAATATATACACATGGTTAAACACCCCAAATGGTACAAAAATACTATTTAGTTTATTTATATTTCTGTTATAACACATTCAACTCCAGGCCCCATTCTATCAACCGAAATAACAATTGTTCTTTATTTATACACATTATGAATATATAAACACACATGCATATAAAAACATCATTAAAGAGGCTGAGGTTGTGGCTCAGCGGTAGAGTGCTTGCCTAGCACGTGCTGGACTCAGGGTTTGATCCTTAGCACCACATAGAAAAAATAAATAAACAAAATAAAATTATAAAAAATCATCATTAAAAAGAGTAGCACATTATACACACTTGCATATCTTTATTCTTCTCTTTGGGTTTGTTTGTGATTTTTAAAAATACACCCATATTTTTATGTAATATCTTGCTGCTTCTGCTGTATTTTCAATCTTTTCTCATTTGGAAATTTTAGACCAAAAGGAATGTGATAATACTCCAACATTTTTATGTATCTGGATAGTTATAGGGATGTCATTATTTGAATAATCAATCTGTTCTCTTCTGAATGCAATTTTCATCTTATAACATTTACACTCATCTATGAATTCCATGTATCTATTTAATTCTGCATCCTTTTTCCTATTAGGTTCAGTATTAGTTTGTCCTGGTCAACAAAGAGAAAATTTTGCTTTATGTTGATTAAATTACTAGATTATTTGTATGAAATTAAGACATTCATCTTGAGACTTTGTATCAGAAATTTGCATATTCTTTGATCTCACTTTTTTGAAATTTTTCTACAAAGCAATTAGATAAAAATTGAGCAAATTTTGTTATATTCCAATTAAATGCTTCTTGCACAAGGAAAGTCACTCCGAATAATGTGATAGCAAGATGTTTCTGGGAAAGTGAAGTTAGGAAATTCTCAGTCCATAATCTGCACTCACAGTGACTTGGGTTAGGATAAAGGGTAACAGTGACATCAGCAGTTTTGTGACACATAGTCTGCTCTGGGGAACACATTGCCCTAGAAGAAACTGTACCATGAAATTGGTTCAGGGATT